>NC_060149.1:667020634-667663759 GCF_021461385.2 Schistocerca piceifrons
AATGGTGCGCTTTCATCATACAAGTTATGTGAGAATTTCTCAAAGGTGGCTTCTCTGTTCAGTGATCAAACTGTGCCCCCTGTGTTACTGGGTTGTCACTCAGTATGTGTTGGTGAGTACCCAAAAATTATTAGAATTATTAATGATGAGGATATGTTAGAGTACACCCATTTTCAGGAAGTGACATTCAGAAACTTGGTATATGCCAGTTCAGCAATTCAGTAGGCTGTTAATGACCATGTTGGTTGGTGGGATTATGTTTACAGGTTTTTTGGCAATGTTTGGTATGCTCCTATGAAGCTGTCTGATGAAATCACTTCTGAGGATGTATTCAAAACACTGTGATAGTGTTTTGAAGCTATATGGAATGTGTATGGTATGTCACCACTACCTGATATAGGCAAAGATATGTGTACATACTTACTTACGATTATCTTCCCCACAATATTATCCAAAATTAAAAGTAAGGATGCAGTGCCATTATAGCTTGGTCAGTAGTGTGTGTACTTGCACTAAGAAAGAGAGTGAGTGTACCTCCATTATTGACTGACTCTAAGCTATGTATAAGTGCTATGCATTTTTACATGCAGTGGTACTACTTAAAAATATTTAATTAGATTTCTTTTTTTTGTAAATGAAAAGATCAATAGAAAGGTATATATTTGACAATTTTTTCTGGTTTATTCACTAGATATATATACCATAATTCTCTTATACAGAAAGAGAGGTACAAAACATTAAGTAGAAAGTATTTTTCTTAATGACTGGAAGTTACAGAGATATATCACATTGACTAGAGATACATTTTTTCTTAATGACTAGTTACATTTCATATGACTAGGTGCTACGTCTCCCATGGTAAGCTTTTTTTAGTAACACAGTTCTCATATTTCCCCCATATTAGAGAGAATCTTTGATACAATATTGCAGATTCTGACCACATGATGAGAAACTATGTCTCCCATGGCAAACTTTTTTAGTACTGCAGTTGAGATAATTTTTTTCCATTGGGTTGCACCTGTTTGTGTACAATATGTGTATATTTTGGATCTAAGACCCACTAACTCCATTATCTGTGAACCATTCTAATCATCTGGTTGGTAACCTTCTTGTTTTGAGGTATAATACAATAAGAATTATTGTCTGCATAGTCTGACATGTTGAATTCTGCTGGATACTACCTAATTATTTTATATGGAACACAGCCTTTCACTCAGTAGATGAAACGTCTGTATTCATATAAAGTAACGTTGGATTAGCAAATTTCCTCTTCACAAAGTTGTAGTGAAATCGGTACATGTCGAATTTGGAAAAGTCTAACAATATGCACATACCAACATAAACAAGTTTTGTGAACTTTATCAACATTTTACTCATTTCCACAGTGACTAATCCTCCATTGGAGATTGTGATCCATTTAAAATTTGGCCAAGCAACATAATTCTGTGTGCCACAGTGCCCCTCCCATGAGTAAACTCAATGAATATTGTGGTGGTCTCTTAAATTCTCCATGTTTTTCCTAAAAGTAGTAATATTCATTAATTTAAAAAAAATCTTTCTCAAAGTCACATGTTGCAAGAGACCTCTGTTTGGTATTAACGTCAATATACTCATTCAACCAGTGTGTCTGCTTGAAGGAGATACCACGGATGACTCTAAGCAGTTCCATTCCCAACCTAATGCACTACTGGAAGTTTCTGTAGCACGATATACCTAAGTTTCCCCCTTACATTGTCGTCAGTTTCGGGGTGGAACAATTGCGTGGCACTAAATGCTCTGGACATAGAGGTAAATTGCTGTGTGCATCATACAATTTAGAATGATATGCCATGACTACTTCCACGACATATCTTTCACCAGAATCAGCTGCCTCACCCATGAAATCACCTAATGTGAGAAAACTTCTCTTCCTCAGTTGGCATTTCCACACGTACCAGTTCCTACATGGAACACTGAATCAGATGTTTCTCTAGGCCATCACTCATAGTAAAAGAGTTGGAACAATAATACTGTGCATCAAGATGTTTATATTTTTTCAGCGGAAAGTAAGTGGGCTATATTCTTGACCCATACCTAGTGCTGTTTATTGCCCTTGGTGAATAATATCAAATATGTTGAGGACACTGAGTAGCTAATTTGGAATGGTAGAAGAGTCCAAAAACTTTATGCTTCACTTCTTTTTTCCCCTGAACAGTGTGCTCTTCTTCTGGCTTGCTTTTCTCTTTCTTCAGGACATAAACATGAACTGATAACATGGATTCTACCTCTCGAATTTGTGCTAGGCCAACATTCAGAAATTTAGAGCTTCTAGCAGTTAAATTAACTGTACTGGTGAATAATGGTGTTTTTCTGGAACTTAACAGAGGCTCAATGGAGGCTTAGTGAGTTTTGGAAGTTTCAGTGGCTGCTGTGGCAGTGGTTTAGAAAAGTCAAATGACAGGTCTGATAATTTATTTAGGTGTATATTTCAATGATTTTGATGCAATATTTGCTCATTTCAGCATGAAATTGACATGAAAGTTTGGTTATTTGCTTTATGCACTATGCTGCATATATCCAAGCTTGCTAGCAAAAGCAGTTATCACTCACTGTTGATTGGTTCCACAAACTGGCTGACAGAGTGCACATGGTCGCAGTGTGGTGTAGTAACTGGCAGCTGCAGTTCTTATCTAACTTGCAGGCCGTCAGCCTTCAGCCTGTTATGGGATGCAGCATGAGCAGCAGCTGAATCTGTTTACAAATGGCTTGCACACTATTGTCTGTCACTGGACCTTGTTGTTCAGCATTCAGTAGATGCAGCTCCACTGTGTCACTGATGATAACTGCATTCATCTCCCTCGCTGTGTTGCAGGTGGTGACTGAGTTCTTTTATCCAAAATGACTCACATGAAATGGTTATGATTCACCTTGTCAGTTTATATGAACATATTTAGCTCTCAATGGTTGTTGCAGCATGCCTGGTGCATATAATTTGATGTGTTTAACGGATCTGTCATAGGTCCATTCTGCATATAAATCTTTGTGATGGATTTTACAAATACTATACCTGAAGCTATTCTGTCTCTCTGTGTATCCCTCTCTCTTTTTCACTTTTTTAAATAATGCAAAAGTCGTCGTCCCCCAGAAGGACAAATATGCATCTCTTTATTTTTTTTTAATTTTCCTGCAGAATGTATGTGTGGGTTATAGGTCATTTTAATTTGCATGAATTTTGAATTCTTCACCATTTTTTGATGTGGGTTTCTGTATGAGTACTTCCACCATTTTAATTTATGTCATGTGAGTTGTAATTGCAGTGCTATTATAAACAGCATACTATTAGTGGAAACTGGATGTACTATTCTGTATTTTGCATTAAACAGCTGAATTGGGAGTTTGTATGCATCGTTTCTGTCCATGTAGGTGTCACCAGTGGACAATGGCCTGAGTCTAGAACGAGTAGGATTGAGTACTCATGGCCCATCATGGTTCAGCACTGAACGTGGCTGCCTGCCATTGGCTGAAGGTGATGCTACTCCCATCTGATGGTGTGTCGCATTCATGTTCCTGCTACAGGCTCTGAGGCAATAGCGACATGCTGAGTGGACTTAAACTTAAGGTGTCAGATCCTCAGGGTGATACTTATTTAAACTGTGATGTGAGAGAGGTGGAGGGAGAATTATTTAAACATGCAGGATGCACTGTTTTCAAACTTAAGGCAAGTCAACTGTAATGTCAGAGGAAAGCCACTGATTTTCTAATTCCCCATCATTTTTAACTTAAGACTGGATCCTATACTAAGCACAGGTGATCCAGCAACCATGCAGGCTGCACCAGTGAGCTGGGAGATCTGGCAGTCATGACTGATATAAATACATCTTTTCGGGGAAGAAAATATCTTCTGTTTGAAAAACAGACTTGGACCTGCAGAGGAAGCAAACACCTTTTTTCCTGGCTGTGATCAGCAGTTCATGCAGGCTTGGACAGGCATGAGAGCTGGATAAAACCCAGGAAATATGGCAACAATGCAGAGAGTGTGAGTATCTTTGATCAGCCATCTTGGATTCTGATGTCATAGAGCTGTACCAGTATTCCAGATCTCATATTTTGGATTTCAACAGGATCAGAGGGGAAGGAGGGAAGTCACAAAAATGCATTTGATGCCACAATTGTCCTGGTCTACCTACTAGCAAATGCAGAAAATGTTTTGTGCCCTGCCTACACCTACATCTGCCTCGGGTTTGTATTTTTCTAACTGAAGCAACAGATCCAACTTAGTTTGCACAATTAGATGCATCATCTTGGAAGAGATCCAGTGCCTTTTGCATCTATTGCCTGTTGCCAATTCCGATCCCTCTTCACCATACTGCCCTCCTTAAAGAGTAGTCCACATCCTAGACTTATCTAATTCAGTCTGACCAGCAGCAAATTTCCCCTCCAGTTCCATTGTCTGCCTATTTCTACTGCATACAAGGTATATTCAAAAAATTCTGGAACTTTGTCCACAACTTTTTTCTGCACTTACCTTTTACTTCCTTACTCCTTCAAAATACTCTCCTCCACAAATGATACACCCCTCCCAACACTGTTTCCACTTCCAGAAGCAGTCTTGGTATGTCTTTTGCTGGATCGTGGGAAGCATCACTTGCAAATTTTCTTTTATCTTGTCTATTACCGCATTGCAAATCTACATCCTTTCAACAGGGTTTTCAAGTTTAGAAATAAAAAAAAGTCTGCATGGACCAGGTCTGGAGAGTATGGAGGATGAGGCAACACAGTGATTTCTTTTTTTGTAAATAGTCATGCACCAACAGGGATGAATGTGTGGGTGTGTTAGCATACAGAAGCCACGAATTGTCTCACCACATTACAGGCCATTTCCTTTCACATTTTCTCACAGGCATCGCAACACACCCTTATAGTACTATCGATTAACAGTTTGTCCCTGTGGCACAAATTCACTATGAACTTATCCTTCAAAGTGAAAGAAAACTATCAGCATGGCTTTGACATTTGACCTGATCTGAGGAGTTTTTGTGGTATTGGAGAAAATTTCCCAGCCCACTTGGTCTCAACATCATAACCATAGACCCACGTCTCATCACCAGTTATGATTCTTTTAAGGAACATTTCAATCTCATTTGCGCAATCCAAAAGCTCTTCACAGATTGTGAGGCGGTCTTTCTGGTCTTGATTCATGAGCCGTGAGATGAGCTTCGCGGCAACACGATGCACACCATGATGCTGTGTCAGGGTTTCATGACATGATCCAACTGAAATGTTACATTATTCTGCAATCTAGCGGACAGTCAGTCTTCGATTGGCACACACAGTTTCATTGATGCTTCTGGCATGAGCATTGTTGGTATACGTGGAATGAGGATCATCTTTAACTTCCATTTGGCCATTTTTAAACCTTGTGAATCATTCGTAATGCCAAGTATGGCTTAAGAACTCATCACCGTTTATTGTGTCTCTGTGAAGGTTTTCCAGAGTTTCACACAAAATTTAATGCAGACGTGTTGCTCCTCCTCCTCTATTGTCTCAAAATTCACAAACTGTGTGGCAAATTGTTGTACTCAATACAGTACTGAACAATTACTAACAGACATAAAATCATGAAACTGCCAGCTGTTACACATTAAACACAGGCCTGTGTAGGGATTCCATCCGCATTTTACTCCAACGCACCACTGGCGCGAAATTATGAATGTTTCAGAATGTTCTGAACAGGCCTCGTATGCTGCAAAATCACCTAGGAGCCTCATTTATTTACACATTTCGCACGCCACTACAGCGACTTGAACAGAAAAAACTACAGCATCCATCACACAACGGTCTAGATGTAACAATTATATGGCAAGTTAGGGACTCTTCACTTGCGGTAAATAATCACTTGGCAAGAGTCAGAAAAACGCGTTTACAAAATACACAACCATATCCGTATAAAGAAGCTGCTGGTGCAAGGTTGCTAAGTGAAACAAACTAAAATTTACACTACCTTTCGGAGATATTAACGAGATAATAAAGAAAAAGACTGTACTTAACTATGTTGAATAGAAAAAAAAACTAAACGGTACTGTCTGTGTTTAGTGCACCAAAACGTAACAAAATCACGACTGTTACCTGGGTTTTCGAACATTTTGTATTTGCTCGAATAAAACATTAAGACTAGTGAATATTTTAACTGCAGGCTTAAAACATATTCATGTATTTCCTGTGTAACCCTTACTGACCTAATTGTTATTACAAATGACCTGTAATTGCTGCTTGGCTTACAGGACCTAACTGTTCATTTGCCATACAGGAAAATTTCTCAGATCTGACAGTGTTAACCATAAAATTCTAATAAGGAAGCTATAGCAGTCTAAAATTAGAGAAACAGCTGTTAGTGGTATTAAGTCGTACCTTCAACAGAGGAAACAAGAAATTAAATATATTTCTGTTCAGTGTATTATTCCTGTTAACTTATAATTCTTCTCAGATCTACATATGAGTCATATCAATGAATTTGTCTCATCCATGTCTGCTATTCTTGCACAAAAGAAGGCATAGTACCATTTAAGAAAGCTTGTGACTGATGTACCTTTTAGAATACGTGACTGAAATGAGCACATCATCTTTTTCGAATGAAATATCCTTCATGTTAACCATTTTCTTGGTAAATCGAAACATAAATTTTGTAGTTTCTAGCATTAGCAGATGACATCATCAACATACCTATTGAACCAAATTTAGAAGTAGGCATATAAAAAAGTAAGGTAATATTTGAGTTTGTCATTTACTGCCAGAAAACCAATATGCTTATATTTAGTATAAAAGACGATGGTAATACTCTACTCTGTTAACTTATAATTCTTCTCAGATCTACATATGAGTCATATCAATGAATTTGTCTCATCCATGTCTGCTATTCTTGCACAAAAGAAGGCATAGTACCATTTAAGAAAGCTTGTGACTGATGTACCTTTTAGAATACGTGACTGAAATGAGCACATCATCTTTTTCGAATGAAATATCCTTCATGTTAACCATTTTCTTGGTAAATCGAAACATAAATTTTGTAGTTTCTAGCATTAGCAGATGACATCATCAACATACCTATTGAACCAAATTTAGAAGTAGGCATATAAAAAAGTAAGGTAATATTTGAGTTTGTCATTTACTGCCAGAAAACCAATATGCTTATATTTAGTATAAAAGACGATGGTAATACTCTACATGAGCAATAAAGGAACAGTGAATGACCCTGGCTACAAGAATTAGATATAAATGAATTTCATAATACGAAATTCTTTAGGTTAATTGTAGACAGTTATTTGTTTTGGAAAGTCAACGATCTGATCAAATCCAGGACACAAAATGTGGCCAAAACACTGAAACAACTTCTTCCAGGATGTATTTTTACTCTGCAGTGGTGAGTGCACTGATGTGAAACATTCTGACAGATTGAAACTGTGTGCCAAATTGCGACTTAGAACCAGAACCTCTGCTTTCATGGGCATATGCTCTATCGATAGATATTGATGCATGATTTATGACCTACCCCCACAGCACTGTTTCAGCCAGTATCTCTCCACTACTGTCCAAACTCCATGGGAGTTCTCCAGTATACAATGAGGGGCTAACACTCCTGGAAGAAATAAAAATATTCTAGGTTTGAGTCCCAGCCTGGCACACAATTTGAATCTGTCAAGATATCTAATGAAACCTTTGGTTTCTACAAATTGTATGTGAGTTGTATATTTTTCGTATTTCGATCTCATGAAGGGCTATGGTACAGAAATCTGATGACAGACATGTAATGCAAATAAAATCTTCAAATAGTTGCTGACATATTTTTGCTAGTGGCACATACCCAGTTGAGCTCAGTTGGAAACTGCTGCCCCAGTTAACAAAATGACCATGTACTCTTACTTTCTCTACCTCTTTGATGACCAAATCACAGAACCTGTTGGTACGGCTCAGCACAAAGTCATTTTATTATCAAGTGAGGTGAGATGTACTTCATCATTGTAGGAGTATATGACAACAAATTCAGACCAAATGAAACACATATGTGACAATAAAGTGTCCCCAAACAGTCACATCAGTACACAGGGCCTGATGGTAACACAGGCATGAGTTCTCACATGCAAAGTATTGTAAAGGCGCCAAATGGCATCATGTGATTGATTGTCCCAAGCACCTTGCACCTTTTGTTTGAATTTTGCAATTGCTCCTGCAGGCTCTGGAGAATGAGTAAGTTTCCACTTCACAATGTCCCATACATCTTTAGTTGGTGAGAGATCTGGTGATATTACTGACCAGGGCATTTGTTGTACATCGTGAAGAGCATTTTGCATTGCAGCAGCCATATGTGGATGTGCACTGTCCTGCTGAAAGAGTACATCACCTTCCTGTCGAAGAAATGGCAGTAGCAAATGGGCTGGTGCCTGTGCAATGTAGCAGACGCTGGTTACTTCACCCTGCAGAAATACCAATTGTTACTGTGAGCTGTAACTGATGGTCTCCGCACCATGAAGCCTGGAGTGAGACCCGTGTGTTGTCAGTGGATGCACTCCAAAATAGGCCACTCACCAATCTATGCCATACACATGTACATCCATCACTCACATACAGACAGAACCTACTCTCAGCACTGAAGACAAGAGAATGCCCTTCAACTGTCCAGTAGACTCTTTCATAATACCAGAGTAGTCATGCTTGGCCGATTTTTCTATCAGTGGTAGCCTAGTCAGAGCCACCAGAGTCCTGTTGCAAGCATATAGTTCCGAATGATTGTTGGCGACTTAGCAGGTGCAATATGTGCCCGGATTTCATCCATGGGTGATATTCGGTCTTGCAATGCTTCTCCCACAATGTGTCGATCTTGATGTGTGTCTCTACCACACGGACATCTATAAACTGGCCTATGATTGTGGCAATGTTCCACAGACCTGTTAGCAGAGCAAGGTTAGGCACTGAAAAAGATAAGTAACAGATTGTCCGTAATACTTATATTCTGATAACAACACATTACATGTAGCACACTTAAGAGAGTGAATATCAAGAACATAGATAATCTACTCATCATACTGGACATATACAAACAAAAGAACCAAGGAGCCAGATTACCAACATAACACTACCAATTGATCTGGTGACAATTTCAATTTATGAACAAGATACATGTGTTGCTCTCTGGCAAATGGTTTAGTTAATACATCAGCAGGCATTTCCTTTGACTGCAAATACTTAACAACAATCTCATTTCTTTTAACACATTGTCTAATAAAATGTCCTTAGCACAAACATGTTTTAATCTAGAATGCAACACAGGATTCTTCCTCAACATCACTGTCTCCCTCTCCCCTCCCCATATCCAGAGCAGGTCGTCAGCTTCAGCCTCCTCTCTGGCATAGGGACTATTCCTTTTCCTAGCATATCTGCCCCCCTCCCCCTCCCCGCAGATCTGGTTACCTCACCGATTATGCCGTGCTCCGCACTACCGGCGGTGGGGCTCTTTGGCGGTTATCAACCACAAGCAATCGACCGACTCATCTTTGAACTATCTTCATTGAAAAATTGTTTAAAGTAGTGTTCGCCATGTTGTCGAATCAAACGACTGTGGATTTTCAGTGTGTCACTTCGTGTATCTATTTCTAGCAACAATAAAGGTATTCAATCAATTAAGTAGTTCGTTTCGGTTCTACAACCTCTATACGACCCAACGACCACACTGGTGACCCAGAACATTTGTATTTATGTGTGCTTCTGATACAATTCAGTGTATAAACAATGTGGCCGATCGACAACGTGAGTGTGCCTATGATTCTGCTGCCTTGTGTAAGTCGAGTGAATCCCCACAAACGGCTCCAGGACAACTACCGTTTACGCCGCATCCTATGTTTGCGTCTCTTCCGAATTATTACACTCAACAGTTGCAGCTTGCGACAGACACTTGCGTTGTGGCAATGCAACCCGACAGTGTTTGCGTGTAACAAGGAATCGACGATGCATCATGTGCTGTGTATTCTGTGCTACCTACGTCGTACGGCACACAGGCCATGCAATACGACCAGATCACCCGGTCCACAGCTCATGGTCTCATTTTTGCTTCCAGAGCATGGGGTCCCAGGTTCGATTCCCAGTGGGGTCAGGGATTTTCACCTGCATCGAGATGGCTGGGTGTTGGTGTTGTCCTCATCGTTTCATCATTATTCATGCAAGTCGAAGATTGGACTGAGAAAAGGTTAGAAATTTGTACAGTCGCTGATAACCACACAGTTGAGCGCCCCACAATCCAAACATCATCATCATCATCATCAGATTGCCCGCTCATTTGTTCCGGCGGCACCGGCCGCCCCTGCCGCACCTACCGTGACATACACTTATTGTATTTCGGACTGTTCCGCGTTTACAGCAGCACCGGCTGTTTCATCCGCACCAGCAACACACCATACATCTTCCATGCCAACCGTGTTGTGTTGCTTCACACCTTCAGCTGCCACGCCAGACGTCACATCTCACTCCTAGCCAGATACCAGTTTCCGGGCCCCCATCTTGTCTCCAGTCGCACAGCCGTCGAAGCCCCCAAAATTACCACCATTCAGTCGTGACAATCCTGTCAGTTGGTTTGCTCTAGTCGAGCATGTGTTTGAACTTAATGGTGTTATCTCGGACAACGCATGTTACTCCAGTTTGATTACTCGTCTACACGATGAGCTCGAGCTGGTGAGTGATACAATTAATTCACCACCACCTCCACCATGCTATATTTCGGCAAAGAAAATTACTGTGGAACGTTTAGCACGCACTACGGATGAGGTGCTGCAGCAAATCTTCCATGTCAAGCAAATTCAAGGCAGATCACCGTCTCAGCTGTGGCGCCGACTACACTCAATGGTCGACCAGCAAACCCTGTCAGACACTGCCCTGGGGGCCATTTGGTCAGTCAAGTTACCATATGACATCCAAATGCAACTGCTCACCCTCTCGACGGCACCTTTGGACCAGCGTGTACGGATCGCTGACAGCATGCATCGGCTATATTTGCACAGACACCTCGTCCCTGCAAGCCACGTTTGCACGGCGCCAACGGGTGGCACACCTGCAAGTGTCAGTGCCTCACCAGCGCCGCCTAAGAGCGGCCACGCGAACTCCAACGCATCGCATGAGCCGACGGTGTCCCCACCTGGGAGCCACACGGGAAAACTACTAGCGCTGCCTGCCCCCACCATGGCTAGCACTCCCACCGCTGGCGCCCTGCACAGCCCCTCAACAGAGGCAGGAACTCCTTGCCCGGCTTCCCCTCCGACTCATCAGCTGTGCTGGTTCCATGCAACACACGGCAACGCCGCCCGCAAATGCCGACCGCCGTGTGTGGCATAAAACAACAGGCACGAACTGCTTTAGGCGCCTTGTCTCGCGCCGCCTCTTCAGGGCAACTCCAACGCACAAAACATTCTACACAAGAAGCCAGCTGCGCACCTGGGCATCTGTACATTCTCGATGAATGCTCCAAACTCCACTTTCTCATGGATACAGGCCCAGACTCCAGCGTTCTGCCATGAACACTTGCTCCGTGAAGCTTGCTACCTACCGTTTCCACGCTCCGCACAGCGAATAATTCCAATATGAGCGTTCACAGAACAGTCGAGATTCATTTTCAGCTGGTACCCGACATGCTGTTCCCGTAGACGTTTTACGTCGCGGATATCGATGAGCCGCTGCTCGGTATTGATTTCCTCCGACATTATCGACTTTCTCCAGAACTACAGTCTGCAGCACTGGTGCACCACGCTTCCGGCACATGCATCCCTGGCTCCTTCGCGCCACGTGCTACAACTCTGCCTCTTAGTTATGATTCACTCATCATGAAATAGATGCTATTCATAACGACAACAACAGACTACGACAACTGATTGCGGACGCATCACGCGAGCTGGCGCGCGCTTGCAGCGTGATTGCCAACCTCTCATCACGGAACAATTCCTTTCCAACTGAACACTCGGCAGGACAAGAATTACACACAAGCTAACATGTAACACAGACTCACATGCACGCCTTCGATAGAAACACTGAGCGACACCATTGTAAACAAACTGCAGTAGCTGCCAGGTGACGTCACAGTTCGAGATTCATCATGGCGGATAAAGGAGTGGGAGGTTGCGTTTGCACTCCCGTGGGTGGAGCCCTTCGTGTGAAGTGCCGTCGCAGGAAGATATCTGTGGTCCGTGGCTGTGACCTGTGATGAGGTGGGGTTGTGTGTTGGCTCAACGTGAGCAGGTCGCTTGACATGAGAGCGAGGGAATAACTCGATCTGGAGTTCATCAGTAGAGTCCGCGACAGGTGCGGAAACGTGCGTGAGGTTGGCGGTGTGAGTGACCGCAGATGATGGGAGAGCGTTTCCGCACCTGTCGCGGACTCTACTGATGAACTCCAGATCGAGTTATTCCCTCGCTCTCATGTCGAGCGACCTGCTCACGTCGAGCCGACACACGACCCCACCTCACCACAGGTCACAGCCATGGACCACAGATATCTTCCTGCGACGGCACTTCACACGAAGGGCTCCACCCTTGCCTCCACCGACCACGCCCCCGCAGCTCCTGTTACGACGCCGACTACGTGGCTCCCACAGCTGCCGCCACAGGTCAGTGACTCTTCAACTGTCAGGGCCACGAGTGATTCGACATCCTCCCATCGCCCCCACGTCGTGGTGATTTCGAACGGCACGTGCCACAGACTGAATACTACCAAAGGCCCGCCAGTTCGTCACAAAGCCAGGCGCCTGTCGGCTCACAAACTTCGCCAGGCAAAAGCTATCATACAGGACCTATTAGACGCCGGTATTGTCTGTCTGCCCTCCAGAAACTGGTCTTCTTCAATTCACTTGGCTTCCAAGAAAGACAGTTCGTACTGCTTAGGTGGAGGTTACCGCAAATTAAATGCATGCACCATCATTGACAATTATCCGATTCCGCATATTCAGGACTTTGCACAACAACTACACGGTGCACGCGTTTTCAGTGTTATTGACTGTAAAAAAGTGTACCATCAGATCCCTATGCACACTGATGACATCCCAAAAACGGCTATTATCACTCCCTTCGGCCTCTATGAATACTGTACCATGTCGTACGACCTCAAAAACGCTGTGCATACCTGGCAACGCTTCATTGACTCACTCCTTCTCCCACTGCCTTTTTGCTACGCATATCTGGATGACGCCCTTGTTTTCTCAGCACCCGAAACAGAACATGAAGAACATTTTTCACGTGTGCTACAAATTCTCTCAGGCAATGGCGTTGCGATTAACAAGGATAAAAACCAACTCCGCCGCTCTCCTGTGACATTTCTGGGTCATGAGGTCACCCCCGACGGTATACGGCCTACATCCGAGCGTGTCGCCACTTACGGAAACGTACCGTGACCTCCGTCGTTTCTTAGGAATGGTGAACTTTTTCCGCCGACACATCCCGCTCGCAGCTTCACTCCAGGCACCGCTCACAGACGCATTGGCAGGCAAGAACACTTCTGGCGCACGCAAAGTAGGTTGGTCCGAGGATATGACACGCACGTTCTACAATCTCAAGTCCGTCCTGACCAACGCAGTTACACTCGCGCACCCACTTGCCGACGTGCGCATCTCTATTACTAAAGACGCAAGCGACGCCTGTATCGGCGCTGTGCTTCAGCAACATGTTGGTGATACCTCTCAACGACTCCGATTCTTCTCTAAAAAACTGTCCACTTCTCAACTCAAGTGGTCCGCGTTTGATACAGAGTTACTGGCTGTTTACGAAGCTATCAGACACTTTTGCGAAGATATCGAAGGTCGTGAGGTCACTATTTTCACCGATCACCATCCGCTTGCAGAAACCATTCGTAATCCTGCTACCGACCTCCCACCGCGTAGGTTCCGACATATGGATCTCATATGTTGGTACACAACGAACGTCCACTATATAAAATGTGCAAACAACGTCGTCGCAGTCTATATGTCACGCATAATCCCCATTACTTCACCGTTTGCATGGCTAATCTGGCGCGCCTTCAACAACAAGATCCCAGCATACAGGACTTATTACAGGACACCAACACATCTTTTACCTTGGAGAACCGCCACCTACGAGGGTCTGACACCCCAGTCATATGTGACACTTCCACCGGTACACTGCACCCGATTGTACCTGCCTCGCTCTGTCGAGCAGTTTTTGATACCCTCCACGACCTAGCCCACCCTGGCATTTGGGCTACGATACACCTTATAACCGAAAGTTTTGTATGGCCTAATGTCAAGCGTGACTGGGTCCATGCGTGCATACCCTGTCAGCGGAGTAAAGTCGGACGACATGCCCAGCCGCCACTCGGACAATTCGATGTTCCTAAGGGTCGCTTCCGTGACGTCCGCCTCGACATCGTCGGCCCCCTCCCCCCTTCTGAGGGCTACAGATACATTTTGTCTATGATCGACCATACCAGCAGATGGGTGGAAGGTGTACCGCTTATTGACATTTCAGCTGCCTCGGTGGCTCACGCCTTTGTCCAAGCTTGGCTCGCCCGCTTCGGCTGTCCATTCGTGCTTACTATGGGCCAAGGCAGGCAGTTTCACTCTGTCCTTTTCGCCAGTCTTTGCCAACTATGCGATGTCAATAAATTCCATACAACAGCTTATCATCCACAAGCTAACAGTTTAGTTGAACGCTGGCACAGAACACTAAAAGCAGCCCCCATGTGCCATGCGGAACAGTGGTCGGAGGCCCTTCCCTGGGTGCTTTTGGGCATGCGATCAGCCTTCAAAGAGGACCTGCAAGCATCATTAGTGGAAGTGCTCTACGGCGAGCCCCTTGTTCTTCCTTGCGAGTTCGTCGAGGATTCACATCCCCTTTCATCGGACAAGCTCCCCAACATGGTCGAGCGTGTTCGCATGAGTATTTCACGCATCTGTGTACCCCCTCCGTGTGCACACACGGTTCCACGCCTTTTCTTAGACAAAGGCTTGGGTCAATGCGAGCATGTAATGCTCCGGTACGACACTGCGCGAGCCGCTTTACAACCTCCCTACACAGGACCTTACAAGGTACTGTCACGCTCCCAAAACACATTCCAAATCTCCATCAATGAACACCCACACACCATGTCCATGAACCATTTAAAGCCAGCATGGACCATCTCGGAAGCAGCATCCGTTATTCCATGTGACTTCACCGGTCCAGTCGAGTGTACTCAACCGAGTGACAACAGTGTTCTAAGTGATGTGCTGTGTTCCGGCTCAGGTCATAGTGTCCCGTGTGACGTTTCTCCCCCTCAATGCGACACAGCCACACCCCCCTTTAGGTCGAGTGATTGTGTCTCACCCGCACCGTCGCCAGCAACTCACCTTTCGACAGCTCCTGCATGTATACAGCCGATGATCTAGCAGTCCAGGTCTGTGAGGGTTCCCTTTTCATCTTCCACGCCCCTCCTCGCTCTTTAGACGATTCACATCCCTCTGTTACACTGCTCAGGCATCTCTCCCTTCCTCCCGAAGCTGATGTCGATAGCATTACATCGTTCATCAACACGGCCGGTACCCTCACTGTCACCATCCCCATGCGCCCTCCTCCTCAACATCACTGTCTCCCTCTCCCCTCCTCATGTCCAGGGCATATCTTCCCCCCCCCCCCCCCCCCGCGGATCTGGATACCTCACCGATTACGCCGTGCTCCGCACTACCGGCGGGGGTGCTCTGTGGCAGTTATCGACCGCAAGCAATCGACCGATTCATCTTTGAACTTTCTTCATTGAAAAATTGTTTAAAGTAGTGTTCGCCATGCTGTCGAATCAAGCGACTGTGGGTTTTCAGTGTGTCACTATGTGTATATATTTCTAGCAACAATAAAAGTATTCAATCGATTAAGTGGTACATTTCGGTTCTACAACCTCTATACGACCCAACTACCACAACCTGTTAGGAGAGCAAGGTTAGGCATTGAAAAAGATAAGTAACAGATTGTTCATAATACTTATATTCTGATAACAACACGTTAGACGTAGCACACTTAAAAGAGAGAACATCGAGAGCAATGATAGTCTATTCAGCATACTCGACGTATACAAACGTATTGCTTCCCAATGTATTTATTCCTTAATGAAATTTGTCATTAAAAATATATCACTTTTTCAAACCAACAGCTCAATTCATGGAATCAATACTAGAAATAAGAATAATCTTCACAAGGATTTAAAGTCACTTAGTCTTGTACAAAAAGGTGTGCATTATTCAGGAACACACATTTTCAATAACTTGCCAGCAGCCATAAAAAGCTTGACAGCCAATGAAATTCAGTTTAAGAGAAGCCTAAAGGATTTATTGGTGGCCAATTCCTTCTACTCCATTGATGAATTTCTCAGTAAAACCAACTGATTTGTGTAATTTGAGTGCAGTAATGTGTTCATTGTAAATGTGTGTGTGTGTGTGTGTAAGTACAATCTAACTTCTGCACCATTTCAGTGCAGTAATGTGTTCATTGTAAATAAGTATTATAGTAGTTGTATTACATGTTTATTACCTTATAAATAAATAAAAAACTTTTTATTTTAAATTTAGTGCATTAGTATTTGTAAAATGACTTTCATATAGTGTTCATTAAAAAATGACGCTTATTTCACTTGGGACCTGTGGAATGGTACATTAGGTTATTTGTTTTAGTTGTAAATATTTGTCATGTATTGTTGTTTTTCTGACATGTTCCACATCCTGGAGGACCTCCTCACTACGGATCAATTGGAATGAAAGTAAATCTAATCTAATCTAAAAACAAACAAAAGAACCAAAGAGACAGATTACCAACATAACAGGACTATTGCTGAAACAGCGACACTCTACAGATACGTTGTGCCCAATATAGCAGCAACCTGTCGATACATTCATACAGGTCCCTGAAGGCAAAGAATGTGACCCTGTTAAAATCGCTGACGTTGTCCAACAGACATATATACTCACTGCAGGGTATCTTGTATCCTAGTATGGATATGGCCTAGACTGTTCACCTCTTTACCCAAAAAAGCTCCTTCCAAAGGCGTACATCGAGCCTGCGCGTCCCGCATGGGACAGTAGCCATCACTGCCGGGAGAGTCTCAATTTGCGGTGCCAGTGGAACCACACCAAGTGCCCCCCCCCCCCCCCCCCTCCCCCCAGGATGAGCGGTTCCCCGTCAGAGCCCCAATCCTCCCAGACGCTTGTGCAGCTCGGCTGCTCATCGAATCGCACGCTTGACAGGCATCACACTGTTGTGGGAGCTGAATGAAATCTCTGTGGCCTGTTTGCCGGCAGTTTTTTACTTCACAAAGTATTTACTGACATAGTACTTCACCTCCTGTGTCACGTCAAAATAACTGATGATTGTAATACCAGGAGCAAGATGGTCACTTAAATCTCCACCATTGTTTGTAATTGTAAAATCAACTTATTGTTATATGTATGTGAAAAAATTCTGTACCTTATGATACAGTGAAAATAGTTTTAATAAAGGTCGTTCTACTAATTATCGGTTTCTTGTAATACTGTATGAGGAAATGGCAAGTATCTAAAAGTTTTTATTGACACATATGGAAGTTAGATGGTTATATAACAGCAGCACTGTTCTCACAGTGTATGAAGTTCGGGTTTTTCTCACCAGCTACACCGTTTCCAAGGCAAAACCTGGCTCCAGACTGCCTCATTTGGCTGACATTATGTTAAAAATCAACACTTTCAAAATTATCAAACATTGAAGACATCAGTACTGATAAAATACGTACTTAGCATACCTAATTACCATTGCATTTACCCTGAAGTGCAAACTTTCTATCACTTGTCGAGAGTTGCTTTAGATGAGGTGCATGTGGTACTGGAAGTAATGCAAGAAAATGATTTGATTTTACTTCCATTTTTTTGCTTAACTGATTTCGACCCCTTGCTTTCAGCAGTGCTGTTTCCCACAAATGTTTGTCAGTATTGAGACACTCCAGGTTCTTTAAATATGATCTCTTATCCAGTTCTAATTGTTTGAAAACCAAAATAAATAAAAAAATTTATTTGTTTATTAATGCATTATTTTGCATACATGGGAGTGAGTACCTCACTGTCCACTGCATTCACAGCACAGTGTTCCTGCACCTGGTACACTAGTGGCACGAGCAACTGCAGCATCAGACCATTGTCAACTTCCATAGCCCTAGTGGCCTCTTGAAATACTTCAAGAAACTGTATTAATTTGTCAGCTGCCTATTTTCCTAGTTTCCAAACAAGGGTATTTGCCCGAATTAAATTGAAACTTGTTCATGCTGCATAAAGAAGTATTTTAGCGTGACACACAAAATATTCCAGCGAGTCTCGAGTCCCTCACATGGTATGTCTTTTTAAATAAGTGACGATATTTTTCGTTGATTCCAACGATGGATGAGCATTAGGACAATATTCCTGCAACCATTTATCTTCAAGGCTGTAGCTAACAGTGCTGAGGGAGTGGTTGTTGTGTGGAAGGCGACAATGGTTCTCTAGTGCCTTTTTCATGTTTGCCTCCAGGTCAGTAACGAATGCAACCTCAAGAGACGGCATGTAAATATCCCTAGCTTGCTCATATTAGTTTTGGTTTCGTCCCGTACATTTGTAGCACTTTTCTGCATTTAGTATTTTATCCATCTACAGCAACTGTATTTCTGTTTATTGAAATAACCATCAATTAGCGGCACAAAAGAAATTTTGTTTCCTTTACTAGTTTCAAGCACCTAGTGCTCTTCTTCAAAAGGTTACAATTGTCACATTATTTGCGAGTGTCAACTATGAACTACAAACCACATGACCATAAAACGCATTTTATTTCCGACACTCGCAAATAATGCGATAGTTATAACGTTATGAAGAAGGGCACTAACGCCTAAAGCCGGTAAAGGAAATAAAATTTCTTTTGTGGAACTGGTTGCTGATTATTTCAATAAACCTTTCTCCATATCAGATGGGAGCTCTGCAACAAACAGGAACCAATTTTCACACTGCAACTCTAACGAGATTGAATGCTTAGCAACAGTCAAATAATGTCTTTTACTGTATATGTCTGTTTACATGTCAGTTGTACATTCACACATACCATCCTCCATATCTTGTAACACTTGGGGGAACGCAGCTATACAGTATTTGTCTCTCATTTCTTTTTTCAAGTCGATAAATTGTTGATGGCTGAGGAAGCAGGTCTCCTGCTTCTTTGCTGAATGGTGGCAAACCTCTTGTGAACATTGTTACACACTACTCAATGACAACGGATTTTGATGACATTTGGAGGTTGTCTCTACTCTGACTATCAGGAGAACCTCTGCAGATTATCCAAGTGTCGCAACAGGGTATTGGTACTGCCATCACAGAAAGTTGATAACTTACAACGGCCACTACACTCTGCAATACCTACAGACTTACTTTGATTGTATACAACCTGTGTAAAATTTTGCCATAACATGCTGACTCCTTATTTCTTCAAACAAGTATCGGTTCCCTCCTCACCCTTCAAGGAAACTGCATTTTAACCTCTACACATTTTCTAATCCTTGGAAGTTGGAAAGACCTTTGCTTTTTGATATGTATTTCTGATATAATAATAATAATAACAATGATAATACAGTAGAGTCTCGATAGTTCGAGGTGAACGGGTCCGGAACCACCTCGAACTATCGAAATTTCAATGGGAAGAAGAAATATTATGATATTGTAAGTAATAAGGTCAAAATATGATCATTATTAAAATAAAAGTATTTACACATGCATTTGCAGTGGCAGAATAACAATAATTATTTATTTAGACAAGTAATAGTGAAGTGTCTTTTGTTTGGCAAAGCTGCAACATTTCCTCGCGGCAGTGTTACGCACGAGGCATTATACGTAGCTGGGAAGCCTAACAGACGGGAAGCCTAACAGACACATCATTGTGGTCCAAAACCACTCGGAAGTGACGTCAAAATGACGTATAAGCAAACGCGCTGGAAGAGTGTAGCGCGTTTGCTTATACGTCATTTTGACGTCACTTCCGAGTGGTTTTGGACCACAATGATGCGCTGGAAGTGTGTAGCGCGTTTGCTTATACGTCATTTTGACGTCACTTCCGAGTGGTTTTGGACCACAATGATGTGTCTGTTAGGCTTCCCTACGTAGCTATTGCAACTGGCACCGATATCTCATTGGTTGGCGGCAAGAGCCAATGAGGCGTAGCAACTTGTAGGTAGATCTTTGAACATCTGCTTCATTTATGATTTCTGAGGGGAAGGGGGGCCATCTTGAAGTGTGTGTTTGTTGTGCCTTTCGGAATTGAGAGCATTAAATGGACGTATATCGAAAATTTACGAAGTGAAGACATTTGATTTGATATCATGGGTCAGTTAATATCCCTCTTTACTGTCGAAAAATGTCAGATTTTGTGTTGTGCATTTTTTACGATATTAGCATGTGGAATGAAATAAAAATGTTGTGTATACTAATTTTGAATCATCTGATTTCAGCATCGTGTCATTTCCTAACTGATCTATGCGTCATGTCATGGCGTTTTAAGTTTATAGCAGTTGTTTCCGATGTGCAGTTTTTGTGAATGCTTTACATGGATAATGACCTTAGAAGAATTCATTCATTTTGAAATGCTAAAGAATATTGTTTAGCACCTGGAGAAAGATTAGGTCAATTTTGTGGTTTAAATTTTCCTGGGGCAACATTCTTGACAAAACGTATTTCAACGTTCAGGGAACTATCAGTTGCTGTTTCGGAAGACTTAATACGTAGCGTTAAGCATTTTCTTCCCTAAGCAGCTGCCCCTCTCAACCCGTTTTACCGCTTCAAAAGCAGCGCCACATGCTCGAACCACAGATAAGTATTGTTTTAAATGATCAGTGATTGGTTTCGTAGAATTATTAAAAGACAGAAGTTCCTAGAACAGTAGTTGCTGTAGGTGATACTGCCAGCATTGGTCAATCGAAAGTGCTTGTCTTGTGTTATTGTCCAACTGCAGAGTAGGCTGGCTGTTATCCTGAACAGTGAAGTGTGGAAAAGTATATAGGCTAGCATGTATTGCGTGCTTGTCAAGTAGGTGATGCAATTTGGAATTTCAGTTCGTTGAGAGTTAATAAGGGTAGGCCTAATGACTAATTTGCAGGCTGTTAATGAGTTTTAGACTGCTTTCTTCAGTGGCAAACAATCATCTGCTATTTGTTTGCGAACACGAATTATGTGTGTTGCCATCCAGAAAGCTTTACATTGAAACTGTCAACAGTAATTTAGCACATTTACTTCTCCACAACTTTAAATCCATACAGGAATTTGACATTTTTCTGCATAGGGGTTCCTCACTCCATGAAATTCAGATCCATATGTGTTTTATAAATTACGCCTTCACATGAAACTGGTGACACTTTTCCTCTAGAAGTGCAAAATTGAATAGCAATATGTGTTTTTTACTGAGAGACTGTCATTTGAAAGTTAGAGATATTAATGGTGTGCAGAGGGATACGAAAAAAAAATGGTAAAACTTTAGAAAGGGCTATCGGGGAAATTTAAGACTGCGGAACAACTGATTTGTGAATCAATGTTTCATACGATTTTTTTTTTCAAATTAAAACATGAGTGGGGGAAGATAAGTGATCAGATTTTATTGTCAAAAGTAAGAACACATTCGCTCTTAATGATATATGCTTGGGTGTTGCCAACATCTGTACATGGGTCGCCCACTATAAACTTTAGCCAAAAAACTGCACTTTTGAGGTGAATCCCACAAAACACAAAGGTGATATACTCCGCCATAGTAGTGTCTCAGGACACCATGTTATCTCACCTGCTTGCCAGTGTTACATATTAGAAGTCTCTAACTTTCCAAGCAGTGAGTCAACAAACTGAAATTTGTTGAAAATTTTGTATTGGGAGTACTCACCTTTCCAGGACTGTGTATTCCCAATATCTAAAGGCTCTAAAAATTAGAGCCACAGCTTGTGTCTACAGTTTTCAAATTAACTGAAAAGGATTGCTTTCTGCTAAGATGATAAGTGTGGACATTTAGAAAATAATATTTATATGTTGCTCATTTCACTTATTACATCTGTAAATGTGTATTTTCTCTCACTATGGCTGCTAATGGGTTTTGCCACTTTGTACCAACACTGTACATTTAGAGTGATAGATCATTTGCTCAGTCTCTGTTCTGAAACAAGAGCTCTGTTTGATGATGAGCACATTAGCCTATAGAGGTGCGAGAGGTGGACACTTTCTATTCCCTTCCGAAAAAAAGTGTTAACAGCAATGTCCTCAAATACACTTTGCCATGTGGAAAAAAGATAAAAGCTGATTTCAATGAAAATTTTTAAGAATGCTGCATACATAAAAAACTAGTTTGGATACATTACATCTGCCAACCTGATCCCTGGAAGTAATTGGAAAGAGCAGTGCAGTAAGTGACAGTACATTTCCTGACAGTATTAAAATTTTCCACTGCTTACTTAAGTCGTAACAATACACACTAGAGATGTGATATTAATTTTCAATCTAATCAACATGTCAGCATCTGAGAACAAAGTAACCCATTGTGGAAGCAGGATGGTCTGATACTCATTATGTGCACAGTTCGAAAATATGTACTCGTGCTTGTCATACCAAGTAAGTTAGGATGTGACAGCAGAAATATTTTGAAAGGCTCTTCTCCTTGAATTAATCACTGTATCACTTTTCTCTTGTCGCAAAAACAGTAATATTTGTGTGTGAACAAGGAAGGCGAACGTTACTTACATTGTTTTCAGTCCGTACAAGTAAGACCTGTATACAGTGGACCCAACTGCTTTTCTTACTGCACAAACTAAGCTGTTAAAAGCAAAGTTGGCTGCCCTATATAATAAAAGTGAGATCAGTATTGCAGCATACTTGTACAATTTTTGGAAACAACGTGGAAACAGCTAACACTTAAGAATTACCTGCTGCTCACTATGATCTTACAATTAGTACTGTCTGGAAATTCATAGTTAATACAGTTTTATAGGCATCACTCATATTACAAAATGAAAGGAAGGTTGCAGGTCAAGTGTTTGTTATAACCTGTGGGACATCTCATAGTGCACACCTACAATGCATTGCTTTTGAAATTTGATTGTAGTTATGATATATACAGTTATTGGTTTGTTGATGAACTCATTTGTTGAAACTGCACAGCTTCGATATTCATGAAGGGAACAGTAGAGCTTCTACAAAAATTAAATTTTCCATTTTCTCTGTAACCATTGTAGCTTTGGGTGAGTGAAGATGAATTGGTAGTGACAGGCAGAGTTACATACAACCTTGAAGTTCACAAAATGCTTTTACCTGTAATGAAACAGGTGCAGGAATTTTTTTAAGTAACGCTCATGTCACATTTTGGTCAAATATTTGTAAAGTCAGGCACACAAGTTGGTTTTGGTTGTACAAAAAGTACTTTTCAAAGCAATTAGCTTCTTTGGATAATAACTTGTTGAAATGAATTGTGCATGCTGTAGCTGCAAGAGGGCACATGTTCAGAGAACTAGGTCGTAGATTATTTCAAAGAGTAAATAACGATCAAGACATTTTTCGAGCTAACATAATCTCTACTTTGGTGAACTTCTCTTACAATATGATCTTTCTACCTACGTTGTTACCTTTCATTGTCTTTTATGCCTCAAACATTGCAGACCTTTATAATTGTAATTATTTTCTAGATACAATAAATTTTGCTTTCAATAAGTCAATTATAAGAAGGAAGATAACAAGAACTTCAGACAAGATTTGTAAATTAATGATCTGCAGGGAAAAATTATCTTCCCGACATTGTTCTGAACATTCTGTAGTAGAATTGCAGTGTCAACAAATTACTATGGACCACCAACCTCAAGAATTCAACCACGTAACTAAATCAAATTTTAATTACTACATGCACTTGACATTTACAATTGCAGTAGCATTAGCCTGGGTTCATGACAGACGTTAACTGTTACATTATATTGAAAACAACATTCCTTGCCCACAGCTATATCAATTTATTCAATACAACCAATTTAGCTTGCTACAGACGATTGTTAAGGTTATAACACATGAGATGTACATCATGTTATTCAGAAGCAACTGTAATGTCCAATTAATCTCCATGTATAACTAATTACAACTGATTCCATTTCCTGTCAGTCAATGTTACAGTTGCATTTGAATACATTCTGAATAACATGATCAGATGTGCATAATCTTGAAGGTGGTCTGTAGTGACCAAAATCGATACAGCTGTGTGCAAGAAATGTTGTTCAGAAAGTTCTTAATAACTGTAAATAACCACTTAACAAAACTCGGTTACATTTCAGTTGCTCAGTTCTTAACAGTTTATCTTCCATTCTTCCATTTTGTGTTCATGTGGCAGATGAATTAAATAAACATTGACACAGTTAGTTAAGGTTTGAAACACAGGAGTAGAAGTTGAACACTTAGCACCTGTATTAAATTAAATTCTGAAAGAATTCACTTATCGGCACCAAAGATAGTTCACACCAACATTGAGATTATAGTCTACTTGGTTCACATCACCGATATGCTGCTATCACTAAGGTTACTCACGAAAGTTGGTGCATGCTCCCCCCCCCCCCCCCCCAAAGATTTTGCTTTTCACCCCTTTCCTATTCAGATGCTGGCCATGCCTCATAAAGTCCCACCTACCAATGCATCAACAGGAACCAAACCTATGCCTGACAAAGTAGTTGCCTGAAGCAGCTGATCTAGCTGCATATTGACCCTCCTGACGGAGCTGTTCAGTTGGGCCATCATACTGCATAAAAGCAGAAACCAAGTCAACATTAGTATGGTTCATTGCAGATGGTATTGATACCTGTCATCTACTTTTTCCACAAGATCTGGCCCATACCTCTTCCATGGCTGTTAGTTAAAAGGACTTTCCTCCTACATTCTACTATTTTTATTTATTTATTTTTGAAACAGTTGGTTTCCTGGTGAAAGTCTGTTGATATCTCCTCTGTCCAGATTTAATTGTAAGGATTTCTGTTAACTATGTTATTTTATTATGAAATACATAAAAATTGTTTCTTAATTGATCATTCTTGTTGTATTGGGATTAGCTGACAGTAAAGCTTTTGTTTTTCATAATGAGTTACATAGAGAGAATGATGATGTATAGCATCTCATAAGATAAATAACTAAGTAATCCTGTCACATAAGTGGAATAGTGTTTAACTTAAGAAATGTAAATGTCACCTAGAAGCATTGTCATTTCCTTTCTTTCCAGTTGAGATTGTTTCTCTTGTTGTATGTACACTCTTTGACATAAAACTCGACCGGCGGCCGGCCGCTTCAGAGGCTAAGTCCGCGCCGATCGCGGCATGGGACAAAAAAACTGGCCAACTCGCTAATTCTCTAAGTCCGGTTATCTGCACAATCTGGCAACACTGAAGACTGCGGCACTTCCTGGAGGAAAACTTGTCCCATGAAGAGAAAGTCCAGGCTGATTACGCCTGTGGTCTAGCGGTAGCATGCATTGTTTCTGTTCATAATGTCAGTGGATCGAGAGCAGCTGGCATAAAATATTTTTAGAGCCTCTTCCGTCTGAATGCTGAAGACGTGAATGTAATGGTAGTGCAGATTCAATCTATTTCGCTTTCTGACACACCAATATCAAAATTTTATCCAGTAACGATTTTGCGGCAGATTTCCTGCAGACTGTCCTCCTGTGGACGCCGTATGTGGCAAAGCTCTGGGATCCATTTGCTGGCTACTGGCAGCGGCCATGGCGACAGCAGTGGCGCTGCATTCCCCCCTTCTTTATCGAAAGCGCCTGCTACCGCTCATCGCTTTTGATGATTTAAAACGCTTTATTATTAAATGTTGCTCCACAGAAAATTTCTACAATTTCCATTCACACTCAAAAGCAACGGAGACAGACGCCCTGATTAGTAGGCGGGTATTATATTACATTAATCGGCAAGAGCTGAGTATGGCCCGAAATTAATTTTATAGACTGGGACGAAATTAAACCACCTCACTACATTCGATGAATTTATAAATGCTTCATACCTCGTTTCTTTTCCTTTCAAACTCAATTACTTGTGCAACTTTTGGTCAATGTTTGGATGTTTTCATCAAGCCAGAGTGAGCGTCTGTGGTGTAAAGTGTATTACAGTTCTTGTTTCATTCCTTATGGTAAGTCTATGCGATAAACTGTGTGAATACCTTGAAATGTATGCTCTGTAGCAGTGCAGGAACACTGCACATTTGGAGTTCCATGTATGGGTTCATGAAGTATTTATTGTTGATCGGAAGTGATAGTTAAGGTCATCAGATTTAAACCGGAAAAATTTGTCGTTTTGAAGGTTTCAGAGAACGGAAAGGAATTGCTAACGCCGGTGTTAGAAAACGTCTACAGTTAAATGCTATTGCAAAAATTTAGAAGAAGGGAACTATATTAATCAACATGTGCACTTCATAAACAACCTTCTGACATGTTAGACCTATACAACGAACAAAGCTCAAATTTATATCGTTGACAGTCGGTTTGTATCTTTTCAGGACCTATTTTACAGTGAAGCACCTTGGCATTTGCAAAGCAGACATCCATTGTATTAACTTAATTTACTAAGTCGAAATCGGACGAAGATTGATGTTTAAAGGCATTCTTCAGATTTCGCATAAGGAATTTTTACTAGCAGTTTGCAACTCCATTAATTAACATGGAAAATAAAAGGTTGTAGTCAGCGGCTTCTACCGTGATTCGAACTGCTATGTCATATAGTACGAGCACTGCAACGCACAAGGGAACCTCTGAGCTAACGACACACTGGCGGCAAGAGGCGGACTATAGTCACTGCGATGTTGCCTGAGCCTCAAAACGCAACCTTAAACACACAAACAGAGGAGGAGGAGATTACTGTTTTAACGTCCCGTCGACAACGATGTCATTAGAGACGGAGCACAAGCTCGGATTAGGGAAGGATGGGGAAGGAAATCGGCCGTGCCCTTCCTAAGGAACCATCCCGGCATTTGCCTGAAGCGATTTAGGGAAATCACTGAAAACCTAAATCAGGATGGCCGGGCGCGGGATTGCACCGTTGTCCTCCCGAATGCACACACAAACAGGTGTTACTTATGTGAAGAACGCCGTTCTTGGAGTCCAGAAATTAAATATACTTTCTAATTGTGTCATCTTACAGTGGATTATATCGTACAAGTCTTCGATGTGGAAAATGAATGTCAAGTGAATTTAGCGAGGTAATGCCGGCCTACACCCGGAAGTAAATGCACTATCAGAGTGTTGACAAATACTTGCTACGATGCTGCCATATCTCGGCTCTCTGACGAGGCAACTCTTCAGCGAAATTCTTGCCGGGATTCTCCGATACGGTTCTTCAGAGTGGAGACGCGCGCGCACGTTTGGTTTTTATGCGGCGTTCTCACCTGATGGTTTCTGACGTCGCCTTGTGGGCTATGTATACATTTGAGACATTCAATTATCATTAATCCAGAACGATACAAGTTTCAGCTTCCGGCGTGGAAGAAGGTTGTTGACGCCGACATTATATCATTTCAACGTAGGGAAAGCAAAACGGATCATTCAATGTTTCTCATTCAACATAAAGCATGTGAGATAATTTTCCGTAACGTTCATAATCATCTAAAAATACAAATGAAGTAAAAATACATCGGAAGCTTATTCGAATTGAATATAATGTAAGATACCTAACGCTTTGCACCTCGATGTCGAATTTGTCCACGTGCAATCTTTTGCAGCATACGCATAGAATGTCATGATTACCACGAGAATGAAGAAATATGTTGGTAAGGATGGAAGCAAGAAGAGACGCAGACAACAAATATTCGATTCCTCATGGCATTCATTTCATTTGAGACGTATGAAGAGGTGAAGCGGGAATTTACTTTCGTTAACACGAAAGATATGCCGCACATATTGAAAACGAGGAAGTCTGCGGCTTCATACGTTTCCTCCTTGAAATCTGTATGCTCTATTATATAATAAGTAGCCCGATAATTGTTTCAGTAATGTTACCCTCTTGTTTGACCCTGTAACGATGAACAGATTCCAAATGCATGTCTCTGCATGAAAGTAGCTGTTCGAACCCTTCCTGGGTTGTTTTTTGTGTTTTATTGCTTGGAATTCCTGAAGCAGACCACTGTGCCTTCCCCCCTCGTGGGTTAGGTCTCAAAACTAAACCGCTTTTTATCCAATGGCATAATTTATTCAGACAGCATCAGCACAAGACTATCAAACAAAGCCTTCCATTTACAGTTGCAACACTCTAACCAGCACTGACCGAAGTGTAATCCACGGTCATGGTCCGAAATTAGCAGCTGTCTGCTACTGTGGCAAAGTCCGTACTACACTTTCGATTCCGCAGCACCATTTTATCTGGTAACACTGTGTAGTTGCAGAGTTGTGGCAGCATATCTGTCCTCACACTGTCAACTTTATGTATCTCACTTCTCCTGTAGCGTAGATCACGAGGAGCCGAAGTAAATGAGTGTATTCTGCATGACGTAACATTCAGTATTCCCTTCTTTCATAGCCACTCTTCATGTGCATCGATACCAAATAGGAATGTGAAAACTCTTGCGAGTGAGAGAATGACAATAACAATCGTAACAAGAACAAGCAAATAATGAATGATGTTTATTCCGACGCAGAACGAGAATGGCTTTAAATATAAAAATCTATATCTATATCCATATCTATTGATCTTTGAGTTGGCACAATGCAAATATGTTCTTAGCATTTAGTTACTGAATTTAGTTCTGGATGTTTGCAGAGAAAAGGAAACGTCGGTACTTCTCGCTAGTGTAATATAATGTGAACCAGCAACTACCCTTTCCTTAGAACACGACTCAAGCAGGTCCTCAAGTAGGTACCAAGGCACTGCTGCATTCTGTTCCCTGACATTGCTCTGATGACGGTTAATGCAGATAGTTCCGATTATGAAATACAAAACGTATTGCAGGTTAGTTCCTAGGATAGTAACATTAAATTTGCATTGTAGACGGCACATGAACGTGACGACTATCCATATTACTCATCAATATAAAAAGACAATATTATGGGAATTTAGCAGGATTACTCAACATGAATTCTGAAATTGGGTGACTGACCGCACAGGTGCTAAACGTCGTCAAGAGTATACGATGTCCTAATCGCATTAGGAATATTAAGATCGTCTTCGACAGCTCGCAACTTTCACATTGCTATCTCCACCCTACTCCAGACAGCCCTCGGTGGAGTTGCACTACGTTGCCGATGTTACGGAAGGCCTTCAAACCGATAACAGACCACATATTGAAAAATACAAGCGAATTCTCTTGCAGCGTGAGCTTATTGCAACTAATCTAAAAATTATTGGAGAGGAACATTGTCCTATTCAAAAAAAGTAAAATGTTACACACTGTTGACGTCAAACGGACATTATCGATATCCTGTCTTGTGTCCTACTCGTCTATAATATCAAGTGAACTATCAAAATGATTATATATAATGGATGATAATGTAATGCATTGATACCAGATGGTGGGGGCCGGCCGGTGTGGCCGTGCGGTTCTAGGCGCTTCAGTCTGGAACCGCGTGACCGCTACGGTCGCAGGTTCGAATCCTGCCTCGGGCATGGATGTGGGTGATGTTCTTAGGTTAGTTAGGTTTAAGTAGTTCTAAGTTTTAGGGGACTGATGACCACAGATGTTAAGTCCCATAGCGCTCAGAGCCATTTGAACCATTTGAACCAGATGGTGGGTTCACAACAGTATTGGTGCGAAAATAAAACAGAAGTTCGCAAAAGTGCAGTTGTGCATTTTCGTACGTTTTCACCTCGAGATGTACAGGCGTGCTCAAAAGTATCCGAACGACCTGAATTACATTTCGCCTGATTCGCATGCAACCAGCATAACGCAGCTGTCTAGCAGGTCCTCTAATCGCTCCTTGGTACAGTCGTTTGACTATTGAAAATGGTTCCAATAAGTCACCACTAGAAAACACTGCTCTGTATCGCAATAACTCAAGATGCAAAGTAATACCACGATACTACAAATATCAGGGAACACCTTATCACAGATAAGACTGTCCTTAAGGCTTGTAAGCTCACATTTATTACAATAAATGACATACCTGAAATGTTACCACTCTCATTATTACGTCAGATTGGTAATGCACGTAGTAAGATCGTCGTATTCATGATTTCCTCTTCAAAGCAACATACCGTACTTATTATTTAACACAAAATGACATTAAAAATTTAAGTTATTCACGAGCAGCTAGTTGAGAATATGAATGAACTTTAAATGACACGACAAACCGTCTTGTTCCGCATATGGATTCAAACCCAGCTCATGCAGACTAAGCAAAGATTTCGTGACTGACGGAAACTAACAGTCATTCCTGATTAGGCATACAGAGAGTTATATACCTCCATTTTAGACAGTATCAGTTAGCAAATATCAACTTTAAATTGCATAACGCAAACATTTTTAACAGACGCGAATTCCTACCCAGCATCTATTGTCCCTGTTAACGAACTACGAGAGATGTTAAATATTGCTTCTTCACAAGTAACTTTCTTGAAATGCCGTGAGGTAAAGCTTTGTGTTGGACACGGATTCGAACCCAGAACCTAATCGGATTGCTATCGAAGCACAGTCAAATGTGACATATCGGATTTTCGCGGCAGTAGCTAGATGTTTCAACTGAAATGACGAGACGAAACATTAATTTTTTCCTTCCCAGGACTCCAACCCGGCACCTATCGCTGTTATATTCTAGGGAAAACGAACGTTAAATATGGGTTTGTTGCACCAGCAGTGACATGTGAACATGTTTGAACTAGAAATAATATGACGAAGAGTTCAGCGCTCACTGGGAATAGAGCCCCACACATATCGTTGTTGACTACACACAAAGAGACGTCAGCTACCGAATTTTTCTCCACCAGCTGCTCAGAATAGCATCTTGAACTTAGACAGTCATCTCGAAAATAGTTCTGTGTCTCACTGGGAGTTAAAAACGTCAGATATCGTTAGTGTTGACAACGAATGAAAATACATTAAAAATCAAAATTATTATCCACCAGCAGATAGGTGTTCTGATGCTAGAGCTTGATAATACATAATTAAATCTTTAGCGCCGGGCCAGGATTCGATCCCATTCACGCGTAATATGTGAAGGTGTTGAGGAATCTGCAGTTTTGAACAAACAACAAATTGTAGCCGAGCTGTATTGCCACAAAGGGATCAAATTCCGCGTTAAGGGCGGTCTGAGTTGCATTCCCAGTTCAGAACCAATTTTATCGACATACAGAAGCTCGGATAAAAGATGGAATAAGTGTCCTGTGACCATACATAGCGTTTGTTTCGTCACTTGAAATAAATAACTAGTATAAGAAAGGTTACTGGTGATAGAGTTTCTACATGTCGCCACTCCAGACTTTATTGTGGTTCAACGTACCGTCTACTTGGTAGAGAAGGAATATCATCTTTAATGTGAATTTTCAGACCACGCTGCCATTATATCTTCTTCACTTGGTGTAGCCAGGAGAGAATGGAATCTGTCTCTCCCTATCTAAAATCATTGACAGAAGTGGGGATCGAACCCAGACCATAGGTATAACAACATACCATCCGTCCAACAGACCACGAAATCCTCTTCTCTGCGACTCATTTCTCTATCGTAACGCCGTTGCGCCACACTGGATGAGAACTCTGACACACAGGATCCCTGTAGTAATTTGCAGCATGTTCAGTAAATTCATTTACTTGGTTGACCGAATCACTATGAACTAGCTGCCTCGGCTACCCAGTGCATACATTCGACTCTATTTTGTAATCACTGAAATAAAATCACTTAACTGCCACCTACACGGAACTGCCAACAGTGTAGGATGCAGAAGTTTAAATAGGAAGTGTCCCTTTCCACTTGAGCTATTCTATTGCGCTATCTGTTACTAGAAAACGTCGTTCAGTCCAAAAGAAAAGCTGTAACTGTTTGTCTCTCAGAAGTCAAGACCTGGCCATATGCATAATCTCACAGTGCTGTGGAATCCAAAAGTTCTAGAGGAATAGTTGTCAAGCTCTGGAGCTGTTGTAGCTACGTGTCAGCTTGTAGCATAGATAAGATGTCGCGAGTTCGAATACATTCAGTGCTACATTTTTTAAAACGCAATTCTGCTCTCTGCTGAAGTTATCAATCTAATGGAACTTTGAACATAATTCCTTTCACTTCTCAACCCAAAGTAGCCGCATGTGGAAAAAGGGCTAACTACTGTGACATTTTGTTCTATTCAGGTTTAATAGACAGCAGGCAGCAGATGCATCTCGAAGATGTGTAGGGAGAGCGCATCGTGCCATAATATGTCAGAAAAGTATTTTCTACATTAGCTGTCCTGTGGTAGTGAGATTTTATTCTTCTTCAAACTTTGTTTGACAGCTTTAACTCAGAACAAGTTTTCTACATGGATGTAATCAATAAACTGCTTGTGCATTGTCAGACTGTCATAGGTAACATCAGAGAATTCGCATACATCGTTGATGATTAATTTCTCTCTCATGTTTACTATTGTTTTAACAACACTAAAGGAAACCTTACGAAAATTGTGCACTGTATTATAAGAAATGAAATAAAACTAACCACGATAACCTTACGACGAAAATCTGTTTTAATAAAACCGAGTATCTGTACACAAGCATGCCTCTATCGACACGAATTAGTAAAATACTACTCACTTAGATTTTGATTGGGTCTGTGTTTAATTGGTATGCTGTGTCATACTCAAGAGGTATGCAAATGTGGCATTTCATAAATATAGTTATGTATTCCAAGAAACCCAAAATTCGCTTGTCAGCAGCGGGAAGAGGCGTTACCTGTTGTGCAGCATTGTAAGTTTTTCAACATTGCACTATGAGCTGAAAGCATTTTCTTGCGATTTCCTTATTGATGTTTGATCCGACTGCTTGTAGCTCTTTCACAGAAGGGATAAAAACGTTGCAGCCAGTGAGACTGGAACTGCGAACCATAACAGACGCTTTTTCACAAGTCAGCATGTTACCACAGGGGTGGCGAGGAGGCAATAGGAACTAGAACTCGTAAACCGCTATTTAAAGGTCGAGATTAGTTGCGATTTCCACCTGCAACGACTTTCCTGGACTGAAAACCGTAAATTTACAATCTCTTGTTAACCTTCAAGCGATAATAACTCAGATTATTCAATGGAAATGACAGGTAAAATCAAGTGAACTTTGAGGCTTAATTCCGTGCACACCAGGAAGTAACTCGTCGATCACAGAGTTGCCAAATGTATGTTGCCTTGTTGCCAAATCACAGTTACAGTACCAGCAGGAAGAAGACGAACCGATGTGATCCTACAGCGGGCTGGGAAGTGACCATAGCTGGTGTCTCCAAGTCGCGGCTGCTACGGCCTGGAATATGTAATGCATCTGATTCGCTTTCTGTAACTAGGTTTAGGGACTGGAGTGTAGTTACTAATAATACTCAGAACTGACTGCAAACTGAGCATCATAAATCAGCAACTCTCATTGTTGTTTTTATATTTCTTTCATAAGTGTACTCAAAACTAAGAAACTCATTCACAGGTGTTTTAGTGCCTCGCCGATAGTCGAGGACAACATACAAATAAAAATAAAAAATGTGTGTGTGTGTGTGTGTGTGTGTGTGTGTGTGAGGGAGAGAGAGAGAGAAATAAAAGCAATGAGAGAGAGTGTAAAAAATTGTTGTAAAGAAATTGAATCATGGTATTTAAAGAAATCTTTCATTAAAATGACACGTTCCACATCATTACGAAATGTCGTATTCATGATCTATGGAACAAGAGTTAATCTAATGTAATCTAATCTAATCTAATCACATCATATTGATCATTAGCCATGAAGAGTCATGAATTACCGAAATTTTTGCCAATACCAGTAACCAAATCTAAACTTGAAAATAAAAGACGACATTTTTGTAATAAATCGTGACTCCTATCAAGACCCTTTCGTCCCTGTTATCTAACCACGACAGATGTCTGATATACCTCCATTCTGAAGTAACAAAGTGTGCATGCATTTAAAGATGAAGTGCATGATGTGAAGTTCTGTGACGGAGATACGAACCCAACATGTAATCGGATTGTTAACGAAGAAAAATCAAATGTTACATATCGGTTTTTCTTACGAGCCGCTAGGTGTCTGAATCTAAAATAAGGATACAAACTTTTGTGCCTAAGAGACAATCGAACTGCACACCTACTGTGCATCCACGAATATAGCTTAAGCATCAGTTGCTTACTCATGAACAGTAAGATGTGTGCGATGAACACACACTGAAAATGCGCGTTAATTTTCACTAGCAGGTGGGTGTGCACTTGATAAAGCTTGAAATGAAATTATGAATATTTTCAAACTGGATCAGGTTTCAGACCCTCATACTTACCTTTGGAGGAGACCTAGAGAAGATTGCAGTCTTGGGAAAAGGAACAAAATGACTGAACTATACTGTTCTGAGAGATTCAGATCCTCAAAAGAGGAGATACGAATTCGAATCACAGTCCAGCACCAAATTTTTAAACGTCTCTAGTTCAATCAAGTACAAGGAAAATAAGAGCCCTGTCCCTTTAAATGGATATCGGTTCATCAAATAAAATTAAATTTTCTAATGTAAGTAAGCTTACTGTCGACTGTATTTCTGTTTACCATGACTTCCGCTATGTCATTTCCCAACGTAAACCGGCTCTGCCCAGTTGGTAATGAAGGAACGTGATGTTTAATGCGGATTGTGGATTATAACGTCTTTCTCTTGAGGTTACCAGAGGTAAAATAAATCTGTTTGTGCCTCTTAAAAGTAAATGCCTGAACCCACGCATTGCACCTGTGATAGTTCGTTCCACCAGACCATTGTGGCCACATTACCCAGCCCCAGGAGTGTGCTGTAACGGATGAGGTGCTAAGCTTACAAAATTAGTCACGGTGGAAAAAATGCGAGTCTATTAAATGGTCAAGTAGAAGCAAGCTTCTGACGCAGAGATTATGCTGTTCTCATGTCAGCAGGATGTAAAGGCTCTTCTAGTGTCACTGTGGTCTAGGGGTCGCGTGTTTGATTCGTAATCAAAACGTCTTCGCTTGCGGGTTCGATCCCCACCACTACCTAAATTTTGATAAATAATCAGCATTGGCGGCCGAAGGCTTCTGGCATTAGAAGTCAGCCTCATTCTGCCAACGGCCTTGTCAAAGAGGGCGGAGGAGCGGATAGAGGTTCAGGGCATTCTCTTGTCCTAGGGGTGGGAAATTGCCCCTAAAGGCGGAAGAATCAGCAATTATCAACGACATGAGGATGCAGAAGGCAATGGAAACCACTGCATTAAAGACACGTAACGTGTATCCACAGGACATGTGGCCTGTAATTGAAGAAGTGTCATGACGATCTCTCCATTGGCAAAAGATTCCGGAAGAGTCCCCCATTCGGATCTCTGGGAGGGGACTGCCAAGAGGGAGGTTACCATGAGAAAAACAGGAATAATCAACGGAAGGATAACGTTCTACGAGTCGGGGCGTGGAATGTCATAAGCCTGAACGTGGTAGGGAAACTAGAAAATCTGAAAAGGGAAATGCAAAGTAGGGGTCAGTGAAGTGAAGTGGAAGGAAGACAAGGATTTCTGGTCAGATGAGTATCGGTTAATATCAACAGCAGCAGAAAATGGTATAACAGGTGTAGGATTCGTTATGAATAGGAAGGTAGGGCAGAGGGTGTGTTACTGTGAACAGTTCAGTGACCGGGTTGTTCTAATCAGAATCGACAGCAGACCAACACCGACAACGATAGTTCAGGTATACATGCCGACGTCGCAAGCTGAAGATGAACAGATAGAGAAAGTGTATGAGGATATTGAAAGGGTAATGCAGTATGTAAAGGGGGACGAAAATCTAATAGTCATGGGCGACTGGAGTGCAGTTGTAGGGGAAGGGGGTAGAAGAATAGGTTACAGGAGAATATGGGCTTGGGACAAGGAATGAAAGAGGAGAAAGACTAATTGAGTTCTGTAACAAGTTTCAGCTAGTAATAGCGAATATGCTGTTCAAGAATCACAGGAGGAGGAGGTATATTTGGAAAAGGCTGGGAGATACGGGAAGATTTCAATTAGATTACATCATGGTCAGACAGAGATTCCGAAATCAGATACTGGATTGTAAGGCGTGCCCAGGTGCAGATATAGACACAGATCACAATATAGTAGTGATGAAGAGTAGGCTGAAGCTCAAGACATTAGTCAGGAAGAATCAATACGCAAAGAAGTGGGATACGGAAGTACTAAGGAATGACGAGATACGTTTGAAGTTCTCTAACGCTATAGATACAGCAATAAGGAATAGCGCAGTAGGCAGTACAGTTGAAGAGGAATGGACATCTCTAAAAAGGGCCATCACAGAAGTTGGGAAGGAAAACATAGGAACAAAGAAGGTAGCTGCGAAGAAACCATGGGTAACAGAAGAAATACTTCAGTTGATTGATGAAAGGAGGAAGTACAAACATGTTGCGGGAAAATCAGGAATACAGAAATACAAGTCGCTGAGGAATGAAATAAATAGGAAGTGCAGGGAAGCTAAGACGAAATGGCTGCAGGAAAAATGTGAAGACATCGAAAAAGATATGATTGTCGGAAGGACAGACTCAGCATACAGGAAAGTCAAAACAACATTTGGTGACATTAAAAGCAACGGTAGTAACATAAAGAGTGCAACGGGGATTCCGCTGTTAAATGCAGAGGAGAGAGCAGATAGGTGGAAAGAATACATTGAAAGCCTCTATGAGGGTGAAGGTTTGTCTGATGTGATAGAAGAAGAAACAGGAGTCGATTTAGAAGAGATAGGGGATCCAGTATTAGAATCGGAATTTAAAAGAGCTTTGGAGGATTTATGGTCAAATAAGGCAGAAGGGATAGATAACATTCCATCAGAAATTCTAAAATCATTGGGGGAAGTGGCAACAAAACGACTATTCACGTTGGTGTGTAGAATATATGAGTCTGGCGATATACCGTCTGACTTTCGGAAAAGCATCATCCACACAATTCCGAAGACGGCAAGAGCTGACAAGTGCGAGAATTATCGCACAATCAGCTTAATAGCTCATGCATCGAAGCTGCTTACAAGAATAATATACAGAAGAATGGAAAAGAAAATTGAGAATGCGCTAGGTGACGATCAGTTTGGTTTTAGGAAAAGTAAAGGGACGAGAGAGGCAATTCTGACGCTACAGCTAATAATGGAAGCAAGGCTAAAGAAAAATCAAGACACTTTCATAGGATTTGTCGACCTGGAAAAAACGTTCGACAATATAAAATGGTGCAAGCTGTTCGAGATTCTGAAAAAAGTAGGGGTAAGCTATAGGGAGAGACGGGTCATATACAATATGTACAACAACCAAGAGGGAATAATAAGAGTGGACGATCAAGAACGAAGTGCTCGTATTAAGAAGGGTGTAAGGCAAGGCTGTAGCCTTTCGCCCCTACTCTTCAATCTGTACATCGAGGAAGCAATGATGGAAATAAAGGAAACGTTCAGGAGTGGAATTAAAATACAAGGTGGAAGGATATCAATTATACGATTCGCTGGTGACATTGCTATCCTGAGTGAAAGTGAAGAAGAATTAAATGATCTGCTGAACGGAATGAACAGTCTAATGAGTACACAGTACGGTTTGAGAGTAAATCGGAGAAAGATGAAGATAATGAGAAGTAGTAGAAATGAGAACAGCGAGAAACTTAACATCAGGATTGATGGTCACGAAGTCAATGAAGTTAAGGAATTCTGCTACCTGGGCAGTAAAATAACCAATGACGGACGGAGCAAGGAGGACATCAAAAGCAGGCTCGCTATGGCAAAAAAGGCATTTCTGGCCAAGAGAAGTCTACTAATATCAAATACCGGCCTTAATTTGAGGAAGAAATTTCTGAGGATGTACGTCTGGAGTACAGCATTGTATGGTAGTGAAACATGGACTGTGGGAAAACCGGAACAGAAGAGAATCGAAGCATTTGAGATGTGGTGCTATAGACGAATGTTGAAAATTAGGTGATAAGGTAAGGAATGAGGAGGTTCTACACAGAATCGGAGAGGAAAGGAATATGTGGAAAACACTGATAAGGAGAAGGGACAGGATGATAGGACATCTGCTAAGACATGAGGAAATGACTTCCATGGTACTAGAGGGAGCTGTAGAGGGCAAAAACTGTAGAGGAAGACAGAAATAGGAATACGGCAAGCAAATAATTGAGGACGTAGGTTGCAAGTGCTACTCTGAGATGAAGAGGTTAGCACAGAAAGGAATTCGTGGCGGGCCGCATCAAACCAGTCAGTAGACAGATGACCAAAAAAAAAAAAAAAAAAAGAAAAAAAGGCATCATAGGCTGGATGTGAAGCCATTTTGATTTTTCACAAATTCAGCAAATTTCTTAGTTCGAGGAAATCCACTGTGAAGTGTGAAGCTGCCGGATAGTTCGATTATTACTGTCATTATTACTATCATTTTATTCATACCGCTGCTGGAACACGACCGTAGTCTTGAGATAAAACGCGAGACCAGCTAATATGACGTCTGGTGACCGAAAGCACATATCGACAAAATTTTTATCGCCCCTTTTCTCTCGCTGCTGAAGCTATGAGTGTAATTCAAGCGAATCTACAATATCATATTAGCTGGTCTCGCGTTTTACGTCAAGACTACTGTCGTAGTCAAGAGTAATGTACTAAGACTGGAGTCAAGACTTCCTCTGGGAAGTGCCGCAGTCTACATGTTGTCAGATCGAGCATATTGCCAGACATGGAATTCTGAGAGGAGCACGACTGTATTGTCCACCTTACGTGAACGACTCGGCGGTCAATTTTTTGGTCTGAGACTGTATCTACAACACATATTGTACGCTTAAGACCCAGAAGAATTTAAAACAAAATGTATTTTTTAAGAGAGCAACGTTAACCATACCGTTCGAAGTATTCATAGTATTGTATACGTCTGTGTAAACGCCTTCCAATGACCACTCAAGAAAGACAAGGATACACAGTCTAGCTTCAATATTATAAATACGCCTCAGTTTGTGGATGGACTCAGACTTAGGTTGATAATAATTTTGAAAATTTAGCAGTCCTGTACCCATTGGTGTTAAACTCGTTTTCAACCAATGATTCCCACAGCTACAGGGATACTACTTGTGATACCTCTTAGACAAAATACTTAAGCAGTGTTATCAGACGAAAAGATCAACCTGACACAAACTGTGGGAAGTTTGTTTTACAACTTTCGTACCTGGATATTCAGCTTTTTCCTATTTGAGATATCTGTGAACGTTGCTGCTTAAGACGATTTAAGCAGAAACTAAATTCCCTCAGCTTCGATAATGTTTAAAGAAATCGTCTTATCGGCACTAAATCGTGGTTTGTGAATTGTTTACCGGCCGTACTCTGCCGTATTTTGCCGGTTGGAAGGCAAAAGCTTACTGACAAATTTCACACAGAAATTACTGTTACAGTGTACTTATGGAGCCAAATGAGTGAACTGCGTATTTTCCGGTGAGAAAGAGCACTGGCAAATAGTCTTCGCTACATTAGGTTATTTAAACTGGTGTCACTCTGAACTAGAATTTATGGTCAGCGACTAAGTGTAAGGTCAATGTTTCGGATGCGAGTTTTGCAACTGTGAAATACTTTCCTAAATTATAGAAGCGAGTATGTGGGTCTGAAACCTGATCCAGCTCAAAAATATTCATAATTTCATTTCAAGCATTATCAAGTGCACACCCACCTGCTAGTGAAAATTAACGCGCATTTTCAGTGTCTGTTCATGTGTTGCCAACAATCGCAACAGGTGTCGTTATTTCTGGTCAAACACGCACACATCTTACTGTTCATGAGTAAGCAACTGATACTTAAGCTATATTCGTGGATGCACAGTAGGTGTGCAGTTCGATTGTCTCTTAGGCACAAAAGTTTGTATCCTTATTTTAGATTCAGACACCTAGCGGCTCGTAAGAAAAACCGATATGTAGCATTTGATTTTTCTTAGTTAACAATCCGATTACGTGTTGGGTTCGTATCTCCGTCACAGAACTTCACATCATGCACTTCATCTTTAAATGCATGCACACTTTGTTACTTCAGAATGGAGGTATATCAGACATCTGTCGTGGTTAGATAACAGGGACGAAAGGGTATTGATAGGAGTCACGGTTTATTACAAAAATGTCGTCTTTTATTTTCAAGTTTAGATTTGGTTACTGGTATTGGCAAAAATTTCGGTAATTCATGACTCTTCATGGCTAATGATCAATATGATGTGATTAGATTAGATTAGATTACATTAGATTAACTCTTGTTCCATAGATCATGAATACGACATTTCGTAATGATGTGGAACGTGTCATTTTAATGAAAGATTTCTTTAAATACCATGATTCAATTTCTTTACAACAATTTTTTACACTCTCTCTCATTGCTTTTATTTCTCTCTCTCTCTCCCTCACACACACACACACACACACACACACACACATTTTTTATTTTTATTTGTATGTTGTCCTCGACTATCGGCGAGGCACTAAAACACCTGTGAATGAGTTTCTTAGTTTTGAGTACACTTATGAAAGAAATATAAAAACAACAATGAGAGTTGCTGATTTATGATGCTCAGTTTGCAGTCAGTTCTGAGTATTATTAGTAACTACACTCCAGTCCCTAAACCTAGTTACAGAAAGCGAATCAGATGCATTACATATTCCAGGCCGTAGCAGCCGCGACTTGGAGACACCAGCTATGGTCACTTCCCAGCCCGCTGTAGGATCACATCGGTTCGTCTTCTTCCTGCTGGTACTGTAACTGTGATTTGGCAACAAGGCAACATACATTTGGCAACTCTGTGATCGACGAGTTACTTCCTGGTGTGCACGGAATTAAGCCTCAAAGTTCACTTGATTTTACCTGTCATTTCCATTGAATAATCTGAGTTATTATCGCTTGAAGGTTAACAAGAGATTGTAAATTTACGGTTTTCAGTCCAGGAAAGTCGTTGCAGGTGGAAATCGCAACTAATCTCGACCTTTAAATAGCGGTTTACGAGTTCTAGTTCCTATTGCCTCCTCGCCACCCCTGTGGTAACATGCTGACTTGTGAAAAAGCGTCTGTTATGGTTCGCAGTTCCAGTCTCACTGGCTGCAACGTTTTTATCCCTTCTGTGAAAGAGCTACAAGCAGTCGGATCAAACATCAATAAGGAAATCGCAAGAAAATGCTTTCAGCTCATAGTGCAATGTTGAAAAACTTACAATGCTGCACAACAGGTAACGCCTCTTCCCGCTGCTGACAAGCGAATTTTGGGTTGCTTGGAATACATAACTATATTTATGAAATGCCACATTTGCATACCTCTTGAGTATGACACAGCATACCAATTAAACACAGACCCAATCAAAATCTAAGTGAGTAGTATTTTACTAATTCGTGTCGATAGAGGCATGCTTGTGTACAGATACTCGGTTTTATTAAAACAGATTTTCGTCGTAAGGTTATCGTGGTTAGTTTTATTTCATTTCTTATAATACAGTGCACAATTTTCGTAAGGTTTCCTTTAGTGTTGTTAAAACAATAGTAAACATGAGAGAGAAATTAATCATCAACGATGTATGCGAATTCTCTGATGTTACCTATGACAGTCTGACAATGCACAAGCAGTTTATTGATTACATCCATGTAGAAAACTTGTTCTGAGTTAAAGCTGTCAAACAAAGTTTGAAGAAGAATAAAATCTCACTACCACAGGACAGCTAATGTAGAAAATACTTTTCTGACATATTATGGCACGATGCGCTCTCCCTACACATCTTCGAGATGCATCTGCTGCCTGCTGTCTATTAAACCTGAATAGAACAAAATGTCACAGTAGTTAGCCCTTTTTCCACATGCGGCTACTTTGGGTTGAGAAGTGAAAGGAATTATGTTCAAAGTTCCATTAGATTGATAACTTCAGCAGAGAGCAGAATTGCGTTTTAAAAAATGTAGCACTGAATGTATTCGAACTCGCGACATCTTATCTATGCTACAAGCTGACACGTAGCTACAACAGCTCCAGAGCTTGACAACTATTCCTCTAGAACTTTTGGATTCCACAGCACTGTGAGATTATGCATATGGCCAGGTCTTGACTTCTGAGAGACAAACAGTTACAGCTTTTCTTTTGGACTGAACGACGTTTTCTAGTAACAGATAGCGCAATAGAATAGCTCAAGTGGAAAGGGACACTTCCTATTTAAACTTCTGCATCCTACACTGTTGGCAGTTCCGTGTAGGTGGCAGTTAAATGATTTTATTTCAGTGAATACAAAATAGAGCCGACTGTATGCACTGGGTAGCCGAGGCAGCTAGTTCATAGTGATTCGGTCAACCAAGTAAATGAATTTACTGAACATGCTGCAAATTACTACAGGGATCCTGTGTGTCAGAGTTCTCATCCAGTGTGGCGCAACGGCGTTACGATAGAAAAATGAGTCGCAGAGAAGAGGATTTCGTGGTCTGTTGGACGGATGGTATGTTGTTATACCTATGGTCTGGGTTCGATCCCCACTTCTGTCAATGATTTTAGATAGGGAGAGACAGATTCCATTCTCTCCTGGCTACACCAAGTGAAGAAGATATAATGGCAGCGTGGTCTGAAAATTCACATTAAAGATGATATTCCTTCTCTACCAAGTAGACGGTACGTTGAACCACAATAAAGTCTGGAGTGGCGACATGTAGAAACTCTATCACCAGTAACCTTTCTTATACTAGTTATTTATTTCAAGTGACGAAACAAACGCTATGTATGGTCACAGGACACTTATTCCATCTTTTATCCGAGCTTCTGTATGTCGATAAAATTGGTTCTGAACTGGGAATGCAACTCAGACCGCCCTTAACGCGGAATTTGATCCCTTTGTGGCAATACAGCTCGGCTACAATTTGTTGTTTGTTCAAAACTGCAGATTCCTCAACACCTTCACATATTACGCGTGAATGGGATCGAATCCTGGCCCGGCACTAAAGATTTAATTATGTATTATCAAGCTCTAGCATCAGAACACCTATCTGCTGGTGGATAATAATTTTGATTTTTAATGTATTTTCATTCGTTGTCAACACTAACGATATCTGACGTTTTTAACTCCCAGTGAGACACAGAACTATTTTCGAGATGACTGTCTAAGTTCAAGATGCTATTCTGAGCAGCTGGTGGAGAAAAATTCGGTAGCTGACGTCTCTTTGTGTGTAGTCAACAACGATATGTGTGGGGCTCTATTCCCAGTGAGCGCTGAACTCTTCGTCATATTATTTCTAGTTCAAACATGTTCACATGTCACTGCTGGTGCAACAAACCCATATTTAACGTTCGTTTTCCCTAGAATATAACAGCGATAGGTGCCGGGTTGGAGTCCTGGGAAGGAAAAAATTAATGTTTCGTCTCGTCATTTCAGTTGAAACATCTAGCTACTGCCGCGAAAATCCGATATGTCACATTTGACTGTGCTTCGATAGCAATCCGATTAGGTTCTGGGTTCGAATCCGTGTCCAACACAAAGCTTTACTTCACGGCATTTCAAGAAAGTTACTTGTGAAGAAGCAATATTTAACATCTCTCGTAGTTCGTTAACAGGGACAATAGATGCTGGGTAGGAATTCGCGTCTGTTAAAAATGTTTGCGTTATGCAATTTAAAGTTGATATTTGCTAACTGATACTGTCTAAAATGGAGGTATATAACTCTCTGTATGCCTAATCAGGAATGACTGTTAGTTTCCGTCAGTCACGAAATCTTTGCTTAGTCTGCATGAGCTGGGTTTGAATCCATATGCGGAACAAGACGGTTTGTCGTGTCATTTAAAGTTCATTCATATTCTCAACTAGCTGCTCGTGAATAACTTAAATTTTTAATGTCATTTTGTGTTAAATAATAAGTACGGTATGTTGCTTTGAAGAGGAAATCATGAATACGACGATCTTACTACGTGCATTACCAATCTGACGTAATAATGAGAGTGGTAACATTTCAGGTATGTCATTTATTGTAATAAATGTGAGCTTACAAGCCTTAAGGACAGTCTTATCTGTGATAAGGTGTTCCCTGATATTTGTAGTATCGTGGTATTACTTTGCACCTTGAGTTATTGCGATACAGAGCAGTGTTTTCTAGTGGTGACTTATTGGAACCATTTTCAATAGTCAAACGACTGTACCAAGGAGCGATTAGAGGACCTGCTAGACAGCTGCGTTATGCTGGTTGCATGCGAATCAGGCGAAATGTAATTCAGGTCGTTCGGATACTTTTGAGCACGCCTGTACATCTCGAGGTGAAAACGTACGAAAATGCACAACTGCACTTTTGCGAACTTCTGTTTTATTTTCGCACCAATACTGTTGTGAACCCACCATCTGGTTCAAATGGTTCAAATGGCTCTGAGCGCTATGGGACTTAACATCTGTGGTCATCAGTCCCCTAAAACTTAGAACTACTTAAACCTAACTAACCTAAGAACATCACCCACATCCATGCCCGAGGCAGGATTCGAACCTGCGACCGTAGCGGTCACGCGGTTCCAGACTGAAGCGCCTAGAACCGCACGGCCACACCGGCCGGCCCCCACCATCTGGTATCAATGCATTACATTATCATCCATTATATATAATCATTTTGATAGTTCACTTGATATTATAGACGAGTAGGACACAAGACAGGATATCGATAATGTCCGTTTGACGTCAACAGTGTGTAACATTTTACTTTTTTTGAATAGGACAATGTTCCTCTCCAATAATTTTTAGATTAGTTGCAATAAGCTCACGCTGCAAGAGAATTCGCTTGTATTTTTCAATATGTGGTCTGTTATCGGTTTGAAGGCCTTCCGTAACATCGGCAACGTAGTGCAACTCCACCGAGGGCTGTCTGGAGTAGGGTGGAGATAGCAATGTGAAAGTTGCGAGCTGTCGAAGACGATCTTAATATTCCTAATGCGATTAGGACATCGTATACTCTTGACGACGTTTAGCACCTGTGCGGTCAGTCACCCAATTTCAGAATTCATGTTGAGTAATCCTGCTAAATTCCCATAATATTGTCTTTTTATATTGATGAGTAATATGGATAGTCGTCACGTTCATGTGCCGTCTACAATGCAAATTTAATGTTACTATCCTAGGAACTAACCTGCAATACGTTTTGTATTTCATAATCGGAACTATCTGCATTAACCGTCATCAGAGCAATGTCAGGGAACAGAATGCAGCAGTGCCTTGGTACCTACTTGAGGACCTGCTTGAGTCGTGTTCTAAGGAAAGGGTAGTTGCTGGTTCACATTATATTACACTAGCGAGAAGTACCGACGTTTCCTTTTCTCTGCAAACATCCAGAACTAAATTCAGTAACTAAATGCTAAGAACATATTTGCATTGTGCCAACTCAAAGATCAATAGATATGGATATAGATATAGATTTTTATATTTAAAGCCATTCTCGTTCTGCGTCGGAATAAACATCATTCATTATTTGCTTGTTCTTGTTACGATTGTTATTGTCATTCTCTCACTCGCAAGAGTTTTCACATTCCTATTTGGTATCGATGCACATGAAGAGTGGCTATGAAAGAAGGGAATACTGAATGTTACGTCATGCAGAATACACTCATTTACTTCGGCTCCTCGTGATCTACGCTACAGGAGAAGTGAGATACATAAAGTTGACAGTGTGAGGACAGACATGCTGCCACAACTCTGCAACTACACAGTGTTACCAGATAAAATGGTGCTGCGGAATCGAAAGTGTAGTACGGACTTTGCCACAGTAGCAGACAGCTGCTAATTTCGGACCATGACCGTGGATTACACTTCGGTCGGTGCTGGTTAGAGTGTTGCAACTGTAAATGGAAGGCTTTGTTTGATAGTCTTGTGCTGATGCTGTCTGAATAAATTATGCCATTGGATAAAAAGCGGTTTAGTTTTGAGACCTAACCCACGAGGGGGGAAGGCACAGTGGTCTGCTTCAGGAATTCCAAGCAATAAAACACAAAAAACAACCCAGGAAGGGTTCGAACAGCTACTTTCATGCAGACATGCATTTGGAATCTGTTCATCGTTACAGGGTCAAACAAGAGGGTAACATTACTGAAACAATTATCGGGCTACTTATTATATAATAGAGCATACAGATTTCAAGGAGGAAACGTATGAAGACGCAGACTTCCTCGTTTTCAATATGTGCGGCATATCTTTCGTGTTAACGAAAGTAAATTCCCGCTTCACCTCTTCATACGTCTCAAATGAAATGAATGCCATGAGGAATCGAATATTTGTTGACTGCGTCTCTTCTTGCTTCCATCCTTACCAACATATTTCTTCATTCTCGTGGTAATTATGACATTCTATGCGTATGCTGCAAAAGATTGCACGTGGACAAATTCGACATCGAGGTGCAAAGCGTTTGGTATCTTACATTATATTCAATTCGAATAAGCTTCCGATGTATTTTTACTTCATTTGTATTTTTAGATGATTATGAACGTTACGGAAAATTATCTCACATGCTTTATGTTGAATGAGAAACATTGAATGATCCGTTTTGCTTTCCCTACGTTGAAATGATATAATGTCGGCGTCAACAGCCTTCTTCCACGCCGGAAGCTGAAACTTGTATCATTCTGGATTAATGATAATTGAATGTCTCAAATGTATACATAGCCCACAAGGCGACGTCAGAAACCACCAGGTGAGAACGCCGCATAAAAACCAAACGTGCGCGCGCGTCTCCACTCTGGAGAACCGTATCGGAGAATCCCGGCAAGCATTTCGCTGGAGAGTTGCCTCGTCAGAGAGCCGAGATATGGCAGCATCGTAGCAAGTATTTGTCAACACTCTGATAGTGCATTTACTTCCGGGTGTAGGCCGGCATTACCTCGCTAAATTCACTTGACATTCGTTTTCCACATCGAAGACTTGTACGATATAATCCACTGTAAGATGACACAATTAGAAAGTATATTTAATTTCTGGACTCCAAGAACGGCGTTCTTCACATAAGTAACACCTGTTTGTGTGTGCATTCGGGAGGACAACGGTGCAATCCCGCGCCCGGCCATCCTGATTTAGGTTTTCAGTGATTTCCCTAAATCGCTTCAGGCAAATGCCGGGATGGTTCCTTAGGAAGGGCACGGCCGATTTCCTTCCCCATCCTTCCCTAATCCGAGCTTGTGCTCCGTCTCTAATGACATCGTTGTCGACGGGACGTTAAAACAGTAATCTCCTCCTCCTCTGTTTGTGTGTTTAAGGTTGCGTTTTGAGGCTCAGGCAACATCGCAGTGACTATAGTCCGCCTCTTGCCGCCAGTGTGTCGTTAGCTCAGAGGTTCCCTTGTGCGTTGCAGTGCTCGTACTATATGACATAGCAGTTCGAATCACGGTAGAAGCCGCTGACTACAACCTTTTATTTTCCATGTTAATTAATGGAGTTGCAAACTGCTAGTAAAAATTCCTTATGCGAAATCTGAAGAATGCCTTTAAACATCAATCTTCGTCCGATTTCGACTTAGTAAATTAAGTTAATATAATGTATGTCTGCTTTGCAAATGCCAAGGTGCTTCACTGTAAAAAAGGTCCTGAAAAGATACAAACCGACTGTCAACGATATAAATTTGAGCTTTGTTCGTTGTATAGGTCTAACATGTCAGAAGGTTGTTTATAAAGTGCACATGTTGATTAATATAGTTCCTTTCTTCTAAATTTTTGCAATAGCATTTAACTGTAGACGTTTTCTAACACCGGCGTTAGCAATTCCTTTCCGTTCTCTGAAACCTTCAAAACGACAAATTTTTCCGGTTTAAATCTGATGACCTTAACTATCACTTCCGATCAACAATAAATACTTCATGAACCCATACATGGAACACCAAATGTGCAGTGTTCCTGCACTGCTACAGAGTATGCATTTCAAGGTATTCACACAGTTTATCGCATAGACTTACCATAAGGAATGAAACAAGAACTGTAATACAGTTTACACCACAGACGCTCACTCTGGCTTGACGAAAACATCCAAACATTGACCAAAAGTTGCACAAGTAATTGAGTTTGAAAGGAAAAGAAACGAGGTATGAAGCATTTATAAATTCATCGAATGTAGTGAGGTGGTTTAATTTCGTCCCAGTCTATAAAATTAATTTCGGGCCATACTCAGCTCTTGCCGATTAATGTAATATAATACCCGCCTACTAATCAGGGCGTCTGTCTCCGTTGCTTTTGAGTGTGAATGGAAATTGTAGAAATTTTCTGTGGAGCAACATTTAATAATAAAGCGTTTTAAATCATCAAAAGCGATGAGCGGTAGCAGGCGCTTTCGATAAAGAAGGGGGGAATGCAGCGCCACTGCTGTCGCCACGGCCGCTGCCAGTAGCCAGCAAATGGATCCCGGAGCTTTGCCACATACGGCGTCCAGAGGAGGACAGTCTGCAGGAAACCTGCCGCAAAATCGTTACTGGATAAAATTTTGATATTGGTGTGTCAGAATGCGAAATAGATTGAATCTGCACTACCATTACATTCACATCTTCAGCATTCAGACGGAAGAGGCTATAAAAATATTTTATGCCAGCTGCTCTCGATCCACTGACATTATGAACAGAAACAATGCATGCTACCGCTAGACCACAGGCGTAATCAGCCTGGGCTTTCTCTTCATGGGACAAGTTTTCCTCCAGGAAGTGCCGCAGTCTTCAGTGTTGCCAGATTGTGCAGATAACCGGACTTAGAGAATTAGCGAGTTGGCCAGTTTTTTTGTCCCATGCCGTGATCGACGCGGACTTAGCCTCTGAAGCGGCCGGCCGCTGGTCGAGTCTTATGTCAAAGAGTGTACATACAACAAGAGAAACAATCTCAACTGGAAAGAAAGGAAATGACAATGCTTCTAGGTGACATTTACATTTCTTAAGTTAAGCACTATTCCACTTATGTGACAGGATTACTTAGTTATTTATCTTATGAGATGCTATACATCATCATTCTTTCTCTGTAACTCATTATGAGAAACAAAAGCTTTACTGTCAGCTAATCGCAATACAACAAGAATGATCAGTTGAGAAACTTTTTTTTATATATTTCATAATAAAATAACATAGTTAACAGAAATCCTTACAATTAAATCTGGACAGAGGAGATATCAACAGACTTTCACCAGGAAACCAACTGTTTCAAAAATAAATAAATAAAAATAGTAGAACGTAGGAGGAAAGTCCTTTTAACTAACAGCCATGAAAGAGGCATGGGCCAGATCTTGTGAAAAAATTAGATGACAGGTACCAATACCATCTGCAATGAACCATACTAATGTCGACTTGGTTTCTGCTTTTATGCAGTATGATGGCCCAACTGAACAGCTCCGTCAGGAGGGTCAACATGCAGCTAGATCAGCTGCTTCAGGCAACTACTTTGTCAGGCATGGGTTTGGTTCCTGTTGATGCATTGGTAGGTGGGACTTTACGAGGCTGGCCAGCATCTGAATAGGAAAGGGGTGAAAAGCAAGATCTTTTTTTTTTTTGGGGGGGGGGGGGGGGGGGAGCACGCACAAACTTGCATGAGTAACTTGTTTTTAGGCTACAAACTTATGCTATTAGGGTTACTGCAAATTTTGGTGGTAAGTGTACCAGTAAATTAGCTTACTATTTTCACTCACTGCTTTCATATGCTGCCACATTTTGGGGTAATTCATCATTAAGAGAGAAAGTATTCATTGCTCATAAGTGCAAATCAGAATAATCCCTGCAGCCCATCTAAGATCACCTTGCAGACCTTTATTTAAGGAACTCAGGATATTCACAGAACCTTCACAAAACAAATATTCACTTATGAACTTTTTTGTTGTTAATAATTCATCCCAATTCAAAAATAACAGCAAAGTGCATAGCTATAATAGTAAAAGAAAGTATGATCTTCACTATTCTGGGCTATATCTGACTTTGGGATGAAAAGGAGTGAATGATACTGCCACAAAAATCTTTGTTCATTTACCTAATAGCATTAAAAGTCTGATAGATAGACAACAACATTTGATTTTTTAGATATGTTTTTTGTATATGAAGTAGTAATTGTAAAAAAAACTGTGTAACAAAAACATTCCACTATGAAATGTAGTATTCATGAACTATGGAATAAGTATTAATTTAATGTAATGTAATGAGCAGCTCAGTCAAAAGGTAAAGGGCAATCCCATTCAGAATATGGTCGCAGCTGTGGTGCCTCTTTCACAGTCACACAGGATGTAATATGGCATGGTTAGTGTAAAGTTCAATATAGCATGCACAAAGCACAATCTCTCTGTTGGTAGCCTACAGCTGAAAGAGGAAATGTTCCCGAGTTAATTGCATATGGTGTTCTAATGCTACAATCTTACAATACCTTTTAGTGCAAGTGTGCTGTGTAACACCACTGTTGACTGTGGATGAATCTGGTGCAAGATCCCCTGTTATTTACTGCCTCACTAGACACACTAAGCTTGGCCTATGCAGGTTTTTCTTAGATCAGATACAAAAGTTTACTAGAAACACCAAACACAAGACAACAGTTAGTCTCATCAACAAAGCTTTTATCAATACAGTTTGGTGATTGTGACAGCTACTACGATGTCAGGAGAGTGTACTTATGGGATATACTGACCACAGGTTGTGTGCCTCGCACGCTGGCCAGAAGTGGAGACAGAGGACATGCACAAAACATAAATGGCATTTCAATGCTGAAGAGTACTGTGTACACTGTGCTGAAAACCCTGCACCTACAAGCACAAAAAGAAAAATTCTCAGAGCTATTGGATGGTTTCCTTACTTGTCTTTTGGATATACATGGTCTCAGCTACTGTTTCCACTCTCCAAGAGGTCTTGTATAATGGTCTCAATTTCTGCACAGGATGGTGTTGCAAATGAAAGTTCCTTCTTTTCACACGTCTTCCTTACTGATTGGAACTGTCTCTGAATCCTGCATGTCTCATTTGGTGGAGTTGAACTTACTGGGAAATGTGGACCAACGAGTTCTTTTTGCGATGCAATGCCTGCCCTCATTTCTTTAATTAATTTATCAAATGATGCAAGGAGAGAGCCAGCAGTTTCGCTGTTAGCACTTCTTGCTAATTGTTGCACAATAATGAGCCTGTCTTCCAAAGCAACTTGGTAGTCAACAGTGCTGCCAGCAGCTGAAGTCTGCTGAGCAACTATTTGTGTTAACTCCTGCACAGATGACTCTCTGCAGCACCTGTCTTGCATAGGGAGCTTTACAATTCCTTTGTTGATTTACACTGCATGAATGTGTTCACAGAGGTTACCCTTGATCAAATTGTCTGTGCAAGAACACACATAACTGTGCATACAGATCTGAAAAGAAATACAAAATAATACATTATACACACATGTGGATTAACATCTCTTAAATTGTCACAAATGGTTGTTACACCTAGGAATTTAACTGTTGAAAATAAGTATACATACCTTGCACTCAGGACAGGACAATGGGCATGCAGTGCAAGAGTTCTCTGTATAGGTGACAGTATATGGGGGCCGATCAGAAAGGGTATATACATGCCATGTGCCATCTTCAACGCAGTGTATCAGTTCCTTATTGATACCACAACCTCTTCTGTGACTCTTACTTATTTCAGCACTGCGTGTAGTTCTCTCTGTCCCCTTACAAAGCCTTATTAATCTTTGAAAAAGTGAGTCCCTCGTTCTGTGCAACAGGGCCTGGATACATTTATCTACTCTGTTATTTATTTTCTTCAGTAAGTATGAGTATTTAAGAGTTTTATGGTTTGCTTCTCATAACATATTTGTATTAAGGCCAAGTCCAATTCTGTAGCTGTATGCCCACATATGTGGCCTCCATGAATATCTATCTTTAAAGTACTTGCCAAACTCTTCAGTTCCTCCCTTCTCTGCACACCAAGTAAGAAAGCCATCCAGCAACTCTGAGAATTTCTCTCTATCTGTCTGTGAGTGCAAAGTTTTCAGAGCTTTGTATACTGTACTCTTCAGCATTGTATTCCCATTTACTTTTGCACATATATTCCGTCTCCATGCCCGATCAACGTGCCAGGTACATAACAACCTATGTTCACTATGGCCCATAACTACACTCCAGGCACTGCAGTAGCTGTCACAGTCATCAGACATGAATACCTATAAAAATAAAACACATATATTAATGCTATAGTTATTTTCAGCAAGCAGTGGATCAAACATTCTCTAATGAAACTGTCTTCTTACCTTTGTTTTGATGTTTCCAATACATTTCTTAATCTGCTCAAAGAAAACTTGCATGGACCTTGTGTCAGTATGTGTACTGAGGCAATAAGAAACTCGACATCCAGCACCAAATTCATCCACAGTCAACAGTGTGGTCAGATAAAATTTATACCTATTAGTGCCATGTGTGCTGTCTATCAAAACTTTTTCTGCACAGAATTTTTTTGCCATTTTCTGCTGATACTCACTCATAAGGACTATCATAAAGTCACTTTCTGATAATTTGTTTCCATTATCCTCAGTGCCTTGGGCTTTGTAATAAATCACCGGGGAATCTTTCCCTAGGCACTCTTGTTGTCTCACCCACAGATCAACACTGGTTGCATCATCTTGGTGTGCACTACTATCGTCCAGCTTGTATTCTTTCCTAATATTTCTAATATCTTGTTTGCTTAAAAGATGAATTCTTCTGAAGAGTCCAACTTGAATGCTCTCTCTCACTTTCTTCAAAATTGTAGTATCAGGAACACCTTGTGCAATTAATTCAGCAACCATTGCCCTGTCAGCTGTAGTCAGATGTAGGCTACCCACAGAGAGACTGTGTCCTGTGTGTGTCCTGTAGAACTTGACATTGACCATGTTAGATGACACATTTTTGACTACCAAACAGGCAGGGCAGGTGCCACCAATTTTGATTGAAGGTTCCCTTAACCCTCTGCCTGAAGCTGTTTTGCCAGCATATCCAGAATGGTGGCAAACCAAATAATCACATTTCTGCTTTCCCCTTGGTCTTATCTTATGAAGGAAACCTTCTCTTCAGCTTCCATCTGTTCCTTCCACAGAGAGAACTCTGAAAACAAAATTACAATGCATAAGAAATAAAAACTTAAGTACAGCATTTGTGTGTTATTCTGAGGAAATAATTTAATTGAAATACACAAGATAACACTGAGTAAGGTCAAAACATATTAGCAGCTCTCTAATAATTATTATAAGCAAGGTGCCTGAGAAATAATGGTAATGGAGACAGTCTCTCCTACTCATGTGTTATAGAATCTGAAAATGGTTGTGGTATGTACATACAATCAATGTCAGAATGCTTTATGCCAACATTACAAACTAAGCCTAGGGCTACACTACAGATCAGCCTGTCACCACCACCAAGATTTAGAAACATGTAACATGCTGGGGCAAACAACTTCATAAGTCCGACAGTTTAGAGTTGTTTAAGTTATACGCAGAAGATATATTGCCAATCACTGATTACCCTATGATACTTTCTTACCTATATTTATATAAATGATACCCAACATGAACACTAATGATTACTAAATCATATCATTAACTCACTGGAAAGTCCTACATATACAAACAGTGTACAACACCAGTTATCTGGCAAATACAAATAATAAACTATACTTTTGTTTTCTCACCTTCCACAGAATTAAATGTCATTTCTTTGCACTCCATTTTCTGTTGGTGAACACACTCCAAATGGTGTATCAGTTCTTGCCTCCGAGAGCATCTAAATGTATTGCACTCAGTACATGTCATCTAAATAACAAAAAAAAACAGGTTTTTGATTAATATCTTAATAGCGTACTGCAACAGAAAAAGAACGTGTAAGCACAATTAATGCACTTATTCATCCATCATGTTTCATACTGCCAATTATGAAGGAGAATCTTCAGGGATGTGGAACAACACAGTGAAGCTGCAGTGAGAAACTAGGGCCTGCATTACTAAAATTTCTAAAATAAGTTATTTGTGCTTCATGAAACTACTTTAAAAATTTAGAGGAAAGGTCACACCCCCTGATATCATACTGGTAATATCTGCATAACATTTTCGCCAATATAGCACGCTTGACTATGAACCAGCCATCTGCTTGCAGTTGTGTTACATTAAGATTCACGCAGCATTCATATGGTGACAGAGAGGTAAACGACTTACCTCCTACCTTTCCAGACGCAAAGTTGTGTCTCTTCATGTGTTTGTTTACGTCTGTTACCAACTTGTCGCAAATATTACATATTTCTTTACTAGGCTGTACATAAATATTCTTGCAATGCTTCACCCTCATATGTCGGTACAAGCTTTTTCTTGTATTAAAATTTGTTCCACACATGTCACACAAGCCTGCCACACCACGAGTCCGTTCAACATTATCCATAGTGTACCTTGCGACGATGAATTAAGAAAAGCACAACATCAACACACACACCAAGATGGGTCCCGCGAAAATCATACGAAGCGTTCAAAGATCTACCTACAAGCAGCTACGTCTCATTGGCTCTCACCGCCAACCAATGAGATATCGGTGCCAGTTGAAATAGCTACGTATAATGCCTCGTGTGTCACGCCACCGTCTCAGAACCAGTAGGTCAGTTGGTGTCGCCTCAGGCTGTTGTTCCACATAGCATATGGCGGCCTCGAGAGCAGCGTAGCCATCGGTGTGACTCATCATCGGCGCAGCCTCTGCCTCGTCATCTTCATCACTCTCACACTGCGATGGAATGTTAACCATGTCAATTATAGAAGAGTCTGTCTCTTCCAACTGTTCGTCCGAATTTAACCACTCGCCTACTTCCACCTCTTCTGCCTCTTCACACCCTGGCAATCTTCTGATTAAATTACACAATGGTTGATCGTCCTCATCTGCTAAATCTTCAGTTTCTGTGTCTGGTATACTTTCCTGCAGAATTTTCCTCCATGACTTAGAAATTGTGTCTGACTTTATTTCGCCCCAAGATTCGCTAATCCAGTACACGACGTTCTTCAAAGTCACTTTCTTCAAAGCTCCTACAGTGCTTTCGTTGTCTTCGGAATGCAGGACTGACTGTAGCAATCGCCGTCGATAATTTTTTTTTAGACATTCCAGAACGCCCTGATCCATGGGCTGAATGAGACAGGTAACGTTTGGTATGAAAAACAAGGCATGGATACCATCGCACTGCAGTTCTCCTGCACTTGGATGATTAGATTAGATTCGATTAGATTAGATTAATACTAGTTCCGTGGATCATGAATACGATATTTCGTAATGATGTGGAACGAGTCAAATTTTCCAATACATGACATAATTAAGTTAATTTAACAACATACTTAAGGTAATATAACAACTTTTTTATTTTTTGTGTTTTTTTTAAATTTTTTATTTTTTTTAATTATTTTTTTTCTTAATGTATATCTAAAAATTCCTCTATGGAGTAGAAGGAGTTGTCATTCAGAAATTCTTTTAATTTCTTCTTAAATACTTGTTGGTTATCTGCCAGACTTTTGATACTATTTGGTAAGTGACCAAAGACTTTAGTGGCAGTATAATTCACCCCTTTCTGTGCCAAAGTTAGATTTAATCTTGAATAGTAAAGATCATCCTTTCTCCTAGTATTGTAGTTATGCACACTGCTATTACTTTTGAATTGGGTTTGGTTGTTAATAACAAATTTCATAAGAGAGTATATATACTGAGAAGCTACTGTGAATATCCCTAGATCCTTAAATAAATGTCTGCAGGATGATCTTGGGTGGACTCCAGCTATTATTCTGATTACACACTTTTGTGCAATAAATACTTTATTCCTCAGTGATGAATTACCCCAAAATATGGTACCATATGAAAGCAATGAGTGAAAATAGGCGTAGTAAGCTAATTTACTAAGATGTTTATCACCAAAATTTGCAATGACCCTTATTGCATAAGTAGCTGAACTCAAACGTTTCAGCAGATCATCAATGTGTTTCTTCCAATTTAATTTCTCATCAATGGACACACCTAAAAATTTGGAATATTCTACCTTAGCTATATGCTTCTGATTAAGGTCTATATTTATTAATGTCGTCATACCAATCACTGTACGGAACTGTATGTACTGTGTCTTATCAAAATTCAGTGAGAGTCCGTTTACAAGGAACCACTTAGTAATTTTCTGAAAGACAGTATTGACAATTTCATCAGTTAATTCTTGTTTGTCAGGTGTGATTACTATACTTGTATCATCAGCAAAGAGAACTAACTTTGCCTATTCATGAATATAGAATGGCAAGTCATTAATATATACACTCCTGGAAATGGAAAAAAGAACACATTGACACCGGTGTGTCAGACCCACCATACTTGCTCCGGACACTGCGAGAGGGCTGTACAAGCAATGATCACACGCACGGCACAGCGGACACACCAGGAACCGCGGTGTTGGCCGTCGAATGGCGCTAGCTGCGCAGCATTTGTGCACCGCCGCCGTCAGTGTCAGCCAGTTTGCCGTGGCATACGGAGCTCCATCTCAGTCTTTAACACTGGTAGCATGCCGCGACAGCGTGGACGTGAACCGTATGTGCAGTTGACGGACTTTGAGCGAGGGCGTATAGTGGGCATGCGGGAGGCCGGGTGGACGTACCGCCGAATTGCTCAACACGTGGGGCGTGAGGTCTCCACAGTACATCGATGTTGTCGCCAGTGGTCGGCGGAAGGTGCACGTGCCCGTCGACCTGGGACCGGACCGCAGCGACGCACGGATGCACGCCAAGACCGTAGGATCCTACGCAGTGCCGTAGGGGACCGCACCGCCACTTCCCAGCAAATTAGGGACACTCTTGCTCCTGGGGTATCGGCGAGGACCATTCGCAACCGTCTCCATGAAGCTGGGCTACGGTCCCGCACACCGTTAGGCTGTCTTCCGCTCACGCCCCAACATCGTGCAGCCCGCCTCCAGTGGTGTCGCGACAGGCGTGAATGGAGGGACGAATGGAGACGTGTCGTCTTCAGCGATGAGAGTCGCTTCTGCCTTGGTGCCAATGATGGTCGTATGCGTGTTTGGCGCCGTGCAGGTGAGCGCCACAATCAGGACTGCATACGACCGAGGCACACAGGGCCAACACCCGGCATCATGGTGTGGGGAGCGATCTCCTACACTGGCCGTACACCACTGGTGATCGTCGAGGGGACACTGAATAGTGCACGGTACATCCAAACCGTCATCGAACCCATCGTTCTACCATCCCTAGACCGGCAAGGGAACTTGCTGTTCCAACAGGACAATGCACATCCGCATGTATCCCGTGCCACCCAACGTACTCTAGAAGGTGTAAGTCAACTACCCTGGCCAGCAAGATCTCCGGATCTGTCCCCCATTGAGCATGTTTGGGACTGGATGAAGCGTCGTCTCACGCGGTCTGCGCGTCCAGCACGAACGCTGGTCCAACTGAGGCGCCAGGTGGAAATGGCATGGCAAGCCGTTCCACAGGACTACATCCAGCATCTCTACGATCGTCTCCATGGGAGAATAGCAGCCTGCATTGCTGCGAAAGGTGGATATACACTGTACTAGTGCCGACATTGTGCATGCTCTGTTGCCTGTGTCTATGTGCCTGTGGTTCTGTCAGTGTGATCATGTGATGTATCTGACCCCAGGAATGTGTCAATAAAGTTTCCCCTTCCTGGGACAATGAATTCACGGTGTTCTTATTTCAATTTCCAGGAGTGTATTAAGAACAACAAAGGACCCAAGACTGACCCTTGTGGAACCCCATTCTTGATAGTTCCCCAGTTTGAGGAATGTGCTGATCTTTGCATTTTATGAGAACTGCCTATTTCAACTTTCTGCACTTGTCCAGTTAGGTACGAAATGAACCATTTGTGCACTGTCCCACTCATGCCACAATATTTGAGCTTGTCTAGCAGAATTTCATGATTTACACAATCAAAAGCCTTTGAGAGATCACAAAAAATCCCAATGGGTGGTGTTCGGTTATTCAGATCATTCAAAATTTGATTGGTGAAGGCATATATGGCATTTTCTGTTGAAAAACCTTTCTGGAAACCAAACTGACATTTTGTTAGTACTTCATTTTTACAGATATGTGAAGCTACTCTTGAATACATTACTTTCTCAAAAATTTTGGATAAATCTGTTAGAAGGGAGATTGGACGGTAATTGTTTACATCAGATCTATCCCCCTTTTTATGCAAAGGTATAACAATAGCATATTTCAGTCTATCAGGGAAAATGCCCTGTTCCAGAGAGCTGTTACACAGGTGGCTGAGAATCTTACTTATCTGTTGAGAACAAGCTTTTAGTATTTTGCTGGAAATGCCATGAATTCCATGTGAGTTTTTGCTTTTAAGCAAGTTTATTATTTTCCTAATTTCAGCTAGTTACAATATATGACATAGCTCCATTCAGCAATACTTAACAGTCATGAGAGGACGCATTATCCATGAGCAAAATTGCATTGCATGGCAGTCCCCTTTCTTTTAAAAATTCTTGCAGTCAGGTACAAGTGAGTTGAAAAACCAGTTCTTGAAGATTTCCTGATTCATCCAGGCATTATTCTGATTTGTATACACAACCGGAAGAGCTGAGATGGATACATTCTTGAGTGCTCTTGGCTTGGCAGACTTCCCAATCACAACTAGTTTTACTTTGTGGTTTCCAGTTGCATTTGAAACTGCAACAACTGTGAGCCGCTCTTTGCTTTTTTTGTGTCCAGGAGCACTTTTTTCTTCACTAGAAGCAAGTGTTCTCACTGGTAACATTTTAAAATTTAGCCCAGTTTCGTCACAGTTATATATTTGTTCATTAGACAAATTTTCGTCAGTTATGATTTTTTTAAACTCGACGATAAATTTTGAAACGGCCTGAGCGTCATCAGAGAGGTTTTCTCCACATATGTCTAGTTGACACACTCCATACCTCTTCTTCCACTTGTCGAGCCAGCCCACACTAGCGGCGAAATTGTCATCTCCTTCCTGCAGCTGGTTTCTGAAAAACAAAGCTATTTCTTGCAAGATTGGGCCATAAATCGGAGCACCCTTCTGTCTCTGTTGGGTAAACCACATGAACAATGCCTCATTTGTTTTTTCGAAGTCTGACTTCTTTATACTTCTTCGACTGAGAGATTCGTGTGAGCACTTCTGTGAAGAAAACTGTGCCAATTTAAGTCTGTTTCTTTGCCAGTCACCAACAGTAACCTCACTGACACCATATTCTAGAGCAAGTTTTTTTATTGTTTATCCTTTGTCAAGTCGTCTTAGTGCTTCTAATTTTAGATGCAAAGGCACACATTTCCTCCTTTTTGTTACAGCACTCATCATTGTAAGGTGTACAACGGAACACACAGTCAACAAACAAAACGACACACAACACTGTACAGTACAGGTACTGGGAACTACAGCAGCGCATGAACTCCCCAGGTTTGATCGGTAGCATCCGGCAGCAGTCGTATTTCGTGCCATACTGACAACAGATGTTCGTGCAACAGGGCAGCGATCTAATCGTCGGTGTTGATTGCACTGTTGTCTGCTTTGTCACTGTGCTGTACTCTCCCTATCTATCTTTTACAATGATGTTTTCATTATTTATCATGTCAGTAAAAAAAAGAAAGTAGATCGTTGCAATTTTTTTAAAGAGGCTCGGACTATTGGAAACTCGAACTATCGAGACTCGAACTATCAAGACTCTACTGCAATATGATAACCCAAAAGGGGCTGGTCACACTGTCTTGCGATGAACTGTCTGCATGAGGCTGCACTAGCTGGCTACACACAAGGGGATGTTAAGGTTGGTCCACAGATATTTTCAGTGGACTTTGGTCTGGACCTGTAGTCTTCGCCTGTGCATTAGTGGAGGCACAACTTCGAGGCTGTCAGCTGCAATTTTCGGAACAACCAATGTGGCCTCGATAGTTGGGTGCACACCTGCGTATTTGTGTAGCTACAGGCCAGGCAACGTTCAAAAACTCCGCGAGTTTTCCCGCGGTTTTCATGGGACAGCAAGTTCTAGTTGCTTCCAGTATAGTGAAGGAATGGACCACTGACCACTTTAGAAACTTGTAAAATTGTACTTCAGAAGACCTTGCTTGTGGAAAATGGTCCAGAAATATTATACAAAGAAGAATTTTTAAAAGTTGAGAACGCAAAGAGATTGTTGAAACATTTATGGACTAGAATGAGATTTTCACTCTGCAGCAGAGTGTGCGCTGATATGAAACTTCCTGGCAGATTAAAACTGTGTGCCCGACCGAGACTCGAACTCGGGACCTTTGCCTTTCGCGGGCAAGTGCTCTAGCAACTGAGCTACCGAAGCACGACTCACGCCTGGTACTCACAGCTTTACTTCTGCCAGTACCTCGTCTCCTACCTTCCAAACTTTACAGAAGCTCTCCTGCGAACCTTGCAGAACTAGCACTCCTGAAAGAAAGGAGTGCTAGTTCTGCAAGGTTCGCAGGAGAGCTTCTGTAAAGTTTGGAAGGTAGGAGACGAGGTACTGGCAGAAGTAAAGCTGTGAGTACCGGGCGTGAGTCGTGCTTCGGTAGCTCGGTTGGTAGAGCACTTGCCTGCGAAAGGCAAAGGTCCCGAGTTTGAGTCTCGGTCGGGCACACAGTTTTAATCTGCCAGGAAGTTTCATTTATAGACTATATTCCAACTGTGGACGATAAAAATAATAAAAATCTAGCTACAAAATTTGATATCAAGTGTCATAAAAGCGGCCAGCTAGGCGGAGGCTTTAGAAAGGAGAGGAAATAGTAAAGGATTAATTGTATAAACGCGTAATAAGTTGCTGGTACTATGTTCATCACTGTGTTACACATTACTATGTTACACCATTATTTTATATTGGGAGTTATTTTTCTTTACAAAGGATTAAGAACACCCTGTTCCTGGCATATCAAACCTTCTAGTTTCGCAAAGGTACATAGACGATTCAGAAAGCAAATCCGCTCATGTGTAGCCAGTCATTCGTGTCTTCCCTGTTGCACCGAATCCTGTTAACACCTGGGATCGGTCATGTACCCAAACGAGCCGCTGGCCTCGATGCTGGATTGCAACTTGCGCACTCTGTCCCCTGTACGGTTGAGCTCGACTACCTGTGGTGCGGGCAAGACAATGTATAGGTCGGCTGCAGGCAGGCTTGGGCAGGTAAATGTGGCACGATCCACTGCTTTCGTTAATGTCTGCAGAGCCAAAGCAGAGTGCACACAGACTGGCCTCATGAATGTCATCTGATCACTGATGTCCATGACAAATGAACCACTAAAACTACATGCTCAGTGTGCAGATTTTATACCTTATTGCCTTTTATCACAGTCTTTGAAAGGGTGAATTTTTTTCCTGGCAATGTATGTAGCTTTCATTGATGCTGTGTTCTGCTGCTGCAGACATGGTGGTTTGACCGAGATGAACACTTCTCACATGTGCTGCACAGTGTTGTGAGGTGTATCACTGTATCTGGTTAATGTACTGCGTTACACACTCACCACTGATACTGTAAACGCATTGTGCCCATAGCCCTAATTGTTCTTTGACTAACCCAGCGTATTCTTGGCTTTAACCGTTAAGCACACAGTGATTCTTATGATGTGCTTCTCGACTGTTCTCGCAATCTTGGCTGTGGCCGTTGGGGTCTCGACAGAGGTTTCTGCGGTCCAGCAGCTGTAAAAGAATGAACCAGATTTAATCATGACACTTTCAAAAAGGTCGTCAACGAGGCCGGATCTGAAACCTTAACACTGGTAGCAGGAATACCACAAGGAGCTATCATCTTGCCCTACTGTATAGCCTTTACACACCAGACACTCCACAATGACACAGCTTATTAATAACGCACGAAAACGATAAATAAAATCTATCAAGAACCTCGGGACTATTTAAACCAGCTTGAACTCTGGCTCAGCAAATGGAAAATTAAACCTAACGCAACGTAAGCACAATTAAAAATATGTAAACACAACAAATCACGAAATTCGGTGCAAAATCCAAAAGACACAAAACAAAAGCTATGGGGACAGATAATCCAAGCGAAAGACACCGCAGAATACTTGGGATCACCCTAACAAATATATGTGATGGAATCAGCACACTGAAGATATTATAACCACACTGAAAGTAAGATTATACCTAATCCAAATACTAAGAAAAAGAACAAATGTGGCAAAGAGAGACGCCATTATGTACATCTACAAACGCTTTGTCCACCCTGTCTTAGAATATACCGCACCAATTTGGATGTCAAACAAAATCAACACACAAAAGCTAATTGCGACAGGAAGAAGAATACTACTACGACAAAAACAAAAATGAACCCCAGGACCACCAACAAAATGGTTTAGAGAAATCCGAAAATAAAATCAATTAGGACAAGATGACTTAAACTAACAGCGAAAATAAGCATGAATGGATACCACAGAAACATATCCATAACTCCACTACTGGCACTCAAAGAAAATTATACAGAATTTACATAGCCTAAAACGAAATACCCATATCCAACGAAAATAATCAAAACTTACTTTAAAGCAACTGATACACAGACAAAAAATGCCATAGACGTAGATGAGGACAAAATAAAACACCGAACAGTAAACGAAACACAAGAGAAGAAAGTAACCAAAAGCAATAAAGAAAGGCAAAGCAAGACGAAACAGAAGTTAAACACAAAACGGACAAAATAATCATAGAGAAGAAATGAAATAAGAATAGAGCTAAGAGATCCTTGCTGAGGTTATCGGATGGTTTCCCTAGATGCCTGGGTCAGAAATCCTCCCCCCCCCCCACATGATAAGAAGCGATAACTAAAAAGCAGATACAGTACTCAGTAAAGTAATAGGAAAACCCCACTGAAGAAATGAAATGTGTTCACATAGTATCACGTAAGTTATTATAAGGCACCAAAGATCATTAATCTCTCCATGTGCTTGCCTTCCTCCATCAGAGGGAGGAGAAAAAAAATCACCTGTGGGTGAGGAAGTTCATCGAAAAGTGGCAACAACATGACTACATAACTCAGCTGATAACCCAAGAGCATTTCATCAGTGAAATTCACCGACAAAGACTGCATTGCCCATTATGTAATTATTAATATGAAAACACACATTTTTGCCTATGTTTTATAAATTGCTAAAATACAGGTGAAACATTGTTTTTTCTTGTGAAAAATCATCAAACTACAAAAATTAACAATGCAAATAATAGGTAATGTATAAGCTGTAATATACTTTTCAGGGGTTGTACTTTTGAGAATTTTAAAATGTTAACTCTTTGCAGTGTCTTACTACATAAGCCATTACTCTTTACTTAGACCCATAAGACAAGCTTTTTTAAAAAATGGAGTTAAAATATACATACTAAAAACTGAATGATGTTTAGAGTACATTGGGAGCACAGGACAATTTGGAATAAACACTGGTTATTTGCAATAAAATTGTACAAGTGACACAACCTATTCTTATTTCTAATGTGAATATGGAAGAGAAATTTAAAGAAATTCTAAACTGTTTCCTGTAGACGGAAAAAAACAAAGAACTGAAATTGGGTATACAGTGAGATACCTTTCAGATGTCTATTTGGGAACTGAGTGCTAGATATTAGAAACACGCATGCTACTCATTCTAAAATATTGCTCACGTGTGTGGCACACATACCAAATAGGACTATTATACACCCGCCTCCCCCTCGAAGGGCTGCCAGCCTACATCCACGTTCTGTGCTTCCACGAAAGCAGAACTGACATAACTCAGAGAGATTGTTGATTCCTTTTGCTGTACTGAGTGACCCATTCGAAACCCTTTATGCACCAGGATTTGTCTCTCCACTCACTTCAAAATAAGAAAAGAAAACAAGCAATCCACAAAACAAAATAAATTGGAGTACACAAAGAATTTGCTGTGGTGGGCAGTGGTAGTTCAAGCCTGATCTCTACCAGTATATTATGCAAACATAGTTCAAAACGCTCCCCACCTCAAACTCCCATGATATAGTGTCCACACAATATCAGTGGTCATTGAAGGTATACAAAAAAAGAACACCACCTATGTTCACAGATTTGCTCGACCTATGGCTTATCGTCACAGAGATGCTGAAAAACATAAACAGGCAGACGCTTGAAGAAATTTGACAACTATCTCTCAAAAGTCCATGCAAAAAGTTTCAAGAAGCAATATTAAGTGAGAAACCCAGAAATATTTTATAACCCACTACGCATCGCTCCTGTAAGTAGCCTACTGCTAAGTCAAGATTAAACTAATTACTATGCACACACAGGGATTTAAGCACTCGTTTTTCTTGCACATGCTACAGGAATGGAATGGTAAGTGCTAATTAACGATATAATGGTAAGTAGAGTTCACAGTGTTTTACAGAGTATATATCTCAATTTTGATGTGTACTTGTGTCAGGTTGATTCACACTTGACAGAATGCAACAGGGTGGAACAGAGATTCAAAACGTTCCGCAATTTCAAATGAGAACATTGAAACAGGCCGCTCATTGCACAGGATGTCAAGGTCGAGGTAGCTCGGAAATAAATCAGGAATGGTTTGACGTTGGTATCTGTGGGGATGGTGATTGGTTTGCAAAGGTGGGAAGAGGTGGGAGCGGTGGAGGGGGTCGTCATCTGCTAACACTTATCCTATTTTCTCCGCGCTATCTCATATAATAGCAGTTAATTTTGTGTTTTTGTTTCTTCTTGGTCTGAATTTCATGTTTCCGTGTTACACTGCAAATCTCCCATGACGACTTGGATATTTTGCAGTACGTGTTCTTCCAAAAGAGAGGCCAGATATCTGAAAGCGAAAAATAATTTACGCCTGAAAGTAAATGGACAGACAAAAAGAAACCTATGCTGTGTATATGTAATAAGACAAAGTTATGAAGCAGTTTGTATTGTACAGATAAAAATACAGTTGTTGTAAAAGTAATTTGGTATCTAGAACAAAGAGGCAGTGGATAAGGGAACAGGCCCTATGTACTGATTTATTTGACGAGTTTCTATGTACACATTTTCCCTACCTACACTTTGAAATGTTTGGAAGACGCTCTCTATCTCTTGTTTCATTTTCAGCAGTTTTCCATGCAAACTTTATGGAGAAAATCCGTTATGAAGGTTGATGTGGGTATTAATAAACTTTGTCATTGCTGGTTCCTTTATTCTGATACTATATTCAAGTTTTTTGTATCATCTCACTTTTACTATAATGACACCTGCAACAAGAGGAACACGATATAGCAAGCTGTCGACTGTCTGGAACACAAGATAGTTTTGCAATGGTTGCTTTAAAAATGTTCAGCTCATTGTCCCGAGAAGCCACCAGGACCATTCAAAAGGAAAATTGCAAAGGACCTGAAAGAGCACCCATTATATTCCATTTGAGAATTCTTCAATAGTGACCAAAGTGAATGGACAAAATAATACTGTTAATCTTTATTCTCGTATTAGCAAATATACTGAATATTTTTCTTATATATATATATATATATATATATATATATATATATATATATATATATATGAGTGTGTGTGTAAATAACATATATGTATGTAATTTTGAAGCAATCTATTCAGCCATGACGTAAATGACGCAGATCTAGCAATAAACTAGTAATAATATTAAAATTACTGAGTTGAGTGAAGTGACGTTGTATTGACCTTAAATGTGAACAACATTTGACTATTGATGGTGATGTTCATGCTGCTCCGCAACCGTCCAGTGAGAGTCGGCCTGAAATGTTAAAATATTGTACATCGAAATTACAATCACACATGTGTATGTGATAGAGTTCCTGTTTAACAAATAAAATCAAGTAATTACTGAGATATGATCCACGGATGTAAGATTTCAATTGCTAAAAAAAGAATAATTAAAATTAAACAAAACGTACAGATTCTACATGCAGAGTGTAATATCCGTGACCACCTTTATTTATCGTTGGCTGTATTTGGTTTTTAAGCTGGGAAAGTAAATTGAGAAATTGGGTTTAGGTATTTCATTGGAGGATAAACGTAGTGTAAACCTTTTATAAAACAGACAAAAAATGGCAAGTTACAGAATATGATTCCATAAAATGAAGTGTGTGCTTGAGAAAACAGCGGCGATAATTTGCAAGTACTTGAGATTCATTATGTCAAGTGCTCCTTTATTCCTGATTCCTGCGTAGTTCCTCTGTGGAAAAAGAAAAGTAATAATGCATGCAGGAATTTGTAATTAGTGATATTTTTAGCAGTTGCATTAGTACACGGTTAGCTGTGCATGCTAACTTCGGAGCACAACGTGACATGTTTGCGTTCATCAGCAAACTCGTACTTGGCCGCTTTACGTTAACTGTCAAATATTGTTTCTGAATTGACATGTTGTTTATCTGTATTGTTTTTGTTTGTAGTCAGTGGAAACACATTGCGAAGAATTCCGAAAATATTTGGAGAAAGGCGGTGTCATGGAAACTTTCACGAGAATACTCGTATCACTTTACGAAGAAAAGGAACGTCCAGCTCAACCTTTGGAGTATCCTTTTCTACGAAATAATTAATCTTTGTTTACTGGGTTTTAGCGATAGAGTTTTAAACACGCTGTGTTTGTAGATCTATCCAACAATCCAGTGCAAGGTAGGTAGTATCAGTAAGACTATCATAGATTTTTCTGTATCCTCTTCGTTGATAGTAAGGAGACTGGGACGACCCGATTGTCTACTGGAGGGGTTGCAGTTACCAGCTTTTTAGAGCATTAAACTGCAGTCTGTTTACACATGTGTTCAAACCGTATAGTCTTGGACATTTAGCTCCAAAACGTGAACTGCTCTATCTTTCCGCATTATTACTGTGACATTTATTAAAAAAAAAAAAAATGATAAAATAAAAAATCTGGTGTCGTAAATTTACTACTTTTCTACTGATTGTGTCGTAGCTTTCTGTAGATTTTGACTGCCAGTGTATCTATATGTTCTCTTTATTCAGTATAACTTTGGTCCTTAAAGTATAATAAGAATGTAACAGTTGCTTGTGCTGTGCCTGATTTTGTACGAGTTGAATGCAGTTTGTGGACACTTAACCCTGTAACAAACCCTGGTAAATAGATAACAGCTGGAATTACCATATATAATTGTTATGCTCCTGATTCATTGGTACTAATACTTACCACCCCGATACTTATGATAAAAGTACATATTCTAATAAATTGCTATTCCCAAAGAATACCTACAGACATGAATGTCATTGTTATGCTGGACAAAACATTTGTCACTTACAGGGTTAAAAGCTTCTTTGGCTGTTCTCTATCTACTAGAAGCTGCTGCAAATTTACTTTGAACAAGGGAAGAATCCAAGGTACTGCACCCCTCCTCCTGACTAATAAATATGAAATCCTCTTTGGATGTGAGTGATATGTAGCTACTGTCTGCGACACCTCTGTTGAAAAACCTTAAAGGTACTGCGCTGCAAAAAAAGCATGTGCAGGTAATGACAGATTGATTTATAATCAATAATTTGACTGTACAACATTAAGTTGTGTTCTTGTGAAATACTAACAAAATAGGGAACTCGGTGCACTCAGTGTTCTGCCTAGTGACTTGTTCCATATGATGTGACCGTGTTCTTAGATCATACTAGGCTCCTTCCAAAGACTCTAAAAAATGAAGCAACCAGCATGACTTGTAACTTAAAGTTTTCAGTTACATTCCTAGAATTAACCTTGCACCTTAGCTTTTGTATAGGTGAAGGTCTGAATGGGTGTTGTTGGCAATATATGATAAATATGAAGGCTCTAGACTTGTATTCAAGAGTAGTAGGGTTCAAATCCCTGTGTGGACATTCTCACTTGGGTTTTCCATGTTTTCCCCAAGTTGCTAAGATGAATGCTGGGATGGTTCCATTGAAAAGGCCGTGGCTACTTCCTACCCCATCCTTGCCTAATCATATTCAACTTTGTGTATTTGTTTTACCTACTGCAAGGTAATTAAACTTTCACTGTGTAAGGTTTCTTGCAGTTAATTCTTTGCGTAACCTGTATCATCATCTTCATTTTGATAAGACTGCGTCAAGAATTTCATACACCTGTAATCGCTGATCACCCAGTACCATGTGGTGTACATTGCTGGAGTTTTCATCTGTGAGTGACCCTAAAAAGCACGGCATACCAGAATTGTACAACATATTTCATAACTGCTGGAAATGGAGCAGATTCTTTACAAACCTGTGCCAACTTTGGATGAGTTTGACTTTAAAAAGTTGTGTATACAAAACTGTTTAGCAGATCTAGTTGACACTTCACTTACATTGTTGCAGAAGATGGAGCACCACAGTGATAGTTTTGAAATTGCTGCTAGGCTTTAAATGTTAAGTTTGTGCAGCCTTTTTGTTGGGGCCAATGTATTTCAGTATACTAACACAAGTTGAATCAGTGCCTCAACTACCAAGAGCTGTTGAAACAGACTGTGTCGAGTCGACTCCAAAGTTTTCTTAACATATAAGAATTTCTAGGCAGAGTGGTCATTAATACCAATTGCTCTGTTATATAATTTTATTCATAAGTAGCTCAATTGTGTTATATCTACTTGTAAAGCCTGCTTGTTCGTTTGCTTGATTAAAATGTAACGTTTCAATGTAAGCAGTTGGTGATAATTTTAATGAATTTGTGCTGAATAGGGGGCTGATAGTTTTGTAGTTTTTGTATTCTGTCTGACTCCTTTCTTGTGAAGAAGACTGATTATTACAGCATTGTTTCCCAGTGGAGTAATTGTCTTATTTCACAAACATTTGGTAAACTAATTGCAATGAGTCTTTCATGTTAATTTGCCTCCAGCTTTAATAATTTCTATTAAAGCACCATCACCCAGCTTATTCCCTTTCTGCATTACCTCGAATGACTTTTAAACATCTCTTGTGGCATTATTTATGGAATTTCAATAGTTTCATGATTGTCACGTGTTTCTGTTTCATCTATTGAATTATGCAACCATTTGAAGAAACCTTGCAATGCTTGTACGAATTGATTTCAGTTATTTCTCTTATTAGATTTTCATAGTTATATTTCCTTGACTTGCAGTGGTGATATATATATATATATATATATATATATATATATATATATATATATATATATAAAAAAACAAAGATGGGGTGACTTACCGAACAAAAGCGCTGGCAGGTCGATAGACACACAAACAAACACAAACATACACACAAAATTCAAGCTTTCGCAACAAACTGTTGCCTCATCAGGAAAGAGGGAAGGAGAGGGGAAGACGAAAGGAAGTGGGTTTTAAGGGAGAGGGTAAGGAGTCATTCCAATCCCGGGAGCGGAAAGACTTACCTTAGGGGGAAAAAAGGACAGGTATACACTCGCACACACGCACATATCGATCCACACATACAGACACAAGCAGACATATGTCTGCTTGTGTCTGTATGTGTGGATGGATATGTGCGTGTGTGCGAGTGTATACCTGTCCTTTTTTCCCCCTAAGGTAAGTCTTTCCGCTCCCGGGATTGGAATGACTCCTTACCCTCTCCCTTAAAACCCACTTCCTTTCGTCTTCCCCTCTCCTTCCCTCTTTCCTGATGAGGCAACAGTTTGTTGCGAAAGCTTGAATTTTGTGTGTATGTTTGTGTTTGTTTGTGTTTGTTTGTGTTTGTTTGTGTGTCTATCGACCTGCCAGCGCTTTTGTTCGGTAAGTCACCCCATCTTTGTTTTTATATATAATTTTTCCCACGTGGAATGTTTCCTTCCATTTTATATATATATATATATATATATATATATATATATATATATATAGTGTGTGTGTGTGTGTGTGTGTGTGTGTGTGAGAGAGGGAGAGGGAGAGATGGGGAAGAATGCATGAAGGTGAGCCACTATGGGCTGTATAGGTATGAGCAGCCCATAGTGGCTCGCCTTAATGCATTCTTTTGAAAAATATTTTGTGACTAAATACCTTTTGGCCTGTTGTTTGTTTTATACGTAACATGTAAGTACTGTCTCTGCCTTATACTGTTAGTCAGTACTTACACTTTTATATAAAAAAATTTCTTTTCTCATAAATTTGTAGTTATTTTATATGCCACATTAAACGTTTAAATTCTGATGAAGGCACTCTTAGAAGTATCGAAACCTGTTTAATAAGACTAAATATTGTGACCGAGGGCTCATTTGTTTCAATTTTCATTTATAGACGGTCACTGAAATAAGCAGCCGTGTTTAAAACTTTACTATAAAATCACACACTGAAAATGTTTGTCCCCTTATCAAGCAATAGCACATCAATAAAATGTAGTACTCAGTGTTAAAATGGCAATGGTTAGGTTATTTTGAGGCATTTTGTGTGTGTGTGTGTGTGTGTGTGTGTGTGTGTGTGTGTGTGTGTGTGTAATAGGAAGCTAGTCTGTAGATATTAGTATCCAATTTGTACTGTGATCTTAGTCAAACTGATATGTTGAGCTTAGTTTATTACCACCAGCTGTTTGAAAATCAGAAATCATATTTTGTCTTTTAACAGTGAAAATAATAAGTTATTGACAATAAAATGTAAATGGATACTTCAAAATCTACTCACCAAGCTGCGGCAGGAGAAGCGCGCACACACACACACACACACACACACACACACACACACACACACACACACACACACAGAGAGAGAGAGAGAGAGAGAGAGAGAGAGAGAGAGAGAGAGAGAGAGAGAGAGAGAGAGAGAGAGGGGGGGGGGGGTGAAGGAACAGGACTGGAGAGGTTTAGGGGAAGGGGTACAGTTCAGAAAAGTTATCGAGAACCTGGGTCAGGGGAAACTTACCAGTCAGGATGAGAAGAAAAGGCTGATTGTTGGGGACTGCACCTGATGAGATCTGAAAACCTGAGAGCTTAAAGGTGGAAGACAGGGTAATATGCAAGACAGAAATTAGTACTGAAACATCGTGCATGATTAATAAGAGTGAGAAGCAAGATGCATAATATGTAACAGATTTGGGAGCGGGGACGGCCAGAGTTGGAAAGATCAGAAAATGAAAGAGGTAGAAAACTAAAATAGTGTGAAGAAAGGAGTAGTTACTGTGAAAAAACTGGTGAGACGGAAGGAATTAATGTAAATTAAGGCCAGGTGGGTGGCAAGAACAGAGGACGTGTTGTAGGGCTAGTTCCCACCTGCAGAGTTTTGAGAAACTGGTGCATGGTGGATGAATCCAGATGGCACGTGTGGTGAATCAGGAACCGAGGTCATGACTTCATGTTGTACAGAATGCTCTGCAACAGAGTATTGTGTGTTGTGCTCTTATACACCCTCTGCCTATGCCCATTTATCCTGAGTGACAACTGGGTTACGCCGGTGTAAAAGGCTGAACAGTGTTTACATAACAGTTGGTATATGACATGTCATTTCACAGATGGTTCTCCCTTTGATATTAAATGTTTTGCCAGTCACAGGGTTGTAATAGATGGTGGTAGGAGGATGCGTAGGACAAGTCTTGCAGTAGAGATGCTCATGGGTAGGAGTCATAGGGAAGGGAGATGGGTGCAGGAGCAGCATAGGGTTTTTTAAGGTTATTGCGGATATTGGAAGGGCAACAAAAAGATAGTCTAGGTGTGGTGGGAAAAATCTCAGACAGAATGGATCTCGTGTCAGGGTATGATTTTAGGAAGTCGTGCCTTTGTCGAAGTTGCTGATTAATACATTCAAGACAAGGATGATACTGGGTGATGGGTGGTGTGCTCCGAAGTCGTTTTTTGGCGGGATCAGCAGTACCAGGACTGGATAAACATTCAGTGGGTGCTTTGAAGCCAGCAACTATAGGGTGGACCACTGTGGCACTTCACCGATATGAGTATGTATTGAAGGCCTACACCAGCTGTCTGACACCTCTACATACGGCAACTGCAATCAGTATCCTATCCTTCTGATTCAAACTGACCTGCAGTCCCTCCAAACCTCAGGCCCATCACAAGGATTGACACCTCAAGCCATAGAACTTCTTAACCCAACTAAACCACCCACCTCCACCTTTTACCTTCTTCCTAAGAGCCAGAAACCCAATCACCCTGGCCATCCTATAGTTGCTGGCTTCAAAGCACCCACTGAATGTATGTCTGTGTTAGTTAATCAATACCTGAAACCCATAATACAAAGGCTTCCCTCCTATATTAATGATACCAACCATTTCCTAGATTGACTGAAATGTGTGCCTGTCCCACTCCCACCACACACCTTTATTGTCACCATTGAAGCCAGCTCCCTCTATAGCAACATTCACCATGCACATGGTCTGTCTGCTACTGAACATTTCCTCAGTCATTGCCCACTTGATTCCACAACTATGACAGCCTTCCTAGTCACCTTAATAAATTTTACAGTTCACCTTTGAGAGGCAGATACACAAATAGATCAGGATTACGGCCATGGGAACCCAGATGGCTCTTTCCTGTGCCAACCTTTTCATGGGTGGCTTGGAGGGGGCTTTCATGGGATTCATAAGCCTTCTGCCCCTGGTTTGGTTTAGATACATCGATGACATTTTTGCCATATGGACTCATGACGAGGCTGACCTATTAAAATTCCTGGAATCTCTTAATACCTTCTCCCAATTAAATTTCACATGGTCCTATTCCAAACCCATGTTATTCTTCTTGATATTGACCTCATCCTCACCAAAGGCCAGCTATATACTTCCATCCACATTAAACCTACTAGCAAATAACAATACCTACATTTTGACAGTTGCCATCCTTTCCATGTCAAACGTTTCCTCCCATACAGCCTTGGCATTCGAGGCAAACCTGTTTGTTCAGATACAGAATCTTTACAGCAATACACCACCACTCTCACCTCAGCCTTCACTGGGCATAATTATCCCAACAACTGTGTCGACAAGGCCATGACTTCCTAAAACCATGCCCTGGAGTGAGATCCATTCTGTCAGATTATTCCCATCACACCTAGAATATCTTCTTGTTGCCCTTCCAATATCTGCAATATCCTGGTCAGGCCCTATGCTCCTTCTGCTCAGTACTAACCCAGGATTATTTGTTTCTAAGAGGTCAAGTGTGTTTTTACAACCATTTACTATTCGCATGGGCTCACGAACTAACTGCTCGAAATAATTTTCGGAAAATGTGTTTAACACAATATTGGATGATGTTTTATGCATACCTCTGGAATTAAACAGTGTATTTTCACCAACACATTGAAGGTAAGTTACAGTCACCACCAACTATAATTGATTTCAAACCCATACCCGACTCATACCATTATAGTTGGTGGTGACTTTAATTTACCCTTGATGTATTGGCGAAAATACATTTTTAATTCTAGAAGTACTCATAAAACATCATCCAAAATTGTGCTAAATGCATTCTCTGAAAATTATTTCGAGCAATTGGTTCATGAGCCCACGCGAATAATAAACTGTTGTGAACACACACTTGACCTCTCGGCAACAAATAATCCTGAGTTAATAATGAGCATCGAAACGGTTACAGTGATTAGTGAACACAGGTTGTCATAGCAAGATTGAATATTGTAACCCCAAATCCTCCAAAGATAAATGAAAAATATGCCTATTCAAAAAAAGCAGATAAAAATTCACTTGACGTCTTCCTGAGAGACAATTGCCACTCCTTCCAAATTAACAATATATGTGTAGACCAGAGGTGGCTTGAATTCAAAGAAATAGTATCAGCAGAAATTGAGAGATTTATACCAAATAAATTAACAAATGACAGAGCAGATCCTCCTTGATACACAAAACGGGTCAGGACACTGTTCCAGAAACAATGAAAAAAAGCATGCCAAATTTAAACAAATGCAAAATCTTAAAGATTGCCGATCCTTTACAGAAGCTTGAAATTTAGCGTGGACTTCAGTGGGAGATGCTTATAATAGTTTCCACAATGAAACTTTGTCTCGAAACCTAGCAGAAAATCCAGAGATTCTGATCATGTGTGAAGTATGCTAGCGGCAAGACACAATGAATGCCTTCTCTGCACGATAAGAATGGAGATACTATTGAAGAAAGTGCTGCCAAAGCAGAGTTACTAATCACAGCCTTCACAAAAGACGAAGAAGTAAATATTCCAGAATTTGAATGAAGAAGAGCTGCCAATATGAGTAAAATAGAAATAGATATACTTGGAGTAGTGAAGCAACTTAAATCTCTTAATAAAAGCAAGTCTTCTTGTCCAGACTGTATACCAATTAGGTTCCTTTCAGAGTATGCTGATGCAATTGCTCTCTACTTAACAATCATATACAGCTGTTCACTCGAAGAAAGATCCATACCCAAAGACTGGAAAGTTGCAAAGGTCACACCAAGGTTCAAGAAAGATGGTGGTGGTAAGGCCCATATCATTAACGTCGATAGACAGCAGGCTTTTGGGACATATATTGTGTTTGAACATTATGAATTACCTCAAAGAAAACAGTCTATTGACACACAGTCAACATGGATTTAGAAAACATCATTCTTGTGAAACACAGCTAGCTCTTTATTCGCATGAAGTGCTGAGTGCTATTGACAAGGGATTTCAGATTGATTCTGTATTTCTGTTTCCTGTCAGAGAGCTCACAGTTCATAGTAATTGATGGAGAGTCATCGAGTAAAACAGAAGTTATTTCTGGCGTTCCCCAAGGTAATGTTATAGGCCCTTTGCTGTTCCTTGTCTATAAAAACGATTTGGGAGAAAATCTGAGCAGCCATCTTAGGTTGTTTGCAGGTGCCGCTGTCGTTTATCGACTAATAAAGTCATAAGACGATCAAAACAAATTGCAAAACATTTTAGAAAAGATATTTGTATAGTGCAAAAATTGGCAATTGACCCTAAACAATGAAAAGTGGGAGGTCATCCACATGAGTGTTACAAGGAATCCATTAAACTGTGGTTACACAATAAATCAGTCAAATTTAAACACCATAAATTCAACTAAATATCTAGGAATTAAAATTACAAACAACTTAAATTGGAAGGAACACACAGAAAATGTTGTAGGGAAGGTTAACCAAAGACTGCATTTTATTGGGAGGACATGTAGAAAATGTAACAAGTCTACTAAGGAGACTGCCTACAATGTGCTTGTCTGTCCTCTTTTAGAATACTGCTGTGCTGTGTGGTATCCTTACCAGATAGGACTGATGGAGTACATCAAAAAAGTTCAAAGAAGGGCAGCATGTTGTGTATTATCGCGAAATAGGAGAGAGAGTGTCACTGAAATGATACAGGATTTGGGATGGGTGTCATTAAAACAAAGGCATTTTTCGTTGCTGTAGGGTCATCTCATGAAATTCCAATCACCAACTTTCTCCACAGAATGTGGAAATACTTTGTTGATGCTAACCTACATAGGGAGAAATGATCACCATAATAAAATAAGGGAAATCAGAGCTCGTACAGAAAGATATAGGTGTTTGTACCTTCTGCGTGCTATACAAGGTTGGAATAATGGAGAATTGTCAAGGTGGTTCGATGAACGCTCTGCCAGGTACTTAAGTGTGATTTGCAGGGCAGCAATGTAGAGGTAGATGCACCAATTCTCCAGCCCTATGGCTCCTACTCGTGACAGTCCCCGCTGCAAGACTTTCCCTATACATCCCCGTATCACCACCTATTCCACCCCTGTAACTGACAAAACATATGCTGTCAAAGGGAGAACAACCTGTGAAATGAAACGACACATCGTATGCCAGCTGTTATGTAAACACTGTTCGGCCTTTTACATCGGCGTGACTACCATGAAGTTATCAGTCAGGATGAATGGTAATAGGCAGAAGGCGTATACCAGCAACACACAATATCCTGTCCCCCCTGCGGGTCTGGGGGTTAGAATAGGCACGAGTTATTCCTGCCTGTCGTAAGAGGCAACTAAAAGGAGTCTCTCACTTTTCAGCCCTATGAGTTCAGGTCCCATTCTATGGTTTGACCTGCCACCTTCAAAATTCTACAAAAGTGCGGGCCACATGGGGAAGGATGCCTTACGTGATGCTCGAGTGCCCTTAGATTTGATCTCCTGTCATGGCTTTGCTTCTCCACCTGCAATTCATGTATTTGGGTGAGGACACTTTCAGGGGTATGTCATCTTCCGTTGTCTCCTGTCCTCTTTCGCCCCCGTGAGAATACTGGATTCCTCTGCACACAATATCCAGTACGGTAGCCAGTCCGTTGTGGTGGAGCCGTCATGTACCCATTTAGTGGTAGCCCCTTGACAACACAGGGATCACACTGCTAATGTCTGAGCTGTAAACTTCCCATGTATGCCAAGGAGTAGATGCCTGTCTTCCTGGGGCATCAGGACTCCTGGCAACGGCCACCATGCAAATTGGCGTTTGCTGTGGCTGGGTGGCGCCCATGGTGAGAGCCCCTGATCGGAGTGGGTGGCATCAGGGTGGATGACCCGCAATGAAGCAGACTAAGTCATCTCTTGCTGGTGACCGTATGGCACTAGCAGTCTCTAAGAAAGGCAAGATGGAATACAATGCCAGCAGGTATGACCCTAAATCATTTCCCTCCCTCACTGCACCTTGGGAGGAACGTAGAGCTACAGAATGGAGAGAACCCTATTCGCCTCGGTTTTTAGTCTTTAGCAGAACCAATGGGGACTCTTTTCTACCGATGAAGCTCAATTTTTCATTGCACGCCTTGAGGACAAGTTTAGAGAAGTGACAGCACTGTCCAAGATGCGAAACAGCGCAGTCTTGATTCAGACAGCATCCCCAGCCCAATCTCGAGCGTTACTTGCCTGTGACAAGCTGGGTGATCTTCCTGTTCCCGTCACTCCCCATAAAAGCCTCAACATGGTCCAGGGGATTATTTTCCATTGTGTCCTCCTCTTGCAGTCTTACGACGAGCTCCGCACCAATTTAGAACAGTGGGGTGTTCATTTTATCCGGTGCGTTTACAGGGGACCCAAAGACAACAGGGTTGCTACCAGTGCCTTCATCTTGGCCTTTGAGGGTGATTCATTGCCTGAAAAGGTGAAGGTGATGGTTTACCAGTGTGACGTTAAACCATACGTCCCTCCCCCTATGCGGTATTTTAAGTGCTGGAAGTTTGGACATGTCTTCCCGTTGCACTTCCAGTGCCACATGTTGAGACTGCGGACGTCCACTGCACTTAGATACTCCATGTGTGCCACCTCCCATTTGCGTCAACTGTGGAGAGCACCACTCCCCCTGCTCGCCAGACTGCCCAGTACTCCAAAATGAGTGGAAAATTATGGAGTACAAGACCCTGGACAGCATGACTTACACAGAGGCTAAACGTAAATTCGAAAAATTACACCCCATTTGGTTGATGTCGACATGCTGCAGCTACGTCACCATCACCGTCCCAAGTGCCAGTGGCTCCTCACTCTGTGCCACAAACGGTAGGTACTCCGGGCCACCAGAATACATCTGCCACCTTGATGGTAGAGGGCAAATCTTCCTCCGTTGCTCCCAAAGCACCTACTTTGGGAGCAAGCCCCCCCCCCCCCCCCCCCCCCAAACACAGGGGACATTGGTCCCCTCCCCCCTGCCAGAGAAGCAACAGCCTCCTCCAGCTCCTCCCATGCGGAAGGGGTCCTTTGGGGCCCTCTCTTCCGTCTCCACTAATGCCATGGCAGACACTCACCAGTGGCTAAAGGAGTCAAAAGCTGCTGGATGAAGAGCTTCACGGTCTTCCTCCATGCCTGAAGCTGCTTCAGTGAAATCTTCCCAGCAAACCCCTTAAGAGAAGCGAGAGAGCAAGCAAACTAAGAAGTGGTCTGCTAATAAACAGGACCCTCTGGTGGCCCCAACACCAGCACTCCCTATCAATTCTGCATCTGAGAATGCAGTGGAGATCTTAGCATCACCTGTGGATCTGGATCTCACTGATGCATCATCCACCATAGAAATGTCTACAAATACTCAAAAGGAAGTAGCAGGTGACCCTGAGGCATAACCTGCCTCCTTGTGCGCTTCATGCCTTCCCAGACTCATGATAACGTCATCCTCCAGTGGAATTGTGGTTTTTTTGCATCACCTGGCTGAGCTATGGCAACCGTTAAGCTTTACACCTGCTTTCTGCATTGCCCTCCAGGAAACCTGGTTCCCGGCAATGCGGACCCCTGCCGTCCATGGCTATAAGGGATATTTCAGGAACCGTAGCAACTACAATAGAGCGTCAGGTGGAGTTTGTGTCTATGTCCTGAACCCAGTATGCAGTGAACCTGTGCCCCCTCAAACCCCTCTTGAAGCTGTGGCTGTCAGGATAAGGATGTCGCAGGAAATAACTGTCTGCAATGTATATCTTCCTCCAGATGGTGCAGTACCCCTGAACGCATTGGCTGCACTGATTGATCAACTCCCTAAACCTTTCCTACTTTTCGGAGATTTTAACATTCCTAACCCCTTGTGGGGTGGCACAATTCTTACTGGCCAAGGCAGAGATGTCGAAAATTAACTGTCACAACTCGACCTCTGCCTCTTAAATACTGGGGCCGCCACACATTTCAGTGTGGTACATGGCACATATTTGGCCATTGATCTCTCTCTCGGTTTGCAGTCTTGGCCTTCTCCCATCCATCCACTGGAAAGCACATGACGACCTGTGTGGTAGTGACCACTTCCCCATCTTCCTGTTGCTGCCCTGGCGTCAGGCCCACAGACATCTGCCCAGATGGGCTTTAAACAAGGTGGACTGGGAAATTTTCACCTCTGCTGTCACCGTTGAATCTCCCCCATGTGATAACATTGATGTGGTGGTTGAGCAGGTAACTACAATGATCGTTTCTGCAGCAGAAAACGCGATCCCTCATTCCTTAGGGTGCCCCCGGCGAAAGGCAGTCCCTTGGTGGTAGCCGGATGCCACTGAGGCAATTAAGGAGCGTCGGCGAGATCTACAGCGGCATAAGCAGCACCATTCCCTGGAGCACCTCATAGCCTTTAAACAGCTCTGTGCCCGAGTTGGCCAGCTTATCTAAATGTGGAAACAGTAGTGTTGGGAGAGTTATATGTCGACCATTGGGTGCCATACATCACCTTCCCAAGTCTGGGCAAAGATCAAACGAGTTTCTGGGTACCAGACCCCAACAGGTGTTCCTGGTGTTAACATAAATGGCGTGTTATCTATCGACGTAAACACGATTGCAGAACATGCTGATTTAGTTTTATGTTTTATTCGTGAGGGTGGGTTTTATCATTTGATCTAAATTTTAGCACATGTCTTTTGCCCCCCTGTGTCCTCCTTACTGGTGCTTTTAGGGTGGAGGTTTTAATGTGTTGCAGAGTGGCTGGCTTCTCCTTTTTTATTCTCGCGGTCGGCCTGCCATGGTAACCTGCTTTGTTGTTTTAATCTCTTCTACCTTTTTCTTGCACTTCTGTGGTTTTCTTCTCCCCTTTTTTCCATTTAAGTGTTTGTTGCCCTTCCGTTGTTCTTGGGGTTTTTCCTTTCTCTCCATTTTGTGTTGTCAGTCTTGCTTGTTTTATTCTCACCCTTGTGGCATTGTTTTACTCAGAACAAGGGACTGATGACCTAGCTGTTTGGTCCCTTCCCCCCTCTTTTAAACCAACCAACCAACCAATATCCTGTTGCATAGCATGCTGTACAATATGACAATCATGGCCTCGGGGCCTTTTTCACCACAGAGACCAGTTTCTCAGAGCTCCACAGGTGGGAGCTAGCACTACGACATGTCCTCTGTTTTTGCCACCCACCTGGCCTTAATTTATATTAATTCCTTCTGTCTTAGCATTTCTTCACAGTAAGTACTCCTTTCTTCACTCCATTTTAGTTTTCTACATCTTTCATTTTCTGACCTGTCTATTTTACGCCGTTGCTCTTCCCACCTCTGTTAATTACAATGTGCTCTGCTTTTCATTCTTATTAATCATGCATGATGTTTTAGTAGTAATCTATGTCTTGGATATTACACTGTCCTCAACCTTTAAGCTCTCAGGTTTTCAAATCCCCTGCCGTTGCTTGGTGAGTAGATTTTTTATGTATCCATTTACATTTTATATTTTGTTTTTTTATATTGTACCCTATTAACTTTTGTGTATTGGTTTCCAACTTCTTAGAACTTATGTTTAATAAATCTCTGAATGTGAAGACCAACACTAATGTGTACTGACAACATCCCTTCATGGGGAGCCTGTACCATTGTTCTACTTGCTGTGATACCTAAATTACTGTAAATAATTTACAGAATCAAAATGTGTTTTCTGTGACATGTAAACAGACAGTTGTGTATTGTGAGAAATGACTTACATTATTACAAAGTTTCATAGGAGGACAAAATCACATAGTTCGTGCTTTGAAATGCAAATTGCACCAAAACACCTCACACGAAAATACTACTACATTAATATATTTTAATTGCTCACTCTTATCCAGCATTCTGTTTTATTATATCAAATGAATATTGGATTTTGTTTCATAAAGTTTAGGCTCACAATGAAAGTTAGTTTTCTTAACTGTGTATAGTTACATAAAAAACAAGATGAGAATTGTGTCCCCTGAATCCACCGAAATTGAAGCATTAAAAAACGAACTGCAGGCAGCTTTGGCTACTGTGGAGACACTGACAGCTGAAAATAGATCGTTGAAGGAAGATAACTCAGACCTGAGGAACAGGATGTCTCAGCTGGAAGCACAAGTTCCCAAAACTGATGGAGAAACATCATCACTTAGCCATAATTGATCTAATGTAAGATAATGTAAGTGCTGTGATAATATATTTAATTTACCAGAAAGTGACAGTGTTCATTTACCGAAAAATATTTTTGGAAAGAGTTTTTGTACATCATAGTATTGTATAATGGTCCATGGTAAGAAATAAGAAACAGTGATAAAAATATTGTGTTTGTGTAATTTATTGCATTAGTCATGCACAGATACATTCTATAATGTGTTAATACACACAAAGTGAGTCTTAATTTTATGCGTGTTGAGCTTTTGACTGACAAAAATCTATATTATTGGCAAATTATGACAGTTCACTTCCCCTTTCTGCTCCCAATGATATGCTACTAATGTCTTACTAAGAGGAATTGAATTGTCTTTTCGTTGTTTGTCATTGTGTACGAAAGCACTGTGTAAACTAACTGTTGTTAATAAATTACTTTCTGTTTAATGTTTCAAGTGATATATATTAGTGTTTGAAACTGTATTGTAATAGATGGAAACATATTCACATGATCAGTTTGGCAAAGTTTATTCACACCAACTTTTTTTCTGTTCACGGTTTTCGTGGCTTTGGTGCATTTCTTGTAATACTTCTGGTGTGAAAATGCAATGCAGTTAATGTGTAACTAGCTTTACAAAGTGTATACACTCTGAAGAGAGTCCTTTGAAAATTTATATGTGCAAGAAAAAAGAATGCAAAAGTTGTAGAAGTTTTAGGCACTAATAGGAGTACTTACAAAGGGAGCAGCATCTGCTGTGAGTGAAGTTACATTAAAAATTATTCTGCAAGTCTGCAAGCATTCCTCATGTTCTGATATTATTATTATATAGCTAAGAAAGCTATAATGTTGTTGCTATTTATTTTGTTTTTAACTCGGTCATTTTCATGTTAGAATTCGGACATATTCAGAAATGGTTGTCTGTTGAAGAGAAAGATTTATTTTCTTGGAACCACCAGCACTTTTTCATATTCTTGCAGTAATGCTTGACCTATGACAATAATAGTCCACAGTACATTATAGTTCATTAAATTGACAAATATAAATTTTGTATTCAAATTTATGTAGCATTGTTAACACTGTATATGAAGAAATATGTCTAAGTGCATTAAATTATATGTTTATGATTTGGTCTTTTTTTGCACTGAATCAAATAACTGTTACATGTTTCTCACGTGTGGGTGTGTCAGGAGCCATATTAGCCATGTGCTTGGTTGTGCAAATGGTCATGAAGTGAATTAAGACGTGAAACTGGCAAGTTACCCTAACATCACTGATGTGCTCAGGCCACTTTTGTGAATTATAGGTGTTATACCGTATGAAAATACTCTTCAGCACAATGGTAGGTTCTTTGGTTTGCTCCTGGAGGAGTTTGAGTGAAACTTCTACATATAAAATATTAGTCCACTACATTACAATATAGATACAAAGATTTACTGAACTTCACACAATCCATTTCCACAGGGACATCCAGATTATTTGCAGTTGTCTCTGAATATTAAAGTATCACTGGATGCAGACAGATTTACGAGACTCTTCATTTGGAGAGTAACTTACATCTACATCTACATCCATACTCCGCAAGCACCTGATGGTGTGTGGTGGAGGGTACCCTGAGTACCTCTATCGGTTCTCCCTACATAATGTACACATTATTTTCTGCATAAGACATTAATGCTCTGGTGGCTTATCTAAGACAATGCTGGAGTCTTGATCATTGTCTGCAAACTGGGCGAGCATTCTTTTGCTCAGACTTTAGTAGACCATTGATTGTGGCAGCGTAGCAAAGTTCTGGGAGGAGTGACTAATGGTGTTGATATGTAGCGACTATGTGACTGTGATTTTGGTGTGAGATGCCAACATTTCCTGGGTACCCCTCTCTTCAGGAACCACAATAGGTGTTCATTCTTTTATTAATAATAAAGCATGTGTAAAGTTCATTACATCATTTAGGTGACACTTTAAATATGGTCATTTCTAGAAAACCTGTAGGGAAAGTATTTCAGTACAGACGCAACATATGGAAAATATATTCGGTTTGCTGCTTGTGAATATGTCAATAGGGACTGGAAACCAGCAATGTGGGGTTGCCCTCTGCTCTCCTCTACATCTCACTTTGCACGAGTCTGATGCACATACAGGGCTACTGTGCCATCTGATGCTGCAAATGTATATGGTGTAGAAAGAATGATGATCTCCCTCACTTGCTTATTTATAGTGCAAGTTATAATTTATGTCAAGAAGAGACCTCTAACTGAACAAAACAAAAATAAATATACAAATAATGAAACAGTCACAGGATGTAACACTAGTTCCCCACCTAGTGGACTTTACAAATTGGTGTTTTCCAGTTCTGAAAAGCGCCATTTGGAAAGTAAGAGAAGAAAAACACTTTGAGACATAAGTTTAAGGGTTTAGTCCACACAAATGCAATAATGATTTGAATAAAAAAAACTGGCTTGACATAAATGACAGACTTGTCTGAAAGATTACTTATGTAATTTGACAATAATGAAAAAATCGTAGAAAAGTATTAAATTTTATACCAGTCACATTTTAGAATTATTCTTTGACATTGTAGTGTGGAGTGTGCATGTGTGTGAAACTTCCTGACAGTAAACCTTCATGCCAGACTGGGGCATGAAATAAGTCCTTGCCATTCACGGGTGAATGAGCCTTCCAGATATTACTTCACATTTTCAGCTTTAGTTCTCCAAGGACCTCTCCTGCTTTGTATTCTTCTCCTTGCTAGACTAAAATTCCAAAAAAGAGTTCTTATCTGGTGCACAATTTTAATTTGTTGGGAAGTATTAACTTGAAAAGTGGAAAATCCAGGATGGAATAATGACAGTATTATGAAAAGAATAGATCGCTACTCACTGTATTAAGGAGACACTGAGTTGCAGATAAGCACAACAAAAGAAAGACTGCTAAACATGTGAGCTTCTGGGCGTGTGTGTGTGTGTGTTTTGTTTACTTTAAAAGGAGGCCTTTTAGCCGAAAACTCGTATGTTTAGCAGCCTTTTTCTTGTGCCTGTCTCTGACTCAACATCTCCTCTATATAGTTAGTAGCAATTGATCCTTTTCATAATAGTCTTTCATGTATATCCAGTTGTGAAAATGCTTGATATATAGTTACCCTAAACATTATATCAAATAGAAAAGTATACATAACGGACGACAACGAACACTCATTTCCAAACTGTTGAAAACAGTTATTAAGAGACGGGTAGCTTGGTGATGGCCATGTTGTAATTAATTCCTTAAAACTCTCAGCTTTTGGGAAGGCACACCATGCAAGGACTTACGACGAGTTAAGTCAGCTACAAAATAGTAAGGATGGAGGTTTTATCAAAGAGTGGAACCTCATGATAATGACGAATGGGAACGTCGAAAAGACTGATGCGTACATTTTGATGTACAGTTCATTAGTCCTGCTAGAATATGTTAAGCTCTTGGTTTGCAGAAAAAAATATATTGTCTGTAGTTTAGGGTTATAGAATGTATGCCATTCTTGGAACCAAAGAAATTTCTCAAAACCATGGTGCGTTGATCATTTGTAACATTATTTGGCTCGGTTGTGAAACAGTGCATGGTTAAAGTTCATCTATCAACACAGGCAGAGGCAGAAGAGCATGTCATAACACTTTCTTGTCATTGTTTATACCAAGCTGCATGCAGCAGTAAGCTTAACATCAGTCAGTGAATCACGTATCACAACTTTGAAGACCAGTGTTATGACTCACGCCTCCACAAAACAACATGTCTTCCACAGTGGTCGGTTTTTCAGTTTAGGACCCTCCACAACTTCTTTTTAGAAAGAAATAAATTGATGTAAGAAACAAAAAGGGGAACAAAACATTCTAAAACACCAAGATGGAAACATTAGTGATTTTGGATGCTGAAGAATATGAAACGGGAGTTTCAAGCCAAAAAGAACTAGCAAGTATGTTTAGCATATCTCCAGTGGCTTTGGAATGCACTCTAATGTATGGAGAGAACTGGTAGAAAGCTGTCACCAGTAGATGGATGACATACTACAGTGAATTTTGAATGGCTTCAAATCCCATTTGGAGTAACTACATCTGCAAACAAAGGTTAGCGTTGAGACGTGTTGTTTCTTGATGGCCCTCAGCTAAATGCTATCAGCCCTACATAAAAGGTAACTGAAGTGATAAGGGGGTCAGGTGGTAGTGTTTGTCACTGAGCCACAACACTTTTCACTTGTCTGTCTAACCACTGTATTTTAGTACATATTGTATTAATTAACTGCACAGGATTAACATATTACATATACACCTGCTGTCACTACATGTGTTTTTCAGATAGCCATGTATTTTATGACATGAGCTGCAAGATAGTGAAGCACTCTTACAGGTGATCGCCAAGTTTCTGCACCGCACTAATGCAACTGACCTGCCACTGATGTGCATCCATATCAGAATCTTCAAGTCACAATAAAAGAACACCTATCCTTGCGTGTAATGATCAATTTTTCTCTGCAATAAGATGCAGATAGGTATCACTGCAAATAATTAAGTATCTGCAACCTTCCTGCTAGCTTGTGTAAAATCCTAATGGACCATAAACATGTTGACTGCCCCACGCGTAGTATTGGATGTTTGCATTAAGTTTTTTCTTATGCCTAAGTTTAATTTTTTTATGTTCATTTTAGCCACAAAGACAAAGCTAGAGTCATTAATACGTAATTATAACAACAGTTGATCACTACTCACCAGACCAGGCCACAGTGTCAGTCATGCGGCTACATTGTGACTATTGGTGGGCACACGGCATCAGTCATAAGCTGAGCTCTGACTGCTGGTGGCCTCATGGCAGTCGATGTGTTAAAGAGAAAGACGGGTGATTGTAGGATGTGTTTGTGAAGTCTATCAGCTGCTAAGATGACATGTGTTTTACCTTCCATGTAGGGGAAAGAAATACTCATAATCATATGAAAGAAGATAGCTCAGACACGGTGCAGTGGTATATCTCTTGGAAGTTCAATCCTAGGTTTCCAGTAGGGAGAAAGGGCGGGAAGAACTAATGTCAGTTCAATCAATGAGGAGCTTGTGAAATTCTTATCTCAATGTGGGAGCTGGATGCCATGCTACAAGTAATTCTGCTCTTGTCCCATACTTAGTCCTTTATAGTATGCTGTGATACTTAACTGTAAATCCAAAGAAGTCATCATCAGATTTTTAACAAAGTACTGAATAATGGCCAGTATCTGACCTGTTGAGGGAATCAATAATGCTTGCACTTCATAAATCAGGAAAGGACTGCCTGTGTCCTAACAGCTATTGTATCATCATCCTTCCTAGGTAGTAGGAAAGACACTAGAGTGTATGATCAACTGCCACATTATCTGGACCCAGGACTTCAGTAATCTCACGAGTAACTTCTAGTGTGAGCTTAGACGATGACATTCCACTTTTGACAAACTAGCCTTTTGGGGGGTGGCTACACACAGAGTGTTTCTGCATAAGCAGTGCCTTGTAAGAAGCTTTTTATTTTTTTAAAAAGGGCATTTGATACTATGCAGGAGTAGGTTTCATAAGAAATAAAAAAATAAGAATGCAGGTAGGCTACTACAAACAGCACAGTGGATGTATTATTGTGGCCAAGATAGATACGAATCCCACACCTAACATAGTAGTACAAGTTGATATTCCAACTAGCTCCGCAGATGACGAAGAGATTGATGAAATGTATGATGAGATAAAAGAAATTATTCAGATAGTGAAGGGAGACAAAAATTTAAGCCATGGGTGACTGGAATTCAATAGTAGGAAAAGGAAGAGAAGGAAATGTAGTAGGTGAATATGGAATGGGGGTAAGGAATGAAAGAGGAAGCTGCCTGGTAGAATTTTCCACAGAGCATAACTTAATCATAGTTAACACCTGGTTCAAGAACCATGAAAGAAGGCTGTATACATGGAAGAGGCCTGGAGATACTGGAAGGTTTCAGGTAGATTATATAATGGTAGGATGGAGATTTAGAAACCAGGTTTTAAATTGTAAGACATTTCCAGGGGCAGATGTGCACTCTGACCACAATCTGTTGGTTATGAACTGTAGATTAAAACTGAAGAAGCTGAAAAAAGGTGGGAACTTAAGGAGATGGGACCTGGATAAACTGACAGAACCAGAGGTTGTAGAGTGTATCAGGGAGAGCATTAGGGAACGATTGACAGGAATGGGGGAAAGAAATACAGTAGAAGAAGAATGGGTAGCTTTGAGAGATGAAATAGTGAAGGCAGCAGAGGATCAAGTAGGTAAAAAGACGAACCCCACTAGAAATCCTTTGGTAACAGAAGATATATTGAATTTAATTGATGAAAGGAGAAAATATAAAAATGCAGTAAATGAAGCAGGCAAAAAGGAATACAAACATCTCAAAAATGAGATTGACAAGAAATACGAAATGGCTAAGCAGGGATGGCTAGAGGACAAATGTAAGGATGTAGAGGCATATATCACTAGGGGTAGATAAATATTGCCTACAGGAAAATTAGAGAGACCTTTGGAGAAAAGAGAACCACTTGTATGAATATCAAGAGCTCAGATGGAAACCCAGTTCTAAGCAAAGAAAGGAAAGCAGAAAGCTGGAAGGAGTAAATAGAGGGTCTATAAAAGGTGATGTACTTGAGGACAATATTATGGAAATGGAAGAGGATGTAGATGAAAGTGAAATGGGAGATATGATACTGCGTGAACAGTTTGACAAAGCACTGAAAGACCTAAGTCAAAACAAGGTCCCGGTGGTAGACAACATTCCATTAGAACTACTGATAGCCTTGGGAGAGCCAATCCTGACAAAACTCTACCATCTGGTGAGCAAGATGTATGAGACAGGCGAAATACCCTCTAACTTCAAGAAGAATATAATATTTCCAATCCCAAATAAAGCGGATGTTGACAGATGTGAAAATTACCGAACTGTCAGTTTAACAAGTCACGACTGCAAAATACTAACACGAATTCTTTACAGACGAATGGAAAAACTGGTAGAAGCTGACTTCGGGGAAGATCAGTTTGGATTCCGTAGAAATGTTGGAACACATGAGGTAATACTGGCCCTACGACTTATCTTAGAAGATAGATTAAGAAAAGGCAAACATACGTTTCTAGCATTTGTTGACTCGGAGAAAGCTTTTGACAATGTTGACTGGAATACTCTCTTTCAAATTCTTCAGGTGGCAGGGGTAAAATACAGGGAGAGAAAGGCTATTTACAATTTGTACAGAAACCAGATGGCAGTTATAAGCATTGAGGGGTATGAAAGGGAAGCAGTGGTTGGAAAGGGAGTGAGACAGGGTTGTAGCCTATCCCCCATGTTATTCAATCTATATATTGAGCAAGAAGTAAAGGAAACAAAAGAAAAATTCAGAGTGGGAATTAAAATCCATGGAGAAGAAATAAAAACTTTGAGATTCGCCGATGACATTGTAGTTCTGTCAGAGACAGCAAAGGAGCCGGAAGAGCAGTTGAACGAAATGGACAGTGTCTTGAAAGGAGGATATAAGATGAACATCAACAAAAGCAAAAGGAGGATAATGGAATATAGTCAAATTAAACTGGGTGATGCTGAGGGAATTAGATTAGGAAATGAGACACTTAAAGTAGTTTTGCTATTTGGGGAGCGAAATAACTGATGATGGTCGAAGTAGAGAGGATATAAAATGTAGTCTGGCAATGACAAGGAAAGTGTTTCTGAAGAAGAGAAATTTGTTAACATCGAGTATAGATTTAAGTGTTAGGAAGTCGTTCGTGAAGGTATTTGTATGGAGTGTAGCCGTGTATGGAAGTGAAACGTGGACAATTAATAGTTTAGACAAGAAGAGAACAGAAGCTTTCGAAATGTGGTGCTACAGGAAAATGCTGAAGATTAGATGGGTAGATCACATAGCTAATGAGGAGGTGTTGAATAGAATTGGGGAGAAAAGTAATTTTTGGCACAACTTGACTAGAAGAAGGGATCGGTTGGTAGGACATGTTCTGAGGCATCAAGGAATCACCAATTTAGTATTGGAGGGCAGCGTGGAGTGTAAAAATCGTAGAGGGAGACAAAGAGATGAATACACTAAGCAGATTCTGAAGGATTAGGTTGCAGTACGTACTGGGAGAAGATGACGCTTGCACAGGATAGAGTAGTATGGAGAGCTGCGTCAAACCAGTCTCTGGACTGAAGACCACAACAACAACAACATGATACTGTTTAGGTGCACAGAACCATCTACCAGTTACACAAATGTAAACTCCAGTGGTCTTCTCCCTGTTTTCGTGTATTCTTCCCTTGCTGAATGATATCTCAGTTAGCAACATACCATCATGTACATTTTGTAAGAGTAACAACCTAAGAAGTGGCCCTCACATGGTTCTGTCACCTCGGCCAGGGGCACCCGACTTTTTTTTAATGAGTTCATTTATCCCCCCCCACCCCCACCCCCCAACCCTTTGTTCAGTGGAAAATAAAACGGGTTGGTTCTGAATATTGTGGCTAAGCTGCATGGCTGCTAGCTGCCATGTTAAAAGCTGTTGTTACACACACAAAATGAGCAGTTGCGTGAGGCAGTTGCTTGTAGCAGTAAGTGGCATACACAGCTGCATTTTTGGATGATTTGCCAGAACATGTTCTCGAAGTTGAAATGGAAACATCAGTTTATTTCCGAAAAGAAGTGACACAGAACTAAAGCCAGAAGCAAATGCATATTATTTACCATTGAATAAAGAGAAAGGGTAACAACTTCATTAAAAAATCAGGGCTCACCTGTCCCAAGTGATAGAATTGTTTGAGGGTCCCTTCTTATGTTGACAGGAAAAACCTCAATGGTAGTGAAGGGGGAGGGAATGAATTTTGTTAATGTGGAACTAGCAGAAGAGGCATCTCATTTAACAAAATCCGTTTTGTGTCCAGTTTGGATCATGCGGCAGTGTGGTCAGAGTCTTTTCACCAGAGGTGCTGAAAGAACTTTAAATTCTTCAATCAAAGTCTTAATCACAGATTTTTGTAACGTAGTGCTTCAGAAAGTAAGTTATATGTGTCGTCCCACACTAACATCATTGCACAACTCTTAAGAGTGGAACTTTCTCAAATGAGAGTACATATGCTGGGGTTCCTGCAGAGACAATTCTGCAGTGGTGTGGATAACAAGTGCATCACATTGTGGGAGTGAAATGGCATGGCAAATGGAAATGCACTGCAAAATTCCACGTGTGCAGGACAGTACAATTTTTGTGGGGAAAGCATCTAAACAGCACACAGATTTAGGTGAAATTATGGTAGTGTATAGACCAATTGTAATTTCGTCAGCCCAAGTGAAATGATACCAACAACACCACACAAATGTGAGTGATGCTGAGCAGCAAGTCAAGATCTAACACTATTGGATTTCCATCTTTTCGACATGGTTGAAAGAATGTGAGGGTGAAAGAAATATTCCAATGATGAGGACATTCTCACTGCAGTTTCAAATTGCTCCTTGACCAAAGATTAGATTTTTATCACCAAGGAACACAGTGATTGGTAGAATGTTGTAACTGTTGTTTACAGAGATGTGGTGACTGTTGGAAGAATAATGCCATGTATCTGTGTCACTTTGAAGTGTAGTACAGCATTCAATAAAAATTACTTGGCCTGTCTAAATGGGATGAAACTTACTTTTTGTAGTTCCCTTGTACAAGCTCAACCCTGATATCATGAGTACAACAATATAGCATTTTTTAATTACAATATTACCCCTGGAGGTAAGAAATCCTCTGTTATCAGTAGTACAACTAGTCTATCAAAATTTGGGTAGCATAGATGTAGGCACTGTTTTCAAAATAAGAGGGAATCATAGTCTTATGGCCAACTTAAGGCCAAAAGCTAAATCTACAGCAACATCTATACTCCACAAGCCACCACATGATGGTGATGGAGGATACTTATTGTACGACTCTCAGTTCCCTTTTCCTGTTCCAGTCACAAATGGTTCACAGGCAGAACAAATACTGGTAAAGCTCTGAGTGAGCTTGAATCTCTAATTTTACCTACTCAATCTTTTCGTGAGATATACCTAGGAGAAAGCAATACATTAGTCATCTCTTCTAGGAACGTATCCTCTTACAATTAATAGTAAACAACACCTTGATGCAGAATGCGTCCCTTGCAGAGTCTCCCACTGGAGTTGACTAAACATCTCAGTGATGATTTTTCACTCACTGAATTAACCTGTAATAAAATGTGCTCCTCTTTCTCTGTTTCTCTTTCAATCCTGTCTGGTATGAATTGCAGACTGATGAGGAATATTCAAGTACTGGTCAAACAAAGGTTTTGAAATCTACATCCTGTGGGTGGACTGCATTAGAAGGTATTCTGGGTGGGTTCTGATGCAGTGTGTGTCACCAATGACACCATCAATAATTCATGGGATTACCCATCCTCTTCCCCCTTCTGCCCTATGTATAAAATAGTGGGAAGTTCAAAAATAGCGCAATTTTGCTAATGTGTTTTCCCACTCCTGTGGAAGTAGGGCTGTTGTCCTAATTGTAAATTGGCGGGAAATCCAAGATAGCGCATTATCATATTGGCTGACTTGGAATATTGGCCCTGTCTCTAGGATGTCAGAATCCAAGATCCGGAATGCAATCATTGGGTCTGTGATGCCAGAAACCAAGATTTCCTGAGACAAAGGATGTTTGAGCAGGTTCAGGCTTTTTGTCTGGACAAAGGATGTCCTACTTAATGTGATTTTCCCAAGCTGCTACTCATTTTAACTCTTAGTTTGGATTTCTCCTTTTGTGTCTTTATCTAAACAAACACAAGGAGAGGAATGGTTCCTCTGCCCCTGCACTGCCCCATAACACCACCACTGCCACTGCCTGTGGTAACTGACAGATGAACCTCAGTGTTTCTCTGGGCTGTGGCTGCTTTGGAGCAACACTGGCTGGCACCACCACTACTGGGCCATGGGCGCTGCAGCCAACAGTGCCACCATCCCAGTTCAGTGGGACAACTCGCCTGCAACTCACTCCACAGAGCTAGTGCTATCTACACTACTCTATCCCTGTGTCATTTAGATATAGGTGTTCATATTTCAACAGTTTCAGTCATTCCTCCTTATAGTAAGGACATACACAATGTAGATATTGATGCCTATTAAAAGAAGAAGAAGAAGAAGAAAAATTAAACACTTTATGTGTGTGACTAAATTGATGTGTAAATGCATCCCTCCTTAGAGAAAGGGCACGTGCAATATAGATGTAAACAATTATATATGTGACATAGTAGAATGGAATGAAACAAACTACTTAACAAATATATTTATTTCTTCATGAAAATAAATTACAGTGATTGTTTCTTCTTACAAAAATATGTACCTCATATTGGGCTATTTCATTTGTTTCACATAATATTCACACACCAAAAAAATTTTTGCATCACCCCAGTTCCCAGAACTCCTGGAGATAGACGCTGACTGTGGATATTGTATCACAGACACAGTCCCTTTGACTGTTCAGAGATGTCCACAGCTCGTGGTCTAGTGGGTAGCGTTGTTTCCTCTGGATCACGGGGCCTTGGGTTCAATTCCCAGCCAAGTTGGAGATTTCTCTGGCCAGAGACTGGGTGTTGTGCTCATCATTTCTTCATCACCATCATTCGTGACAGTGGCTAGAGCTTGAGGCTTTGTATTGTCATTGATGACCACACAGTTGAACGCTCCACGCAGCAAAACATCAGAGCTGTTCAGCAATGTCACTAAACCACCCAAAGATGTAAACAACCATGCATGAGCAGTGCCTATTAGATTGAGGGGGTGCGACAACCCATCAGTTCCAGTCATTCCACCAGGAAGAAGGTACATGGCTCGTGTTGTCTGTAGTTCAACTATGCCTAGAACATCAATACCATGGTTTGATTGTGTCTGCATTGTTACATTGTGCCAGGAAGGGCTCTCAACAACAAAAGTGTCCAGGCATCACAGAGTGAACCAAAGTGAAGTTTTTTGGACATGGAGGCGATACAGACAGACAGTAACTGTCAATGACATGCCTTGCTCAGGCCGCCCAAGGGCTACTCCTGCGATAGATGACCACTACCTACAGATTGTGGCTTGGAGGAACCCCTGACAGCAATCCCTCCATGTTTAATAATACTTTTCATGCAGCCACAGGACATCATGTTACGACTCAAACTATGTGCAGTAGACTGCATAATGTGCAACTTCATTGCTGACGTCCATGGTGAGGTCCATCTTTGCAACCATGACGCCATGCAGCGTGGTACAGATGGGACCAACAACATGCCGAATGGGCCGCTCAGGATTGACATCACGTTCTCTTTACCGATGAGTGTCGCATATGCCTTCAACCAGACAATCATTGGTGATATGTTTGGAGGTAACCTGGTCAGGCTGAACACCTTAGACACACTGACAGCTAGTGCAGCAAGGTGGAGGTTCCCTGCTGTTTTGGGGTGGCATTAAGTGGGGTCGACGTACGCTGTTGGTGGTCATGGAAGGCGCCATAACGGCTGTACGATATGGGAATGCCATCCTCAGACCGATAGTGCAACCATATCGGCAGCATATTGTTGAGGCATTCATCTTCATGGACGACAATTCGTGCCCCATTGTGCGCATCTTGTGAATGACTTCCTCAGGATAACAACATTGCTCAACTAGAGTGGCCAGCATGTTCTCCAGACATGAACCCTGTTGAACATGCCTGGGATAGATTGTAAAGGGCTGTTTATGGATGACGTGACCCACCAACCACTCTGAGGGAACTACGCCAAATCGCCATTGAGGAGTGGGGCAATTTGGACCAATAGTGCCTTGACGAACTTGTGGATAGTATGCCACGATGAATACAGGCATGCATCAATGCAAGAGGACATGCTACTAGGTATTAGGGGTACTGGTGTGTACAGCAATCTGGACCACGACCTCTAAAGGTCTCACTGTATGGTGGTACAACATGCAATGTGTGGTTTTCATGTGCGATGAAAAAGACGGAAATAATGTTTACATTGCTCTCTATTCCAATTTTCTGTACAGGTTCCGGAACTCTCGGAACCAAGGTGATGCAAAACCTTTTTTGGTGTGTGTATTTCTTCTGAACAGACAAAAAAACAATATGATGAAAATAAATTGCAGATAATATGTTTTTTTACAAAAAAGGTCTCACATGTTGGACTATTCCATATTTTTGCACAAATTTTCAACATATATAAATGATATGCCTCACATGTCTAATTTTTTACTTATACACACACAAAAAAACATAGAAAAACTGTATACAGTAGTTACAAAAAGTAACTTAACAATTTACATGAATACATCTTCTGTGTGTGCCTAACAGGTTATGTTTCCCTCTACAGTTGATGCACTTTTTTCAACAAACAGGTGATGGACTTGTATTCTTCTGGCAGCTAGGAATACTCATGACACAGCTTACAGACTTATGAATTACCATATTTGACATAAAATATTTATTTAGGGTTGACAGACTTGGACATTTTAGTTACAATTGATATGGAATATTTATTTACAGCTTCCTGCTGTGAGACATATAACACTAAACTAAATGTAATTTCTTTTGGTATGGTCAGCTGTGCACATGGTCTCTCACATGTGGTGTGTGCACAGCACAAGTGACTTGCTGACTGTCATGTCAAGACAGTCCTATTCTCAGTTCTGAAACAGTGTGCACATCATGTCTTCGCAAATGAATACTCAAGCGATGTACCATATACGAAGTGGGGGCGAGAGCACTGCCAACACCACTGCACAGACACTTCAAGTAGTTTTAAACTATGAGAGCCATTGGTGCTGCATGCTGCACATCCTTAGCTCATATAAGAGTGGTACCTGTGTCTATATGGTATGTGTACAGTTGTGCAGGGAGACCTACAAATTCCACAATTGGTGGCCAATTTGTCTCATCTTTCATCAGGCTGATAAACTTATTGTTGGCAGGTGTTACACCATAAAGTTTTTTGGCCACATATCCAGAAATGTCAAATGCATCAGGGCGGCACCCTATTACTTCGTATGAATCGCAACCCTTCACCCAACAAATAAAGCTGTCAGTACCCGTATAAAGTAACTTTGGCTTTGCAAAATGCGTTTTCACATACTTATAATGGAATTGGTACATGTAGAGTTTGGATAGGTCTAGCACACAAGTATGGACATGAACAAGTTTCGTGAACTCTACTGAAACCTTAGCCATCTCAAGTACAATGAAATCGTTGTTGAAGAGTGTGACCTGTTTAAAATTTTGCCGGATGATATAATCTGCCACATCATAACAGTCCTTCCAATGGGTATTTAGTGAATTTCATGATGTTCTCTGAAATTTTGTGTTGTTTTTCCAAGAATTCATTATTCGTAAGTCTCTAAAAAGCTTTCCCAAGTGTACACATTGCAAGAGTCCTCCTTTTCAGTGTTTAAATTAGTGCAGTTCTTCAATCAGGGATGCTGGTTGAAGAAAATAGTGTGAATGACTCTATCTAGTTGCAACTCCCCCACTTGAGGTATTGCTGGAGATTATGATAATGTTGTATATACCTTGTTTTTCCCGCCAGTGTTGTCATCAGCTTGGAGTGGGAACTGTTTTCTGGAACTTGGTGCTCTGGATACAGCGATAAATTGCTGTGTTCATCATGCAAGCTAATAAGGTAAGTTAAATCTACCTCTAAAGTGTACCCCATTTCAGAATCTGCCCATATACATTTGATGTTTTTATCCAGTCTAGTGATTTCCTTATCAGACATTAACCAAAACCCTTCAACAGGCAGACGTTGTTACACAGCTTGCCTGAATGTTGTTTACATCCAAGTACATGATGTAACTTAAATCCCCAGATCAAGATACTGTTCATGTATTCATAGCTTGTTTGCCTTGGCATGCCTATGGACACACTGATAAAGTCCACCAAGAATCCCTCATTCAAAAAACAACACATGAACATCAGTCAATAACTCAATGTTGACATGTGACCTTTTCAATATAGCTCCCCATGAAAACCCTGGTGCAGTGTAGGAATTGGCAGGATCCAGTTCATGTGTGTCCAAGCACACACTCAAGAATTGTTTGAAAATATCTGCAGGTAAGCACTCATCGATCTCCACATAAAGTTTTGCAAATTGCTTTAAATTAGGGACACTGAACTCCTGCCATACACCCACTGCATGGCCACTCTCTGCATTCGATCTGGCAGTGCTTGAAAGTTTGCTGGAGAATGTGATTATGTCGGGCAGTGAGGTTTCATTATGTTTGTCCCGTAAATCCACCCTTCTTTGTTATGACCTGAAACTTAGCATCATTGGGAAATGCAGCTTAAGTGAGATGTAAGACCTGATGCATTTTTTTCAGCAAGTTTCTGTTGTGGTGTCTGCATGAATCTCAGTAAGTCAAGGAACCTCTGTCTAACTTTCTTGGTGATTCTATTTGGATCAAAATGTATCTCTCAGTAAAGTCAGGTAGGACATTAATCTGATCTCTGCTCATTCCATAATCAGCCAAGGGCTCAGCTATAAAGTGAGCATCATACCAATTTAAATTTTAGATGAAAATAGGTATGTATCCTGGGAGTTGGTAATTCAGTTTGCATGCAGTGTGTGCAGCACCATGGAATTTGCCAATTACGTGGCAATGATCCCTACATGATGCTTCCATTTCTTTATCTAGTGGCTGCCCATATATACAACAATCAACTGCATACTTGTACAGTAATTTATCCTCCTGCATTTCAGTCAAAGGAACAAATTTGTCATAAATACCATCAACCCTCCTTGCGAGGCTTCAAGATCAGAGAGCAACCAATCCACAGGTTTATCCCCAATGCACAAATCAAAACGATTAAGATTTCCATCATACATGCATACAGCTTGATAAGTAGATGTAAAAGGTACATGTTGTTCTGTGAGAGTGGTATGAGAGGCAGTTGGATCACCCACACAGCGCACCATAGCAGTGAGAAGACATTCAGTGTCTGCATGAAAAGTGAAGGGTACTTGTTCCTTATGGAGGAAATTCTTAAACTTCAAGATTTTATTCTCCTCAGTATGCATTACAACACATACCGGGTCCATTGTAGAGCAATCTTCCAGCTGTTTTGTTGAGCTCTCACCCATTTTAAATGAGTTCAGTCACCTAGGGTGAAACTACAATGCCCCCTTATTTTTAGACATTTTGGAGGAGAGAAGACGGGACATGCTTTTAATCCAGCAGTAATGTTCTCTGCCACCTTCGGTGATTAACAACAAATCAGCATGTGTCGCATGCTGACTAGCGGCTTTAGGAAAGTAAGTGGGTCCAACAACTGTTTGTGTAACAACACTGTCATCTAACTTGCATTCCTTCAGGCTATAGACATGAGCAGATATATGGGGGTTCTGCCTCTCACATTTACCGATCTCCTGAGATCTCATGGGAATTTAATACCATTGTGTTTATAACAGCCCCTAATATGCACACAGTATTGTTCTGGATGCTCATTATTCTGTTCCTTTTTTCTTTTTCAAGCAAGAAGGGACCACAGAAAGCAGTGCTGCTCTTTATTTTGGACATTAATAATTGCCTTTTTATTAGCTACATCCTCTGGAAGGTGAATATACGAGGACCGCCCACGTATTTAGTCATACACACGAATGTGAATGTCCAAATATAAAACTGTACAGGAAGTTTTACCCTAATATTTTTGCTGGAAGTCAGAGAGCTGGACCTGATCGACTTCAGGGTAAATTCATCAAACCATTTAGTGATTGAGGTGCCCTGCATTATCCTGCATTATTTGTGGGTTATGTATGACACTGTCCTTTGAGTCATTCTCCTTAGGTGGGAGGGTGAACTCGCAGAATATTGTAGTGAAGCGCTTATTGGCGGGATGCCGCAGATCCATCAAGATCTTGGAAAATTCCCTTTCAAAACACCCATTTATGAGAAAAATTGAATCTTGGTACACAACTGTGTTACTGAAGTGAGCGAGCAAGATCCTGTCTCCAAGTGCACCTTGAATCTCACAAAATGTTAATTCTGTGCACCATATCTGAACATCCCCATCCTCACTGTCGAAATGGGTAGAGGTCTGCTGCTAGCTGATATCTGACACCACTGTTACCACAGACACCCCAGTCCAATGGCCCATGTGTTGGTGATGGTGATGGTGCTCACGACAGTCCAGCTGTCAGTGCAGGTGCTGCTGCCTGCAGTGATCTGGCCATCTGCACTGCTCCTTGTGGTGCAGACATTACCGCTATGGTTCTGGCTGCTGCCACTGCTGGTTGCAAGGACCCAGGTGCTGGGGACAGGAACCACGTGCTGGGGACAGGAACAAGCTCCAAATCATCAGGCATTTATGAAACAACTGAGAGCAACAGCCTATAAGTATCAGAAAAAAATTTAGACAACCGGTCAAGCAATTCTGAAACATTCTGTAAGTATCCAAAAATTTATACACACAGAAAGATACTTACTTAAGAATTCTGCATCGCTCAACTGATTCGTGACTGGAAATCCTGATAGACCACTTACAAAATAAAAAAAATAATAAACAGTGCAGCCCCCTTCCTGTGAAGTTTTAAATGAGTGGTCTTTTGCCAGAATGAACTAAGTGACAGTTTTGAGGAATAAAGGACTGAAGTTATGAGTTTGCAGCAACTTACATATTCAAAAATGTTGATGGTTATTTGTGAGGTATGGTGTATAATGGGTATGAAAAATTTTTACAAGCATTTTGAGCCTTGCAACACATTATTTAATTACAGTATGGAACTTAATGCAACAGAGAAACAACGTAAAATATCCATGTATGTCAGGTTATTTTGTTTTCACACCACATTAATGCACTTCAGATACAAAATATAAAGTAAAGTTTTTTTGTTTTGTTTTTGTATTATATTCATACATAGCTCTATTTGGCAACTGAAACACACACAAATAATTTAAGTATTTATGTAATACAGCATTATTAAACAATTTCTGTAATTAGGAAAGAACATTGGAATATACTTAAGGCAATTCTTATGCTTCCCTATTACCCATATGAGTACTGTGTTACTCATCTTCTACATTACTGTCACTGCTAATTTCTGTTACTTCAGCCATTTTGAGACCCTTATAGAGTTCGTGGTACATTGGGGTACATACATTAGGAGGCTCTGAAAATCTCTCAGGTTCTCAGGGCAGAGAGTGTGCACTGATGGACACAGTGTAGGCAGAACAGTTTGACTGAGAGAACAGTGGTGAGCGTTTAGTCGTTTATTGAAATTCACTGAAGAATATTCTTCCATGTCATTGTGAATGCATTTGTACTCGATTATCCCCAGCTTCTCTTTTGAAAATCTCATTTCCTTAATCCTAAGCCACTCAGCCTTTTCTCCAGAAAGATTTACTTTTCTGTTAGTCACTGCTTTTCCAGTACCATGGTACTTTTGAAGTCACTGCAATCCATTTTTACAACTTCAAATTTACCTTTCTTCACTCTGGCATTCTCAGTAATACACTAAAGCTGTTGTGAGGCAAATATTTCTGGATAATGCTGTAGTTTCCTCTCTATATCCCCAAAATCACCATACTAACATCCCTGGACCAATATCATGTGATTTCATATAGTTCAATACACAATAACTGACCTCTTGAGCTTCTCTTGAAGCAATACTTTCATTCCAGCAATGATTTTCTGCCTTTCCTCTTTTAAAGTCATGAATTCCAAGATTATTGCAGGAGAGTTGACATTTATAGTATGCAACTCCTATTGTCAATTTAGGCAGCAATAATGCTTTCTACAAATCAAAAGGAAAAACTGTAAAATTACCTTCTGTCTTAGAGTTCTCCATATCCCTGTTCAGACAATCTCTTGCAGCTTCAGCCTCCCTGTGGTGCAATTCCTGTTCCTTTCTTAATCTTTGTAGCTTCTCAGTGTCTACCACACCAGACGTAAGTGTCTGTTCTGCTGTAATTATTGTGTTTAGCCTCTCGCATGTTTGACATGTATCCTTTTGAGGAGGCTTGAAACTGAGATTGAAGTCTCGTCTAAATACTCTTTTGTACAGTGACTGACTGGAAGGTTTAACATTGGGATCTTCTTCTTTCAGCTTACCAATTAATAATCTGTACATCAAACCAAGATTCAGTCTACTGTCCAAGTACTTTTTTGACAAATCTTTTCTGTAATGGGTGACACGATGTAGTGGGAAAACTATTAATGTGATTATGCATGTGAATAATCATTGAGTCAGCACTTTTACTGTGAGGTATGTGTTTTCTGCACTGGTCACATAAAGAGCTTGTCTTTGCTTTGGCTATGGCTTGATGCACCCTGCTGCCAGAAATCTGCAGGGTCTTTAGATAAGTTTCTTTGCATACCTCCACATTGTTTCCATCCGCACTAGAAATATTATAGTTCCTAGAAAACTTCTTGTCACTTTTAGAATGCTTCCTTTTGGTGGGAGCATTTTTAAATGAACCATATATTATTGATGTCTGCACATGCTGAGACCAACTTCCATAAAATGTATCAAAAAACATTCTTTTCTCTTCACGATTTATTTTTTTTCCAGCATTTTCCTCTATGTGAACAATTAAAATCAACAAATGTCTTTCCTGGGACAGTCTCCCCTTCACTGTTAACATAAGCTACCCCACTATTTTGGTTCTACTTCCTTACAGTTTTCTTCCTCTGTTCCTTGTTTCCTTTTTTTCTGTTATTGCCAGAAATTTTATCTTCATTTGAAAAACAAATTACTTAGATCTACAAATTAGTTTTGAAAATTGATTTATTAAGAATGCCAGTTATGAGACCAAGTTAAGATATTCCATTCCATTATTTTTGAGGCTGACGAATATGCAAGATGCAATTCTTTAAGGAACTCTTTTGTCAGAGTGAACCATCTCCACATTAAATCATATTTCTTGCCCTAAATAAAGAGCTATTTCTATCCCCTCATTACTGTGTGGCAGCACTGGCCGAAGTATTGACGTACACTCCTATCAATTGTGCAGTGACCATAGATGTACCACTTATGGTCATGGTTCATTCTGGCATGTGAGATAAACAATATAACCTCAAATAAACGAGTTTTTTTTCTACAAACAAAAGTATAACTAGTTATTAAAATCCACTTACCATCAGATGATTGACAGGGGCCATCACTAGCTTCATATACATCAGAAGAACCAAAACTAAATGGCTCGTCTTCACAATTAGCATCATTTTCTGCCATTGTGTGGGAATGTGTGACCGAGCTATGTACAGCACTAGCCATTTTGTGATGTCACATGGTTCACTTTGGAATAAGAGAATGAGTAGCACCGACCTTCTGCCAAAAAAAACCCTCGCTGCAGCAGCAAAATGAGGTGAGTTGTCAGATAGTTTGTTTTGGCATAAGACAAAATGAAACCCCATCGTTTTAAAACTGTGAATAACTCAATTTTTTTTTTAAAAAGTCACTTATTTCAATCTCACATAAGACCACTCAAATGTAGTCCTTTCCCAAAAGCCACAGATTCCATTAATTTATTATGCCTCATTGCTTTGTCAAGTTGCTGCCTTGTGTTTTCCACATTCTTCACTGTTCTGGTGATAGCTACCACACCTCCAGCCATGGAATCAACCACTGAAAGACATGCCAAGGCTGGAACCAAGAACAGAAGAAATCCACCTGATGTACTTGGCAGTGGTGGGACTGTAGGTGTTTAAATCAGTTTTCCTTTTGAGGCTCTTTTAGCTGCAGCCAATGAAAACTCAATACACTTTTTAAATGTTTTTGCTTTTGCTTTTTCTTTGTCTACTCCTTATTCTGGAGCAGGTGATGATCAGGGTTTGGTATCTGACAAATCTAACCCCTTACCCAATTTCAGTTTTCCATGCATTGCTTTATCTACTAAAACTGCAGCCAGATACTGATCAATATCAATATCCCTTCTTGAATGTATTTTCTTGGTTTGGTTGGCTAATATTGTATCTACTGCATGACATCCTGGGAGATCCTTATTTGCTGCCTGCATGATTCCATGACATCAACAGGCTTTGTGTAAAAGACTGACCCCTTTGCCACCATGTGCGAGTTGTTTCTCAAGTTTAGTTCCAGGTCCACAGAAGTAATATTTAGGGATATGAAGTTTCATTGGCAGGTTATTGAAAATACCACTACCTCTGCTGAGTTGCTTCCTGTCATGTTATGCTACTGTGCTGTTTGCGATTTACATGCATTGTTACATAGCAAATCAGCACCATTCATCCACCTGTTATGTGGTGGAGGGAATCCTAACCATGCATTGTTATATGGAAAATTAGTGTCATCCACCCATTTGTTATGTGATGAAGAGAATCCTAACCATTTAACACGATTTTTTTTTTTTTTTGCCTGTCGCCTTATGACATTTCTAATGTGTAAAAACTGCCAGCAGTTTCACTACCACTGTCACCCTTTAAGATGTAAGTTCTAGGGTTTGTTCATTGCACCTTGGGAAATGTAAAAATCTCTGTTGACCAGTATAGAATGTATTATTTTTCAAATGCTGTCTCATGTTTTTAAATATGTACAAAATCATTTACATTAAATTTCTGTTTGTGTTTCTCTGTTTTAATACAACTGTAAACAGCTTTTAGAAGCTCATTATCATGTGTGTTAACAGGACTGATTTTTATTGCCCTGTGATTTTTAGGAGGATATCAGTCCATTTAAAGGAACTGTGAAGGTTAAAATGCATCCACATTTGCCCTTTTATTGTCCAGTCTAAATGCTCCACAATGGATGCTTTCATTTGAGAGAATATTGAATAGTGATGTATTCCATACCATTTCATTAATGCCTTGAGATATATGTTAGAGTACTTGCCACAATTATCTGTTTGTAGATTGTGTGGGGTGCGTTGGTTCCTGTCTGTAGCAGTTGTTTAAACAACCATGCAACAGCCTTCCTCTTCTTTGTTTTCACAGGTAGAGCCCAAGCAAATTTCATGTATGTATCAATGACCATTAAAATATATTTTAAATCTTTGTTCTCCCAAGAATACTTGTATTGTCTCATATCTACAGGGTCTGTCTGCCATAAGTCATTCAAATCTTGAATTATGACCTGCCTACATGGAAAAGTCTTGAATGCTGGTTTATGGAGTTCTTGAACAATTGTCTTCATAATTATTCAGTGATATGTGTTTCTCTTAGCTCAGAAATTATAGAAATAATTTCATTCAAATGTGCTGCAGAGAATGCTGTGGGCAACCATAATTGTTCAACTAGTTTGTTGGGGTCATCTCAATTGATGTATTGGGGTGGTCTGTTGTTAACTTTCTTATTCTGAATATCAATAATTTTACTGACAAGTACTTCCGCTAATGCATGTTTTATATTTTTATATTTCAAGCTGGTGGTAGACTTTTCTCCCACTCCATCGTCTTTCTTGTATACCTCTGTTGTAGGTAATATCTGACCATAATTTTCAATAGCTTTTGGTGAGTAGTTGTCTAGTTTTGTAGTTTTCATGCATATTGCATTCAGCAAATTGGGCATTTATTTGTATGCTCTGTCTCCAATCTGTATTCCATTCTTAGCTAAACTTATAGGTTGAGTGCACAGCATATATCGTTTTCCCTTGCTTACCCCGTAAGTTCTGTCTCTCTGACTATTGCTGTAATGTTAAATGAAATCACCAATAGCATCTTCTTCATGAGCTTTATTGAGCATATCTTGGATGCCTTACAACATGCTGTTCAGAAGAAATCTCCACCCCCTCATACTCTTACAGATTTACAGACAGCCGTGCAGGATTCATGGTGTCAGTTCTCTCCAGCACTGTTTCAGACTTTAGTTGAGTCCATGCCACATTATGTTGTGGCACTTCTGTGTGCTCACGGGGGCCCTACATGATTTTAGGCAAGTGTACCAGTTTCTTTGGCTCTTCAGTGTATTTATGGATGTGATTGCTGCCAGTGAATGTTCTGCAATTGCATAATAATAAAATAATGGCTCTTTCTGTCTATTTATGCACAATACATTACATTAGTTTATGTTGAAGGTCAGCTGCCAATCACTGAACCAGGCATTGATGCTTTGCAGTCCGTCCTGCATTTTGCTACAATTTTCTAGCGTTACGACTTCTCTGTGTACAGTAGCATTGGGGAGGGGTGGTTAGTGCTTGACATGTCAGTGGTATTTGATAAGCCACATATATCCCTGGGGTCATGCCAAATGATGGGCACCTCTAGCAGCTCAGTCTTTGTTGACTCAGTATGGGTTTGGCAGTTCTGAGTTTTCTGAGCTGGGGAGTGGTGAACACCACCAGTTCTCTGTAGCTATAAGGTCTGGGCATGCTTCAGTGACCACTGCGTGTTATGGCAGTGGAACATTGTGTATCACAGGGATCTTTGCTTAATTGCCTGGATCACGATGATGGGAAAAAACTCTACGAAAAGCCCTCAACCCCAGGGTCCTTCACACTAATGAGATGCACAGCTGTTGAGGCAAAACATTCTTTAGTGGGAAACCTCTGGGGAGCCTGCCACACTTCAGCTCTATGAATACAGCAATATTTGACCACAATACCATTACTGTCGACATTGCTCCATTGTAGCTGCAATACAAGGTGATGTTGTGGTATAGCTGGGCAGTATTGCTGATGTTACAGGTAGTTGTTGAAATACTGCCCAGAGATTGCCGGTGTCAGCCAATAAATGTGAAAAATATTTCATATTGCTGGGCAGAATCTGTCTCTTTCCCTGTCTGTAATTTGGTTCCCTCTTGGTCTTGCCTTTGTTTCCTGCTTTTCTCACTGCAGCCATATGCTGAGCAAAAACAATTTCATTGAGCTTTTGTTCAGACGTTTTACCACCTGTTTTGCAGTTGTTTGTTGCGTACTCACAAACAATGAATGTCATAAATGTGATTCATCTATGGCCAGAGAGATGGGATGTCGAAAGCAGTGTATACAAAATCCTCAGTTAGGAAAACAACAGTTGGCAAGTTGTTGCCATGAGCTTGGAATCACACTTGAGGAAACATACAAACAACTCTGAAGTCTTTTAACCTATGCTAAATGCAAGGCAAAAAAGCTGCATAGGGAGTATGGAAGTGGAGTATGCTCTTCTTCCACATGGTTTGCATCTGATACCATGAGTTTGTCTTGAGATGCTCCTGAAGCAGGAAATAAATTTTGTTGTGAGCTTCATCATGTATGCTTCTGTGTGCTTGTGAAATAGAAATCAAGATTGTATTCTCATTTCAAACTTACTTTAACAAAATCCCTCACTCCTTCTGCCAAAACATTGCATATTTTGATACTGAAGTGGCTGATCTCTGTATGTTTGGTGCAACATGTCCCTATCAATCTGTTCGAAAATACTGTTGATGTGAGCTCACAGTTCTGGTAAGTTTGTTGGCAGAGGAGGCATAAACACTGAATCTTTCATACAACCTCATACCAAAAAGTTGCATGGGGTTAGGTCATGAGAGTATGGAGGCCATAACATAAATTGCTGATCATCAAACACACCATGACTGATCCATTGGTTTCTCAATTTCCTGTTTTAGAATTCATGAAAATCTCAATGGAAGAACGGTGGGGCACCATGAAGTCCACACTGTCAATCTCCAATTGTGGTGAGAGCCAATGTTCTGGCAATTCAGACACATGTATCCTGTAACAGTCTTTTCACAGAAGAAAAAAGAACTCTAACTATAAAACCATGAGACTGCGCAGAATACATTAATTTTTGGTGAATCCTGAATATCCTGTGCAATAGCATGGGAATTCTCTCTCTCCTGGATTCACACATTGTGCCTGTTCACTGTCCATTCACAAAAGTGTCACTTCATCATTGAGGATGAATTTCTCACAAAACCCATCCTCTTCCGTAAGCTGTTGCAACTTTGCCGAGAATCCAAAGCATGTGACTTTGTCATTAGGAGTCAGGACTTGTAGCAAATGCAAGTAGTAAGGCTTGAGATTTAGTCATTTCCTTAAGATCTTCCAAACAATCGGTTGTGGTATGTTCAGCTCCCTGCTTACTCTGTTCATTGACTTCTGTATGTGGTCAACTGTTTCTTCACTTATTGCAGGCCGATCATGGATTTCCCCTAGCAGAGGCATCCTGAAGCTTTAAAGAGTGCATACCATCACCAAATGGACTTGGCAGTTGGTGGATCTTTGTTGAACTTCATTCTGAAGTGTCATTGCACTGTTACAATGGACTGGCATGAATACATTTCAAGCACAGCATATGCTTTCTCAGTAGCCGTCGCCATCTAGCCTAACTGCACACCGCTGCTCTGTCACGGCAGAAATCTGAAGTGTGGCTACAACAATAGAATACTGTCTGAGTTTTTCTATATGAATGCTGAATTTTATGAGAATATGTCAAGTAATGTAGCAACAGTAAATTTATGAAATCACTTCAATGATTTATAATATCCATATTTTTTCTTTTTTTTTACTGAGTGGGAAAACTAAACTAGTAAGAAACTCTTGTGTTATTTGATGCTTTTGGATTCAGCTGTTAGTTGCTAGATACGTACTGTTACAAAATGCAACTGAGAACCATGGGCTGCACACATACTTGCTCTGGGCCACATGTGGCCTGTGGGCTGCAGTTTGACAACCACTGGTCTACAGCCACAGGCCTCTCCTTCTGCTCACCTGCGTTTGCAAACATTGTTTAGTGAGAAGTGGATGATGATCTTCATGAAAGCAACCACGGCCTGGATCTATCTGCCAGATGGAGCAGATCCCAAAAGGAGGCCACTTGAGATGGATGTTCAGAGAGGCTAACTGGATGCATTATAGCCAGTTAGCTGTTTTTGAGCGATATGAATACGTCCAGGATTGGATGGATCACATTATAGCAATGGTTCACCAAGCTCTGCTGCTATCAGAAACACCTAGGAGGTAGCCTGTCCCTTGGTGGAATGATGAGTGTCATTCGGCAGTCAGGGATAGGAGGATGACTATGGAAAGTCCAGTCAGTGCCCTACAGGTGAGAATCTTCCAACGAGGGCAAAGGCAAGGAGAATAATTCAAGAGAGTAAGATGAAGTCTTGACAGGAGTTCCTGAACTCTAGCAGTAAGTCCGCTTCTGCAAGTAAAGTATGGAGAAATTAGAAGGATTTCCATATTATGAAAACATTATAGCCAGGGTCTAGGTTTCTGTCGTTATTAGGTGACACAGGATATGATTGATTTTGATGTTCATTCCAACAACATGGAGGAATACATCTGATCTTTCTCTCTGTCAGAGTTGGATTCCGCATAATCCATAGCTCATGATACCACACTGAATCACAACCTAATAACGTACATCATGCTAAAGCAGTTGGACCAGCAGTCGAATGAAGTCCTCCTTCAGTTTTTTAATGAAATATGATTGACAGGAGTATTTTCCAACTTGTGGAAGGAAGCTATTTTAATACCAGGTAAGGATCACACTAACCCCAGTAGTTATAATAGTATCAGTCTCACAAGCTGTGTAGGTAAGAAACTGGAGCATATGATCAACTGGTGCCTATGGGTAGTGTGGTTTCTCAAAACCAGGTCAGTACTAAGTTGCTCCCATCGCAGTTTCGCAAGGGATCACTTCACACTCTATAACCTGATCCTGTTAGAAGATGCAATTCAACAAGCTTTCCTGCATAGGCAATACCTTGTCGGTGTATTCCTTGATTTGGAAAAGAACTATGATACTACTTGAAGGCATAACATTTTGTTGCAGCTCTACCAGTGCAGTTTCTGTGGACGTCTCCTCACTATCCTACAGTCCTTTCTTTCAGAAAGGTATTTTAGGTACATGGTTGGGAATTTTCTGTCTGTTTTAAGCAGGAGGGTGGCATCCCTTAAGCGAGTCTTTTAAGTGTAATGATGTTCACCATAGTGATAAACGTTATTACATCCACAGTAAGGAGTCCCATACACTGTTCCTTATTGATGGATGAATTCTTCATCTTCTGTGCCTCCTTCAACATTGAAACAGCTACTTTACAATAGAGTATTTGACTTTTTGCTGGTACTTGTATTAAATATTTAATTATGTCGTTTTATGGTAATAAAATGCTTTTTTCCTCATGAATTTCAGTATTTAAGAAAAAAAATAGTTTGAAAGCCCACTAAAATGTTCCATTTGACTCATGTGAGGCCTGTGACATCACTGGCTAGCATGCTGTTCCTATTGTCATAAAACTCATTCACAGTGATACCTTATTTTGGAGTTTATGTTTTGGAAAATGGACTACAAATGGTGTGTAGTACCACATTGTACAAATAAACACTCCTGAAAAAATTTTTTTTGATCATTCCAAAGAATGAGATGATACATAAATTATGGTTGCAACTTGCTTACAGGGATCCAAATGATATGGTGATCACTGTGTGTGTTTATTCTAGGATGATTCTGAAGTTAGTAAACACATCATGTGAACAAATTTTCACATGTAGCAGCATGATAGACAGTGTGCAGAACTTCGAATACAATGTTTGCAAGAATGGTACTCATTCATGGCATTCATTTTTTTCCCACTTAATACTACTGTCCTCTTAAGTTTACTTTATTTGTAATACTATTATGTAAGAGCCTTAAATTCTATATCATATGACATTCTAATATCTGTTTTCATTTATTAGCTTCATTATACATCTGATCAATTTAACATGATCCCAAACAATCTGAGAAACCATTTAACAATTTACAACCACATTATTCTTCCCAAAAAGTCATCAAAGACAATAATTTATCATTTTCAACTGCCTCCACTGACCCTGTGTTGTGAATCTGTGTGATTTAACAAAGAAAAAATTGAACATTGCATGGAACCTACGAGGAAATGAAATAAGATCAGAGCATTTTGATACAATGAAAGTTGGTCCTCCTTCAGCAATTTTAAATCATAGTGTTTCATCAGCAGTTAAGTACAGTATGTAGTAGAACACCAGATAATTTAAGATTCTTCTGTGTCAACTGCATATTTCATAGACATAATATTGTGGTGGCTAAAATTACTGATTTGGACAAAAAGAAAAACTGCAATGTGTAAAGCTGTTGAAGGCAAACATGATGTTCCCCACAAGTTCATTAAACTATCTGAAAATTGAGAAAAGAGGTACCTGTAAAACAGTGGTGGTTCTGACAACAACCATGGAAATTAACAGTCAGAGTTATCTTCTGAATGGAAAAGTTTCCACTGTGTTTTATTGTTCAGGCTTTTACAGGTTGGCTTGGAAAACTTTTTCGGCATGCTCCAAGCAAATAATCCAGTTCCAGTTTCCCCTCTGTTTTAAGACAATTCTGCGACTTACTGCTGAGTCACAATACTTTCATCCTATTTGCCATGCAATACAGATTTCATGTTTCTATTTCTGGAACATAAAAATCTGGAAGAGACCATAAATACATCAGCTTTCAGAAGGTTTCCACTATCAGTCTTCACAAAATTACTTTCCATCGTTATTTAAAAGTTGTAAATGTGTTTTTCATCTCCAAATAGCTCATCGGATTGCAGAAAAAGTACAGAAAAATATTAGTAACTTTGGTTAACACTCCTATAATACAGATATAGCTTCATCTTCCTGTTAGCTTGTGACATCACCAGAGTTTCAGTCAATAAGAACATTTTCAATCATTTGACCAAATCCTGAAATGTAATGATTTTTAAGCTTTGAGTACATAAAAACGACACATATTTTGTGGGAATATTGACTGAAAATGCTATTTGAATGTTATAATCATTCAGAGTAACAACAATCTGAACCATGTTTTTAACATAGAAAAATAGCCTCTTGGTTTGACAATCAGGCAATTAGAGGAATGAGAAAAGACCACAGGTTTTAAGTTCACTTTGGAGAAAAGGGTTTGTTTTGACTTTAATCACTCCTAGTCACTTTTTAATTTACCTGTTTTGAAACTGGAGGATACTATTATCACTTTGAAGGAAAAGCTGAAATGTCTGGGCATCACTGTTGATGAATGGCTAACATAGCTGCCACACCTTAATGAACAAAAATTAACAATGTCTCAAAGCTATAATCATCCTCATATGTGTCTGTCATTGGTCTTAGGGAGCAGACAGAGCACATGTGCTCCAATTTTATAAAGCCTTCAGGGTAGCCCAGCTCCAGTACAGATGCCAGTTGTATGGCTCAGCAAGGCCTTCATACCTCAAAATGCTCGCTGCCATTAGGAGTATAAACGAGTTTCAATGCAGAATACATTGTTGCAACGAGTCCCCTTCCTCACTTCATCTCCCTCTTCCCTTCTATGCCAGTCGGGTGAGGTATAAATTGCAAAAAATAAAAAATGTGGTATGGGTCACTATACTATTGGCTGGGGGTATCAAAGCAGCCTGCATGGTTTACATGTTTTCCAAGATGGTGGATACCATATGACCTAATAATCAAACATGGCGGGTCCAAGATGGTAGAAGGTCAAAGGGTCACCAAGGTATCAGATATGTAAAGTGTTATGCTAGTCCGACACTATGATGTTACATGTAAAATTGGTGGGAAATTAAAAAATCCATTGTTTCTGTACCAACATCATGTTGAAAACCATGTGATAGGTCACACACAATTATTGTAATTTATGACATACTATGTCTGCCACAATCACACGTGGCTACTTCTATATTTATGCCAGTCTTATATTTATTACTATAATTTATGATGCAATATAGATGTCAGCTGTTTTTCTGAGATAGCATTCTTTTGAATTAGTATAATTTAAGACATACTATGACGACACTGTCAAACACTGCTGCTCAAAATCAAACACTATGACACATAGGTCAGTGTAAAAATGGTGGGTAAAAAATCACTTACCCCAAGTTTAAAATGGATGAAGCCCTCTGATACAACCTTCATAGTTGTCTGAACTAGACCACTTGACCTAATTTTAAACCTATATGTCTCACTTGTGCAACGTGCATGGTTCTCAAATGACTGCAACTGCCGAGCAAATGTAGGAAAGAATAGGAAATGTGGGAGGTATACACTTGCATTTCTTTATTTGTTTAAAAATTGTCACTCATGCTGGTCCATTTGCAGAACACATGCTGCACTGGACAGTGTCCTGCACTGCCCTGTTCACCGTGGCCTTGGACTAACTGCTGACAGGTGCACAGCATGACTCCACCATGCATCACTCAATACCCTGTCATGACAAGCCCCTTGCCCACTGTGGTCTGCTGGCTTCATCACCCCACCCACCACTGTCACACGACCCCCACCCCTGTGTGCTGAAGCAGCTGGCTTATATCACTTCCTAATCATCCTCCCACAATATGGTAGCACCAAGCAGAGATAACCTTACAAGCAAAATGATTTTTAAAGTGGAATTTTGTCTGCCCATTCAATAGAGTGGTTCCAAATTAGTCTAGTGCAATATTCATTTAGTCAGTATGTATTATCAGGGGCAATAAACTGTATGTTGGTTCCCTGGTTCTACTTCTAGTCGATGGTAACCACTCTTTAGGTCTATCGTGGAAACGTACTTTGACTGCCGTAAAATATTCACAGTTCCTGTAATGTTAGGTAAGCAATGTGCACCTGTCATTATTCTGCTATTTAGTAGTGATAAACAAAACAGAAAGTATACTTTTTAACTGTGTGATGACCTCTTTGGTAGGAGATGTCAGCAGCTCCCAGTGGACTAGTAGTTTTCTCTTTTATGCCATCAGTAATTCCAGGGCCATAAATCCTTTCACAATCAGTTGTAAGTGCTGGCAGGCTCTACACAGTTTTCAATACACAGGAGTTTATCTCCAGTCAGAATTCTGTATTGTGCCATGAGGATTAAACAGATCCTGAAATTCCAACAACAGCTTCTCCATAGCTACCCTCTCAGCTCCCTTCAAAGCCTCCACTTTTTACACATAATGCAGCTGTACTAGTGGCTTGCTTCTGGCAATGCTATATTCTTGACTTGTCCAGGTTATCTCTGTCTAGCACATTTAAATTAACAACTAATAACCCCTATTCAAAATGTACTGATGGGAACTGCACTCTCACTGTCTATATCCTCTTTGTGTGTGATACTTCAATGCATAAAACATCATGGTGCATCCAATACATCATTCCCCTTTAGTGGTTCTACTACACATAACATGTGAGCAGGTCGTTCTGTTCCCATGCACACCCAACATAGTTGTTTGATGCCATATGGCACTTTATCATGTGATTTTTCCTGCAGTTTAATTGGTTTGTCTTTCATGAGGAACTAACATTATGACATTATGTCAGTAGTGATAGTTTCCCCCAGCTGGAACAATGTTCCACTGAATTCTAATGTGCATCACCAAAGGTCAGTTTTAGAATCCTAAGATTGTGCAGTACCCCTCCTCTATATGGGACACAACTTCCACATTCTCCCAGAACCATTCCACTCCTACTTGGAAACTCAATAATGCTAAACTTGGTAACTCCACATCACCATCCTCAGGCCTGGGGGCCAACCTTTGAGAGCCTCCCAATGCTGTAGTGAAGTACCACCGAAAACTCCAGTGTTGAAATGAGCTAATTGTGTAGGCAGCAGCTATATGAATTAAACTCACTGTTGACATAACCAAAGTGATACACGTTTAGTCCTGCATTCCTTCCCTCCACCACACTCCCACGCCCCTAATTGCTATTCATCAAGAGGAAATGTTGCAAACAGCAGACAGCGCCATCTCTCAGGAGTGTTTTGTATTAGGCCTATATTTATAATTGGATAATTATCATATTTACTACTTTTCTAGTATTTTTAAGGTGCATGACATAAATAAAGGTTATACAACAATCAATTTGGAGCAATTCCATTACAAAGTCTATTGACTTTTTATCTGGTCCCCACCAACAGAAATAAGCAACAGCTGCTGCTGGTTCTCACTGTCAGCACTCATGACTTGATAATATGCAGAGAGTAATGTTATAGAATAATTCCTCCCATTGAAATCATAAGTATATAAACTTAATTTAATATCGATATCCCTGTAATTAATATAGCTATCAAAAGAGGCTATATATCTTTTAGTGAAAAATTTTCTTACAATTCATTTAGGTGGAAATTACTATATCTTAAATGGTTCAGGAGATTTCTGAGGTGACCAACTTCACTGAATCACTCTCAATAACACATAATGCAGGGATCCCAAAACACATCTCTGGGTATGCCAGAAGATGCTATCTGTCAATGATTTTCCATCCAAGATAACATGCTGCTTCCTCTCTGTTGAAAGTGTTAAAGAGATGGTAAAACACAATGTTTTGTTGTACAGCTTGTAAGATTTTTTCAACCAGATTAATAAGACAATGCAAGTTATTTGAGGGTATGTGTAGTGTCTGTGTCTGTTTTCTGCTGTTGTATGAAGATAGCACTGAAATAAGTGATGTAGTTTAGTTCAGCAATTCAGCATGTGCATCTTACAATATTCATAATACACCATGTGATGAAACATATCCGGACACGTGGCTGAAAATGACTTACAAGTTTTTGGCGCCCTCCATCAGTAATGCTGGAATTCAGCACGGTGTTGGCCCACCCTTAGCCTTGATAACAGTTTCTGCTCTCGCAGGCATATGTTCAATCAGGTGCTGGGAGGTTTCTTGGGGAATGGCAGCCCATTCTTCATGGAGTGCTGCACTGAGAAGAGGTATTGATGTTGGTCGGTGAGGCCTGGCATGAAGTCGGTGTTCCAAAACATCCCAAAGGTGTTATATAGGATTCAGGTAAGTACTCTGTGCAGGCCAGTCCATTACTGGGATATTATTATCGTGTAACCACTCCGCCACAGGCCGTCACTATGAACAGGTGTTCAATCGTGTTGAAAGATGCAATCGCCATCCCTGAATTGCTCTTCAACAGTGGGAAGCAAGAATGTGCTTAAAACATCAGTGTAGGCATGTGCTGTGATAGTGCCATGCAAAACAAGAGGTGCAAGCCTCCTCCATGAAAAACACAACCACACCATAACACCACTGCCTCCAAATTTTACTGTTGTCATTATACACACTGGCAAATGACGTTTACTGGGCATTCATGATACCCACACCCTTTCATTAGATCGCCACATTGTGTTCCATGATTCATCACTCCACACAACATTTTTCCACTGTTCAATTGTCCAATGTTTACGCTCCTTACACCAAGTGAGGTGTCATTTAGCATTTGTCGATGCGATGTGTGGCTTATGAGCAGCCACTTGACCATGAAATCCAAGTTTTCTCACCTCCCACCTAACTGTCACAGTACTTGCAGTGGATCCTGATGCAGTTTGGAATTCCTGTTTGATGGTCTGGATAGATGTCTGCCCATTACACATTACGACCCTCTTAAATTGTCGGCAGTCTCTGTCAATCAACAGGCAAGGTCAGTTTGTACGCTTTTGTGCTGTACATGTCACTTCATGTTTCCACTTCACTATCACATTGGAAGCAATGGACCTAGGGATGTTTATGAGTGTGGAAATATCATATACAGACGTATGATACAAGTGACACCCATTCATCTGACCATGTTCGATGTCTAACGACTACTGAGGTTGCTGATATGGAGTACCTCACAGTAGATGGCAGCACAATGCACCTAATATGAAAAACATGTGTTTTTAGAGGTGTTCACATACTTTTGATCACATAGTGTAAATAGTCACTTAAAAAGTAAAAATAGTAACGTTTATGAGCCCATAACTCTTAAAAATAAAGAGGTAAAAAACAGTGGACATGATTATATGACTGATTGATATGTTTACTTATCTGTAGTACAATACAAATTGTATGGATGTCATCAATTGTTGGTAAAGTGTTTCTTATTAAAGAAACATACATGGATTCATACAACTTTTTTTTGATTCTTATAATTAGTCTTACCTTATTTATAATTTTGCCATATACTGTAGCTTAATTCATGGGGTATTTATGAATTATAGGTGCCTATCTATAATCATTTCAAATATCCATTTACATTGTAATAGCTTTACTTAATAAATATGTTTTTAGCTTTTGGGTAAAGGTATAAAGTTCATTTACACCTTTAATTTTGCATGGCAACCTGTTGTACAGTTTTAGGCCATTATACAGCATACAGTTGTGTGTTTTTGACTTGTTTTTCCTGTTTATGTTTAAGTTGTGACTAAATCTAGTTTCATTGTCATGTGTTGAGCTGTTTGCAGTACACAGATGAATATTTTTTCTTATGTTCATTATAGTTTGGAAAATGTATTCACATGGGAGAGTCAGAATTTCTAGCTTTTTGAATAAATCAGTCCTGCAGGCCCTATTGCTAAATTTTTTATTATCCTTATAGTTCTTTTCTGCATCTTAAATACAGTCTGAATGTTCCCAGCACTTGTTACCCACAACATGATTCCCTAAGAGAAGATTGAATGTATGTATCCAAAATGTATCACTTTGATGCATGAAATATTGCAAATTGGTGCACATATTCACAAAGTTGTTGTTGTTGTGGTCTTCATCCTGAGACTGGTTTGATGCAGCTCTCCATGTTACTCTATCCTGTGCAAGCTTTTTCATCTCCCAGTACCTACTGCAACCTACATCCTTCTGAATCTGCTTAGTGTATTCATCTCTTGGTCTCCCTCTATGATTTTTACCCTCCACGCTGCCCTCCAATACTAAATTGGTGATCCCTTGATGCCTCAGAACATGTCCTACCAACCGATCCCTTCTTCTGGTCAAGTTGTGCCACAAACTTCTCTCCTCCCCAATCCTATTCAATACTTCCTCATTAGTTATGTGATCTACCCATCTAATCTTCAGCATTCTTCTGTAGCACCACATTTCGAAAGCTTCTATTCTCTTCTTGTCCAAACTATTTATCGTCCATGTTTCACTTCCATACATGGCTACACTCCATACAAATACTTTCAGAAATGTCTTCCTGACACTTAAATCTATACTCAATGTTAACAAATTTCTCTTCTTCAGAAACGCTTTCCTTGCCATTGCCAGTCTACATTTTATATCCTCTCTACTTCGACCATCATCAGTTATTTTGCACCCCAAATAGCAAAACTCCCTTACTACTTTAAGTGTCTCATTTCCTAATCTAATTCCCTCAGCATCACCCGACTTAATTCGACTACATTCCATTATCCTTGTTTTGCTTTTGTTGATGTTCATCTTATATCCTCCTTTCAAGACACTGTCCATTCCATTCAACTGCTTTTCCAAGTCCTTTGCTGTTTCTGACAGAATTACAATGTCATCGGCGAACCTCAAAGTTTTTATTTCTTCTCCATGAATTTTAATACCTACTCCGAATATTTCTTTTGTTTCCTTTACTGCTTGCTCAATATACAGATTGACCAACATCGGGGAGAGGCTACAACCCTGTCTTACTCCCTTCCCAACCACTGCTTCCCTTTGATGTCCCTCGACTCTTATAACTGCCATCTGGTTTCTGTACAAATTGTAAATAGCCTTTCGCTTCCTGTATTTTACCCCTGTCACCTTTAGAATTTGAAAGAGAGTATTCCAGTCAACATTGTCAAAAGCTTTCTCTAAGTCTACAAATGCTAGAAATGTAGGTTTACCTTTCCTTAATCTTTCTTCTAAGATAAGTCTTAAGGTCAGTATTGCCTCACGTGTTCCAGTGTTTCTACGGAATCCAAACTGATCTTCCCCGAGGTTGGCTTCTACTAGTTTTTCCATTCGTCTGTAAAGAATTCGTGTTAGTATTTTGCAGCTGTGACTTATTAAACTGATAGTTCGGTAATTTTCACATCTGTCAACACCTGCTTTCTTTGGGATTGGAATTATTATATTCTTCTTGAAGTCTGAGGGTATTTCGCCTGTTTCATACATCTTGCCACCAGATGGTAGAGTTTTGTCCGGACTGGCTCTCCCAAGGCCGTCAGTAGTTTCAATGGAATGTTGTCTACTCCGGGGGCCTTGTTTTGACTCAGGTCTTTCAGTGCTCTGTCAAACTCTTCACACAGTATCATATCTCCCTTTTCACTTTCATCTACATCCTCTTCCATTTCCATAATATTGTCCTCAAGTACATCACCTTTTATAGACCCTCTATTTACTCCTTCCAGCTTTCTGCTTTCCTTTCTTTGCTTAGAACTGGGTTTCCATCTGAGCTCTTGATATTCATACAAGTCGTTCTCTTATCTCCAAAGGTCTCTTTAATTTTCCTGTAGGCAGTATCTATCTTACCCCTAGTGAGATAGGCCTCTACATCCTTACATTTGTCCTCTAGCCATCCCTGCTTAGCCATTTGCACTTCCTGTCGATCTCATTTTTGAGAGGTTTGTATTCCTTTTTGCCTGCTTCATTTACTGCATTTTTATATTTTCTCCTTTCATCAATTAAATTCAATATTTCTTCTGTTACCCAAGGATTTCTACTAGTCCTCGTCTTTTTACCTACTTGATCCTCTGCTGCCTTCGCTACTTCGTCCCTCAAAGCTACCCATTCTTCTTCTACTGTATTTCTTTCCCCCATTCCTGTCAATTGTTCCCTTATGCTCTCCCTGAAACTCGGTACAACCTCTGGTTCTTTCAGTTTATCCAGGTCCCATCTCCTTAAATTCCCACCTTTTTGCAGTTTCTTCAGTTTTAATCTACAGGTCATAACCAATAGATTGTGGTCAGAGTCCACATCTGCCCCTGGAAATGTCTTACAATTTAAAACCTGGTTCCTAAATCTCTGTCTTACCATTATATAATCTATCTGATACCTTTTAGTATCTCCAGGGTTCTTCCATGTATACAACCTTCTTTCATGATTCTTAAACCAAGTGTTAGCTATGATTATGTTGTGCTCTGTGCAAAATTCTACCAGGCGGCTTCCTCTTTCATTTCTTAGCCCCAATCCATATTCACCTACTATGTTTCCTTCTCTCCCTTTTCCTATGCTCGAATTCCAGTCACCCATCACTATTAAATTTTCGTCTCCCTTTACAATCTGAATAATTTCTTTTATTTCATCATACATTTCTTCAATTTCTTCGTCATCTGCAGATCTAGTTGGCATATAAACTTGTACTACTGTAGTAGGTGTGGGCTTCGTATCTATCTTGGCCACAATAATGCGTTCACTATGCTGTTTGTAGTAGCATACCCGCATTTCTGTTTTCCTATTCATTATTAAACCTACTCCTGCATTACCCCTATTTGATTTTGTGTTTATAACCCTGTAGTCACCTGACCAGAAGTCTTGTTCCTCCTGCCACCGAACTTCACTAATTCCCACTATATCTAACTTCAACCTATCCATTTCCCTTTTTAAATTTTCTAACCTACCTGCCCAATTAAGGGATCTGACATTCCACGCTCCGATCCGTAGAACGCCAGTTTTCTTTCTCCTGATAACGACATCCTCTTGAGTAGTCCCCGCCTGGAGATCCGAATGGGGGACTATTTTACCTCCGGAATATTTTACCCATGAGGACGCCATCATCATTTAATCATACAGTAAAGCTGCATGCCCTCGGGAAAAATTACGGCTGTAGTTTCCCCTTGCTTTCAGCCGTTCGCAGTACCAGCACAGCAAGGCCGTTTTGGTTATTGTTACAAGGCCAGATCAGTCAATCATCCAGACTGTTGCCCTTGCAGCTACTGAAAAGGCTGCTGCCCCTCTTCAGGAACCACACGTTTGTCTGGCCTCTCAACAGATATCCCTCCGTTGTGGTTGCACCTACGGTACGGCTATCTGTATCGCTGAGGCACGCAAGCCTCCCCACCAACAGCAAGGTCCATGGTTCATGGGGGGGGGGGATTCAAAAAGTATAACATGCTATATGTAGCTTCTATACCTATTTCAATTGTCAGTCTACACTCAATCCCGAGAATTTGGTGCCATTACAGGTTATAATATATCATCATTAATTTTTAATCTAGCACCATTGTGTTGTTTCTTCACCCAGAAGTCCATACAACTAGTTTTATTTTCATTTAGAGTTACTTTATTTTTCAGTGACCCATTGTGGACATCTTTGAGGATAGCATTAGCCTTTTTTGTCACCTGTGTTGGAGTTTTAGGTGCGATCGCTATGTTGCGATACATCTCGGTCACCTCTTGTTCGCATTGACGGCACTTTGAACAGTGGATGTTACATTTCAGATGTGTTACAATCCGTGGCTCTACCCTTCATTCGATCCCTGCGAAACCGTACACTTCAGCAGGATAATGCACGACCGCATGCTGCAGGTCCTGTATGGGCCTTTCTGCACAAAGAAAATGTTCGACTGCTGCCCTGGTCAGCACATTCTCCAGATCTCTCACCAACTGAAAACATCTGGTCAATGGTGGCCGAGCAACTGGCTCGTCACAATACGCCAGTCACTACTCTTGATGAACTGTGGTATCGTGTTGAAGCTGCATAGGCAGCTGTACCTGTACACGCCATCCAAGCTCTGTTTGATTCAATGCCCAGGCATATCAAGGGCGCTATTACAGCCAGAGGTGGTTGTTCTGGGTACTGATTTCTCAGGATCTATGCACCCAAATTGCGTGAAATTGTAATCACATGTCAGTTCTAGCATAATATATTTGTCCAATGAATACCTGTTTATCATCTGCATTTCTTCTTGGTGTAGCAATTTTAATGGGCGGTAGTGTCTAATATTCTTCAAGGAACTATTGAGTTTATTGAGAAGCGTCTCTTTTGCATATTGCTTCAAGTTTATTGTACATAGCCCTGGATGTTTCACAACAGAACACATGTGACTTTATGTTTTTGCCATATCTCCTCATTATGTAATGGTTCACCTTGCTTTACCGCTACTGCCATTTATTTTATTTTATTTTTTTTTTCCTCCTATGCAGCATTTACTTCTTCTTTCAAATGATTACATTGTGTCCGCAGTATCACATAGTTCTTGTGTAGTAAACACTATTGATTTCAACGTGCCACAATGTACTGTTACCCTTGAGCACTTGATTATCAAGCATGAAATTCTCTGTTTTCCTCAGCCATTTTGAAGCGTTTTTCTTCTTTTTCTGCATTTATTTGTTGATTAAGCGACATTCTAGACTTTTACTTTCAAATGTGGCTGTTTTTCCGAGTTGTAAAATGTAAACTTTCACGGCCAGAATCATCACAATTAATAAAATACTCCAGGCTATTATGCTATTTTGCTGTTTTCACTTCAAAACCCAACGTTTCGTCCCCATCTGTGGAGGACATTTTCAAGGGGGTTGTAGCTCTGTTGAATGTCTGATTCACACCATGGCTTGCTACTGACTACAGCAAAATTCTGCTTCCACGAGCTTCCGCGCAATGGCGTAATGTCACATGTTTTGAATACCCAAGCGCAACTCACCGTTGTCGGCTGCTGTAGTTCACTGTTGCTATCATCCCATGGTGGAAGACTGGTACACATCTTCTTCAGCACCAGAATCTGAATTTCACGCCCTCCCCCTTCCTATTAAAATTCCTGGGGTGCTTCACAATATCTATGGTCTCCCTTTATAGCCTTTCGTGGTACCTGTTTGTGCCTTCCAGCACGTGAGTCCAGTCAAAATGAATGTACTGGTCTCCTGGTTGTATAGCATGTTCTGCAACAGATGATCTGTCAATCTCCCCTCTTCTGCAAATGCCCTTGTGCTCATCAAGTCGTTTTTTGACAGTTCTTATTGTAGTACCCACATACACCTCCTCACAACTAGACAGAATCCTATAAATTCCAGCTTTTTCCAGCGGTTGGTGAGCATTCTTGGCCGATTTTAGATGATCTTGTATCTTCCATGTGGGTGAGTAAATTACTGTGATGTTCCACTTTCTCAAGATTTTTCCTATGCAGTCAGTCACATCCTTAATGAATGGGAGGAAAACTTTTGATTTCACCAGCACTTGAGCATCACTATGACTTTCGCGTGGTGTCTTAACGCTCTTTTCACCTCAGCAAATAAATAACCATTCTTGAGCAATGCAGTGGCGAGAAATTTTAATTCTGCATAAAGCAGCTCTGCTTCAAAGCCTCGCTTTTGTTGTGGGTGGTGGTTCGAATACTGGTGTAGGTAACAGTCTGTGTGCATGGGTTTCGGTAAACTGTGTGGCCCACTTACCATGTTCTTTCTTGAAAACTAGAACAGCTTGAAAATTTAATCTTCTGCTTGCCTCCTCCCCCTTTGTAAACTGAATCTTCAGATTTATCCCATTCAGATGTTTGTGAAAATGATCCAGTTCCTTCCTATCATGCAGCCACAAAACAAACGTATCATCCACGTAATGGAGCCAGATATTCGGTTTCTTGTTTGCAGTTTCCAATGCTTGCTTCTCGAATTTTTCCGCAGAGAAGTTCGCTGTAACCAAGCTTAAGAGGTGCCCCATAGAGACACCATCCATCTGTTCATCGATCTCTTCATTCCATTTGACATACATAGCTGTGAGGCAATATTTCAAATGGAACAAAGAGTTCTATGAACAGATGGATGGTGTCACTATGGGAAGCCCCTTAAGCCCAGTTATAGATAACTTATTTATGGAAAAATTTGAGGAGCAGGCACTGGCAACAGCAAGCAAGAAACCGAATATTTGGTTCCGTTACATGGATGATATGTTTGTTTTGTGGTGGCATGGCAGGGAGGAACTGGATCATTTTCACAAACATCTGAACGGGATCAGTCCGAAGATTCAGTTTACGAAGGCGGAGGAGGCAGGCAGAAGATTAAATTTTCTTGATGTACTAGTTTTCAAGAAAGAAGATGGTAGCTTGGACCACACAGTTTACAGAAAACCCACACTCACAGACCGTTACCTACACCAGGATTTGAACCACTACCCACAACAAAAGCAAGGCATCATAAAAACGTTGGTGGATAGAGCAACAAAAAGCTGTGAACCAGAGCTGCTTGACACAGAATTAAAACATCTCACCACTGCATTGCTCATGAATGGTTATTCATTCACTGAGGTGAAAAGAGTGTTAAGACCACCACATAGAAATAATAGTGATGCTCAAGCACTAGTGAAATCGAATGTTATCTGCCATTCATTAAGGATGTTACTGACTGCATAGGAAAAATCTTGAGAAAGTGAAACATCGCAGTAATTAGCACACCCACATGGAAGATACAAGATCATCTAAATTGGCCAAGGATGCTCGCCATCCACTGGAAGAAGCTGAAATTTACATGATTTCGTGTACTTGTGAGAAGGTGTACATGGGTACTACAAAAGAACTGTCAAAAAACAACTCGAAGAGCACAAGGGTAACTGCAGAATCAGGAGATTGACAGAAATGCTGTTGCGGAACATGCTATACAGCCAGGAGACCACCACATTCATTTTGACTGGTCTCATGTGCTGGCAGCCACAAACAGATACCGCAAAAGGCTATACAGAGAGGCCATAGGGATTGTGAAGCACCCCATGAACTTTAATAGGAAGGAGGAGGGCGTGGAATTGAATGAAATTTGGATTCCAGTGCTGAAGAAGACATGTACCAGTCTTCCATCATGGGATGATAGTGTCAGTGGATTACGGCAGTCGACAATGGCCAGTTGCACTCATGTATTCAAAATATGTGACATCACACCACTGTGTGGAAGTGGAATTTTGCTGTAGCCAGTAGCGAGCCAGGGTGTGAATTGGACATTCCATAAAGCAATTATCCCCCTTGAAAATGTCCGAATGAGGACGAAATGCCAGGTTTGGGAGTGAAATCCCTTAGACCATGGCATAATAGGCTGGAATATTTTATTAATTGTGTTTTCCCAAGTATCTACAGCAAGCAAAACTAATACCCATACTTAAAAATGGTGGTGTGGAAAATGTTGAAAACTATGGACCAATCTCTGTGTTATCAATCATTTGCAAAATTATTGAAAAACTAATGAAAAATTGATTAATAAGGTACATAAATAACTTTAATCTTCTCTGCAATGAACAACATGGATTCAGGATCAGAAGAGGTAAAGAATCTGCTACAGCACAGTTTACAAAAGACATTCTTGAGGCACAGCAAAAAGGTTATCATGTGAATGGAACTTTCTTGGACTTACCGAAGGAATCTGTAAGCTGACCAAAGAATATTATCATAAATTAGAATTATGAGGAATAAGGGTGGTGGCTAAGAAGTGGTTCTACATCTACATCTACATCTATACTCCGCAAGCCACCTGACGGTGTGTGGCGGAGGGTACTTTGAGTACCTCTATCGGTTCTCCCTTCTATTCCATTCTCGTATTGTTCGTGGAAAGAAGGATTGTCGGTATACCTCTGTGTGGGCTCTAATCTCTCTGATTTTATCCTCATGGTCTCTTCGCGAGATATACGTAGGAGGGAGCAATATACTGCTTGACTCTTCGGTGAAGGTATGTTCTCGAAACTTTGACAAAAGCCCGTACCGAGCTACTGAGCGTCTCTCCTGCAGAGTCTTCCACTGGAGTTTATCTATCATCTCCGTAACGCTTTCGCGATTACTAAATGATCCTGTAACGAAGCGCACTGCTCTCCGTTGGATCTTCTCTATATCTTCTATCAACCCTATCTGGTACGGATCCCACACTGCTGAGCAGTATTCAAGCAGTGGGCGAACAAGCGTACTGTAACCTATTTCCTTTGTTTTCGGATTGCATTTCCCAAGGATTCTTCCAATGAATCTCAGTCTGGCATCTGCTTTACTGACGATCAACATTATATGATCATTCCATTTTAAATCACTCCTAATGCGTACTCCCAGATAATTTATGGTATTAACTGCTTCCAGTTGCTGACCTGCTATTTTGTAGCTAAATGATAAAGGATCTATCTTTCTGTATATTCGCAGCACATTACACTTGTCTACATTGAGATTCAATTGCCATTCCCTGCACCATGCGTCAATTCGCAGCAGATCCTCCTGCATTTCAGTACAATTTTCCATTGTTACAACCTCTCGATACACCACAGCATCATCCACAAAAAGCCTCAGTGAACTTCCAATGTCATCCACAAGGTCATTTATGTATATTGTGAATAGCAATGGTCCTATGACACTCCCCTGCGGCACACCTGAAATCACTCTTACTTCGGAAGACTTCTCTCCGTTGAGAATGACATGCTGCGTCCTGTTATCTAGGAACTCCTCAATCCAATCACACAATTGGTCTGATAGTCCATATGCTCTTACTCTGTTCATTAAACGACTGTGGGGAACTGTATCGAACGCCTTGCGGAAGTCAAGAAACACGGCATCTACCTGTGAACCCGTATCTATGGCCCTCTGAGTCTCGTGGACGAATAGCGTGAGCTGGGTTTCACATGACCGTCTTTTTCGAAACCCATGCTGATTCCTACAGAGTAGATTTCTAGTCTCCAGAAAAGTCATTATACTCGAACACAATATGTGTTCCAAAATTCTACAACTGATCGACGTTAGAGATATAGGTCTATAGTTTTGCACATCTGCTTGACGTCCCTTCTTGAAAACGGGGATGACCTGTGCCCTTTTCCAATCCTTTGGAACGCTATGCTCTTCTAGAGACCTACGGTACACCGCTGCAAGAAGGGGGGCAAGTTCCTTCACATACTCTGTGTAAAATTGAACTGGTATCCCATCAGGTCCAGAGGCCTTTCCTCTTTTGAGCGATTTTAATTGTTTCTCCATCCCTCTGTCGTCTATTTCGATATCTACCATTTTGTCATCTGTGTGACAATCTAGAGAAGGAACTACAGTGCAATCTTCCTCTGTGAAACAAGTTTGGAAAAAGACATTTAGTATTTCGGCCTTTAGTCTGTCATCCTCTGTTTCAGTACCATTTTGGTCACAGAGTGTCTGGACATTTTGTTTTGATCCACCTACTGTTTTGACATAAGACCAAAATTTCTTAGGATTTTCTGCCAAGTCAGTACATAGAACTTTACTTTCGAATTCATTGAATGCCTCTCGCATAGCCCTCCTCACACTACATTTCGCATCGCGTAATTTTTGTTTGTCTGCAAGGCTTTGGCTATGTTTATTATTTGTTGTGAAGTTCCCTTTGCTTCCGCAGCAGTTTTCTAACTCGGTTGTTGTACCACGGTGGCTCTTTTCCATCTCTTACGATCTTGCTTAGCACATACTCATCTAACGCATTATGTACGACGGTTTTGAACTTTGTCCACTGATCCTCAACACTATCTGTACTTGAGACAAAACTTTTGTGTTGAGCCAACAGGTACTCTGAAATCTGCTTTTTGTCCCTTTTTCTAAACAGAAAAATCTTCCTACCCTTTTTAATATTCCTATTTATGGCTGAAATCATCGATGCCGTAACCGCTTTATGATCGCTGATTCCCTGTTCTGCGTTAACTTTTTCAAATAGTTCGGGTGGTTTTAGTGGTACCTAAAAAAACTGTGTGGAATGCGCTGAGGTCTTGTCAAAAGGATTTCTAGTAAAACACTTATCAGATTCAAAATACAATAATATAGGCACCCCACAGGGGAGTGTATTGGGCCTAGTCCTTTTTCTTATTTATGTTAATGATCTTCCACAGAGTGTCAGATGTGGACTAAAAATACATACTGTTCTTTTCGCGGGAATTGCGATCTTTACAAGATGTGTTTCAACTATTTTTTTACATGCGAAGTGCGCACATACAATGTTGTAGCTTGTATGCATGGATGCTGGAGTCGAAATTTGTACGAAAATGACATTTATTGGACTCAAATGGTTTGCAGCTTGCAGGGGTAGCTTGGATTTTAGAGAAGGGAGACAGAAGTGCGAAACCACACAAAGAAAGTGCGTGGGTTGAATTTTATACACTATACAAGGAGATTGATGGGGAGGAATCTGCATTTTAAATTTTGGAAAGTGTGAGCATCAGATTTTTCTTTTGTTACGTCAGATTGCTCTCAGAATTACTAAACAGAACACAGTGTTACGAGCTGCCATAATATCACGTGAAAATTTGGTTTAAGGTTAGCTTTAGTTGCTAGTCCAGTGCAAATTTTTGTGCATCAGTCATGTCTCCCTCAGTATCTTTCCCTTCAGGAGATATAGGTTTCCTTTACATGTTGTATTTGTGTTTTAGTAGTTCATGTGCCTTATTTGTACTGGGGTTAGTCAGTGAAACCACATAAATATTGACCACTGAAGCTTGCAAAACTGTTTCATACACAATCCAGAGTGTTACTTACCAATAAATAAGCCTGCTACAAACACATATTTAAACAAACAACTCTGATACATTACTTCATGTATACTTCACAAAAAAGTTTATGCTACTGTTGCAGTGCCTTAAGGTTTCAGTCCATTCCTTTATGAAACATAAATACCTGACAACATACAGATAAATTCCACTTACTAATCAGTGTGATTATACCCACACAACTTCTTTCACTTCAAGTTGGAGCCATATTGCAATCCATGTCACTGTGAAATACTAAATATGGTACCAGTAGGGTAAAGTGAGGTTAACTGGTCATGGAGGTTAACTGAAGCACTCTATTAAAAATTAACAAGGAGAGAAGTTTTAGTCAAATGAATATTTGGTTATCTAAAGTTGACAGCCCTCCATCACTTCATGTGATGTTTTGGTGCCTAAAGCTGGTTAGTGCAGTGTTAGTAACCACAAGATTTGAGGTAAATATTTTGCTATTAGTGTTTTTCTTCTGCCTGCACTCATTGAGCATCAAATAAGTTGGTGATGCTTTCATTTAAAAGTATGTTTTTAAAGGCCTCATTACATATCTTATTTCCAAATGTTCTTTTGGTTGAGGTTATGCTGTTGCACAATATATTTCATGAGTGCATGTGGGGTTAAGTGCCCACACATTTTGAGGTTAACTGATCAGTTAACCCCACTGAAAACTTGCGTTATAATTACCCTTATACTTACTACTGTATATAAACAGAAGCATTATTAAGCATAATAATTACACATTCTGTGAATTGCAGGGTTTATAATGCCAAGAATTAGGCAGCGAACTACCAATCACAGAGATTATCCACCAGAACTGCTGAAAGACACAGTCAGTCAACATACCCATTAATAAGTGTCTTTACGAAATTTAGAAAGAAGTGTGGGTATTCCTAGTCCAATCCTTAAACAATTCATAGAAAAGGCTGTTTGCCTAGGAGTTGACAATATAAATTTTAGGCTATCAAATGAACATCTACGAATTTTCACAGTAGAGGAGGAAGAAACACTCGCTGTAGATATTACTACTGCAGGCAATATCCATTATGGCTTAACCTCCAAAACTGCAAGGATTGTGGCTTATGAATATGCTACGAGGAATGGAAAATCTGTACCACAGAACTGGGAAAGAGAGAAAATGGCAGGACTGGAATGGCTCAGGGCATTTATGAAACGAAACAGACTTTCATTACGAACACCAGAACAGACAACACTTGTGACAATGGTTGCAATAATCAGTGCTTCTGGAACAGCTGTACCAACATTCCTTGTGTTTCCTAGGGTGCATTTTAAAGATCACATGCTGCATAATGCCCTACCAGGCTCTGGGGATGGAGCCACTGCCTCAGGTTGGATGAACAGTGAACTATTTTTACCAGTCCTGCAGCACTTTGTAAAACATGAAAGGACTACAAAGGAACATCCTAAGCTTATGATTCTTGACAATCATGAAAGCCACACAAGCATAGCAGGAATATCATATGCAAAAGAAAATGCAGTTATTTTGCTTGCTTTGCCTCCTCACACAAGCCATACGCTCCAGCCTCTGGATGTGGGAGTTCTTGCACCTTTCAAGAAGTTCTGTAATACAGAATGTTGTGATCTTATGGCAGATAGAGGAAGATCTATCACAATCTATGATGTTGCTGGACTGGTTGGCAGAGTTTTTCCCCTTGCATTCACCAGCCGAAACATATGCAGTGGTTTTTGGGCATGTGGTATTGAACCACTAAACAGTGGTTTATTTAACTAATCAGCCTTTGCCCACTGATTCTAACCAGAGAAATGATATGCCATCTACTTTCACTGTTGCTGTTTCTGACAAGACCATAAGTACAGATTTAAATATTCCTCAGCCTTCTAAAGAAGTCAAGATGAATGTCAAAAGAACTGAACCAATCTCTCCAGAAGGCATTTGGCCTCATCCCAAAGCCCCTCTTCTAAGAAGAAAATAAACCAAGAAATCAAAATCAGTGATTCTGACAGACGCACCCGTGTAAAATATTCTTGAAGATGAAACTAGATCAACAGAAGAAAAGAAAATTAAGAAATCTAATACGATGGTAAGAAAGAAGTCTGATCAGAATAAGAGACCAAAGAGAAAGCTCTTTAAGTTGGAAGAATCAAAAGAGTCTGAAGGATCTCTTCTTTATGATGAGTCTTCTTCAGCAGTGAGTCTGTCTTCAGATGAAGACAGTATGGTGTATTCTTCAGGAAAGTTTTTGATTGTGAAAGTTTGTGGTAAAGACTCTACTACTTTCAGACATTATGTTGCTAAGGTTCTTAAAGTCCTAAAAGATGGAGCTGAAGTGTCATTTTACAAATGCTTGACTGGAACAATGAAATTTATGACAACAGATGAAAGAAGTTTTGTACCAGAGACTGATGTTGTACTGAAATTACCTAATCCATTTAAATTAAAATCTGCTTGATATGCAAATATGTGTTCTTTCAATTGTGATTTGTGTAACTTCACATTTTATTAGCTGTTTATCAGTCTTTTGTTGACTGTTTTGCATATATAACTAATTGTTTGCATTTCTTTATCCTGTATTACATAGTACGAAGTACCGAGTATTGTAATATATACTGTGTTTTTTCAGTGAATACCAATAAAAGTCAGTGGTCCAGTTAACCACATTGAATGGCTTAGTTAACCTCCTCCAGGGGGTTAAGTGGAACTTGCAACTGTGTTACATTTTGGTCTCTGCTTTTCAAAATATTTTGGTTAAGCTCTTAATATTTTTTAAAAACATTCAGTAAATATCAACAAAAATAATGCTGTACTAAATGTTTATTTATTGTGTAAAATATAGATACAAAAAATTAAAATGTAAAAGTGGTCGAATTAACCTTACTTTACCCTACATATAAAAATGAACTTTATAAATTTGGTAGAGGGCAAGTAATTTAGTACACTGAAGTCATATAATTCAGACTACTGCATCATTGCTTCAATTAATCTTTCGTTATTATTTATAAAATTATAATTTTCACAAAAAAATAACCAAACAAAACAATTTATAACAAATAACAAACAATCAACAACTGAGATCAACAACGAAAATCACAATGAAACGAAGTGTCGAGATGTGTACAAGGCCATGTATTGGATGGAAATGAGCTTTGGGCTCATGTGATCAGCAACGAATGGATAATGTCAGCCATCAACATTTTCTTCGCGAGAAACCTGGATGGTGCTGTGATGTAACGTGATGGGATAGGACAGCCAGTGTGAATGCCACCATTTGAAATGCATTTCAGAATGCTTTGATGGGACATGGTGTGATGTGACATGAAATAATGGACATTGTGAATCAGTCTTATGTGCTCTACAGTATATAGCATGTAAGTTGAATCATCTTCAGTCAGAAAAAATCTCAGACACTACGCTCAAACTCAAAATACTCAAAAAAATACTATCTGTTTAGCGAGATGAATTGTAACATTATTTTCCGGCATGGGATTTGACACCCAATTGCAAGACAACTGCAAGTTCCATAAGAGGAGTGGAACCATTGAAAAGTACTAATCAAGTATTATTGAGTGATTAGTGAAAGGTTATTTGTAGTTGCACGGCACCTTACTTAATTTTTGAAATGATCAGAATTAATGCAATGCTGACAGAACATTCAGATTCTTGTATACTAACATCTTCAACGCTCTCAAACACTTGCACAGTGGATTTGAGAATGGAAGTAACAAGGTTTCTGCTAGAGGTAAAATTTCAAATTGAGTGTAGCTCTTAATAAGGAAAATCAACAATGTTACAGTGTCTTTTAGTGCCTTTGCATGGTGCACAGCTCCAAAATTCAGTATAGAATACCTTTAATATTTCGAGGTATTTAAATGCTGTGCAGTGCAAAAATGAAAATATATTAGCTTTCAAATCGGTCTTCAGGTCATTGTAAATAACATCCAGCACATCAAAGAAGAACACTGATATTATAATTTTGGTGGCATGGTACAAATATTGGAGAGATAACAGGTAATTAGCAGATGTCAAATATCAAAATGTCACTTGCAATTTCACTTGATCAAGTACTGTGTGTCTAATATGAGAACCGGATCAGATTTTTTAATAGAGCTCAATATGCAAATCAACAGTTACTCAAAATTTACATTTGATATCCGAAAGTGGTTCAACAATGGATTTCGTTTATGAATGCTATTCTGATCATAAGTGTGTTTGATGCCCCTGTGTTATTTCTGCGCAAAACCCACTTGTAAATCCAACAATTATGGTTTGTCTTCTTCTTATTGGACTCTTGGTACAATTATAATGTGATAATCGTAATGATAAACACCAGTGTGTATTCGAATACCATAATCTAAGTTAAGACCAAAGTGTAAACTATGCAATTAGCATTTTGACAGGAAAATGTGGAAATATGGTGGAACTGCCATATTGGCAGTTGTGACTTAACTGTGGTTTCATATTAGTTACATCTAGCTTAAGAAGAAAGAACACTTTTCTACATGCAAGCATAATAATAAAAAAGAAAAAGAGTGCTACTTTAAAAATTAAATTCAAGGAGCACAACTTATTCTCATCAAGCCCTGCCCTTACTACGAAAAGACATACCATAAAGAAGAAGAATCCAATAAGTATTAAAACCAAAACACAAAAACAGCATTTTTCACATTAGAAAACATCAAAGAAAATCCAATCATTCAAGAAAACAAGAAAGAAGTTACCACTAAAGAGAAGAAGAAAGAAGTCATCACTAACGAGAATAAGAAATAAGCCATCAGTTAAAAAAGAAGACACTCCTATTTTTTACATACAACTGTGACAAAGAAAAGACTTCATTAGAAGTTGATGAAAAAGTAGTAAATTCTTAGGTAAAAAGGTTCTTCATTTAAATAAGTTAGGATCCAAAATCCTTATTAAGATGTTTGCTGATATATGTGAAATTATAAATAATAGGAGAAACTTATATGGAACAGTGGGAATGATAAACAGCATTTGATAATAAAATGGCAAGACCAAAATGCTACATAAGAAAGAGTATTCTTGAAACAGTAAATTAAAAAGAATGCTCTAACTAATGCATTGTTAATAATAGCTGCTGACTTCAATGTGAATGCAATGATGCATAATAACTCACAGACATAATAAAAAGCTTTGGCTTCAACGTAAACATCATGCAAGCCACTAGAGTACATCCAAAGTCAGCGACCTGTGTTGATAATATTTTAACAAATTATATGTTTGAAGATAACTAGAAGTTCCACTTGAATTTAGGAATCTCTGACCAATCTGCATTATTCATTGAACTACTAGAAATAATCTTTACATATGCTTGTGTGCATAAAATAAAAAAAATGAGAACTATCATTTACAAGTTTCTAGAAACAATCAGGATAGATATGGTGATAAGTGTGAAAGTAATACATCATATTACCACAGTGACAACTAATAATAAAATAGAGAAACTGCCAATGTGTTGAGGCATGGTACAAGACAAGAACCAGTAAACTTACATCACGTGCTGCAATCCTGAGTGCCACAAGACTGGGGAGGGCAATGACCAATTACCATGAGCAAATGCAGAGCATTGAGTGAGACACACGAAGGAGTAAATTAAGCACTTGCTTGTGGTGGTTGGCCTATACCCTACCCAGTCTCGTGGCACTTAGGATTGCAGCACATGATGTAAGTGTTGTGGTTCTTCTGTTGTACCATGCCTCTATGCCTAGGCAGTTTCTCTGTTGTCTTATTAGTTGTCACCATTGTAATATGACGTATTCCTTTCACACTTTTCACTGTTTCTAGCCTGACTGCTATTAGAATTATGTAAATGATAGTTCTCATTTGTCTTAGTGTACACATACTGGCATATGTAAAGATCATTTTTTAACGCACTTATCTTGTTTCTTTTCAGTAATTACACCCGATGATGGGCATTTTAGCCAAAAACCGATCGTGAATTTTTTAAAAAAAACCTTCCAACTGAAATGGTGATTTCCATGTCAATTACAATGCTCAATTGTGGATGCTCCCCCAACAGGATTGTTCCTTTCGACATGCATGAGTTGTAATTCAGCATAACACAGGCACTGCAATATTGTATTTATCCACTGACACCAGGCAAGTGACTTGCAAGTAAAATTTCTCAGTCATATGGTAATACATGTAATGGATGTACGAGTACAGGTTGTAGACACATGGTTGCCGACATGTGGAAATTTGGGTCTAGCTGTGTCAAGTTTCAAGAACTGGCTTTAAATGATTACTATAGGAAATATAGTGCATCTTCCCACGTATTGCTCATGTAGGGATCATGACAATAAGATTAGAATAGTTACTGCATGCACAGATGCATTCAAGCAATCATTCTTCCCACACTTCATACGTGAATGGAACAGAAAGAAACCCTAATAACTGGTACAGTGGAACGTACCCTCTGCCATGCATCTCACAGTGGTTGTCAGAGTATAAGTGTAGATGTACTCATGCCTGGATAGCCAAAAGGTAAAGTGACTGCTCATGGTAAATGGGAAATCCGGAATCGAGTCCTGGTCTAGCCCAAATTTTCTTTGTCTTCATTCCACTCTACAGGTGATGGTTTTCCATATTTGCAATTGCAAATACATTTAATTTATTTCATGATGGCTATAATCACTGCAGTGCATGTTCCTTTGGGCATGCTTGCATGTCTAAAGGAACACTGCATTGTGATGTGAAATAACACAGGCACTGCAATATCATATTGTATGAAGTAAATCTCTTTGGACACCATCAAGAAACTGAATACTTCACAGATTTTAAAAAGTCTCAGTAAAGGCTGTGGAAATTATTACATTATCATTAAAAATAAAAAAAATTCTGGATGGGATGGGATACTCACTAAAGTGATTAAAGCAGTGTATCATATAATAGCACACCCGCTAACTTAAGGAATCAACTAATCTTATGAAGAGGGATCCTTTTCAGATGTTTTGAAGTATGCAAAAGTCAGCCTCTATTCAAGAAAGGATCGAGGGTGGACATAGCGAACAATTGCCCTATTTATACTTTTCCAGTCTTGTCGAAACTGTCAGAAAAAGTAGCTGCAAACCATATCCAGAATTTTATTGTAAAAAATAATATTATTGTACATAATTAAATTGGATTTCAACAAGCAAAACACATTCTAGATGTAGTGGTTCAAATGGCTCTGAGCACTATGGGACTTAACTGCTGTGGTCATCAGTCCCCTAGAACTTAGAACTACTTAAACCTAACTAACCTAAGGACATCACACACATCCATGCCCGAGGCAGGATTCGAAACTGCGACCGTCGCAGTCGCACGGTTCCAGACTGTAGCGCCTAGAACAACGTGGCCACTCCTGCCGGCTCTAGATGTAGTCAATAACTTTATTGGAAAGATATGCAAAGCATCAAAAAATGGTTCAAATGGCTCTGAGCATTATGAGACTTAACATCTGAAGTCATCAGTCCCCTAGAACTTAGAACTACTTAAGCTTAACTAACCTAAGGACATCACACACACCCATGCCCGAGGCAGGATTCGAACCTGCGACTGTAGCGGTTGTGCAGTTCCAGACTGAAGTGTCTAGAACCGCTCGGCCATACCGGCTGGCTGCAAAGCATACTCAGGGGAGTGAAGTTGCAGGTATGTTCTGTGACCTTACAAAAGCCTTCGACTCCATAAACTGTGCCTTGTTCCTCTAGAGATTATTTGTATTTGTATTTCTTGATTCATCCTGAAAATTGCGATTAAGTACATAATTTGTAAAAACGCTGTAGGATAAGTCACATTTGATATAGTACATAGAAATTTATACATACTGTCATTTAGAAAACAACAATTGATACATGCTGAATACCAATAACATAATTATAAGAACAATAAGTAAATTTAAGAGGTAATATGGTTAGGAATAACTATGTGATCAATCACACTATATTTCTTGGTGTTCCGAAAACTCAGAAACAGAATAGAAGCAGTGATTGAACAAATACTCTTTTAGTTTCATTTTAAACATAGATAAATGTTGTATCTGTTTAGATAGGATGGCATGTGCTTATACAACATAATGCATGTATAATAGATTCCTCCACTATAAATGTCCATACTTGCTGTATTGACATGCAAGTAATGCATTTTCCTAGTATCAGGAGAGAGGAAATCACAATTATACTTGAAGATATTTTCTGCTTTTAATATGCTTACTGTTATGAAGATTAGCACTTCATAAATATATAAACAAGGAAGTATCAGAGACTTTTAAAAATTGGCCTACAAGAGTTTCTGTATGTAGCATGTGTTGTTGTTACAACAGTCTTTTATTGTAGCCTAAATGTTTTTCTGCTACATACGAGCCTCCCCCAAAAGAAAATTCCATACATCAGTAGTGAATGGATAGTGCAGTGGTCCCTTGTGACTACTGATACGTGACTTGTATTATGTGAGAGTATTCTTAAAGTATATGTAAGTGTGTTTAACTTTTAATTTACATTATTCTTGTGTCTCCATTTCATTTTATTCTGGCTACATATACCCAAAAATTTTATCACCTTCACAGATGAGACTGTTTTTCAGTCAATGTTAAAAATTGATGTTTGTCCACAACTGGTCATTAAAAAATAAAGTAACCCTAAATGTAAAGAAAACTAACTATATTAACTTCCAATTGAACAAAAAACACAATGCCACTAGAATAAAAGTTAATAATAATGAATTAGAATGTGTTACAAGTACCAAATTCTTAGGGATGAATGTAGACAGCCAACTGAAATGGACAAACCATGTCAACATTTTGGCAAAGAAATTATCCACAGCATGCTATGCTCTTAGAATCCTTGCACCAGTACGCAATAATACCTGTCTTAAAATAACATATTACGGATATCTACACTCAGTCCTCAGCTATGGGATCATGTTTTGGGGAACAAGTGCCAGTAACATACAAAGTACAAAAAAGAGCCATAAGGATAATAACAAATAGCAACAACAGGGCCCACTGTCTAGAATTATTTAGAAAGCTAGGAATTCTAACTGTTTCTTGTGAGTATATCTTTCAGAACATAATATTCATTAAGAAAAATCTCAACATGTACAACACAAACAGCCTAATACATGACCATGAAACAAGAGCTTGTCACCACCTCCACCTAGATAGAAAGAACAAGGCAAAGACGCAAAAAAGTATATTTTACAATGGGATAAAACTGTACAACAAATTACCACAAGAAATTAAAGAAATAAATGAGCCCCTCACTTTCAGACAAAAGCTTAAAACCTTTTTAGTAAGTAAAAGTTGTTATACTGTAAAAGAATATTTAACATAGATGTAGATTATTAGCAACATATGACATTATCACCAAAATATTATGTAATTATAAATATATGTATGACTAGTTATAAAAACTACACAAAATATGAGAAACCTGTTTAATTGTAAATTTAAATGTGTGCTCATGTGTTGTAATCTGACGACATCCATACAATATTTATTGTTCCACGGATGAATAAATAAATAAATAAATAAGTAAATAAAATAAATAGATGTTGTTTGGTGGAGTTCCTGTGAAGTGTGGAAATTTACGGATACAGGTTTCTTTCAGAATTTATTATTAGCTTATTTGTTCTGAACTAGTGTGTTAAATCTTGTATTACAGCTGCAGCTGTTTTCAGTAGACTGTGTTCATCACATTACTTAATTAGGATATTTGTGTCATCTGCAAAAAGTATTGTTGTCCCTTTAGTTAATTTTTCTGATAAATCGTTAACATAAAGAATGAAAAGACTGGGCACAAGGACTTGCCATTGAGGAACTCCATATCTGATCTTTTATTTTGCATTAATACTAAAACTAGAAATTTAGTGCATTTTTATATCTTTGTATTTGATTTGAGTGATGTGCTGACAATTTTGCAGGAAAGAGTGGATCCACCTGTTTGGTAAACCTCATATTCCATAATTTCTTAGCTTCTGCAACTGAATGTCATTATTAGTTACATGGAAACTTTTACTAAGGAGTTTGCCAGAAACACGTTGCTTATTATCTACTGCAGTTAGGATTTCATCTGGAAAGGTAAAAACAGCTGACTGTGTTGATCTGCCACTTGTGAATCCATGTTGCAAATAACTTATTATCATTTTTTTATTGAGGAAACCTGTTAGTCTCCTAAGAAACAGTTTTTCAATAATCCCGCCAAAACCTGACAATATTGATACAGTCTTATAGTTTGCAGCCTCACATTTGTTTCCTTTCTTGTACAGTGGTGTTACTTTTGCCGTTTTCAGATTTGTCGGGAATGTACCAGTCATGATGGATGATTGAAAATATCTATTAATGCATCTATGATAAATACTACACTTGCTTTGATGATAATATGTGTTATTTCATCAGCACTCGCTGAATATTTATTGGGTACTAGAAAGTGTATCGTTGCAAGGAGTGTGTTTTTGTGTGTTTTGGTCTTCAATCCATATCCAGGATTTTATAGTAAAAAATAATATTATTGTACATAATCGATCTGGATTTTAACAATGAAACCACACTCCAGATGTAGTCAATAACGTTATTGGAAAGATATGCAAAGCATAAAAAAATGGTTCAAATGGCTCTAAGCACTATGGGACTTAACATCTGAGGTCTTCAGTTCCCTAGACTTAGAACTACTTAATTCTAACTAACCTAAGGACATCACACACATCCATGCCCGAGGCAGGATTCGAACCTGTGACCGTAGCAGCAGCGCGGTTCTAGACTGAACCACTCGGCCACAGCGGCTTGCTATTCGACAGGAACAAAACGTTTTCCTGGCTTCTCAACAGATACTCCACCATTTCGGTCACTGCTGTGGTACTGCTATCTGTATCACTATGGCATGAAAGCCACCACACCAACACCAAGGTCTATGGGTTCATGGGGTGGGGGTGGGGGGTGGGGGGATGGGAGGGAGAAGTAGTCAGTCCGTAATCAGTATTAAAGTAAGAACTGGAACTCTTAGCAGTGTATTGTGACTGATAAAACAATAAGTAGTTTTTATATAAACATAGTTTTAAGGAGTGTTTTCTGAGGAAATGTAAGGGTAACTTCTGTTTCAAAGACAAATTTCCAGTTGATATACGAAAACATCAGATTAAGAAACCACCTGATAAACAAGGAGAAACGCTAGGCATGAGAGGGAACTGAGTGGGACTCTTCAGTGTTAAGTGACTGTTGGGAAATTGGTCAAGAAAGAGAATTTGATGATGTTATAATACTAGTCTGTAAGTGATGGTTGAGTGGAATCATGTATGTGAAGGAAACCAGAAGAGAATGCAGTAGAGTAATTATGCTGGGTGGTTATAATTAAAGTGCAGTTACTCACAGAGGATCAGTGTGGGCTGTAATTATCATATGGCAATGAAACTTCGTAGGTAAATGCTAATGCGGGGGCAGAAGTAGCACTGCTGAACATTCCAGCAGCTTTTGACTGGAGAAGTGGGGAAGGCTCCCTCGTGTTTAAGTTGGCCATTCTGCAGTGGTACCAGGAGGGCGATTTCCTGCAAAAGGATCCTCACCTTCCATGGTAGTGTATCTGCATCATGAATTTGACCACGATGGGTCTGTGTTTTGCTGATTTACGCCTTCTTCTCACTTCATTCAAATTAATTATTCAAGTGATATTAAGATTATATTGCCCCTCCCTCACCCCATCCAATGGTCTGGCGTCTTGCGACACACCGTAGAGTGCAGCAGACTGAAGACAATTGATGTTGTTACTGGTATTTGCCTGTTAAGTTTTCCAGCTTGTTCAATATTCACTTCGTTGGCTCTTGACTGCTGTCGTTGGATTCATAATTTTGCTTGCTGTATGAATCCTTGATTGATAATATTATTAGCGAATTAATTAACTGCAATTACTTTGTAAGGACTGGACTATAAAACCACTGAGTCCTCTCCATGTGTAGGAGGCATATGGCAGGAAAGCCTCAGAAACTACAATTTATGAACTCTAGTTTAGAGTTGAAACAGCATGGAATGACATACTCTCATCTGTCATCCACACTCAGGTCCATTTAGTGCCCAGGTTAGACTCTTTTTTCCTGCCAGGGATAACGGCTTTATGTATTAAATTCCACATTCTATATACCTTCAATTCACCTAGAAGTTTATGGTAATTGTGTGAAATCTTATGGGACTTAACTGCTAAGGTCATCAGTCCCTAAGCTTACACACTACTTAACCTAAATTATTCTAAGGACAAACACACACACAGGACTCGAACCTTCGCTGGGATCAGCCGCACAGTCCATGACTGCAGCGCCTTATACCGCTCGGCTAATCCCACGCGGCCCTAGAAGTTTAATCATAAATTGTTTATACCACACTGTATACACAACAATAAGCAAACATTCATTATTTGCAATCATTCCTGTCCGTGCTATTTTGATGTGCAACATTTCAATTAATAACGTTGAGTGGTCACTTGAATCGGCTGTCTCACTCTAAAGGCTGCTCTTATAGCTTCATTTATGTATTAATTCAGCTTTGTGACCATATAGGTTTGCATCAGCACACTGGTATTCTTTCTTGGCCTGAGAATGGTGAACATTTTCAGCAACAGCTTGTAATGATAGATATGTTCTACGATTGGGTCTTATGTTCAACTGTCAGTTGTAGTCTACATTAGCCTGGCGTTATTTAATATGTTAGATGATGTATAGTGGATGCTGTGGTTGTGGCCTTCATATCCCAATCTACTACATTGGTAAACTCTCGTTTTTTGTTGTGGAACCTCAATATGTTGGTCTTTGCTATAATACTTAGATGATTTACCCAACATTGCATGTTGGAATTGTGTATTTCCCTAAAAGTTTTAGTCCCTATCCGTTCCCACTGCCATTGTAATTTTTATCCATTAATTTTTTCCTTTCTTTCCTTTTGCGAGTACGTTGGTGTCTCCTGTACAGGGAATGAGTAATTTTGTGATGGTGTTGCCTATGCATCTGATTCATTTTTCTGTTGGGACCATTTTGCCTTAGGACTTTAGTTCCTCACTCTGCCCACAAGGCAGTAGCTTTTGTCTCATCTGCTTCTTTGGCAGTTGGGATAGACCAGTATCCACTTCCACTTTTCACACCAATGACTTTGTTGTAAAATACTCTACATCTGGCTTCAACCATAAAGCATGTCCTGTTAGGGCAGCCTTACCAATACCTATACTACCAATGGTAAAGTACTTAGCTTCATTGGAACACATATATCTCCTTGCCTGGTACTGAAGCTGGTATCAACTGGGATGCTCAGCAATTATGTGCTACAAAAATATTTCTACAACACAGGGAATATACTGCAGTAAAAATAAAAATATTGTCACATAGAAGAAGGTGTAATTAGATGAATGATGGACACTAACTTCACTTAACAAAGGTTTATTCAGCACTTGCACATCCACAAGTGCTTAGCAAACTGCCTCCTGCTAGAACACATACGTTATATATACAGTTACAAAACATTACAGTACAATGATTCTTGACATATGTGGATACTTCTAGAATGTACTCGAATCGAATATACAAATTAAAATTCGTAATTCAGGTGAGTTTTGAACTCACGACCCTCCATGCAACAGTCTCGTTTCATAAATACCACACCACGGTGATTATACTACTCAGCATCTTTTGCGACATTGCTCCCTCCTTAAGAGAACAGCGTCTCAGTGTGACGTCCTCCTAGTCTGGGAACAAGTCATCGGTCCCGCATACTCCGACTCCTGATGACTGATGTTCGCCCTGGTGGTGATCTTCTTAGAACTTCCTTTGCCGCTATGCCCTTCTGCTTGTTGCCTGTCGCTGGAGGTTCGAATTTACCCTGGGTTGCAGGATCCTTATAGGGATTCATTCGAACGAAGTGGACCGTATCTCTGATCTTTTGTCGTCTTGTGTCGGGGACGAAATCTTCAACTTCATAAGTAACATCAGACAATTGTTTTACAACCCTATAAGGTCCAAAGTAGTGCCTGAGGAGCTTCTCAGAGATACCAACCTTCCGAACAGGAGTGAAAGTCCAGACGAGGTCGCCAGGCTGGTAGACAACAGGGCGGTGGCTCACGTCTTACCTTCAGTGATCGTTTTCTTGTGCCTGCAGTGAGCGGTGTCGAGCTAACTGCCGAGCTTCCTCAGCTCTGTTTAACACCTGGCCAATGTAGTCGTCATCCACGTCATCAGTATGTGTCCATGTCGTCGTAGTCGCCTCACGCCCATGCACCGGGAAAAATAGCGTAAATCCTGTGGTGTCTTGTTTGGTGGTGTTGTAGGCAAATGTCACGAAAGGTGCCACCTCATCGCAGTTGCTCTGCTCGACATTGACGAACATTGATAGCGTGTCGGCCAAGGTCTTATTAAGGCGTTCAGTAAGCCCGTTAGTTTGCCGATGGTAGGCAGTCGTCATATGATGAGTAATGTTGCGCTGACGGTTTATCTCTGTCACAAGATTCGATTGAAAAATTTTCCCTCAATCCGTAATTAACGACCTTGGTGCACTGTGTTGTAATACAATGTCTTTCACGATGAATTTGGCTACCTCGAATGCTTCGGCTGGTTTCACGGCTTTTGTAATGGCATAGCGTGTCAGATAATCAGTGCAAACAATAATCCATCTATTGCCACCAGCAGACGTTGGAAATCGTACGAGGAGGTCAATCCCAACACGCTGGAAAGGCGTTTGGGCTGGTGAAATTGGTATGAGCCGGCCAGGTGGTTTCTGAGGAACTGCCTTTCTCCTCTGGTACTCTCGACAGTGTGAAGGACACTCATCAATAAAATTGGCCAGAAAAATCTCTTGCGAGTCCTATCGTATGTCTTAATAAATCCTAAATGTCCGGCCTCAGGTGTGTCATGGAATTTCTGTATAACATCTAAGCGCATGTGTTTAGGAATCACTGGCGGCAACCTCTTTCCAAACGGATCAAAGTTTTTCTTGCAAAGTAATCCATTAACTACCTTAAATTGTCCTTTCACATCCTCTGACCGATTTTTGGCAAGCATAATTTGAGATATCTTGGCGTCCTTCTTCTGCTCAGCATAGAGATCCTAGAGTGCAGCGAGACAATCACTATCTCCATCAGAGTCTTGATGGTCTTGCACAGGGTTTCTTGAGAGACAGTCAGCATCTTGGTGTTTTTTTTCACTTTTGTACACTATGAAATGTCATACTCTTGAAGACGTAGTGCCCACCTGTCGAGTCGTCCTGTTAGATCCTTAAGACCTGTCAACCAACAAAGTGAATGATGGTCTGTAACAACTGTGAATGGCCTTCCATAGAGATACTGTCGAAATCACAGCAAGACATTCTCTTTCTGTAGTTGAGTAGTTTGTCTCGGCTTTTTTAAGTGTCCTAGAAGTATAGGCTATAACCTCCTCTTTTCCATCCGAAATTTGCACCACGACAGCACCGATCCCATACCCAGTGGCATCTGTGTGTAGTTCTGTAGGTGCTCTCTCATCATACAGACCAAGTACAGGGTCAGTCGACAGAGGTTTTCCAGCACATCAAAAGAATCTTGTTGAGCACCACCCCAGATAAATTTAGCATCGGCTTTTAACAACTTTTGAAGTAGCCTGGCTTTGATGCAAAAGTCTTTGATAAAACGGCAGCAATAAGAACATAATCCGAGGAAATTCCGTTACAGGTCTCACTTTTTCTGGGTCTGACCGCACACCTTCGTTTGATACAAGGTGTCCAAGTATTTTTATGTCTTTTGTTCCAAAGAGACACTTTCTTGAATTAAGTTTCAGTCTGCCTTTTTGGAGACACTTAAGAACGGCCCTCAGTCGTTTTACGTGTTCATCAAATGTCTCTGAGAACACTATAATGTCATCTAAATAACAAAGACACGTCGTAAACTTCAGGTGACTTAGAAGATTATCCATCATTCGTTCAAATTTGCTTGTGCATTACACAAACCAAACGGCGTTACCTTAAACTCATAGAGGACCTCAGGGGTGATGAAAGCAGTTTTCTCACGATCAGCCTCATCTACTTCGATTTGCCAGTATCCCGATTACATGCCCATGGTTGAGAAAAATTTAGCCCCCTTCAGACAATCTAGTGTAGCGTCAATTCGTGGAAGGGGGTAAACGTTCTTTTTAGTTATCTTGTTAAGCTTCCTGTAATCAACACAAAAGCGCCAAGTGCCATCCTTCTTCCTGACGAGAACCACTGGTAATGACAATGGGCTCTGCGAAGGCTCAATGATTTCATTCTTCATCATTGGTGCTTTGTCTAATTTGCTCTTCACCTGTGGATTGAAGCATTCAGAGAACTCTTGAAGAATGGCAAGTAGCTCCTTCCATTGTTCCTTTGTGAGATCTGATGATAGTCGAGCTAGATGATCTTGACTCGTAGTGGTAGTGCCAGTTTCGCCCACAGACTCGGCATGGGAGGTTTCTATGACGCTCAGCTGTTCGGCAATTAACGGTCCAGAGCTTGCCATGCACATGCGTCTTGGAAGGATCTGCAGTTCTCAGCGACAGTTAACTATCCACAATGCACTGAATCCGTTCTTGAACGAGACGGCAGAGGCTGGGATGACCCAGTTATTCTTCAGTGATATGCTTCTCTTACATTCCACTACATGATCCATGGGTCGATACATGGCATGACACATGACAGCTACCTTTTTAGCGCTGACTGCAGGAATGATCACTTCATCCAGCACACACAGTCTCCACACACTTGGATGTGCATCTTCCTGTCCACAGTATCTCATCTCGTCTAGCATAATCTTCGAGAGATCTCAATCTATAATTGCCTGAGAAGCTTTCAAAAAGGCCCATCCGAGAATGACGTCATTACTACATTCTTGTAAGACGATGAATTATAAGGGCTGTGTATGGCGACTATACCCACACGAATGACACGTCTTCCTGTAGGTTTTACATATTTCCCATTAGCCACCTTCAGCAGAGATGTTTTGCTGTCGGTAAATATGGTTGTCTGAAACTGGCGATGGTACTTCTCCAAAATGACTGAATATGATGCTCCAGAGTCCACAAGAGCTTGGGCTGGTCAGCCATCCATGAGGATGTCGACGTAGTTTCCTATCATTTTTGTAGTGATTGACGGTGGAGAATTTTTCTCTTCGGCGGTCTCACCTCCAAGGAAGGTCACACCCTTTAGTTTTCCAGGTTGTAGTGGCTAGGTGATCGGCTGGAGCTTCTAAACGGCGATGGAGACCTTGATAGGCGTGTTGGGGAGCGTCCTCTCCAGCGGCTAGCTTGCGGCAATGGTGACCTATGTCGTCCTGCACCCACATCTTCTTGTTCATCCTCGTCGTCCCGGAGTTGGCGTCGGCTAAGATCGGTCTGCTGTCTTCTGGCGCGGGCGTCATCAAATATCCGCCGCCTTTCTCGACAACAGCGCACCACATGTCCCGGTCGCCTGCAGTGGAAACATACTAGTTGTTTATCCTGGGTCCTCCAGATGTCAGTCTTCCTTGGTGCCCAGGCAGGTCATGCGGCATTGTAGGAACGTTACTTCGCCTGGGACTCAACTTTTTCGCTGTTTTAAAGGGAAATGAAGGACGAGAGATTGGGTTCAATGTCTGTTCCACTTCCTCCCTTATGACCTCTTGAAGCGTCTCGGTTTTTTGCTCGCCGTGCAATTCAAGTGCCTTCTGAACTTCCTATCTCACTATCTGATGACGAACACTTGTGAAATCTGTTCCTTTCTCCATCACAGACATCGATACGACGTTTGGAAGCCATTCAAACTTCTTCTGTATAATTCTTTTTGGATGTATTGTCTCGATATACTGGCATCATTTTATGAAGTCGTCTGCTGTCGAAACCTCCTTCAGGAGTAGGGCTTGATACATGTCCTCAGCAACACTCTTCATGAGATGTGCAACCTTATCTTCCTCCTTCATTATGGGATCCACTATTTTACACAGCTCCAAGACGTCTTGAATGTAGGATGCTGTAGTTTCTCCTGGACGCTGTGCCCTGCACTTTAATTTATCTTCAGCCTTGCACTTCTGTCGTTGTGTGTCGCCGAAATACTTGCGCAGTTCCGCCTGTAATACTTCCCAGCTTGTGAACTTCTCCTCGATGTTCTCATACCATTGCTTGGCAGTGCCCTCCAAGTAGAAAAATATGTTAGCCAAACACACGGTGTCATCCCATTTGTTAAATTTGGCTATACTCTCATATACCTTCAGCCACTTGTTTGGATCTTGGCCATCGTCATCAGAGGACCCCGTAGGATGTCTCATGTGGTGTCACACAGTTGCTGTCATCGTAATATCCTCTTCTTCATCTGTTTGCGATAGATTGCGATCTGTTGAATATGGCTCGAACTCGGTTTTCTCCCCACGTAAACGGCGGCTCTGTCGTTGCCTGATTAGAGTCACTGTGTCGTCGATAATGTGCCCTATCACAAGTTCCAATACTCATTATCTCCACCACAATAATGGCGCGTAGAAGAAGGTGTAATTAGATGAATGACGAACACTAACTTCACTTAACGAAGGTTTATTCAGCACTTGCACATACAAGTGATTCTTGACCTTTGGGGTACTTTTAGAATGTACTCGAACCAAATATAGAAATTAAAATTTTACGGTGCAGGTGAGTACTAAACTCATGAGCCTCCATCCCACAACCTAACGTTAGTACCACTACACCACACTGATTGCACTACCCAGCTTTTTCTGCGACAGTATATACTTTATCAACTTAACCTTAAGCAAAAATAGAGCACTGTAGCGCAATTTAAAAATAGAACAATGTGAATTGTAAGTGAACATATTCTGTCAAAATGAAATAACTGTGAGATGCTTATGTACAAACAGTAGTGTTAAATATAGGAATATTCTGTAAGACATAATTGATGGAAGTACTACGTTGCCTGGGGTCAGAGTCGACGTGGCTAATTAGGTGTGCTACATATACGATCGTCCAACAGGCGGGGAAGGAACTGGAATCTACGTCAGATGAAGTCTGAGACACTTTCAAATACAACTACCGCCACTAACAGCAACAGAGGCAACAGCTATAACTGTGGACACCTCTCAAGGCCGAAGAACCTTTGTTGCCGTATACACAACGCCAAGAGGTCACATTGGTCTAGAAGACATCCGCGTACTGCTTGCACTCCAGGTCAAGTGCTGCTGAAAGGCGATTTTAAATGGAAGATTACTCCATGGAACTTGCTGCAGACTAACATTAGTGGCCGCTGTCTACGGAGCCTTGCAGAGCGACGTGAGGCAGTAGTTATCGGCCCATACGAACCTATGATGCATCCGTCACGTGCCCAGCCCAATGTGTTGGATATCATCGTAATAAAAGGAATAAGAAGGAACGTAAGTGCCAACACCAGGTCGGCGATGTTATTAGACCATCTTCCAGTGATGTTTAACCTTGAAGCAGGCGTCGCGCCACCAAACTGCAGAGGACTTGATTTGCAGAAAATAGCCTGGCCGCAGTACAAAGAGTTAATCTCTGAAACTTTAGCGGAAACACTTGACCCAACGCATCTTGGTGCTGAAGCTGCCATATAACACATCACGTACAGCATCATCCAAGATGCTACAGCTGCCATACGAGCAAGGAGGCGAGATGATGGCAACATCAGACACCCACAGCAGCTCTCACCACACTTGTGAACGAAATTACTGCCAAAAATCGATTACACCGAGAGTGGATAAGGGCGCGCAACCCGGAGATAAAGAGGACACTAAACCGGATGCGACGTCATATTAATGCGGCTGTAGCTGCCCTTAGGCAGCAGGAGTGGACGGACAAAATCGCTCAGCTAAACATCTAAACATCGAAGATGGCACCACCTGGAAGGTAATCGAAGCCTACCTGCGTCGATCGATGAAAATACCACCCTTACAGGACGGCGCTGACTACGTTAGCGAGCTGAATGCCAAGGCAAACGCCTTTGCAGACGCATTCGCCGCTAACTTCACACCGATCGAAGGTCACATACAGATCATCTTCCTGGCAGGGTGAGAAGATGACCGAGTAATCACTCCGATCGGCCCAGTCGAAGTCGCCCTGCAACTTATCTTTGCAGTCTCAACAGTGGAAAGGCAGGAGACTCCCATTCAGTGACAAATACCTTGCTGATACAAATACCAGATGCAGCAATGAATGTTCTAGCCAACGTATTCAGTGTGATTCTACCATCGGGAACATTCCCATCCTGCTTTAAGCATGCAGAGGTGGTAGCTCTTCCCAAGCTAGGGAAAGACATCTGCTTCGCGAAGAACTACTACCCAATCGATCTACTGCCAACACTCTCAAAGGTGTTTGAGAGACTCTACATCCAGCGCCTCCACCAGCGTATTGAAGACTAGGGCCTCCTGCTGAATGAACAGTTTGGTTTCGCTAGAGCCACTCGACGGTCCACCATCTGCTACGTTTGATGGAAGAGGCGTTCGGATCCATTGACCGACGCTAATATTTCGGCGCTCTTGTGTTCGATGTGTCTCGTGCCTTTGACTCTACATCTACATCTACATCTACATTTATACTCCGCAAGCCACCCAACGGTGTGTGGCGGAGGGCACTTCACGTGCCACTGTCATTACCTCCCTTTCCTGTTCCAGTCGCGTATGGTTCGCGGGAAGAACAACTGTCTGAAAGCCTCCGTGCGCGCTCTAATCTCTCTAATTTTACATTCGTGATCTCCTCGGGAGGTATAAGTAGGGGGAAGCAATATATTCGATACCTCATCCAAAAACGGACCCTCTCGAAACCTGGCGAGCAAGCTACACCGCGATACAGAGCGCCTCTCTTGCAGAGTCTGCCATTGAGTATATTAAACATCTCCGTAACGCTATCACGGTTACCAAATAACCCTGTGACGAAACGCGCCGCTCTTCTTTGGATCTTCTCTATCTCCTCCGTCAGACCGATCTGGTACGGATCCCACACTGATGAGCAATACTCGAGTATAGGTCGAACGAGTGTTTTGTGAGCCACCTCCTTTGTTGATGGACTACATTTTCTAAGCACTCTCCCAATGAATCTCAACCTGGTACCCGCCTTACCAACAATTAATTTTATATGATCATTCCACTTCAAATCGTTCCGCACGCATACTCCCAGATATTTTACAGAAGTAACTGCTACCAGTGTTTGTTCCGCTATCATATAATCATACAATAAAGGATCCTTCTTTCTATGTATTCGCAATACATTACATTTGTCTATGTTAAGGGTCAGTTGCCACTCCCTGCACCAAGTGCCTATCCGCTGCAGATCTTCCTGCATTTCGCTACAATTTTCTAATGCTGCTCTGTGTGGCAAGACGGCATGCTTTACAAACATTTTTGTACTTTGGATTCCGACGCCGCACATGAGTCTCCTCCTGAGCTCCCTGCGAGAGAGGTCGTTTGATGTTCGGACTGTCAGTGGAATTTCCATGGAGCATCGAATACTTATAGATACACCACAAGGCTCGATTGTTGTCCAGCTCTCTTCTCATTGCACACAGCGGATCTGCCACGCACCGAGCCCAGTTGCTCTGAATATGGATGACACCACACTTTACAGCCGCAGTAGAAGCGCAGCAATCCTACAAAAGGGGGCAGCAGATGGCCACAGACGACCTGACCGAGTGGACAAACCACATGCCATCGTGGGTGGCGAGGGCGAAAGCACAAGGTTGGCTGCGGCGGCTATAACCTGTGATAAACCCAACATCATTACTACCTGCCCACTAAGATCTCACGCTTTAAAACGCTAGAATACGACCCCTGCTGGAATAGGCAGCAGTGGTGCATTGAAACACAGCTCAGACAAACCTTCGCTGTCATCAGACCATAAAAACAAAGCTCTGAAACTGGCACTCCACCTTCCATGAGGTTTCCCCTCGGAGGACCTATACGTCATTACCGACATCCTGCCACTGAGAAGACGGTTTAAGAAAACTGCCAAGTATTTTTATGAAACGACAGAGCAAGCGAAAAATTCATTAATCTGTGAGCTCAGCCAAAGGCCACACAGGTTATCTTCAACATAATGGCCAGACTTGTTACGACTCTAGTAAATATGTCATAGCATAAAATCATCAGAAAGTTCCTGTGCAGAGCAGCGAAGCCAATCAAACGACTTTCACTACGAAGAGCTGCCCAGATCTCAGAAGGAACAATACCAAAAGGCTATTTCCCACTTTTATGAAACGTTTGAAGTCACAGAACAATTAAACTGCTATGAACCAAGAGTGATGCACAAAAGTACTGTGTTACAAAATATGTGGAGTTATGTCTGTCCATTTTATGCCACGTCTCCATTTTGATCCAGACCATAATCTTTATCACATCACCAGACATAGTCCATAATGTAGTATGGTCTACAGCAGTCCACTCACCCCACCACCGCCCCACACCGAACCCAGTGTTATTGTGTGGCTTGGCCCCCAGTGGACCCCAGGAACGTTTCACACCAGATGAGTGTAACCCCAAATGTATGAGTGGTAGAGTAATTATGGTGTAAGCGTACATGGAGATGGTGTTTGCTCAGCAATCACCAACATAGTGTAACTGAGGCGGAATAAGGGGAACTAGCCCGTATTCGCCGAGGTAGATGGAAAACCGCCTTAAAAACTATCCACGGATTGCCCTGCACATTGAACCTCGATGCGTTAGACCACACAGCAAACCGGGTGGCTAAGTATAATATAGTACACAATAAGTTATTGCAGTTGCATATTTTGTTTGTAGTAAGAAGTGGAGGAAAGTGTAAATTTAAAAGTTGATGTACCTGCACAGAGAATACAGTAAAGAAATGTAAAGCATCAATTTCACCTGCAGACTGCGTCTCAAGTATTGGTCACTTAGAGTTGAACAGAAATGTAGAAGTCAGTTGAAAATATGCCCTGTGGACATATATACACCAACTTATGTCACTCAGTGGAGCAGTGCCATGTCTGACTTTGAAAGTTTTAATATATTATAGTTATTATAATAAGGTGTCAGTCTGCTCCTTCCTAAATGTTTTGATGCTGACAGTAACAACAGTGGCCATTAGCTGTCAAACCTATCTATATACAATTTCTGGAGAGGAAGTTTTGACACAGATTATTTGTGTTTGTCTAGGAAAAGACCTTCATGGAAACATGTTTTATATTTAAAAAACTGTATTATCCCACTCAGTGTCTAATTATAGCCATGTGGGAGACTGCTGTTTAGTAACTTGAACTAATCTGCTGTTTGCCTCCAAAGGCATACACTCTGTGGTTTCCTTATATTATCATTCCCTAAAATACAGTAGTTCTCTGTATGCCTGAGTGTGGGAGTGAGCTTCTGATTCAGTTTACCTGTAGCAACAATAAACTACACTGTTCATCTTTTCTGTAATCAACCACCATACTGCTTACCTTTGCATATGAATACCTGATGGAATGCATTTTATGATTAAACAGTGACTTCAGTATCTCATCAGTACTATTTTGAAATCACCAAAATTGTAATTGTTATAATTGTATCTAAATCTTAAGGAAGACCAAAAAATCGAGAAGAGTTTAATGCAAGCCAGTTACAGAAAATGGTTCCTTGAAATGTCTGAGGAAGGAATTTGAGCCGGCCGCAGTGGTCTAGTAGTTCTAGGTGCGCAGTCCGGAACCGCGGGACTGCTACGGTCGCAGGTTCGAATCCTGCCTCGGGCATGGATGTGTGTGATGTCCTTAGGTTAGTTAGGTTTAAGTAGTTCTAAGTTCTAGGGGACTGATGACCACAGAAGTTAAGTCCCATAGTGCTCAGAGCCATTTGAAAGGAATTTGAACTATTAGAGTTATTACTACCTGATCATATGATAAATATAATGTTCTGTAAGTGTAAAATTCTGTATAACTATTGGAACCACAATAATGTTTTATTTTCATATCTTCCACTGAAGTATCGATTCAAAGAGCTGAAGTAAGCAGATTTTCCTCTATGTCATGTAGCTGGACTAATATATACGCTGAAGGAAAATGAAAAGGGAAGATTAAGTTTTATCTTCCCTTTGAACATGAGTGCGTTAGAGACAAAGCTCAAGCTGGAATATGATGTAGGGATGGAAATTCGATGTGTCCTTCTAAGGAGCTATCTATATGTTCATCTTAATCGATTTAGGAGATCCATAGAAAAGCTTAACAGAGGTTTGGATTCCACTTCAACGAATGTGAGTCCTATGCCTCAGCCAGTGCAACACATTGCCTGGTTTTGTCATCAGTATTTGACCATGAAAGGGAGGAGCCATGGGATGATTAGCCTCACACTCCTGTAATCTTTAGTAAGAGGCAATGAGTCGACAAATTGGAAGCAACCACAGCACCACTGTTCTGAGACTTGTCATACCCGTTGAACTGTAGTGGGATGGAAGGAAACTGGTATATCATTCCATGTAGGCTTTCACGGCCGGCGTCTTCATCAGTAAACACTTCCGGGCTAAGTTTCCGTGTTCGATCTGTAGAACTTCTTCTCCCTGACGTTTCGTTCTCAACTACGGAGAACATCTTCCGAGGTGAGTCAACGACTGGCTGCTAGGAAAAAAGAGAGATGGGGCCCCTCCACGCCCGCACCAAGGTGGTGACCAAACCAAAAGTTCTACTGTCACCTCCGTAAACATGTTAGTTGTCTAGTAAGTGGATCACAGGATGCTGGGCTGTGATGTTGTCCGTGCGTCTGGGTAAGGCTACGCATTAACACGGTCCATCAGGTGATAGATAGTGGACGAAACGCGAGTGAGGGTAGCGATTTGAAGAGCAGAGGGAAAAAAGTGCCATGGCTTGTGCCGTGGGAGAAAAAACCTCTGCGACAGTGGGATGGGTAGTAAGAGCAGTAGTGGCTTACTAGCTGCGATAGCTCATGCAAGGTTGGATTTGTTAGTATAGGTATCATGCATCATTACCATGACAAGCGATGGCGATGTGTCCCAGTTGCTGCAGCTGCTACATTCCTGGAACAATCAAGATCGTTATACAGTAGTGGGAGATCGGCCATAGATCATCTCACTGTGTGGGGGATGTGTGGAGCTTGTTTGCATGCAGTGTACGGTACGGCTTCCCTGTGTGGTGCCAGTTATTCGACAGTGTATTTCAGCTGGATATCCAGTAATGGCGTCTGATTAACAGGGGCTCGCCTGTGCCGTTATGTTTGCGTATGCTTGGCCATAGATGTTATGTCCTTACAAGTATGTCTTTTGGTCTTTTATGTTTCCATCTATGGTTGTGGTCGTAGTTCCCTAGATTCAGAATAAACGGGTTCTGCGAATGTCTGGAGTTTCTGTATAGTCTTGTGGTGAGTTTGTGGATTACCTCCGTGAGAGTCTCAAGTCGGTATTCCCGGTGAAGGTCCGCGATGCGTGTGTATCGTGGAGCATTGCTTATGATTTTGAGTACTTTGTTTTGTATTAGCTGCAGACGATGCAGGCGTGTAGGCGCAGTGTATCCCCAGACAGGAGCTGCGTACGTCATCAGGGGTCGGATAAGTGTCATGTACATGGACCTCGACACCCTTCTGTTCAGTGTGCTACACCTGTTGAGCATAAGATAGAGCTGTTTGAGCCTCGCGCTAGCTCGGTTGGTCATGTGTTGTATGTGATCCCCCCAGAGTAATTTCCGGTCCAGCCAGACACCGAGGTATTTGACTTTCTCGCGGAAACGTATTGGACGTGCATGTAGAGTTATTGGTCTGCAGTAGCGGTGTTTGCGCAGTTGCTTCGGTCTTCTAGTGAACAGAACGGCCTCACACTTGTCGACGTTTACTCTAACACGCCATTTCTCCAACAAAGGCTCGGCCACTCTGAGTGTAGTCTGTAGGCGTGACGTAATGTTTGATGGTTTCCAATCTTGCGCAAGGATGGCTGTGTCATCCGCGTAGATTGCCATCATTGTGTTGTGTGTGGTTGGGAGATCGTTTATGTAGAGGTTAAACAGTAGGGGCCCTAGGATGCTTCCCTGGGGTACTCTCGCGTGTATACCATGTCGTGTTGATTGTTTTCCCTGCACGTCAGTGTTGAAACTCCTGTCTGTGAGGTATGAGTGTATTAGACACAGCAGCCCATCGGGGAATCCCGCGTCGCTGAGTTTGTGGATGAGGCTGTTGTGCCATAGACGGTCGAAAGCCTTTTCGATGTCCAGGAACACTGCCCCTGTAGCTTTGTTTATGTTGAAGCCATGTGTTATATGTTCAATGACCCATAGGAGTTGTTGTGTTGTGGAGTGGTGATTCCTGAAGCTGAATTGCTCCGGTCTCAGGATGTCATTTGTTATGCAGTGCCTAGTGATGCGTTTGAGAATCACCTTCTCAACAATCTTACTGAGCGAGCTCAGAAGGCTGATGGGTCGGTAATTTTGTAGGAGGCTGTGGTCTTTCCCCGGCTTCCTGAACATCAGGACCTTGGCCATCTTCCAAAAGGCGGGGAAGTGTTGGTGTTTTAGTATGGCATTCGTTATGTGTGTTAGGTACTCAGTTGCTTTATCCGTGAACTCCTGGAGGACACGGTTTTGAATGCCATCATGACCAGGGGCTTTCCTAGCAGCGGAATGCATTATAGCCCAGGAGACTTTGGCTGTGCTAGCATGTCGAATGTCGTCGCGCGATGGTTGGGCTAGAATGCGTGTAACCTCTTGGTCAGTAGCAAGTGTGAACACTGGATCTGATGGTACCAGGTTCGGTGTGAGTGACGCTGCGAGTGTTCAAGCCATTAGTTCTGCTTTCTCTTCCGGTGAGTATGCAGGTCCGTCAGGCCCTTGAAGCGTTGGGGTGTATATTTTCTCCCTGGTGAAGTGTCGGGCTAGTTGCCACACGCCAGGTCGTACGGTGTCCAGCCCATCGAGTTTTTGATTCCACTGTTGTGTTCTATGTGTTTGTATTTTATCGTGTATGATGCCCTGTAGTCTGTTAATGTGCCGTTTGAAGTACAGACGCCTGGTGCGCTGCCATTGTCTCCTGAGGCGATTCCTGCTGGGGCCGCCGCTTATATGGATATCGTAGGGGGCGCCACCACACGTCACGTGGCGTCGATGTGCAGCTATCTCTGGCTATCGTCTGTTCTCTCGATTGCAGGCAATCGATTGCCATGTGATTGATGCAACATCGACCGCCATATCTTATCCAATTTTAATCCTTCTTCTTTACGATTAAAATTGTATTGATGTTTGTGGATTTCAATTGCCTCTCTATACATACGTGTATAATAGTGCGACGTCCTTGCTAGCACGCTTGTTTCACCAAATTTTATTTCGTGATCTCCATCCTTAAAAACATGTTCCGCTACTGCCGATTTGTCGATATGTCCTAAGCGACAGTTTCTTTTGTGCTCCGTCAACCGTGTATTGATGCTTCTTTTTGTGGTTCCTATGTAAACCGTGCCACATCTACACGGAATTTTATATACCCCTGGGGTGGCTAGGGGGTGACGAGCATCTTTTGTTGATCTTAGGCATTCACTAATTTTCTTAGTAGGTCTAAAAATGGTCTCTACCTGAAACTTGGTTAGTACTTTCCCAATGCGATCCATGATATTATGAATGAACAGAAGAAATACTTTTCCAGCTGATGGTTGTTGCTGTCTCCTATTTTTAGGCATTTTTCTATTTGGGTGAAGTGCTCGGTTAATCTCGTTTTTCGTATAACCATTTTTCGCAAAGGCCATTTGTAAATGATTTAGTTCTTCTTGTAAGTAGCCTGGTTCACAAATATTATTGGCCCTATCCACTAGTGTTTTTATGACCCCCCCTCTTTTGCCTAGGGTGGTGGTTTGAGTTCTTATGAAGGTAGCGATCAGTATGTGTACCTTTCCTGTAGACCTTATGGCCTAAGGTCCCATCCGCCCGTTTGATAACTGATACATCCAAGAAGTTAAGTTGTCCATTCTTCTCCATCTCCATAGTAAATTTAATCTTTGGGTTGATGCTATTTAAGTGTACCAGGAAATCATTCAAGTCTTCTTTCTTGCTCATGATTCCATATTACAAAGGTATCATCCACATACCGATACCACTTCGAGGGGCTTTTTTTGGCAGACTGCAGTGCTTGATGTTCAAAATATTCCATGAATGAATTCGCAATTGCGGGACTTAGGGGGCTTCCCATGGCTACCCCATAGATCTGTTCATAAAATTCACCATTGTACTGAAAATAGGTCGAGGATAGACAGTGTTGGAACAAGGCTACTATATCAGTAGGGAACATATCAGCTATATGGGAGAGAGCTTCATCAACTGGAATCGAGAGAACAGACGATAGCCAGAGATAGCTGCACATCGACGCCACGTGACGTGCGGTGGCGCCCCCTACGATATCCATATAAGCGACGGCCCCAGCTCCTAGCAGCCAGTCGTTGACTCACCTCGGAAGATGTTCTCCGTAGTTGAGAACGAAACGTCAGGGAGAAGAAGTTCTACAGATCGACCACGGCAACTTAGCCCGGAAGTGTTTACTGATGAAACTGGTATAGTACTGACATAATAAGAATGGCACCTTGAGTTCTAAAATGTGCAGCTCTCAACATTAGACTCATACTTGCTCTATCAGTGGGCACCACTGATGATGATGATGTATCCATAGTGTGCACATAACACAAGAGAACCATCCGGTGGAATTAAAGTGTTGTAGCCACAAGTGGCTTTCATCCTTCTTCTGTCTCTCATTATTATTAAAAGATGTTTTAAATTACTCACTTTTATCGTAGTCAGTTTTACTAAAGAATTTACATTTAAGACACCTGACACTCAACTCACAATTGACCTGAAGATACATAGAACCATAATAAGCACCACTTGGAATAGTAAAACTAATAACTGTCAGAAAATTGGTTGTTACATGGAAGTTATTGCAAATGACGGAAAAATCTTTCATTATTTGACTGCTGTGTGATGACATGCAACATCTACTAATAGTCCTTATGGTTGGCAATTGATAGAAAATTACTGTTACTTTGACCTTACCAAATAGAGAGGATTTTTAGAGAAATATTCTGAATGAAATACAGCATCTACTTAGAATTTGTATATTGGAAAGTCTTCTTTCTTGGACTGTTTTAGTGACAGAACTAGAACATTATTCAACCTTCAACAGATTAGTGCACTTTATGTAATAGGTTGAATTTGAAATTGAAAAAAAAATAAAATTCGTAAAGTACCGTACTTAACTTGGCCGACTGAGCTGGCGAAATTCGGTATTTATATACCTTCACAGTTTTCTCACTGGGCCTTAATTCAGTGAAATCAAGTTCCATTATGTTCTTGGTTATAATATTTAAAAATAACCTCCTTTATACAATAATCACTACAATCTCTTTTTTGAGATATATATCATCATTAAATAACATGAGAGACATTTTCTTATGCCTTATTTCACTTACGTCTGACCAGCTCTCTTCTCAGTGATTGCTACTATGAACTCCTTTGTACAGTCTTGGCAATGACTGCACCAAAATAAGAAATGTATACAATTAAATTTCCATTACAATATTAATTTCTAAAGTTTACAAGCTATCAATATAATTCTATTAAACTTAGAAAATTTTCTTTAATTTACATAAATGTTTGATCATTTTTTACTTTCACACTATGGCTTCTGATCTTTACATAATTCGAATTTCAGTATACGAAATAAAAAAAATTCGAATCTAATATCTTGACATTACAAAACAAATTGTAACATTCCCTACCACAAATAAATGAAAAATAGCGTTATTTCCTTTCAGTTTCACAATATAAATTCATGTTCATCTATATATTATATATACATTTACTTTGCAATTAGAATATGTTAAAGTCATGTTCATCTACTTCTTAAATATACATTTTCCTTGCAATTAGTATGTGTTAATTACAAGTCAACAATGATGAATCACAATACACGTCAGAAGTTTGGCACACAGATCCACATTTCACCATGTATCAATTCCTTAACCAAGTCATCATAATATTGTGACTTTCTAACAACTTACCCAATTGTAATATCTACTAGCATTATTGTGAAGTTTGTAACTTATTAAAATAACGTTAATTGCCCAAAGAAAAGCCTGTGGTCTACTCCTCGGTTTTTTAAACACATTTAGCTTGTCTGACACATCGAACTAGAACAAGCACATACGTGCTTGTGAAAAAGTAAGAGCAGTATGTGGAAATAAAGTGGAAAATTGGTAGTAATAATCTTAGAACATGCTCAAATTTTCTACTAGTAATGTACGGTGTCTCTTTCTACATATGAATGATGTGCCTATACCAGTATATACGTATAAGATAATGTATGTATATGAAAATCTACTCAAAGCAAATAGGAACTCAAGAAAAACTGGAACAAAGAACTTCTCTTAATATGAAAGTAGGTAATAGATTTGTCAATAAAAATAATTTGTCAGGAATTGCAAAGAAGACTCTGTACTTGTGTGCATAGTATGATCAGTGAAATGATATCTGGAACAAGTTTGGATACCAAGCTGTAAAGGATGTACTGAAGTACAAAATTCTGAGTATAGATAGGTATATACTAATGATCCAAAACATAATGACCACCATTATGTGGTGGTCCACCTTTGAAATGGAGTACAACAGTGATTTTTCAGTTCATGGGTTCGAAAAATCCTTGGTAGGTTTCAGAGGTATGTGCCACCAGATGTCTATCCAAATGCCACGCAAATCTGGTAAATTATGGGATGGTGGCTTGTGGGTGTTGAGTTGGTAGTCAGCAGCAAAACGGAAGATTGGGTGTAATGTCTCATCGACATTGAGGTCATTAGAGACAGAGCACAAGCTCAGATTGTGTCAAGAATGAGGAAGGAAATCGGCTGTGGCCTTTCAAAGGAACCATCCCGGCAGTTGTCTGGAGCGATTTAGGGAAATCACGAAAAACCTAAATCTGGATGGCTGGATACAGATTTGAACTATAGTCCTCCCAAATGCGAGTCCAGTGTGCTAACTACTGCGTCACCTCACTCTGTGTGACCAATAGTGTCCCATGTGTGTTCCATTGGGTTCCGATCAGGCAAATTTCGTGGCCAAGTCTTCAACATGAATTCATTATTACTGTCATTGGCATGGTGTTGTGACATGTACAGCTATACTTTTGGATGATGTCATCAATGTTGGGGCAGACATCAAACATGAAGCGGTGCGGGTGCTGAGCTATAAAATTCACTTAAGCCACAGCCGCTGTTGTGCCTTCAATTACAATCACATCACAGGCCAATGGAAGCCCAGGTAAATGTCCCCATAACATAGTACTGCCTTCAACGGCCTGTGCAAGAACTGAATAACAGATTCCAAGCTAGGACAGTAAAACAACAAGAACGGTTATTTTGCTTTAAGATTATGTGCAGAATACCCGATAGGAGTCTTCTACAAATGTTATGACAACTGATGCCACAACGCACCTGATAACCCAAGAAGATTTGATCAAAGAGCTACAACGTTCAAAAGGAAGCAAGACATAGGAAATGGAATAAAAGAATAGTTCTCAGTGGCACACTTTCTATGCACCAGAGACGTTAGCGAACGAATTAGCAAGATGCCTTAATCATGAGTACACATCAAACCGACTTTCCTGTGTTGCTGAAGCATACTGAGTTTATTAGGGTCTACAAAGGGTACCATGCTCACAGCACTACAGATAAATACGACATATATGGTAAGTGCTGTGCCATCTACAGTAGGGATACTGGTAAGACAATTAGCACACACAGAGCAAAGCACAAACGCTGTATTCGATTGGGACTGGATAGCAGATCGCCATTAGTGGAGTACCATCGGGAATCTGGGTAGCGTATAAAATCCAACGAAGTCGACAATTTGCTGGACAGTCGTAGATAGGAACACGAAAAATAAGAACGGCAAATGAAATCCTGAGCAGCCTCACAATAGCAATAGACAGTGTGGCGACCAGGTCCCGACATCCTTGTTTTCAGCAAAAATGATTCAAATGGCTCTGAGCAACTTAACTTCTGAGGTCATCAGTCCCCTAGAACTTAGAACTACTTAAACCTAACTAACATAAGGACATTACACACATCCATGCCCGAGGCAGGATACGAACCTGTGACCGTAGCGGTCGCGCGGTTCCAGACTGAAATGTCTAGAACCGCTCGGCCACCCCGGCCGGCGGTTTTCAGCGATTCTATTACGACAGACTGAATTAACTGCATGGTAGCCATCTCACCAAACAGTACCATGACTGGTTAAGCAAACAGCACATGGAGAAAGGCATCGTTTTTCTGCAATTAACAGAAGGAGAAAACGATTGCCACAAAGTGGTAGCCAATTCGCAGTGGGCTACCAATTACCAATGCGTGTAGACCATAAATAGACTGCCATATTTCCTTTCTCTCTCTTCTACCCCTGACCAGTGGTATTATAGGACAACTAAAATACTAGTGTTATCATGACACCATTAGATAGGCAATATATTGAAGCATCCTTCCCTCAGCTGAATAATCTGCTACCTTAGGATTGCTGCAGCGGAGCAGGTTCGTCATTTATTTTAGTATTCTAGTATTTTACAAGATCAAGACGGAATGGCAAACACCTAGAAAAATTTTAATAATAAAAAACTTTATTTTTTTCAGGACCACGTGCCTTTCCACTAGGGTGCCTTTACAATTGGAAAACAGACCTATCTGAAGTATAAATTGTTGGAAAATCTACCTGATCTATTTCCATACAAAAAAAAATGGTTTCTCGAAAACGTTTTGAGTCTAATGGAAAGATTATGACGTCAGTATATGGATATTTTGCAAGCCATTCACAATTGCTCTTCCGAGGTGCACTCACTGAAAAAATATTAGGCTAAGTCATTGACCTAATAGGGGTCACATCTAAAAATAAGTGCAACTTTAATGTAAAAAATAATATATTCCGATAACAGGCACAGAATTTTTCTCTCTATCATCATACTGTGGCCTAATCTATCCACACTTCTCACACTGCATCATAGCATTGGGAAGTGTAGTTCATAGACACATAAAGATATTACACTGGCTACAGAAGACGGCTCTGTCATTTTCTTGCATAAATAACATTAAAGAAACATCTGCTTGAACCAGTACTTCACATACGAGTACAGAACAAGTGTCCTCAAAGCAGAACATGTATTTTAGGATATTGTAGAGTTATTTGAAGAGTACCTCAAGGTTCTGTGTTAGATGCTCTACGATTCTTCACTTCTATAGATGAATTTCCACTTCGCTTGTCACCAATATAGCCAGTGTTGTTCATAGATGATTCTACCTTTTCTTAAGGACACAATGATAAATAACAGAAGAACAGTAGAAGAGAGGAAATGGTTTAGAGACAATTTTGTTGTGGTAAATAAAAATAAAACAGTATGAATGGGTTTTAGAGACATAAGAACAAAAAATGAAACTGAAGTAATTCTAGGATTAATGGCCTGTAGCATTACCAAAGCATCTTAAATAATTTTTCTGTGGTTGCATATATGTATAGAGTATAAAAAGCTACTTACTGTAGGTATACAAATCTCAGTGTTTGGAGTAGATGAAAATGATCACTTTTTTATATAACAAACATACCTCAATGCATTTCAAATGGCGATGTACACAGGCCATCAAAAGAATGGAACAGAACAGTATGTCGACGACAAGGTTTATTGGCAAGAAATTTTTTACATTAACATATATGGGGTGATGCTTTTATTGTCTTCAAGTAACCTATTCTCACTGTGCGCCCTCATTAGTGGATATAATAGACGTATATTGGTTTTGTGCTTTTACGTCTTCCTAATCTTTATTCGATTGTTTCCTTTTTTCATGACGCATTGTGAAAATTTGATGAGTATTTGTATATTCTTCCTATGAGAGTTCTTTCACAGAAGAGCCCAGATATCTCCAAGTGAAAAATGACTTGGGTTTTACGGCTTATGGGCAAAGGACAAACCTTCCCTTTGACTAAGCAGGATGACAAATTGATGGAACGTTTAACATAAAGTAACCTTTTTCTAAAAGTGAGAAAGTTAGTTGTGCTGATTGCCGAAAACACAGTTATTTGTGACAGTATCTGGTACACAGAAAGAAAAAAATTGACTTAGGTGAAGAGGCTCTATCTATTGTCTTCTAAATATTATTTGATATCTTTGTATGTACTTATTTTTGTTAGCAAATAAATATCGGTATTTGAAAACATTTGGACAACACTTTTCCTATTCTTTGACATCTGCATTGTTTGCTATGCAAACTTAGTGAAGAATATACATTATGCATGTAGCCATTAATATATTTTATCAATGCTAGTTCCTTAATTCTGATACTATATTTCGACTTTCTGTATCATGCATGATATCTCTTAACTTCGCTTTCACTGTTCGTTGTTGGGCTATGTAACATTACATTGATTGAGTCTACAGTACAATTTTAGTGAAAATATATTCCGGGAACTTCTAAAGGGCTGTTAAATTGAAAAGGATTTTATAGTGTGGAGAAGTATATGTATAAAGAATGGGGATTTCTACTATTACTTGTACATATGTACATATGGTCCCTTGAATACATTATAGTATGTGAATAACTTTAAGATCTAAATATTAATCGAGAGAAAAATGTATGCAACGTTACTATCATTATTGCCAGTTTGATGTTTTGTATTGTAATATGTAGGCTAAATATTTTAAGGTATTGAGTTAAGTTGAATTGTCCTACAGTACAAGTACACACCCTGTACATAATGTAATCAAATGGGACCAAATAATAATCAAACAGTCAGTCATTCGCGTCGGAATTCAGTCTAGTGTGAACAAATCACTCTCTGGAACAAACGACATTGTGCTTGCAGAGATAACGATTGACTTAACACAAGGTATTATTTTTTAATTTTTGAACCAATTTATTTATTGGCCTGAGAATCAGTTTCGTACATTGTTTGTACATGTGATATAGGACAGTGGTAAACCTAGTTAGTTTACAATACAGTAGTCATTTTGACTACATTGTTGAGATAATAAAAATACATAAGAATGAAGGTTGGAGTACTACATTGCTTCTACATGTGATAATAACAGTTATTAAGTGAGATGACATGATAAGCACAAAGTAAACTATATTATGAGTAGACAATTAGTGAAACTTGGTAAATAAGGTTTACTTATTATGATGTTCCATAAACTCAGACAAAGAATATAAACATTTTTATGATAGAATCATAAACAGTTTCGGTCTTCGAAGGCCATTTTCAGATGCTATGAGCGGCATTAGATGAACAGGTGTTCATGCGTTGAAAAATGTCGAAACCGATTATGATTGTAAAATAAAAAAGTGATTCAGCCAAAAATAAAAAAAGAACTTTATAAGTTACTCTTTGACTATTATATCACATTCTGTTCTCTTTAGCTGATATCCACTGTGAATAGTGCAGCAAACATTGGGATATTTTAAGCTTAACTCACTAATACATTCACTATTCTTTAAAAGTTGAAATATCTTCTGCTGATACTTGGCACAATAGTGTGTCCTTATTGGCCACCATACCAATAAATTTGTTGAATGACGGTGACATTAGTATTATTATTGACGGAAACTGAGTGAACAGGATCAGTATGAACGAAAGCAGCGAAATGTAATTACGTGAAATTTTATTGATAAGTTGTTTTAGAAATTTGAAACTGCGGTGTAATGAAAATTGTCACTACAAAAAATTGTTCAAATGGCTCTTAATTGCGGAGGGACTTAACTGCGGAGGTCATCAGCCCCCAAGAACTTAAAACTACTTAAACCTAAGTAACCTAAGGATATCACACACATTCGTGCCCGAGGCAGGATTCGAACCTGCGACCGTAGCAGTCGCGCGGAATTTGCCACTACATATTCAATATATTTTGTTATGAAGAATAAAGACTAATCAAATGTTGATGAACATTGCTGTGACTTTACATTTTTATGTGGTTATAAAGTTAGCATTCGCTTTAAAGGCGATGACACAGTGCTCACGATAGTTCAGTTTATAATGTCTAACTAATATTGCCTTGAATGCTTTGTGCCAAATTTACGTAGTTTCATAGTACGGAGGTATCAAGGAATACTTCCATTTCTAAAACTTGCGATATGTACTTGTTGACGTTCACACATTGGAAAGCCACCTGTTGTTCGTTAGAAGTGAATTATATCTTTTGAATCTATAAACTTTGGTTATTGGTATTGTGTGGAGCTATGTGGGAGTGGTCGTGATTGTGGTTTGTGATATTTACATCGAGTAAGTGAAAAATTTTAATGGCGTACTGCATCTCAGGGTTTAGAAGTTTAATATCTTAAGTTCACAGGCGAAGTGACTCGTTTCGGATGTGTTAAGTTTACTGGTGCCATAAGCTGCCTGCTAGATGCTGGTAAGAAACGTCATTTATTGGCTTCATTCTTTTCGAAGTCCCAAATTTGTAAACGAAAGTGCAAGATGCTTCGCGTATTCGTAGGATGGATAAAAAGACTTCAGATGGAGAATAATGGTGCAAGGCAGAGTGTAACTCACGTGGCCGCTAATATAATTAAATGAACTGCAGTTGGCAATTTATAAACGTGTTATTTGTAAGCCGTTGGAACAATTATTGTTCACCCTTTTTGTGTGCATTTTGCAGACATGTCTGGGTTGCATAATCTTATGCGTGCAATTCCTAGTATTGTCGCTCCATGGCTGTTAACTGAGACGAAACCATTTTAGTTTAATTGGTGATCTGTTTCAAGTGTGCTATAAATGTCTGGTTACGTCTTACTGAGAAATTGTGACGTGTTTCTAAATCGATACACATTTGCTGTATGACAACTTTGCTACTATCGAGTAAATTTGAAGTTTGGTGGTGATCTGTTAATTCATTACGGACAACAGTTTGTAGCAGTGATAAAAAAAAAAAAAAAAAAACGGGTCGTAGATGTAATTAAAACAAAAATATATTAACCAATCAGCTGAAGACCAAAAATTCATTCAGACAGTGAATTGTGGATGTTTATATATTGCGTGGAGAGAGTCGAAATGTTAAATATTTGGTATATGGAGCTAGAAGATACTAGGGGAAGCCCTTGAAGCCTTAACATTTTATATTAAAAATACCACAAAGTAAAATAAAATTGTTTACTAATGTCCAACTGTTTGTTTATGGGGGCGTCAAAATGACATTATTTGCTGATGGGGTGACACGGAAACGTTGTGAAATTATAATGCACTTTTTCAGCGGGACTGCTGAGCATCTGTAAAGAGAGACTACAGTGATGTCTAATCGAGCTATTCTTGCAGTATAAAGTTGTTACTGTAGTTTATATTATAAAATTCTTTTGTCACTGTAACAAATGGCTGTACATTTGATACCGATGCTGAATAACTTGACTCCACCTCAATCAGCTATACTTAAAGCAAATTATTGTTAACAAAAAAGTTGTTTCATACAGATGGGACACAATTATGACCTTGGTGCTATTTCCTCATTCATTTACCCTAAATGGTTGGTTTTTCTTTTTAGATGCTTAACTTGTTTCTAAAGCTTTTAGTTCTAGACATTGTGACATCTTAACAACTGCTGCTGTGTAACTAAACATTATTAACTGTATTAAAAATAAATTACATATTACAGTAATGTTCCTTCAGGGATTATAGTTTGAGAAAATTGTGAAATGAGCCTAACTTGGTCTGTTACTGCAAATAAACACAGACATGGACATTTGTTTATTGTACTGCAGTTTTCACACCAGTCAAATGAAAATTTCTGTTTATTGTTTTCCAACTTTGGAAGAAGTTCCTTCCTTCTTATGAGTGTTGTGTCTTCAGTGTACACAGCTTCACATTTCATTCATATGCAGTATTTTCCATTTTATCCTTGTAAGGCAATGCTACTTAGTTATTTGCAAAATGTTCTTGATTTGTGCCATCTATATGGCCAGAAGAGTATGGACCATTTAACAATAACAAACAGAATAACTTCTACAAAATATCCTGCTTCTATTCCTAGATTGCTGCTCAGAACAAGAATTATAGTTATTCATGTGACATCACATTTGTTGCCAGATAGTCACTTTTCATCTTAACATAGACCTTGGGCTACATCACAGGTTGATATATATATCACCACAAATAAGATTCCATATTGACTTTGAGTAGCTTCACCAACTCACAGCCAAACTGTCACTTAAGTAACCAAGCCCTTGTGTTACACTACAGATCAGTCTCTCTATAACATACAGCTCCTGGCAAATGGTCACCTATCAGTATAAATGATCCGAGTTGCAATTTGCTGTGACTGGTAGAATGGTAGTGGCGTTCATGTTTACTGTTGTTGCCAGGACTGGTAGAGTATATAAGGATTATGAACAGAATCAGATGTTGAGTGATCTCTCTGAACAATGCAGTGGTGCCACCTACTTTGCTGTGACAGCTTTACCAGCACTTGACGAAGTTCGGAAGGGGCCTCATTGTGTGTCTCCATTTGCCTCGCTCGTCAAATTGTGCAATACCTTGATTTGTGGGGCTTTCAGATTTGGCAGAGGTGTGTTGTTGGGCTCTGTGGGAACATGCTAGCAGGTTGTCAAGGTGCCACTTGATCATGTCTGTCCACCACAAGGGAGTATTGTTGTATTGTGCACTAAGCACATCGTAACCCATTCCCATCTGTGCCTGCCACCTGATAACAAGGAATGGGATCTTTGCAACATTCTGTATCATCTCACACCATTGGTCAGAGACTAGCAGTAGCTGTACTAGGGTATTGGTGTCCTATGCATAGGCTGCCACTAGTACCACAACACAAATGGCTGTGTTTAAAGTGGTGCCATGCCTGGAAGCATGGACAGCTGATGAATGCTGCCACATTGTGTTCAGCAATGAATTGTGGTTCTGCACTACCCTTGAAGACCATTGGGGGATTCCATTGTCACGGGTGAGACAGTTGCACTACGTTTTTAAACTGTCAGATGCTGATATAACATAAAATATAAATAGAAATAAAGTAAAGTTTGACTGGTTGCCATACAAATAATTGTTCTACCTTCCCTTTAAATCCGAATGCCAGAAGTTTACAAATTGAGCTGTAATTCATCTTTAAAACTTTGTCACTGTTGGGACAGCAAATAGACGTAGCCTTGAATAACCACCAACATTTTAAAAGAAATCTGATTTATTCACTTATTTTCTTTTGAAAATATTGAAGTCACATTAATAAAACAATTCTCTACATGACATAATATCACTAAATATTAGATTAGTAATACTTACTTGCAATAATTGCAATCAAAGACTGTCACAGGTGGGACTCATGTGAAGTACAATCTGTTTTTTTAAATTTAAACAGATTTTATTATGTCAGTTAGCTATGAATCAGTAGGTAACATATATTTAGAGGGCACTTGAAGTTTTAATAACTTTGTAGAACATTTTTGTTGCCTATAAATAATATAAATTTTGGTATAGTATTAGTTTACAGTTCTGAGTACTTAATTATTTCACTTGAAGAATGTACCACTTCGAAAAAATACACACTTGACCTCACACCCACTTTCGAAAATGTCTAAATTGCTGGGAAACTCATAATATAAGGTGTCCCTAACATGTTTGACATTTGGCTTCAGGAGAATAGCGAGAACTTGTTTAAACTCTATGTGGGATACATTCTGCTCGTCAGCTTTGAATACCTTTGCTGAGCCCCAACAGATTGCATACACATAATCTGTGTTTCCCCACTGTCTTCTACACTTCTCAGTGCAGTTGCAGCATATCTATATGTAGTGGATTTCTTTCTTGCAGTTTGTAACTCAGCTAAAATAAATGTTCCTGGCATGCTTTGCTCCACAGCTGGTTCTGAACCTGTAACTTCTTGGGAATTGGATGTCAAAAGGTCATCAAGATATGATTCGTCATCACTCATCTCAGAATCTGTGTAGATTATTGAATATATGCTGGGTGAAAGTGGAAAAACCTCCACTTTCTCTTAATCTGATTTTAGGAAAGTTCTACCACATACTAGGTTACAGGTATTTTAAGCGTTGAAGTAATGCTTGCTGCGAATATCTTTTATTTTTTTAACAGCTTTCCAGCGTCCATCCAGAAGGTCTCTGTTTTCATCAATATGATCTTTTGTCAGAAGAAGAAAGTTTATTCCAGAAACAGATGATTTGGCACAGTCTAAAAATTCCTGTGCATTGCTGATGATGACTTTTCTTTGCTTAACTTTATTATTCCAAACAATCCTTTTTGTTACAGCTCCAATGCCATCCACTGCACATTTCCTATGTGATGTTGCAAAGAAAAACCATTCTCCAGACACTCCAAAGTCTTGCAACATGTAGCAGAGGTCAGAAATGGAATTTGTTCTTAAATTGACCTATGCAACCATCAGAAAAAATTCGTATCGAGGTCAAATTGGGAAGCTCTTGTTTCAGCTTACTTATTATAATCTTCAAACATGCATAAACTGAGTACTTGTCATGGCACAGTTCATCGTTCACAATTGCAAATGACTGTAGCCCTGTTTTCATCCAAACACAAATAGTGGCCACTGTAATCTGTGTATGACTCCAGTGGGCACTTTGTATCTCATCTTGTGCCAGTGCTACATAGTTTTCTGCAAAATCTATTTGCAATATCACTTCATCATCACTAACTGATGCTTTCACGGTCTTGAAAGCTCCAGATTGCATCCTTTTGACAAAGAAATGCTCCTTGAATGTTTTTAGCTGAGACTGAAGTTCAGAGAGAGCTTCACAAAGTGTTCCACAAAGTGTGTCACACAAATCAAACTTTCCATCTATTAATGTGTGCAAATTCATTATGCATTTCTTGCATTGACTTGTCATGCATATTTCACATTCTACATCATAGCAAACAAGGTTCGTAAGTTGAGTGTGAGTAGCAGGGAAACTAGCTATTTTTGTGAATTGCTTCAATGATGAAGTTGAAGTTAGCATGATATCTGCACACACATACATTGTGAGGCATTTGAGACAGAACAACATTTTTGGCCGCAACTCGTAGAATTTTGAAATTTTGATATCAATATCTGGATTGTCTTGCTTAAAAAGAAAAAATGCTTCCTTAACTGTCATATTCATTTTACGTTTCTGCAAGCTCTTTTCCCAGTTTCATGGTCTACAATAGAGTTTACATCCTTTATACCAGGTGTCTGCCTGCTGATTTCATCATTCGTGAAAAATTTTTGATTTTGAGCAGATTATCACCTGTAAGTTTACAAGATGTTTTCTTCACTATTGGGAAAATCTACTTTACTACCTTTTTAGATAAGCTTTCACTTACAAGCTTTTTCATTACGGGTGATTTTTTTGAGGGGCTTGAAGGAAGTACCTTCTTTACCTGAGAAACAGCTTTGCCGAGGGACTGAGGACATTTATATCATCCTAACTGGGAAATACAGGTCTCAGACTGATCTTCAATTAATTCGGATTTTAGTTTAAGTCTGTACTTCCTTTTTCTTTCAGCTTCCTTCTTTTGATATTCCAATAAAGATTTTTCACTGGAGGATACCTTCATCTTCATATTTTCCCTTCTTCTTTTATCCCGCTATCTTTCTTTTTTTTTTATGGACGTTGTACTTGCTAGTATCTTTCTCCAGTTTTTCTTGATGTTTTCTGCTGATGTTGTTTTCCCCATTTTCTGAATAAATAGTAAGTTTTTATTTAGTGTAAACCATCAAAGCACGTGTTATATCAACCAATTTAACTTAACAATAACAAGAAGTGTTAAATGGTTTAGATTTGAGTAACATCCAAAAAACTGTCACGGGTGGGACACAATTTCTTTTAACATTTATAAATGATCATTTACAGCTTAGAAGGTGCCTTATAGTTCATTGGATGTTTTTATTTGTTTTTATTACTCCTAACCTAAAATATATAGAATTACTATAATTGCTGAGTTAGAAGGTAAACTTTTTCATGTTTTTTGTCATGGGTGGGACACTAAATACATTGTAACTTTTGTGAATTAGCTGCATACTTAATAACTTACATTTCTTTAAAAACTGAAGTTTGTCAGAAAGATAAGATTCTGCTCTTGAAATTTAACAATTAAAACATCAACAATTGCTGCAACCCAAATTTAAACAGCTGCCAACACAAAAAGCAAACATTTTGTTTTCCATCCTCATCTGTGGAATCACCAACTTTGTTTAGCTATATTTCCTCAGCTAATTATGTAATTTTTATAATTTTTTCAGGACAGTAAAATTCAACTTTTGTAGATTCAAAAAACTATAACATTGTTAAATTTGAAATTTTTTTCAAAAAATAAGCCTCAGGCTCAGTTTGGCATGGAATGACCCCATTGCCAACTTGTATGGCAGCAACGTGGGAAGAGGTCTCTATCTTACACTTCTTTTGGAGAGGCACAGTAGCTTTATTCCTGCATCCTTGTGTGGGGAGACATTGGACATGACTTCAGATAGTGGCTGGTAGTAATTGAGGAAGTTCTGAAGGGACAACCACGTCACATGTATCTTCTCACATGTTACCTCTCATGTGACAATGTCATGGTGCCATTTTTCAACAGGACAATGCTTATTCACTTGTGGCACACCGTACTATGAACTGTACATGTGCTATCGATGCACATCCAATACCAACAAATCCCCTTATCTGTCCCCACTAGAACATATGTGCGACCAGCTCGGACATCAACTCCATCCCAGTACCAGTATCCAAGGTCAGTTAAAACAGCATGGCCCAGGAGAGGATACAACTGCTTTGTGATACTTTCCCAAAGGAATGTGTGCCTGCATCCAGGCTAGAGGGGGGTGGAACATTGTACCAATAAGGGGACTCGTACTGGCAAGTTCTTAGTAAATTTGAATCAATTTTGTAATCACTGAAATAACACCACATACCCTCTCAACCCATGACATCTTGTTTCTTCCTTTCTTTCTGGATGGTTTACTTTTTTGATCAGGTAGCGTAATTTTTGTTTAATTACTATTTCTTTGTTCATCTTAGTTATATTTGTATTTGAGTTAGTGGTGACTAGTATTGAATATATTTCTTCGTTTTCAAACTGTTGCCAGGTCTCATGTGATTAGCGATGCACCCATATACAGATGGTGGTCATATTGTGTATGGTATACAAGGTATAAAAGGGCAGTGCATTGGTGGAGCTTTCATTTGTACTCAGGTGATTCATGTCAAAAGTTTTCTGATGCGATTATGGCCACACAACTGGAATTAACAGACTTTGAATGCAGAATTGTAGTTGGAGCTATACCTAAGCTGTCAAGGCACTGTGCAAGCTGGAGCTGGCTCCATAGTGGTGTGGGCGTTGTTTGACAGAATGAACTAGGTCCTCTGGTTCAACTGAACCAATCATTGACTGGAAATCATTATGTTTGGCTACTTGGATACCATTTGCAGCCATTCATGGACTTCATGTTCCTAAACTAAGATGCACCATATCACTGGGCCACAACTGTTTGTCATCGGTTTGATGAACATTCGGGACAATTAAAGTGAATGATTTGGTGACACTCTGCAGGGGCTTCCAATGACTTATGAAGTCCTTGCCATTGTTGAGTTGCTGCACTATGCTGGGCAAAAGGAGGTTTGACATGATATTAGGAGGTATCCAGTGACTTATGTCACATCAGTGTAAATGTGATATTGTGAAATTATTTTGTTGTTATCATGAGAATAGTTTTGGTGATGGTTTGATAATGGACAAATATGTGCGAAACTAGTTACCATTAAATCAAATGTGAAGTCAACTAAGACAGAATATTGAAGAATAGTGAGACTAAGCTCAGTTCCTGGTCTTTCTGCCAACACAATACTGGAATTTCACAAAGTAGATATTATCATGTTCTGTTGTATCCCTGTTTGCACAAATATCATTAGGCCTATGTCACGGGTCAAAGCAGACATCAAGTGTTGGGAGTTTAAAACCACATCAATTTTTGTTTCCCCCCCAAATGTGATGAATTTCTGTTGTCCACTTTTCAATCACAGCAACACTATCATTTACCTCAGTTACATCAGAGCAGCTACATTTGTATGTGGCGCCTAGAACACTCAGGGAGACTTTGGCATCATTACTTATTCCATAGTAAGTAAAGCTCGTATTAGCCTGAAAGATGGGTTGAACATCACAGTGTTTTACTAGGCATTGTCCTGTTGGAGGCGGTATGCTGTCACCTGCCTCTGACCTACACATTTTAATAACTTAACTAGTTATAGGGGGACCTGCAATTTAACCTGGGTTTCAAACTCAGGTCGAACTTGACATTTTTCACTTACCAACTTGGCATTTTTCATAATAGTGAATATTGCCGCAGGTGAAGGAAGTGAGAAGTGACATGTAAAAATCCTAAGACTGAGCAAGTTTGGAACCCCAGACCTTTGGACTTGTAGAGTTACACTTTAAACATTAAGCCCCACACGTGTCCTATGATGGGACAAAGAAATGGAATGATGTAATGGGAAGTTCTTCTGTGATGTATATCTTGTTTATGAATGTGTTCCTAATTTTCAGTTGTGCAGCATAGGCAATGAAAGACATGAGTTATTTGAACTTTGTGTGCTGTGGAGAATGGTCTTAGAAACAGTTATCATGAAAGTCCACTTCATGTAGGGCCTATTTTCAACAATTGAGCTTTTAACAGTAGTGACAATGGGTAATGGCCCATCATGGGTTTAAGTGATTGCTGTGAATATGGTTATGCAATCGTTTGACCAATGAGCATTTTTAATTTCATCGTGGCACACTATGAAATGATTTCCAGTTAATTTCAAGAACAACCAAATGCTGGGTAACAGATACCTTGGCAGTTTTAAACTATTTGGAATGTGATTGTTTGTCATAGCATTTCAACAAAAAACTGGAAGTTGTTAAATCATCCCAAGTAATGCAACCTTAATGTCTGTCTTGTTCCAGAAGTGTGGTTTTCAACTCATTTTCACTGCTACTGAATTATTTTGAAACCAATTCCAGGTACAATACCCAGTAATGTGATATTTCTTTTAAAATCTTGCAATCTTAATAGCATTGTGACATGCATTTTTTGTTATGTACTACATATTCACAAAGTTAGTAGTTCTTTTTGCTACTTTTTAATAGTAATAGTAGTATACTTGTGCAAGAGATTTAACTATGAAGCACTAAAAGATTTAATTGGTTTCCATAGCAGTAATCAGTGTAATCCTTTTGTGCACTGTAGCCTTCCTCTCATTGGCTGTAGTTGCTTTCTTTATTGTATTTTTGCTCATTTGCTTTGATGTACCATATCAGTGTCACCATGGAAATAAAATAACAGTTTTTGAGTCCAAGTCATCATATTGAATAATAGATCAGTAAGATATTCTCTCCTCAGTACTCTGATCTCGATTTTGGGATATTTCTCAGAAAATAATTTTTTGACGGGAATACAGAAGCGTCCGATTCCACTCGTCTGTTTTGACCCATGACGTCACAAATATGGCGGAAACTACCATACACTACGACTCCAATATGGCGCCTATGACATCATTACGTAAATATGACCACAAACCCGAAAATACATTGAAAAACCAACACACACACGTTCCACAAAAAACCTAATGAAACTAACGGGACAAGTGTTGGAAATTGGGGGTTTTTAGGTGGAGACAAAGTAAATATAAACAAATTTAGACACACATCACCATACCAAACCAAACAAAACAACGATAAAAACTGACAACGCAAAACTCCACAAATTCCACTAAATTCAATATCCTCTGGAATCGGACATTTCCCTTGTCTTATATAGCTCAACAGCAGCTCCTGATCCCACAAATTGGAATCGAACACTTCCCTTGACCTGTGTACCTCAGCATCAGCTCCCGATCACACAAATTGGAATCGAACACTTCCCTTGACCTTTATAGGTCAATAGAAAGTACCAATACCAAATCATAAAACCCAAAACTACAACCACGTCCACAATCATCACTACCTCAAAAAATACAACAAACCAACAAAATTGGAATCGAACACTTCCTTTGACCTGTTATCCTTACGACATCTCCACATATAGCCGTCCTTGGTCCGAGACATCGAAACTTTAGTAAACCTCATTTTTTCACGGCACACTGAACACTTTACGACTTCATCCAAAAATTCGAATAGCTGAAGAAATTTTAATAGAGACATTGCATTGTCCCCCATCATCACCGACAACTGAAAACTGTTTACCTTGCCAGTCACATACATACCTACCAAAGACCTAAAAAAGGAATTTACCAAAATTCACACACGACGAACAAAAAAAAAACTACAATAACGTTGTGCTCAAAGCACAGTCACTACCGATACCACACACGTGCAATGCTACCATGCAAATAAACCCCATACGCCATGTAACACGCTACACACCACCAGAAAGAACCACTGACCGCAACAGTATGCCACCCATAAACACGCCACACACGATAACTAAACCAAAAGCATCACCTAACACACAACCACACCACCAGAGAGCACCACCGATCACATCAAAATGACACCTACAAACACGCCACTCTCACAAACTAAATTCCGCACCATCGTGACGTCACACACCACAAGAGCCTTATGTCACGGGTCACAGCCGATTGGTGGGATCGGGCGCTTTGGTCGACCCTTTTTGACAACTGCTTTTGCTTTGCTTGGCCTTTCGGAGAAGTGTTTTCTGGGCTCTACATCCTTTTTTATCAAGGAAACATTGCATTTTCTATCCTGTAATTGGGTCACCTTGAATGTGCTTCCTTTCTGCTAACCTATGTCTGAACCATCCTTTGCATTCACTTTCATTGTGTCTGCTTGACTTTTAAATTGTCACACCCTCCTGTTTCTTTTGCTTCATGTAATTTCTTTTCATCTTATCTCTTGAATCTCTCTAATACTAAATGTCTTCTTTGGCATTCTTCACGTGTTTTAAACAGTCTCTGTGGCTCAATTTTCAGTAAAACCTAAGAAAACTTTGACAGAAATGGGACAACTGCTGTAAATTGGAAAGATAGCTGTCTTAATTTTGTAACTCAAATAAGCAGTTTTTTGTGGCATTTATGAAATATTCTAGCAAACACACACATTTACACCGATTAGCCAAAAATTATTACCACCTGTTTAATAGTGTGTTGTTCCACATTTCAAACACAGTACAACAGAGATTCTGCTTGGCGTGGATTCTATAAGTCCTTGACAGGATTCCAGGAGTATGTCCGCCAATGGTGCTTTATGGGCATGCAACTGGTACCTGATGTGTGTTCCAGAGGGTACAGATCAGGCACATTTGCTGGCCAGATATCTATTTGAGTTCACAATAAAGCCCCTCCAACCACTGTAGCATGATTCGGACCTTGCAGCATGGACATGTATCCTGCTGGAAGATGTCATCGCCATAGGCAGAGACTTCAAGCATGAAGTGGTGCACTTGGTGTTCACGTAGTTCACTGCTGTCATGATACCTTCGATTACCACCACAGATCCCATGGAAGCTAAACTCAATGTACCGCAGACCATAATTCTGCCTTCACCGGCCCGCACCTGTGGCATGGTGCATATTTCGTGCAGCCATTCACCTGGATGACAGTGTGTAAGGACCCAGTCATCAACCTGGTGTAGCAAGAAATGTGACTCATTCGACAAGCAACATGTTTTATTGATCCATGGTGAAAACTCGGTGATGCTGTGCCCACTGCAATCATAACTGACGATGTCGTTGGGTCAACACAGGAACATGTAGGGGTCGTGTGATGTGGAGCCCCATGTTCGACAGTGGTCTTTGAATGGTGTGCTCTGAAACGCTTGTGCCTGCACTAGCGTTGTACTCTGTCATCAGATCTGCCACAGCACGCTGCCTATCTTGGATTACTCAGTGGGGGATGCTCCAGCCTTTACATTTTGTGATGAGACACAGTTGTCGAATAACGTACGAGTCTTACTTGTTATTTCACCATCCTTTAAACATTTTCCATAGGAACTCATGATAGTTATATCCCAACCGGCGACCATCTTCGTTGTTTGAGATTCTTGTTTGTAGCCACAGTGCCACAACAATGTACTGTTTGTCAAAATTGCTTGTATCGGTAGGTTTCTGCATTTGGGGCCCAGATCTTTGCTATTATGACTACCCATTTGTCTCTCTGCCGCTTACGTTCTTTCCTTACTGCCTCAGGTGCCCCCAACACCACCAGGGGACATCCAACCTTATGGTGGGCAGTGGTCATAATGTTTTGGCTCATCAGTGTATGTTCGACACCTAAATAGATTCTCCACAAGCCACCATATGGCGCATGGCGGAGGGTACCCTGTATCACTACTTGTCATCTCCTTTCGTGTTCCACTCACACATAGAGCTAGGGACAAACGACTGTCTATATGCCTCCATATGAGCCCTAATTTGTGGTATCTTATCTTCGTGGTCCTTACACGCAATGTATGTTGGCGGCAGTAGAATCATTTGGCAGTCAGCTTCGAATTCTGGTTCTCTAAATTTTCTCAATAGTGTTCCTGGAAAATAATGTCGCCTTACCTCGTGACGATTTCTGTTTGAGGTACCGAAGCATCACCATAAGACTTACGTGTTGTTTGAACCTATGAGTAACAAATCTAGCAGCCTGCCTCTGTATTGCTTCAGTGTCTTCCTTCAGTCCGAACTGGTATGGATTGTAAACACTCAAGCAGTACTTGAGACTAGGTCACACCAGTATCCTTTACAGGTGAACCACTCTTTCCTAAAATTCTCCCAGTAAACCGAAGTTGACCATTCACCTTCCCTACCATAGTTCTCACATGCTTGTTCCACTTCATATTGCTTTGCAACATTAAGCCCAAATATTTAAACAACTTGACTGTGCCAAGCATGACACTAGTAATACTGTATCTGAACATTACAGGTTTGATCTTGCTACTCATCTGCATTATCTTACATTTTTCCTCATTTAAGGCTAGCTACCATTCATCACACCAATGGAAAATTTTGTCTAAAGTCATCTTGTATCTTCGTACAGTCACTGAACTTTGACACCTTACCGAACACCGCAGACTGCTGCCCAACGTGTCAGCTACCTCATTTATGTATATAGAGAACAGCAGCGGTCCTATCGCACTTCCCTAGGGTGTTCCTGATGATACCCTTGTCTCGGATGAACATTCACTGTTGAGGACAACATGTTGTTGTTGTCTTCAGTCCTGAGACTGGTTTGATGCAGCTCTCCATGCTACTCTATCCTGTGCAAGCTACTTACTGCAACCTACATCCTTCTGAACCTGCTTAGTGTATTCATCTCTTGGTCTCCCTCTACGATTTTTACCCTCCACGCTGCCCTCCAATGCTAAATTTGTGATCCCTTGATGCCTCAGAGCATGTCCTACTAACTGGTCCCTCTTTTTTGTCAAGTTGTGCCACATACTCCTCCCCAATTCTATTCAATACTTCATCATTAGTTATGTGATCTACCCATCTAATCTTCAGCATTCTTCTGTAGCACCACATTTCGAAAGCTTCTATTCTCTTCTTGTCCAAACTATTTATCGTCCATGTTTCACTTCCATACATGGCTACACTCCATACAAATACTTTCAGAAATGACTTCCTGACACTTCAGTCTATACTCGATGTTAACAAATTTCTCTTCTTCAGAAACGCTTTCCTTGCCATTGCCAGTCTACATTTTATATCCTCTCTACTTCGACCATCATCAGTTATTTTGCACCCCAAATAGCAAAACTCCTTTACTACTTTAAGTGTCTCATTTCCTAATCTAATTCCCTCAGCATCACCCGACTTAATTCGACTACATTCCATTATCCTCGTTTTGCTTTTGTTGATGTTCATCTTATATCCTCCTTTCAAGACACTGTCCATTCCGTTCAACTGCTCTTCCAAGTCCTTTGCTGTCTCTGACAGAATTACAATGTCATCGGCGAACCTCAACGTTTTTATTTCTTCTCTTTGGACTTTAATACCTACTCCGAATTTTTCTTTTGTTTCCTTTACTGCTTGCTCAATATACAGATTGAATAACATCGGGGAGAGACTACAACTCTGTCTCACTCCCTTCCCAACCGCTGCTTCCCTTTGATACCCCTCGACTCTTATAACTGCCATCTGGTTTCTGTACAAATTGTAAATAGCTTTTCGCTCCCTATCTTTTACCCCTGCCACCTTTAGAATTTGAAAGAGAGTATTCCAGTCAACATTGTCAAAAGCTTTCTCTAAGTCTACAAATGCCAGAAATGTAGGTTTGCCTTTCCTTAATCTATTTTCTAAGATAAGTCGTAGGAGGACAACATACTGGGTTCTATTATTTAAGAAGTCTTCAAGCCACTCACATATCTGCGAACTTATTCCATATGCTTGTACATTCATTAACAGCCTGCTATGCGACACCGTGTCAAACACTTTCCGGAAATCTAGAAATATGGAATCTGCGTGTCGCCCTTCATCCACAGTTCTCGGTACATCGTGTGGGAAAAGGGCAAGCTGAGTTTTGTATGAGTGATGTTTTCTAAAACCATGCAGATTTGAACACACAAGCTTTTCGAACTGAGAATATGTTCAAGGATTCTGCTGCAAGCAGAAGTCGGGGATATTGGTCTGTAATTTTGGGGGTCTGTTCTTTCACCTTTCTTATATACTGGAGTCACTTGCGCTTTTTTCCAGTCATTTGGGACTCTGCGTTGGGCGAGAGATTCACGATAAATGTAAGCTAGGTAAGGGACCAATGTTGTACAGTATTCTTTGTAAAATTGAACAGGGATTGCATTGGGACTTGATTTATTTGCTTTCAAATCCTTCAGTTTTTTCTCTATGCCAGGTATGCTTATTACTATGTCGTCCATATGGGAGTCTGTCAGATGGTCAGATGACAGTATGTTTGTATGATTCTCCTGTGTGAACTATTTCTTGAATGTAAAATTTAAAATTTCAGCTTTTGTTTTTCACACCGGACTGGTTAACAAGGGACTGAATTTAAGCATTAGACCCTCTTAGCTATTTTACATACAACCAGAATTTTCACAGATTCTCCACCAGATCTTTTGCTAAGGTGTGATGATGATAGTTGTTGTATGCTTCATGCATAGATCTTTTTACAGGCACACGAATCCTTACTAACCTTTGCTTGTCATCATTTGTGTGTTCCCATTTGTTGTTATATCTGACCAAATATTCCAGTTATACACTCCGAAGGGAGACTTTCAGAGCCATCAATAACATTCAGCAATGTGCCCAAAATGACCTTATCCAGAGCAGTAAATAATATTTTTGTATCTAATGTATTAAGCATTTTTAAACAAAAATGTATATGGTTTATGTTATGGTTAGGACATTGCACACTGGGAATGAAATATTCAAACGGAAATATCATTGCTCTGTGTAAAAACAAGAAATGTTTCAAATATTGTTAGATATTGTGCAATTAATGACTGTTGTATCAACTTCTTCCTTAAAAGCAAAGATCAGGAAATGTAAGTGCTATAGCTCATGTTTACCAGTCTATATACTAAAAATTGTTGTTTCTTGGGGAAATGATAGTAAAAATATAAAATATTAACCATAGATATAAATCTGATATGAGGGAGATGTAGTTCTGTTCAAAATTGTTTTTGTTTTTTACGTGTTTTTCTAGAATGACCACTTTCTAACATAAAATGTTTGATAAAAATATACAATTGAAGTCTGAATAAAATAACTTTGTGATTGACATATTCCAGTAGGGAGGGCATTGTTGCCAGGATGCTGTGGGTCATGCTTTAAATGACTCTGCATGTACTTAAAAAGTGGGCAATCAAGCAGTCATGTGGCACTTTAGAAAGATTTATGATAGACTGACACTTGGTTCCCACCACTTGACCACTTGACTTCCACAAATTTAACTTAAAAAAAGCTTCTTAATATAGAGTTGGATTCATGCCTCTTGGCAGATCATCTGCCTTTGTTCACCTATGGTAGCCAGAGGAATTCATGCCTGTTCCGTCCATAGCTTGAATAAAATAACTTTGATTTATGGAGTGCATTGTTGCTGTCGTGCAAGGCAAGGCTGTTCATGTACCTAAAGAAAATTTGACTGTATCAAAGGCTGTGAGTGGCAATAAAGTTAGTGTCTGGAATCTCATGGATTACACAGGAAATAAAATTGAGGAGAGCATAGCAAAAGGAGAAAAGCTGGACTCAAATGTTCGTCTACAAAGGATAATACAGAAGCATTGCTCCAGTTTCTCACACCACTGTAAAGATGAATATGCGCCATTGGCATTGAGAAGCACGTGAAATTTACTAAAACTAAACATACCTCCAGGAATTAGTGGAACTCCTATCAGTTACTATATAGAATTTATGGATGAGTTAGCTGTAGATCCCTTGAACAAAAAATCTGTGCCCAGTAGTTGAAAGAAAATACAGGACACACCCGTCTACAAGTAGGGTAGCAAAAGCGACATACAGCTACAGCCCAGTCTCTTCACCAACCATTTGTGGTAGAAGCTTTGGACATGTACTGAGCTCAAACATAATGAGGTATCTCGAACAAAATGACCTCCGTAACTATTAACATAAATTCTGAAAATATCGATTATGTGAAACTCAACTTGCTCTTTCCTCACATAAGACTGAAGATATGCCTCCAGGGAACGATGTTGTAATCCTAACTATTCACTTTGTGTAATAATGACTTGGCAGACAATGTTAATAACCTCAAACTTTTTGTGGATTATAAAGCTGCACAAATATTCAGTCAGATTTTGATAAGATATCAAAGTGATGCAAAGATTTTCAACTTGCTTTAGAGAGAAAGCCCTCTTTGAACTCGAGAAAAATAGATGATTTTCATGATTTTTTTTCAAGTAAAATAAAAACTAATGCAAAATCTGATGCTATAGTTTCATTCCTTAGACTTTTGTTTTTAAGAAAACATTATTGTATCTACATCGGACACTCCTGTAACTGCTGCACATGGTGAAGGACCCCCATGCAGCTGTAACATTTATCATTGGCAGAATTCCTGAAGCTCCATTAAACATGTAACAAAATAATTTTAAGTTATTATCTGTATATTTTCCATCAGCATACGTAACATAATTGAAAAATATTAAGTTCTAATAAAATTTTTGTAAAACTGTTTGCCGGACTGAGACTCGAACTCATGACCTTTGCCTTTCGTCCCGAGTTTGAGTCTCAGTCCAGCACACAGTTTTAATCTTCCAGGATGTTTCAAATCAGCACACACTCCACTGCAGAGTGTAAATTTAATTCTTAAAACATTTATAAATCGAAAGAAAAGTCGTTTTCTTGGCTCAAAAAATTGAGACAATACCATGTGCATAAAAAATAGACTTTTGAAGATATCATAAAAATGCTACATACACTGATAGATAATTCAGTTTAGAATGCTAATGTCAAATTCCAATCAAAATCATAATTACTGCTCTCAAGTTATTTTTCCCACCAATATGAAAAATATGATATCAAGAAAAATGTGTATAAAGTTTTGGGTTAAATTTTTTGTAATTAAGTGAATCATTCCTCTAGTCAGTGATCCCTGGACCATACATCAATACCTTCAGATCCAAAAGTAGGTCCCTATCCATCTTCTTCATTGCCATGGTGGTCCTACAGGCCTTATTGGCAGCTTCTGTTATCCACTGCTCTGCTCGTTCTATGTGTTTGTTGTCCACTTTTGTGCAGAAGTTGTAATAGGTCTGATCTCAAGTTCAAGACCATCCATAATTTCCATAATGCCTGCTAGGCTGTCATTGAAATTACATTTTGACTATTCTTTTCCTTGGTGTGAATGGTTTTCGTAGAAATTTTTCACAAATTTCCTTGTAACTTAGTAACTGAATTTCTAGCAAACTTGGGATGAACACTACAATAATCCTAGAGAACATAAAAAAAATATTTTCTGAAATTTTTGAAGAGTATTTAGTATTCAGAAATGTAAAACTTGCACTTCACATAATGAAGAAATGTAATATTCTATGATTATAGCAATGAGTTACAATTGGAATCGGCCAACTGCTGCAAATACCTTGGTGTAACAATTTTTATGGCTATGTATTGGAATAATTACATAGGCTCTATTGCATGTAACAGATGTTTCATACTTTGGTTCATTGGTAAGGTGGTGGTGGTGGTGGTGGTGGTGATGATGATGATGATGATGGTGATGATGATGATGTCCCATACTCTGGGAAGCTTAGGGGACGATGTGGGAGATCTGCACCGCTGACTAGGCAAGGTCCTAGCGGAGGTGGTTTGCCATAGGCTTCCTCCAACCGTAATGGGGATGTATTATGATGATGATGATGATGATGATGATGATGATGACGACGATGACACAACACCACCCAGTCATCTCGAGGCAGGGAAAATCCCTGACCCCGCCGAGAATCGAACCCGGGACCCCATGCGCGGGAAGCGAGAACGCTACCCCAAGACCATGAGCTGCGGACAAGTAAGATAGTAGAACAGTGTAATCAGTCTACAAAGGAAATGTTTTACAAACAGTTGTACACCACATCCTAGACTGTTGCTCAAGTATGGGGGGACCTGTGTCGGATGGTAATAGTGGGGTGTTTTGAATGTATACAAAAGAGGGCAGCACACATAGTCACAGGTTTCTTTGAAACATGAGAAAAGTCATGGAGGTGCTGAAAAGCTGGCAGATGCTTGAAGATAGGTGCAGACTATCACCTGAAAGCCTAGTTAGAAAGTTTCAAGAACCAGCTTAAAAATACGGAATCCGGCAATATACAACAACCCCATATGTAATGCTATGATAAGGATTGTGAAGACAAAGTTAGACTAATTACAGTGTGCACAGAGGCATTTACGCAATTATTCTTCCCATTCTCCATACAAAAATTGAATGGAAGAAATCCAAAGAACTCTGGTGGTTTGTATAGTATAGATATAAATGTACCTTCAAAATTGGCAACATAATGAACAAGTTGCTCAAGAAAGAACCATGATTGTCTGGATACTGACCCCTATGACTTGACTCAGTCAATTGTCAATCACAGAGTTAGTTACTCAAAGTGCAGTATAGAGGCAGGGAGGTAAAATGGTGCATTACAGAGACTTAATATTCATGCAACTGCTTCTTTTTGTGCAAAGGTCTCTCTAATTTTCCTGTAGGCATCAACTGTTTCCCATAATCATGCCTTATTCTGCAGCTTTTCAATTTCTTCTCTAGCCATCCCTGCTTTATTGTTTATCACATTTTCATTTTTAGACATCTGAATTCCCATTTTTCACTTTCATTTGCTGCATTTTTTGTGTTTTCTCCTTTTGTCAGCTAAATTCAATACATAGAATGTTATCCAAGGATTTCTGCTGGGGCTTTTTGGTTTGACTGTTTGATTTTTTGCTGCCTTCATTATTTCATCTCTCAAAACTGCTAATTCATCTTCTGTTGGTATTCCTTTCCCTTGTTTCATTAAATTGTTGCATAGCATTCCGTTTGAAACTCTCAACTACCTCTAGTTCTTTCAACTTATCCAGGTTTTATTTCCTTAATTTCACACCTTTCAGCATTTTTTGCGGTTTCAATCTGCAGGTAGTGATCAATAAATTGTGGTCGGAGCCCTATCCAGTGCTGGAAATGTTTTACAGTTTTGAATTCAGTTTTGAAATCTGTCTTACAGGATGCCTTCATGAAACCTCCCTGATTTCTACATCTATAGGGTTTCTTCCTGTTCCATTCACGTATTGAGCACCCCAGGAGTGGCTGTTTAAATGCCTCCGTGTGTGCTGTAATTAATCTAATCTTGTCCTCATGATTCTTATGTCAATGACAAGTAGGAGGTTATAGTATATTCTTAGAATCATCATTTAAAGCTGAGTCTTAAAATATATGCAGTTAAAAAAAAGAAATGGAACATAGATACTTGGTGTTTGTGACATCAGTCGAAGTAACAAAAAATATTGCATGGAAAATTAATAAATTTCTACAAGGGCTCCTTTCATAACCTGTAAAATGTCTAAATTGTGCTCTGTCCCAAGCCGTGTGCACACAAGAATGTCTAGGATGTTGGAGGCTATTACATTCACAGTTCTGTGATCACCAAGGTCACATACAATGGAGGCATGTGCAGTGTTTTCACATAACCCCACAGGAAAAAATCTTGAGTGGTCACATCCTGAGATAATTAATGGCTGCTTCGTTGTTTCATCACATCCCATCCATTGCTGTGGAAGTGTTCAGTCAAGGAAGTCACAAACATGTTAACTTCAGTGAGGTGGTCCACCATCCTACTTTAAGATCACGTGGTGGAAAGGGAAGAAGCTGGTTCAGATACAGCAAATTGCTCAAGCATGTCCAAGTAAACAGTCCTTGTTCCTGTTTGCTTACTGAAGAAAAATGGTGAAACTATACTGTCTTTCATCAGCACATGCTACGCATTCACCTTTTTGCTTTGTCGTACATGTTCTCAAGAACTGTGGGGGGTTTTCCGAACCTCATATGTGAATGCTGTGCCGAGCAACCATCCCACATGTATGGTAGGTTGCTCAGTTAGAGAAAATGACTTTTCTAGCTAGTTCGGATTTTGACTGTGTGTGATCTGGTCTGACATCTCAGTAGCAAATCTGTGTCGAAGTTGCAAGTCATTTCGCATCAATACTTTGGCAATTTGAACTTTGCAAGTGTGCAAGTGACGTCACTTATGCAGCACCTTGCATACTGTTGAGCGAGTGGTGTGTAGCTCTCACAGTGTTCGGCAGACTGGCTTTGATGTGCTTCTTCGGGAGGTCTCTGTGATCCCCTTTACTGTTTCATCAGATGTGTGTTTCTCTGCCAGAATGTGACTGTCTGTTTATATTTCTAGTGGCTAAGAACTTATCAAGCAAAATGAATAATTTAGGAAAAAAACTATACAGAAATTTGTGAACTGTTTTACATGATACCACAAATTGCAAGTATCTGTGTGTCATATCCCTTTTTAATTCCTTTTGGAAACCAGGAAGTTTTCATGTGGACAACCTAAAGGAAGGTGCCAATGAAGTGTAAGGAAGTGCTGTCCAAGATGTACCTTACAGCCATACTGGCATTCGCTAGGAGACCTAGACAGTGTCGAGAAGAGTAGAATCCAACCCAATGAAATGAAATTCTTAAGAAGTATGTAACAGAAAATGGGGAGAGACTATGAGAAATGAAGATATTAGGAATGAAATTGTAGTAGAAAAGCTGAATGAGAGAACTGAGAACAACAGGATGTAAAGAGAATAGAAGATGGAAGAATACCAAAGTGAATCAGGGAGGCTAAGTGTGAGGGCAAGAGGGAGAGCTAGAGTCTCATAGTGTGACTCAGTAGTGACAGATTTAAGAAGGGACCTGGACTGGAATGAAACAGTTATAGAATAAGAATGTTGGAAAAATAGAGAGAAGCGAAGTACCAATAATGTTTCAACCTGGCCTTATGCTGGATAAAATGGAAACAATGATGTCCCTGAACGTTTACATAATCTTCAGAATGAAAAATTTCACTTGCATTGGAGTAAGTGCTGTTTTGAAACTCCCTTCTGTAATGGCGTCACTGTTGGCAAGACATTAACCTTTAATTCTTCTTCCGTTCTTCCCTCCAAACTTCACAGAAGTTCTGCAGCACGCCTTGTGGGACTAACTGTCACAGAACAAAAGGTATTGCAGAGAAATGACTTAGCTGCAGCCTTGGAGATTGCTTCCAGAATGAATTTTCACTCTGCAACAGTGTGTGCATTTATTTGAAACATCCTGGTAGATTAAAGCTGTGTGCGAGACCATGGCTTCAGCCTGTGACCTTTGCCTTTAATGGGTAATTGCTACACTGACTGAGTGTGGATAGCTTGGTCACTAGAGCACTTGCTCCTGAGAGATAAAGGTCCCAGGTTTGAGTCCCTGTTCAGTACACAGTTTTGTTAATCTGCCACGGAGTTTCATTGTATAATCTATCGGGAACATTCTGGTGTATCCAGGTCTCTTCCATGCATACAACCTTTTTAGGTGATTCTTAAATCAAGTGGTTAGCAATTAATTATTTCTCTGTGTAAAATTCAACCAGACAGTTTCACCTCTCATACCTTTCCTCAGTCAATCTATAATACTAAGTGGCTATGCTAGAACTCACTACCATTTGGCAGTTGCCTACATAACGGCTTCCAGAAGCAACAAAAATTTGATGTTCAAAATTTCGCGTGATTGTTGACTGAATTTAAAATGCTGCAGTAATCTACTAATGAAGAGGTATCATCATATGTTAAAAGTTTAACACAATAAGGCAAGTATTACAGTTACAAACAGTGTGTTTGTCTTGAGCCAGCTTATCTAACGGTGTGCAAATACCAGGACTTTGTTCATCCAGTATTGGAGAGTGACAGCATGTAACAACTTCCAACAAACTTTGCACATAATTTCAAACCTTTCTAAACTTTTCATTGCTTACATGTGGAACATCAAATACTCAACATACTAACTAATTTGTAATGTGCTCAGAAGTTTGAAGCTGTTTCGTACATGGTAGTTAAACACTATAAAGAATGGGAGTTTATCATTTTTTACTATTTTTCTTTCTCTTCCTTTTCCTACTATGAAATTACAGTCTCTCATCACAATTAAATGTATGTCTCCCCTAGTGAAATGAATAATTTTGTTGATCTCATCATACCCTCTTTCATTGTCTTACATCTGCAGAGCTAGCTGGCATATAAACTAGTTCTCCTGAGGGTGGGTGTTGGCTTCGTGTCTGTCTTGGCTACTATAAAGCATTTGCTATGCTGTTCATTGGAACTTACCTGAGTCTCTGTTTTCTTTTTCATCATGAGACCTACTCTTGTATGTTTGTGTGGTCATGTAAATGAATGTATCAACATGGGAGAGTGAATGTGATTTTAATTGAGTTTGTGTTTTATGCTTCTCAAGTTTTACAGATTTTAACCAAGTTTACCTGCGACTATTTTAGAAATTTTGTTCACTTTCTATAATAGGCCCAGATGATCACAGTGAAAATTTGTAAAACTTTATAACGCATGAAACACAAACTTGGTTAAAATCACACCCATTCTCCCAAATTCTGACAAACATGCATTCACGTAATCGCGCAAAATCAACTAGAGGTAATGTGGAGGCAAGACCATAGTTAATAAGGTCTGCACTTGTTGCAAGTTACACGGATAGAGGCAGTTGTTGGGGAGAATGTCCCACACAGTTGTCTAGCTTACCCAGTACAGATTGACTGTCTGCCTTGTGCTGATACTGGTGTCGTATTATAGTGTTCAGCACTTGGTTCTCCAAGGCCTGTGTAAGTACTAGGTGCACCTGTCTTCCACTCCTGTAAATGAGCCTCTTGCAAACAATTCATGGTGCGGGTGCCATTGGTGGAGATACTTTTCCCGGTACAGTCATTCTGTGGCCTGGCCATTGGCATTTGGAAACATGCCCACCCCAAAGTTGAATCATCAACAGCAGATGCTCTCCAGTACCAGTGTGAGCTGTCATGCCTTACATTACAGCTGTCTTGAGTGTTGAGTTAAAACAGTAGGACAGACAGAACATTCCCACTTGCCTGGTGTGTTCTCGTTTGTAGTTTCAATCATTGATGCCTATACTGTCAAAGATGTTTATCTTCACCTTCAGATGGGTACCTCAGAATGCACCTTTAGCACTGTATCCATGTGTCCTTGGAGATTGTTTTCTGCCGTTTGTGCTCATTTAGCAAAATCACCGTGTATATGGTGTTGACAATGCTTCAGGAGGACTATCTAATTTCACACAGCCCTACAAAATGACCTGTCTAAGGTTTAGTTATTCAGTTAATTATGTGCATTGTGTTTGTTGTTGCCATTATGGTAGGTCATTGGTGTTTAGTAACACACAATTCTTGAAAGAATGAAATGTTCTCTCCGCAAGGCAAATGCTGATTGTATGGGTTCAGCGTTCTCTCACCGAGTATGTAGTCTTCACTGTGTTCAAAACACACCACTTTGAGGTATTGACAGCTCTCTTACTAGTGCCCATCAAAATCGGATGATACTATATAATGTTTCCATTTGTGCCATTTTTGTTTTATAGTATTGTATAATCATACTTCACTTAAACTATTTCCATTGGATAGAATATGTTAGGAGTGATACAAGTGAAAGTCTAAATTACATATCAAAATTTTGAGACATATTATTGAACAACTAATCAGTCAGCTGCTTTGTAACTAGTATTGCACAAAATAATCAAGTGAGGAAGATGAAACCAAGCATATAGCAAAAACACAAAAAGGGAGGGGAAGGCACATTTAGGAAGGTAATTCAACTGTCATATACTGTCTGGAATTAAGGAGAAAACATGTAAGGGTTTATATTCATTCTCCAATGCTGTATGGATTGGTAAAATGTGTTGTGAGATATCCACAAGAAAGAGAACTAAATTTGAATACACAATGTAATGAAAATTATCGTAGCTATAACATATGAAATTGAATACGTGAGGAGAAATTAACTGACAGTTAAGAAATGTGTATGTAATAATCTTTTGACAGACAGATGAAACTTGTAGGTTAATGTGCAGTGGTCCAAAGAAAGTAAAATTCTGTGACATTTTGTACAATCTACAAGACACATCCTTTTTCGTCTGTATCCTTACACTTGAAGACATTGAATAAGATTTGCCAGTGTGGCCGAGCGGTTATAGGCGCTTCAGTCTGGAACTGCGTGATCACTATGGTAGCAGATTTGAATCCTGCTTCGGGCATGGATGTGTGTGATGTCTGTAGGTTAATTAGGTTTAAGTAGTTCTAAGTTCTAGGGGACTGATGACCTCTGATGTTAAGTCTCATAGTGCTCAGAGCCATTTAAACCATTTTTTGAATAAGATTTGCCCATGCTGTTGAGCACCCTAAATAAAAAACCAAGTATGTTGTGATGTTTTGAGTGTGTTCCTCATAGATGGTCTGAGTATGATATGATATGTAACATTTTATGGTTTATGTTGCCAAGAAATACGGAGATTAATGAATTATTTAGATAATCTGGGTTCTTACCGAGTATTTTTTGCCTGTTAATTTACTGTATATTTCCGTCCCCATACGCTGTGAGATCTGAACATATAATTTCAGTCGGTGTGAATTGTGAAAGTGTCCTCTTTCATGTGGTGTTTGTGTGGAAAACACTAATTTTTGTGTTGTTTAAGTATTAGACATTAATTATACAAGTGCAGCTATTGAAATATGAATGTGTTCTAACAGTTTAAATAGTGACAGTGAACACAATTAAACTGTGTGTGCCCCCCTGCGGGTTCGGGGGTTAGAATAGGCCCGCGGTATTCCTGCCTGTCGTAAGAGGCGACTAAAAGGAGTCTCAAACATTTCGGCCTTATGTGATGGTCCCCTCTCGGGTTTGACCTCCATCTATCTAAATTATTCCGAAGAGCGAGCCAATTGGGGAAGGGCACCTTACATGGTGCACTGTATCCTTCGTGCAATTAGACCTATAGCCGTCTTTCTCGTCGTTGCAATGGTGTCCCGCTCGTTTTCGATCTCTTGGGCGATTACCACGCTGCACTCTGCAGTGTTTCTTTTAACTGTGACGACGACCTTGGCCATTTTTGCACCTAAGATCCAGCACGGTAGCCAGTCCGTTGTGGTGGGGTCGCCATGTACCCTCTTGGTTGTAGCCCCCTGACAACACAGGGATCGCTCTACTGATGCCTGCGCCATTCACTCCCCACGTATGCCAAGGAGTAGATGCCCATCTCCCTGGGGCATCAGGACTCCCGGCAATGGCCATCCTGCCAGGTAGCCTTTGCTGTGGCTGGGTGGCGCCCGTGGGGAGGGCCCTTGGTCGGAGTCGGTGGCATCAGGGCGGATGACCCGCAATGAAGCGTGGTACATCATCTGTCGCTGGCGGCCAGCCGTCAGCAGTCTCTAAGCGTTCGAGAGCCCATTTTAAAGGTAACGTTCATGACCCCAAATCGTTCCCCTCCCTCGCCACACCATGGGAGGAACGACAGGCATTGCGTGACACTGAGACGTATTCGCCCAGATATCTTGTCTGTACCAGAGCTGATGGGGAATCTTTTCTATCCGTGAAGCCTCAGTTCTTTGTAGAGCATTTAGAGGACAAGTTCGGTGAGGTGGAGGGCTTGTCCAAGATGCGGTCTGGATCGGTGTTGATAAAAACGGCATCCTCTGCCCAGTCACGGAGGTTGCTCAATTGTGACAAGTTGGGGGATGTTTCCGTGAGCATAAGAGTCTGAACATGGTCCAGGGTATTATATTCCACCGGGATCTTCTTCTGCAGTCCGACGATGAATTACGCGCCAACCTCGAACGACGAGGTGTTCACTTCGTCCGGCGCGTCCATCGGGGTCCGAGGGATAATCAGGTCGCCACTGGTGCCTTCATCTTGGCCTTTGAGGGTGATGTCTTACCCGCAAAGGTTAAGGTGATGGTTTACCGTTGTGATGTGAAACCATATATCCCTCCTCCGATGCGGTGTTTTAAATGCTGGAAGTTCGGGCACATGTCATCTCGCTGTACTTCCAGCATGACGTGTCGGGATTGCGGACGTCCTTCGCATCCCGATACTCCATGTGCCCCACCTCCTATCTGTGTTAACTGCGGAGAACACCATTCCCCCTGCTCGCCGGACTGTAGGATATTGCAGAAAGAACGGAAGATAATGGAATATAAGACCTTGGACCGGCTGACCTACCCCGAGGCTAGACGGAAATATGAGAGGCTCCATCCTGTGGCAATGCCGTCAACCTACGCCGCTGCTGCAACGACGGTTCTCCCGTTATCACGAATCGGCTCTAAGATCGGTCAGCATCCACCGGCCCCCTTGCTTGTGGGGGGCACTTCACACCCTGTTGCTCCTGCTCCATCTTCTTCAGGAGCAACACCCTCCCAACCTTCGGGGACATCAGCTCCCCCTTCCCAGCCGGAGAAGCGTAAGACTTCTTCGGCTGCTCTCGCCAGGAAGGGATCCCTTGGGGACCTCCCTTTGCAAGTTCCGACCATTGGAAAAGCGGACGCCCGCAAGTGGTTGAAACAACCGGCAGTCCCTGGTCGTCGGGCCTCGCGGTCGTCGTCTGTCCCTGAGACTGACCCAGTGAAGCCCATGCAGCCTGAAGCGCCGAAGGCACAGCGTGACAAGCAGAAAAAGAAGAAAGTCCCCAAGGCCAACGGTAATGCGGTGGCACCGATCCCGCCGCTTCCTACAAGCTCTGCCTCTGAGGAAGAGGTGGAGATTCTGGCGTCCGCTGAGGACCTCGCTCTTGCCGGTCCCGCGGACGCAATGGATGGCATTTGCACGGATGCTCCATCGGAGGCAGCAGGTGACCCAGTGGCGTAATCTGCCTTCCCAGTCCCGTCACGCCTTTCCCAGCCATGGACAACACCATCCTCCAGTGGAACTGCAGCGGTTTCTTCCATCATCTAGCTGAGCTCCGCCACCTTATCAGCCTTCACCCTTTCTTCTGCATTGCTCTCCAGGAAACTTGGTTTCCAGCAATGCGAACCCCCGCCCTCCGTGGCTATCGGGGTTGTTATAAGAACCGAGCAGCTTATGAAAGGGTGTCTGGTGGCGTCTGCATATGTGTCCTTCACACTCTGCACAGCGAGTCTGTCCCTCTCCAGACGCCTTTAGAGGCTGTCGCTGTACGCGTGTGGACGCCACAGGCTGTTACCGTCTGCAGTCTTTACATTCCACCGGATGGTGATGTCTCGCAGCATGTCCTGGCTGCACTGGTCGCCCAATTGCCGCCACCTTTCTTGCTATTGGGCGACTTCAACGCTCATAACCCTCTGTGGGGTGGGTCAGTGGCAACAGGTCGAGGCGCCATCGTTGAGCATTTATTGTCGCAGCTCGATCTCTCGCTGTTAAATGATGGTGCCTTCACACACTTAAGTGTGGCGCATGGCACCTACTCTGCCATTGACCTTTCAATCTTTAGCCATAGCCTCTTACCGTCTGTCCAATGGAGTGTGCATGACGACCTGTGTGGTAGTGACCATTTTCCGATCATTTTGTCACTGCCACAGCGCCACTCTTCTGGGCGCCCTAGCAGATGGGCTATGAATAAGGCTGACTGGGACTTGTTCTCCTCCACTGCCGCTTTTGAGCCTCTCTCTACCGATGACATTGATGCGGTGGTTCAATCGGTCACCACCGGCATCGTTACTGCCGCCGAATCTGCCATTCCCCATTCCTGTGGGTCCCCTCGGCGGAAGGCTGTGCCTTGGTGGTCGCCTGAGATCGCTGAAGCGATTAAAGATCGCCGGCGGGCGCTCCAGCGTCACAAGCGACATCCCTCCCTCGACCACCTTATCGCCTTCAAACGGCTGCGTGCGCGGGCCCGCCTCCTTATCCGCCAAGGCAAGGAGGAGTGCTGGGAGCGGTATGTGTCCACCATTGGCCTCCATGTCGCTCCCTCGCAGGTCTGGGCCAAGATTCGACGCGTCTATGGCTATCGGCCACCTGTCAGCGTCCCTGCGCTCTCACTGAATGGAGCAGTTTGTACTGACTCCGACGTCATTGCAAATCGCTTAGAAGAGCATTTTGCTATGAGTTCCGCTTCTGCGAATTACCCCCAGGCCTTCCGCTCCATTAAAGAGCGGATGGAACGTCGGAGCCTTTCGTTTCGCACCCACCACCCAGAATCTTACAATGCTCCATTTAGTGAGTGGGAATTTCGCAGTGCCCTCGCTGCTTGCCCTGATACCGCTCCTGGGCCAGATGGCATCCACTGTCAGATGCTGAAACACCTTTCAGTGGACTGCCAGCGGCGCCTTCTCGATCTTTACAACCGTCTTTGGGTCGAGGGGGTGTTTCCGTCGCAATGGCGGGAAGGCATTGTCATCCCCGTTTTGAAACCTGGAAAGAACCCTCTGGAGGTGGACAGCTACCGTCCCATTAGCCTCACCAACGTTCTTTGCAAGTTGCTTGAACGGATGGTGAGCCGGCGCTTGCATTGGGTACTGGAGTCTCGGGGCCTTCTGGCTCCATCTCAGGGTGGGTTCCGTAAAGGCCGCTCCGCCGCCGACAATCTGGTGAGCCTGGAGTCGGCCATCCGTACTGCCTTTTCCCGCCGTCAGCACCTGGTCGCTGTCTTTTTCGACATGCGGAAGGCGTACGATACGACGTGGCGTCATCACATTCTTTCTACGCTTCATGGATGGGGTCTTCGGGGTCCTCTGCCGATTTTTATCCGCAATTTTCTGTCGTGTCGTACCTTCCGCGTGCAAGTCGCGGCCTCGTATAGTTCCTCCCACGTCCAGGAGAACGGTGTGCCACAGGGTTCCGTTTTAAGTGTCTGTCTGTTTTTAATAGCTATTAACGGTCTTGCTGCGGCCGTGGGAAACTCTGTCTCCGCTTCCCTGTATGCTGACGACTTCTGCCTTTATTACAGCTCTCCCGGCATTGCAGCTGTTGAACGTCAGCTACAGGGCGCTATCCGTAGGGCGCAGTCTTGGGCTGTAGCGCATGGGTTTCAGTTTTCGGCAGCCAAGACCTGCGTTATGCATTTCTGCCGGCGACGTACTGTCCACCCGGAGCCGCAGCTTTCTCTTAACGGCGAACTTCTTTCGGTGGTGGAATCACACAGGTTTTTGGGGGTGGTTTTCGATGCCCGGTTGACTTGGCTGCCTCATATCCGGCAGCTCAAACAGACGTGTTGGCGGCATCTCAATGCACTGCGATGTTTGAGCCACACCCGCTGGGGAGCCGACCGCTCTACCCTGTTACGGCTCTACGAGGCGTTAATCCAGTCCCGTCTGGATTATGGGTGCCTGGCATATGGCTCAGCATCCCCGTCTGCGTTGCGGGTGCTGGACCCAATTCTCCACAGCAGGATACGCCTTGCCACTGGTGCTTTCCGCACCAGCCCTGTGGACAGCTTACTCGTGGAGGCAGGTGTCCCTCCACTGCGGTTCCGACGCCAACGTTTGCTAGCCGCTTATGCTGCCCATGTTCTAAGCTCGCCCGGGCATCCTAACTATCGTCTCCTGTTCCCGCCGTCGGTCGTCCATCTGCCGGAACGTCGGCCCCGGTCGGGTTGTCCGATCGCCATACGCGTCAAGGAGCTTCTCTGCGGGCTTGGGTTTTTCCCTATTCCGCCTCCTTTCCAGACGCCTCTGCGTACACCCCCGTGGTGTGTTCCTCGCCCTTGCCTTCGGCTCGACTTGGCACAAGGCTCGAAGGACTCGGTCCCTCCAGAGGCCTTCCGCCGCCGCTTTTATTCCATCCTGGCCATGTATCAGGGCTCTGGCATTGTTTACACCGACGGCTCGATGGTTGCTGGTCGAGTCGGTTATGCGCTCACTCTAGGGGACCATTCCGAACAACGTTCCTTGCCGGCTGGCTGCAGCGTTTACACTGCTGAGCTGGTCGCCATCTTTCGAGCCCTCGAGTATATCCGCTCCTGCTCAGGTGAGTCCTTCGTTATCTGTAGCGATTCCCTCAGCAGTTTACGAGCACTCGACCAGTGTTTTCCTCGTTCCCGTCTGGTGATGGCTATCCATGAGTCCCTGCATACTCTTGCGCGTTGCGGCCGCTCTGCGGTCTTCGTGTGGACCCCAGGCCATGTTGGGATCCCCGGCAACGAGAATGTTGACCGGCTGGCGAAAGAGGCGACTAGTGCACCATCTCTGGACGTTGGCCTCCCGGAGACAGATTTGCGAGCGTTCCTACGCCGCAAAATTCTGGACCTTTGGGACACTGAATGGCGCGCCCTGCCTTCACGCAACAAACTTCGGGCCATCAAGGGGGCTACCGGTGTGTGGCGCTCCTCCTTGCGGGTCTCTCGCAAGGAGTCTGTTGTCTTCTGCCGGCTGCGCATTGGGCACACTCGGCTTACGCACGGCCACTTATTGCGCCGTGAGGACGCGCCTCTATGTCGCTGCGGCTCCGTTTTATCCGTGGTTCATGTTTTATTGGAGTGTCCGTTTTTAGCTGCGCTCAGGCAGTCGTTCGCACTGCCTGACTCGCTCCCTGCCCTTTTAACTGATGACTCGGCTATGGCTGACTTAGTTTTACGTTTTATTCGGGCAGGGGGTTTTTATTCTTTAATCTGAGTGTTTCTGTTTTTATCTTCTTGTTTTGTGTTGATTCTGGCCTTTGGCCTCCGGTTTTAAACTGATTTTTTAATGTGTTTCAAGTGGTTGGCTTTTCCTTTTTTATTTCCATGGTCGGCCAACCACCGTCACACTCTGTGTGCTTTTAGTTCGTTTTGTCTGGTCTTTGTCTCAGTTTCTCTTGTTCAGTGTCGTCTGTGCTCTATTCTGTTACTCATATTTTATTCTCTGTGGGTGTTTTTTAGTACTTGGACAAAGGGACCGATGACCGTAGCAGTCTGGTCCCTTTAATCCCCCCAAACCAACCAACCAAACTGTGTGTGTTGAGGAGGCAACAGAAGAAAGATGCTAGCCACAATGCTTGCACCTTAAATGATGTTTTCAAACTTCATGTGGGCTGTTGTTGAAGCGTACTGGAATTTTCAGTCTGTGTGGTTTGTCATAAGAAATATGGGCTTGTTCAAAAAGAACTCCTACCTTCACCTAGTGAATACTGAACATGAAATCTGTTTTTACATCTGAATAAGTCTTTCTTACCTGTTGTTTAGCAAAGTATGTACCATTCTGCAGGTTCCATTTTTTAGTAGTCTCTCAGCAGAACAAAATGTCATTTCTAAGCCTGTCTTATTTGGCATGGGAGTTCATCACAGTTGGCACGAGTCTTTTACAGTACTGTATTGCTCATGTGAATATAATAGCTCATATTTCTTGTTTGTTAATCAGCAGTCTGTGGATTTTGTGTGTAGTGATTCAGTCTGTGAAGTATCTTTGGCTCAGATGATTCCACAGAACCTGAAGCAATAAATAAAATAAACTGCTACCGTCATGTGAATGGCCCTGACACCAATACCCACCATGACTTGGTTCTGAGTACCGTGAGGCTGTATCATATGTCTCTGTGATCTGTGATTTTTCTGCTGGAACAGAGGATTTAAATTTAAATTTGTTTGGTTAGGATAGCCACAGGAATATATGACACTGTTAATTATCACCCCAGGTGGTTCGCCACTCTTTGGCAGGTTTGTACTTGGCTACCATGGGGCCCCAGCCTTTGCAGCACCATTTTCCTTCCGTGCTGTATGTCTATCCTCTTGCCATTCTTTTTCCCCTCCCTTGGGGAACATGTCTGGGGTATTATTGGGAATGTTCTGCATTCTGTCGCTGACCTGCGAACAGTTTCAACTTTCTTTTTGACTCCCTTTTCCTTACTTTGTTTCCCTTCTCCTCTCATTCCTCTGGATCCTCTTTTTTTCTTCTCCCTCCCTGTGTGTTCCTTAAGGCCGGCTCACGTGTCTGATGCGTAAAAGGTGACTGGGTAACATGCAATTCCCAGCCACAGGTTGACAGGTAGGGTTCACACATATTCCCTGGTACAGGCCAGGCCCAGTGAGGGGTGATTGTCTGAGCTGTAACCTTCCCAAATTGCCAAATGGTCCCTCCGTCAGGTGTTCGGGAGGTGTGACCTGAAGTGTGAACAATCACCTAAGGTGGGTGCTCCCCCTTGTGAAAGGGCCCCCAGTTGGAAGGAGCACGCCATCAGAGACGCTGGCAATCATGGGGGATTTCCTCATGATGAGTCAATCATCCTCGCCCATGACATCGACGAAATGTAAACGTAATGAGGTTACTGAGTCAAAGACCCTTCCCACTGCACTGTGGTTCCTTGTGGTATCATGTACTGAAGACGGTTGGTCCTTTGCGACGGTCAATCCATTTATTATTCAGATAGGTGTTGATGCCATTGCTGGCTCTGTGAAATCCTGATCTCGTTTACGGAGTGGCACTTTACTTTTGGAGACGCCTTCTGATTCTCAAGCACAACTACTACTTGTTGCCTCGCTTCTCCACAACTACCCTGTTCGTGTCGAGGCACATAGAACTGTGAATTCTTCCTGCGGTGTAATTTACACCAGGGTGCTTGACGATCTAACTGAGGCTGAAATACAGTCTTACCTCTCTGATCGGGGTGTCATTGCCATCCATCGTGTAATGAAAAAGGTTGATTCCTCTTTGGTGCCCACCCGCACTCTTTTCCTCACCTTTGATAGGGTGGTGCTGCCATCCAAGATTAAAGCAGGCTATGAAATCATCACAGTCCGGCCGTACATTCCGAATCCGATGCACTGCTACCAGTGTCATCGGTTCAGTCACACTAGAACGTCTTGTCGACACCCAGCCAAATGTGTAATCTGTGGCAGGGATGCACACGAGGGCGAATGTCTGCCTCCTTTTCCCTGCTGTATCAAGTGCAATGGCGGCTGTGCTGCCTGCTCCCGGTATTGTCCCATGTATCTAGATGAGCGGGCTGTTCAAGAGATTTGGGTAAAAAAAAAAAAAAAGTGCCTTACCCAGTAGCTCGCAAGTTACTGGCTAGTCTCAAAACCTGTATTCTCTCGTCTGGCACCTATAGTTCAGTTCTTGTTACCCCCTCACTTTGTGGAGGACATGGCCACAGAGACATGCAACCTCAAATTTGGCTCCGAGTTTGTGAAGAAGTCGTCCAATGTCGAGGTAGCATCACCATCACCCAGTCCCACTGTGCAACAAACCGTCAACCTTTTGCTTAAAGGGGCGAAGTTACCCACTACACAACCGGCAGGCAGGAGAGGAGAGAAGGAGTACTCCCAAGAAGACTTCCTCCATCCCTCCAGCCAAACAACACCCAAGACTTCCTCTAACCAGAAGGGCTCGAAGAAGTCTGCTAAAGACAAACGGTCTTCTCCTTAACTACCTCGAAGATCCTGCTCGACAGTGCCACGTGATCACTTAGCCCAGCAGACCTGTGTCTCGCCAGTGCGCACCACCAATTCTTTTTCTGCGTTGGGCTCCACAGACTGAACGTTCAAGCATGCCGATGCTTCTGTGGACCCCAGGGAGCAGGATCCTCCTGTTTCTGTGCCGTGTAGTAGTGACTCTCCACCGGCTGTCCCTTGGCGGCCACCGAGTTGACACCCCTACATCTATTCCTTCGTATGACTGTCCTCCAATGGAACATTTGCGGCCTTTGGTCCCACAAAGAGGATTTGTGGCTGCTTCTAGCATCACAGCATCCCCTTGTACTCTGCCTCCAGGAAACGAAAGTGTGCTCTCAAGACCGCTTTCAGCTTTCACATTATTTACCAATTCGTTTTGACCTTCCCCCTGAGGTCAGCATCCCATCTCATGGGGTTGTCATGCTGCTCATATGGGATGACTTTCATAGTCAACCCATCTCCCAGACTACCCGTCTTCAAGCTGTTGCCGTTTGCCTTTTCCTTCCCTACCTGACCCTCTCCCTCTGTACCATTTATGTACCTCCTTCCTTCAATGTCACTAGGGAAAACTTCCTTCATCTTATTGGGCAGCTATCTCCCCCATTTTTGCTACTAGGTGACTTTAATGCGCATCATCTCCTTTGGGGTTCTCCAAGGACCTGCCAGAGAGGGGCCCTCTTGGCTGGCCTTCTTAACCAACTAAACCTTAAACCTCATCTGCTATAACACTGGAGCACCCACTATCCTTTCTGACTCCTCAGACACCTATTCCCATTTCGACCTATCCTTTTGCACTGCCCAGCTTGCCATTTCCCGTGTGCTCTCCGTCTGCTGACTCGTACCGCATCCACATGCATGCTCAAATGGCAGCTTACTAAGGCTGACTGGCAGCTTTACTCCTCCCTTTTGACCTTCGCAGAACAAGATTTCCGCAGTTCCAATGACCAGGTGGACTATCTCACAAACGTCATCCTTACTGCTGCAGAACATTCCATTCCTCACACTTCCTCTTTACCACGTCGTGTCCCAGTCCTTTGGTGGGCTGAGCATGCCGTGACGCAATTCGTGCATGGAGACGTGCTCTCCGCATTTTTAACCGCCACCCTACACTGGAAAACTGCATTCATGATAAACAGATGCGTGCAAAGTATCATAGAGTTTTTCGGGATAGCAAAAGAGCTAGTTGGATTTCATTGACTCTCTTTTAACAGTTCCACACTTATCCTCTGTCGTGTAGGCCAACCTCCGACTGTTCTCTGGAACCAAGATCCAGTCCCCTGTTTTCAGCCTGACAGTAGGCGCCGATGTCATTGTGGATCCTGTACCTTTCTCCAGCACCTTGGGCTGCCATTTTGCGGAAGTTTCGAACTCTTCCCACTATCAGATGTTGCAGCACCTCTCTCTTGCGGGCAAGGACTTTCTGCTTAACACATACAACCGCATCTGGGCTGAGGGCACATTTTCTGGATACTAACATGAAGCCATCATCATACCCATACCTACGCCTGGTAAGGACAAAAACCTTCCTTCTAGTTGCTGCCTCATCTCTCTTACCATCTGCGTTTGCAAGGTGATGGAACGTATTATTCATGCCCAGCTGGTTTGGTGGCTCAGGTCTCGCCATTTCCTCACGAATGCACAGTGTGAATTTCGAGCGCAGCGTTCTGCAGGTGACCATCTCATTACTTTGTTCACCCATGTCATGAATGGTTTTCTGCGGGAATCTCAGAGTGTGGCCGTGTTTTTCGGTTTGAAGAAGGCCTAAGACACCTTCTGGAGAACTGGTATCCTACGTACTCTTTACACGTGGGGCCCGTGGGCGCCTGCCCTGTTTTCTTCAGGCAGATTTACGAGACTGAATTTTCAAGGTGCATGTGGGTTCTGCTTGTTGGCCACCTTTATTCAGGAAAATAGTGTGACTCAGGGTTCCATTCTGAACGTCATCCTCTTTACTATTGCCGTTAGCCCTATAATGGCCTGTCTCCCGCTGGGCTTCACTGTCTCCCTTTTTGTTGATGATTTTGCCATCTATTGCAGTTCTCCACGGATCTGTCTCACTGCGCGGCACCTTCAGCACTGTCTTGATCGTCTTCACTCCTGGAGCATCGCCAATGGCTTTTGCGTTTCCACTGACAAAACTGTCTGTCTGAATTTCGGGTGGTGCAAATGGTTTCTCCCACCATCTCTACATCTTGGGCCTGTTGCCCTTCTGTTCGTTGACACTATGAAATTCCTGGGGCTCATGCTTGATAGGAAACACTCTTGGTCCTCCCGTGTCTCTTACCTGACAGCCCACTGTACGCAGTTCCTCGATGTCCTATGTGTCCTCAATGGTACTTCTTGGGGTGCTGATCGAACCACCCTCCTCAGATTGTACCAGTCCCTTGTCTGTTCGAAACTCGACTATGGGTGCTTTGTTTATGCATCTGCATGCCATCCCTTTTACAGCGTCTCAACACTACCCATCATCATGGCATCCATTTGGCCACGGGTGCCTTTTACACTAGCCCGGTTGAGAGTCTGTATGCTGAAGCTGCTGAACTACCACTTTCCTACCACCGCGACTTTCTCCTCAGCAGGTATGCATGCCGTTTGTCTGCCAAGCACATGGCCACCCCTCCTATGCCTCCTTCTTTGATGATTTCTTTGATCGTCAGTATGGGGCTCGTCCCTCTTCTCTGTTACCTCCTGGAGTCGGCTTTTGCCACTTGTTACGGTGGCTTAACTGCACACTACCTGCAACTTTCCCAGTGTGTGTGAACCCTTCACTGTCTTGGCTTCATGAAGTGGCCCATGTTAACCTTGGACTTCCTTCCTAAGGACACTACTCCAGCCTCGGTCAATCGCCTTCAGTTTCATGACCTTCCTATGGAACTTAGCGATAGTACCTTTGTATACACTGATGGCTCTCGGACTGACTGTGGGGTCGGGTGTGCCTTCGTCATTGGCCCCCGTGTCTTTCGATATCAGCTTCCGGCACACACCTCAGTATTTACAGCCGAGCTTTTTGCCTTGTATCAGGCCACGGAATACATCCGGTGACACAGCCTTCCCAATTGTGGCCTCTGCTCAGACTCCCTCAGCGTCCTGTAAAGTTTCTGTGTGCTGTACACTGCTCATCCCTTAGTGCAGCAGGTCCAGGAAAACTGTCTCTTGCTCACTCTTGGTGGAGCCAATGTCATGTTTCTGTGGGTCTGTGGTCGTGTCTGTCTGCCAGGAAACGAGGCTGCTGATGCTGCTGCCAAGGCTGCAATCCTCGTACCTCAGCCTGTGAGTACCTCGTTTCCCTCCGATGATCTCTGCGTTGCTGTCTGTCAGGAGGTGGTGTCCCTTTGACATCGCCAATGGTCCTCCTTTCACAGGAATAAGCTTTGGCTTATTAAGCCTCTCCCAGCACCTTGGACGACCTCCTGTCGGCCATGCCGCTGGGAGGAGATTATTGTAACTCTGCTGTGTATTGGACACTGCCTTTTTAGCCATCGTCATTTGCTCAGTGGCGCTGCCCCACTGCGTTGTATGCATTGCACCCAAATTTTAACTGTCTGCCACTTCCTGCTGGCATGCTCTCTCTCTCTTTTCTTTTCTTCTTCTTCTTCTTCTTCTTCTTCTTCTTTCTTTCTTTCTTTTTTTTTTTTTTTTTTTTTTTTTTTTTTTTTTTTTACATTTCAGCTTGGGGTTTGCCATGTGATTTATCAACCGTTTTAGCAAATGACGCACAGGCTGTCAACCACGTTTTGCTTTTTATCCGCCAAAGCAGTATGGTGAAGGCCATTTAATTTTTGGTTTTGGACCTCCATTTTTGTATGGTGTGGTTTTCTTTTTCCCTACGTGCCTGTTTTAGCTGTCTCCTCTTTTGTCCATTGGGACTGACATAGTCGTTTCCCTTGTCTCTGTGTTTGTGTTCTATAGTTTTAACTTGGGTGCGTATGACCCCAGTTGTTTTTTGCACCCTAAAACAAAACAAAACAAACTATTAAGTATTAGGAAGCTAGGGAGATGTATTAAATTTGTTGGACATTGTGCTACTAATACTGGGAGTGCAAGACTTAATAAAAGTTTGTACTGTCATAATTGAAATTGTGAACAGAGAACTCAATAGTTGTTTGTATACCTCTAGTTATTAAAGAATTTTGTGCTTGTTATTAGTTAATATTGTTGTTGTTATTCTTTGTTTTGAACTGTGCACAATACAAACTGTCTGAAAGAAGCAGTTTCTTCTTCTTTCACCACAATAATAACGATACAGAGACAGCAGCAGCAAAAGTATTATGATCAGGAGATGTGTCTGATGAAATATTTGCCAGAAGTATCACGTTTTATAATGGTTATTACAGTTTTTTTTGTATTTTTGTTGCAGATGAACTACCAGTAATATCTCTTTTTGAAAAATGAGCCTCAATTTCTCAAAACTTTTTTCTTCAAAGAAACGTCAGGACATTCAACAAGTGCCATCACAGATAGGATTACCAACAAATGTGAAGCATGATTATCATGTGACACGTAATGCGCATACTGGAGAATTAGAGGGTTTACCAGAGTCTTGGATTAGGCTTCTGAATGCACAGATAACGTAAGTGTTGAGATGCTACTAAATTAAGCTTATACACACATAGAAAATCTAATTTTTTGTTTGTTTGTTTGTGTTAAAAATATATGTTTGAGGCTAGAAACTTACTTCACTGTTTCTTTACAAGGGCAAAATACGTTTTTGTGGAAAATTTTGAGGTACTCTGTTGGGCAAAATTTGAGGTATTGCTGTTATTACCATTGCCATAATCATAATTATCATGAAGAAAGAAAAAAAAAATGCTTTCCTTAAGCATATAACCAAAGAAGTTGAGTAACTAACTTCTGGCATAATGAATACTTCATATTAAATGGTTTTACTATTAAAAGACATCTTCTGTACACCACGAGCTTCATGAGAAATGTTTTATTTGCGAAAGCCAGCTTTCGGGTTTATAACCTAACCTCAGTGGGATGTGATACAGAGGAGTAAGCCAACTGTATGTGCACAGATTTGTACAAAATAACTACATACAGAGTTGAGAAAAATTGTGTCCCGAAATTTTAACCCTGGATAGCTGATGCCAGTAGGAACCAAATTTACTAGTGTTGTGTAGGTCTACAATGCACCGTTTTTAAATTACAGAAACTTGGTGCCATATTCTCCGATTGGCCGTGGGATTGCCCTGTTGCCTTTCGTCGGTTGACGGGCAGTGCTATCGTTGTCAGTTCAGACATACAAGCGTCCCTCCTTGGATACATCACGATCTCTGGAAGGCAAAGAATTGTCAGTCATGCGTAGTCCAGAGTATCTGGCAACAGTGCAACCCCACAGCAAATTGGAGCGCGTGGCGTGAAGTTTCCATAGTTTAAAAATTGAGCATTGTCAACCTACACAGCATTAGTAATTTTGGTTCCTACTGGCATCGGCTATCCAGGGTTAAAATTTCTTGACACAATTTTTCTCCACCCTGTATATATGGCCGTCATATAAGTCTATTTAAATTATGCACTGTTGTAGCAATGACATACTTGTCAGATATACGACAGGATCTGAAATATGTCGTATAACATAGTACACATTTTGTCATGTATGTTGTTGTTGTTGTTGTTGTTGTTGTAGTCTTCAATCCTGAGACTGGTTTGATGCAGCTCTCCGTGCTACCCTATCCTGTGCAAGCTTCTTCATCTCCCAGTACTTACTGCAACCCACATCCTTCTGAATCTGCTTAGTGTATTCATCTCTTGGTCTCCCTCTACTATTTTTACCCTCCACGCTGCCCTCCAATGCTAAATTTGTGATCCCTTGATGCCTCAGAGCATGTCCTACTAACCGGTCCCTCTTTTTTGTCAAGTTGTGCCACATACTCCTCCCCAATTCTGTTCAATACTTCATCATTAGTTATGTGATCTACCCATCTAATCTTCAGCATTCTTCTGTAGCACCACATTTCGAAAGCTTCTATTCTCTTCTTGTCCAAACTATTTATCGTCCATGTTTCACTTCCATACATGGCTACACTCCATACAAATACTTTCAGAAATGACTTCCTGACACTTCAGTCTATACTCGATGTTAACAAATTTCTCTTCTTCACAAACGCTTTCCTTGCCATTGCCAGTCTACATTTTATATCTTCTCTACTTCGACCATCATCAGTTATTTTGCTCCCCAAATAGCAAAACTCCTTTACTACTTTAAGTGTCTCATTTCCTAATCTAATTCCCTCAGCATCACCCGACTTAATTCGACTACATTCCATTATCCTCGTTTTGCTTTTGTTGATGTTCATCATATATCCTCCTTTCAAGACACTGTCCATTCCGTTCAACTGCTCTTCCAAGTCCTTTGCTGTCTCTGGTAGAATTACAATGTCATCGGCGAACCTCAAAGTTTTTATTTCTTCTCTTTGGACTTTAATACCTACTCCGAATTTTTCTTTTGTTTCCTTTACTGCTTGCTCAATATACAGATTGAATAACATCGGGGAGAGGCTACAACCCTGTCTCACTCCCTTCCCAACCACTGCTTCCCTTTCATGTCCCTCAACTCTTATAACTGCCATCTGGTTTCTGTACAAATTGTAAATAGCCTTTCGCTCCCTGTATTTTACCCCTGCCACCTTTAGAATTTGAAAGAGAATACTCCAGTCAACATTGTCAAAAGCTTTCTCTAAGTCTACAAATGCTAGAAACATAGGTTTGCCTTTCCTTAATCTTTCTTCTAAGATAAGTCTTAAGGTCAGTATTGCCTCACGTGTTCCAACATTTCTACGGAATCCAAACTGATCTTCCCCGAGGTTGGCTTCTACCAGTTTTTCCATTCGTCTGTGAAGAATTCGCGTTAGTATTTTGCAGCTGTGACTTATTAAACTGATAGTTCGGTAATTTTCACATCTGTCAACACCTCCTTTCTTTGGGATTGGAATTATTATATTCTTCTTGAAGTTTGAGGGTAATTCGCCTGTCTCATACATCTTGCTCACCAGATGGTAGAGTTTTGTCAGGACTGGCTCTCCCAAGGCCATCAGTAGTTCTAATGGAATGTTGTCTACTCCCGGTGCCTTGTTTCGACTCAGGTCTTTCAGTGCTCTGTCAAACTCTTCACGCAGTATCGTATCTCCCATTTCATCTTCATCTACATCCTCTTCCATTTCCATAATATTGTCCTCAAGTACATCGCACTTCTATAGACCCTCTATATACTCCTTCCACCTTTCTGCCTTCCCTTCTTTGCTTAGAACTGGGTTGCCATCTGAGCTCTTGATATTCATACAAGTGGTTCTCTTCTCTCCAAAGGTCTCTTTAATTTTCCTGTAGGCAGTATCTATCTTACCCCTAGTGAGATAAGCCTCTACATCTTTACATTTGTTCTCTAGCCATCCCTGCTTAGCCCTTTTGCACTTTCCTGTCGATCTCATTTTTGAGACGTCTGTATTCCTTTTTGCTTGCTTCATTTACTGCATTTTTATATTTTCTCCTTTCATCAATTAACTTCAATATTTCTTCTGTTACTCAAGGAGTTCTACTAGCCCTCGTCTTTTTACCTACTTGATCCTCTGCTGCCTTCACTACTTCATCCCTCAGAGCTACCCATTCTTCTTCTACTGTACTTCTTTCCCCCATTCCTGTCAATTGTTCCCTTATGCTCTCCCTGAAACTCTGTACAACCTCTGGTTCTTTCAGTTTATCCAGGTCCCATCTCCTTAAATTCCCACCTTTTTGCAGTTTCTTCAGTTTTAATCTACAGTTCATAACCAATAGATTGTGGTCAGAGTCCACATCTGCCCCTGGGAATGTCTTACAATTTCAAACCTGGTTCCTAAATCTCTGTCTTACCATTATATAATCTATCTGGTACGTTCTAATATCTCCAGGATTCTTCCACGTATACATCCTTCTTTCATGATTCTTGAACCAAGTGTTAGCTATGATTAAGTTATGCTCTGTGCAAAACTCTACCAGGCAGCTTCCTCTTTCATTCCATATTCACTTCTATGTTTCCTTCTCTCCCTTTTCCTACTCTCGAATTCCAGTCACCCATGACTATCAAATTTTCGTCTCCCTTCACGACCTGAATAATTTCTTCAATTTCTTCATCATCTGCAGAGCTAGTTGGCATATAAACTTGTACTACTGTAGTAGGCGTGGGCTTCGTGTCTATCTTGGCCACAATAATGCGTTCACTATGCTGTTTGTAGTAGTTTACCCGCACTTCTATTTTTTTATTCATTATTAAACCTACTCCTGCATTACCCCTATTTGATTTTGTGTTTATGACCCTGTACTCACCTGACCAAAAGTCTTGTTCCTCCCACCACCTAACTTCACTAACTCCCACTATATCTAACTTTAACCTATCCATTTCCCTTTTTAAATTTTCTAATCTACCTGCCGGGTTAAGGGATCTGACATTCCACGCTCCGATCCGTAGAACACCAGTTTTCTTTTTCCTGATAACGACGTCCTCGTGAGTAGTCCCTGCCTGCAGATCCGAATGGGGGACTATTTTACCTCCGGAATATTTTACTCAAGAGGACGCCATCATCATTTATCCATGCCCTCGGGAAAAATTACGGCCGTAGTTTCCCCTAGCTTTCAGCCGTTCGCAGTACCAGCACAGCAAGGCCGTTTTGTTTAATGTTGCAAGGCCAGGTCAGTCAATCATCCAGACTGTTGCCCCTGCAACTACTGAAAAGGCTGCTGCCCCTCTTCAGGAACCACACGTTTGTCTGGCCTCTCAACAGATGCCCCTCCGTTGTGGTTGCACCTACGGTACGGCCACCTGTATTGCTGAGGCACGCAAGCCTCCCCACCAATGGCAAGTTCCATGGTTCATGGGGAAGGTCATGTATGTTACTGCTGTCAAATTTTAGGCAGTGACTATTCTTGATACAGTTTGACGTAACTGTCATATAGGATTACATTACCTGTCTTATCTTATTTCTAAGCTCATTTTTATATATGTATCTGTGGCATGCATTTATGTAATTATGTAAATCACAATTTTTGACAAATGGCGTGTTAAAGTAGGATATACAAAAGGTATATGATTGCAAAATATTCCTATATATCATGTCAAATTAGACAATTTTTACATGAAGGGCGTAAACTCCAATCCAAAATTATGTGGTTGAACCACTATTGAAATTTTGTATATACATCTTATTCCCTAACTCTATTTATTCATTAAGTATGTTGTCTGGTTCTTTTGCCATGTGTGTGTGTGTATATTTCTTCTAGAATATTGTAGTAGAATATTCTAGAAAAAATATACACACACACATGGCAAAATGAGTGGACAATATACTTAATGAACAAATGGAATTACAGAATAAGATGTATATACAAAATTTCAACAGTGTTTTAACCAAATAAGTTTGGTTTGGAGTCTATGACCTGCATGTAAAGACTGTCTGACATGATCTATAGCATTATTTGGCAATCATATACCTTTTGTGTATTCTAGCTTCACATACCAATTGTCAAAAATTGTAATTTACATAATTATATGAATGCATGTCACAGACACACATAAATATGGTCTTAGAAATAACAAAAGAGTAAAATTTGACAGCGGTTAATGTACACGACAAACTGTATACTCTGTTATAGGATATATTCCAGATGCTGTCATTTTAACTGACAAGCATGTCATTGCTATAGAAGTGCATAATGTAAGTAGACTTATATTACTGCCATATGTATACAGTTATCATTTTGTAGAAATTGGTTCACATACAGTTAGCTTGTTCCTCTGTATCTGAAGCCACTGAGGATGGGTTATAAACCCGAAAACCAGTTTTGGCAAATAAGACATTTCTAGTGCAGCTCAAGATGTATATGTGATGTCATTAATATCTGAAAGCTGCAAAGCATCAAGCACTCAAGATTTTTAAATGGTTTGATGTTATAATGGTACACTTTTGGCCTTACATTCTACGAGAGAGTTAAATGAAAACTATAAATATTTTTTTGTGAGATATTACTTGTGCACACATGGCACAAATAGGTATAACTTTTTGATATAGTTTTCCTCAGTCTCATTGCAAGTTGACCATTGTTTCCAAACAGTCTGAATTATTGTAGAAAATAATTTATTTTGGAGTATATGTAATAAGAGAGTGAAATTTCTAGTCGTTCAATGAACAATGCTTCATGGAGGGATCCAAACACGCCGAAAATGCTCAGGGAAAGGTTGAATGAGCAGTGAGTGCAGAAGCAGCCCGATACCACCAGGCAGCAGTTCACAGGCAAAGATGATTTTTTAAGAGCTCTGGATATGTGATAATGACCCCATGTGATACGTACTTCTCCGAGGTTACACATTTTTCACAGCAATGTAAGGCCACCATAACATTCTTGCTTGTGGCTGTTTTTCGAACATCTATGGTTGGGGTGCCGGGAAGTCATGCCATTCCTTACTTGCTCTCTTTGTGTCTGCTTGCTGTAGCAAATGCACATCGTGATTCTATTACTTCTGAGGAAGGCATCACATTGTTGTTCACTCCACCGAAGCTGTTCACATGCAGTTACATGCCTCCTTTTCAGTTTATGGATTAATAGCTGATGATCCCATTATGTAAACACTACTTCTAGTAGTTGAGGCATGTTGGGCCCAATGGAATGTTTCTGAATCATGCTTAATGTTGACAGTGTTAAAATGTCGTAAAGTGTCACACTATTGCTTCAAAGATAGCACTGTTCTGTGGAATCACAATGTGATGTGACTGTTCTGAGTAGCTTTCACACCTTTCCTACATAGGAATGATATAGCAAGAGGCTGTTAGTTCTTGATGCCGCTTGATAATGGAGTATAAAGTGCTGTATTGTTACAATTGAAAGTAGTGGATACAGTCACCTGCTGGTCATAATACAACAGTGGCATAGTATTTACCTCTTTCATTTAAGAATTATAGAGTGTTCTTTTCTGTATGTGATAATGCCCACGTGGCCCAAAGGAACATGGCGGCTAATGTTAAAGTTCGACAAGTTTCACTGTGGAAAAGAGTTAATTTTGCCATTAAAAAGAAGGTGTGTGCAAATTGTAAAGATGAAATCTTGAAGTTAACCGAACATGTGTACAGCTTACAATTTGTAATCAATGCTCTGAAAGTGGATATCTCGAATTGTCAGCTTGGGAAAAGTGAGCCGAATACTCGACAAGTTCTGCAAAGCATCGCACCTTTTAGCGAAAAGTGGATTAAAGTGACTTGCAAAAACAGCACTCAAGAACTGCAAAATCATGTAAACGGTAAAAGTACCAGTAACACAGTCTCTGTGCATGAAAAACCTTTTGAAGTGCTTTCAACTGTAGACTCTGATATCTCAATCAGCTATGTCTAATCACAAGAAAAAGGACATCATAGACAAAGAACTACAGAGTCGCTTTCAACCACAGGAAAAAAACTATTCAACTGTGAGTGTAGTCACTGACAGTGAATTAAAATAAAGTGTTCCTGAGGATGGCTTATCAACTATTACGGACAAAAAAGACAAAACACACAGTGCCACCACACAACATCCAAGTACCGGCAGGCCTAAAAACAGTTATCATCAACCAGCAAAAATGTGTAAAATAAATATATTTGCAGATAGTCAAGGACAGGACATAGCAGCCAAATTTCAATCTAGGAGGAGTCACGAAATAACTAGCATAGAGAAACCAGGCACAAAATTTCAGGCATGACTTCCATGAACCATGACATGAAAACAGCAAAAACAAATAATGACTTTTTTGTGTTCTTAGCAGGAACAAATGATGTAGCAAAAAACGAAACAAAAGACCTATTGATCTCACTTAAAAGAAGGCTACATGAGCTGAGAAGCTCAAATGTGATTGTCTTTTCTGTTCCACATCGAATTGACTTGTCAATCTGGTCATGTGTAAATAAACAAGTGCGAAGCGCAAATAAACAGATCCTAAATATATGCAAGAGATTAAAAAATGTTACATTTATGGGGGCATAAGCTGCGTAGGAAGAAGATTCTATACATTCCATGGCTTACATCTCAACAGACTAGGGAAGGACTTAGTTATAAAACGTATTTAAGAAATAGTGAACAGCAAATTGAATGTGCAGTGTTGTGCTGCAGAAGCCATCCCTCTCAAGGACAAAAATAATGAATACTTGGGGGAATCAACCATGAAATTTCAGGTCAGTAAAACAATACATTGGCATGACAAAAGTGATGTTTTTTTTTTAAGACAATAAAACCTTCTACCAGTGCAACACCAGATGCAAGTGTGTGCGTGTTTCATATGTGTCTCAGACGTCAGTCTACACGAGAATAATTTATCACTTTTGTGTTATAATGTACAGGGTTTAGGAAACAAATAGATGTTTTGAATCATTTATCACAGGACTATCTCCACGTGTAGTAATAGTTACAGAACACCATAAAACAGTGAACAACATTCAATATTGCAAATTATAAGGCTACAACCTAGTGATGTTCTACTGCAGAAAACACAGTAAAGGTGGTGGTGTTGCCATCTACTCCAGAAAATGTACATTCATAACCATCATGGAAAAAGTGTTATGGGGGAACAATTTCTGTGTTGACAAAGATTTCGAAATTACAGTTCTTAAAATCACATTTCGCACTGTTCCTTTCAATGTCATAGGTGTATATAGACCCCCTGTGGAAACTTTGACGCTTTTCTGAAATCACTTGATGGAGTTTTAAGTAAATTAATATCAGGCTGTAGAAGTGTAAATCTTGTCATGCTGGGAGATATGAACATCAACACATTACATGATGACCAGGAAAGCAAACGTTGTACAGATTGTATCCTGTCTTACGGGGCTAAAGATCTTCTTGGACTAGCACCCACCAGAACAGCTAAAACACTTAGTAGTTCAATTGATCGTGTTACCATAAATTATGACCACATCATCTCAACAGATGTAGTAAATAGTCACCTCTCAGATCATTTACGCCAAACACTGGTGCTAAAATGCAATACCAAATCCAGACCAAGAAAAATGTACGAACACAGGTGAATATTATCTGCAAACAACATTGCTACACTAAGACATAATTTAAGCCAGGAATCATGGGAATCAGTAATGATTACCATTGGGGTCAACAATAAATGGAACATGTCCACAGAAATTATGACTGAGCACTTAAATAGAGCAATGCCATTATTAAAAAAAAAAAGTGAGTATCCAGAAAAATCAACCTTCAAAATCAAAACCTGTGCCATTAGATTTTAAAACGAAATATCTGAAAGAAAAAATGGAAAATATGCATTGCTTACACAGACTGACTAACTCAGAGTTACATAAAGAACTCTACAAGCAGTACAAATATAAGTACCACAAAGAAGTTGGGAGATTAAAATCAGAAAGAATCAGCCAACAGATACAAGGTTCAGATAACGCTTCAAAGACTTGCTGGTTAATTATAAATAAAATCAGAAACAATGAAGCAGAAACTAAAATTCATAGTGTACAGTTAACTGTGAATAATAAAGATATCTCTTATCCTCTTTCAGTCAGCAATATTGTAATAATTAGTTCATATATACTGTTGAAAATGATGTCTCTATGAAACAGGAGTTACAGCACTCATTTGAGTCCTGTAAGAAACAGAACTGCAGTACACTACCTTGAGTAAGCACATATGATATTCTGCAGCTTGTTGATAACTTCAGAAACAAAAAATCAGCAGGATTAGATGAAATTTGTCCATATCTGTTAAAGAAATGCAAACATGAACTAATGAAACCACCACCACCACCACCACTACTACTACTACTACTACTAGGCTCTACAGCCCTTGGAGGGCCTTGGCCTGCATAATGAAACCACTAGTTCATCTAATAGAATGTGTTCTCTGACAAGTTGAAACTGCCTGGAGTCAAAACAATACACAAAAAGGGGGAAATAAAGCACGTACAGGACTACAGACCCATTGCCGTAATCTCAACTTTCAGCAAACTTATAGAGAAAATAATATTTAAAAAAATCTTGGAACATTACAACAATGCTGACATATTAAGTGATTTCCAGCATGGTTTCAGAACAGGTGAAAGTACCTCATCAGCAACAGTACAATTTGTCCATAATGTGCTTGAAAAAAAATTAATGAAAAATCCCATGCAGCAGGAGTATTCCTGGACCTCTCAAGGGCTTTTGATAGAGTACATCATGATGTGCTCTTATAAAAAATTGCGAAGAGTGGTGTCACTGGAAAACTCATGCGATTGCTAGAAACATATTTAAAGGGTAGACAACAGTGCATGGGGATTATGTACTCTAATAAAGAAATACTGGAGAAGAGGAGGTCACGTATAAGATACATTTGGTGTTCCTCAGGGCTCTATTTTAGGTTCAGTCATATTCATATGCTATGTAAATGATTTCCCAAGATTTCTTGACAAGAAGCAATTGATCACTATGTATGCAGATGATATGTCTGGTGTCTGCTACACAGACAATGAGTCCAGCCTAGTTGAAGAAATACAGGGCTATTACAAATGATTGAAGCGATTTCATAAATTCACTGTAGCTCCATTCATTGACATATGGTCATGACACACTACAGATATGTAGAAAAACTCATAAAGTTTTGTTCAGCTCAAGCCACACTTCAGGTTTCTGCCGCCAGAGCGCTCGAGAGCGCAGTGAGACAAAATGGCGACGGGAGCCGAGAAAGCGTATGTCGTGCTTGAAATGCACTCACATCAGTCAGTCATAACAGTGCAACGACACTTCAGGACGAAGTTCAACAAAGATCCACCAACTGCTAACTCCATTTGGCGATGGTATGCGCAGTTTAAAGCTTCTGGATGCCTTTGTAAGGGGAAATCAACGAGTTGACCTGCAGTGAGCGAAGAAACGGTTGAACGTGTGCGGGCAAGTTTCACGCGTAGCCCGCGGAAGCCAACGAATAAAGCAAGCAGGGAGCTAAACGTACCACAGGATGGTGCTCCACCGCACTTCCATCATGATGTTCGGCATTTCTTAAACAGGAGATGGAAAACCGATGGATTGGTCGTGGTGGAGATCATGATCTGCAATTCATGTCATGGCCTCCACGCTCTCCCGACTTAACCCCATGCAATTTCTTTCTGTGGCGTGATGTGAAAGATTCAGTGTTTAAACCTCCACTACCAAGAAACGTGCCAGAACTGCGAGCTCGCATCAACGATGCTTTCGAACTCACTGATGGGGACATGCTGCGCCGAGTGTGGGAGGAACTTGATTATCGGTTTGATGTCTGCCGAATCACTAAAGGGGCACTTATCGAACATTTGTGAATGCCTAAAAAAACTTTTTGAGTTTTTGTGTGTGTGTGCAAAGCATTGTGAAAATATCTCAAATAATAAAGTTATTGTAGAGCTGTGAAATCGCTTCAATCATTTGTAATAACCCTGTACATATTTTCGTTGAAAAGGCAAGAGCTCACTTGAAAGAGAGAACCTAAAAATAAACATAGAAAAAATTAATATTAATCATTTTAAATCAAGTGGTTCAAACAGACAAAATACTGTGATTGATGAAATTCTATCAAAAATCTGTACAGGTTGTAAATTATTGGGTTTGTGCATAGACGATCGACTTTCATGGTAGCAGCAAGCTGATTAGGTCTGTTAAAAAACCCTAAGGACTGTATATTATGGATTTAGTGCATCCTTTCTTGTCTTGTGGGATAGTACTGTGGGATGGGACATGCCAAACTAATATGAAAAGAGTTTTCATACTGCAGCAGTGAGCCTTGAGGATCATAACAAAAGTAAAACCAGGAACTTCTTGCAAACCCATATTCTCACAGTTTATGCCATGTATGTACTAGAAACTATAATGCTAGTGAGAGAAGACAGTAAGATCACAACAAGAAACATGGATATTCACAACTATGAAATAATGCATAGAAAAGATTTTCGTATGGTTAACAGAAGATTAACTTTAACAGTGAAAAGCCCCTATGTCAAAGGAGCTGTTTTTAATAAATTGTTACCAAATGAAGTTAAGACATTGACAGGGGATACTTTAAAAAAGTGAGTCAAGCAATGGTTTATACAAAAATGCCTTTGTAACTTTAATTCATCATGAATTACAATGTAATAAGAAATAATGTAAACTAAAAAAATTGTAATTGTAAAAACTTTATACTTAGTTGAAAACACACATGCATGTAAAAGTACGTGTTACGAGCAATAAATTAAATTGAAAATATCAAAGGATGCATAGCACACAGGACTTCCTCACATAGAAATTGGAGTGGGTTGCTGGGTGGCTTGATGGGGCATTTATCCTAATTTAGATAACCCAGACTCAACTTTATGAGCCAAATTATAGTGCTACATGGAGCCCAAACATAAACTCCGTGTATGGTACGACAACCGCTATTTTGCCATAACCACCCCCACCCCCTTCTCTTCTCCTCACAGTGCAATACCCTACATGAGGAACGCAATCTTTAGATTACACTTTTGGCCATTGAAATTGCAACACTTGATGGCAGCATGCAACAAACATCAGATTGGCATGAAGTATATTACAGTCTCAGATACGCAAACAGTTCGTGTTTCAGCGCAACTGCACAACGTCGTCGTCATCATCTACCAGCATGTATAGGAATTAGATAACGGCAGGACCATGGTTTATTAAAACTGTAGTTTATTGTTTTGCAAAATTGCTGTTCGCATTAGTCGTGACCCAGTGACTGTTGTGTGAATGTGGAATTGATGGATTAAACAGCACGCAGTGTCTGGGAGACCCCTTGTGACCAGTGTCCAAGGGGATGTACCTATTGTTCACTCAGGTGTGGAACATCGTACAGCTATGTCCTATACCTAATCAGGGAATGGGCTACTTATCAATGAGGCAAGTATCCACATGGACAAGGTGACTACATCCAGAGCACCAGACTGCCAGCACAGAGAGATGTGCCCAGTAATAACAATGGGTACTGGAGTGACACCTCATTGTCTTTTCAGAAAACACATCACAATTGACTTATCCCTGTGTGGAGGCTATGGGGAAAATCAGCATCTCCAGATAGCATCAGTCATCGTCATACGGACCCAGCACCGATTGGGGCAGCAGCCATTACATTTTATGATATGTTATTGTTGGTGACTGTGCCCTATCTTAGATTTCATAGTGACATTCTCTTTCAACAAGATAATGCAAGACTACATGTTGCCAGTGCAGTCCTGACCTACGCTGTTACGGTGGATGTTTGACTATTGCCATGACCAGTGCATTCTCAGTATCTCTCACATATTGTGAAAACTATTAATGGATTGCTGGGAGACTGGCATGCCAACACTTACTAGCCACTACAAAGGCATAGAGTTGAAGCAGTGTGGAGTAATAACATACTCGTATCTACCATCCAAGCTCAGCTCGACTCACTCTCCAGCTGGGTTAAAGCTGTTATTACCACCAGAGGTGGCATCTCTGTGTACTGCAGCAAATTTCTTATCCTGTGTACTCCCAGATCACGCACAAATTTAATCTTGTATTCTTCCTATGATACTATACATGCACAATTGAATTTCATTATTTTCAAGATTACTTGTGTTGAAATTTTTATGTCCAGCAGTGTAGTACTTTTGCATCACCTTAGTTCTGCGAATTCCGGAACCTGTACGGAAAATTGGAGTAGAGATCAACATAAACATCATTTCCGCCATTTTTATTGCTCATGAAAACCACACATTGCATGTTGTACCACCATACAGCGAGACCTTCAGAGGTGGTGGTCCACATTGCTGTACACACTGGTACCTCTAGTACCCAGTAGCACGTCCTCTTGCATTGATGCATGCCATTATTCGTCGTGGCATACTATCCACAAGTTCATCAAGGCACTGTTGGTCCAGATTGTCCCATTCCTCAACGGCAATTTGGTAGAGCCTTCAGAGTGGTTGGTGGGTCATGTCGTCCATAAACAGCCCTTTACCATCTATCCCAGGCATGTTCAATAGGGTTCATGTCTGGAGAACATGCTGGCCACTCTATTTGAGCGATGTCGTTATCCTGAAGGAAGGAAGTCATTCACAAGATGTGTACGATTGGGGCACGAATTGTCGTCCACGAAGATGAATGCCTCGTCAATGTGCTGCCGATATGGTTGCACTATCGGTCGGAGGATGGCATTCACATATCGTACAGTCGTTACGGCGCCTTCCGTGATAACCAGCAGCATACCTTGGCCCCACATAATGTCACCCCAAAACAGCAGGGAACCTCCACCTTGCTCCACTTGCTTAGCAGTGTGTCTAAGGCACTCAGCCTGACCAGGTTGCCTCCAACATGTCTCTGATGGTTGTCTGGTTGAAGGCACATTGCGACACTCACATGCGAAGAGAATGTGATGCCAATCCAGAGCGGTCCATTTGGCATGTTGTTGGGCCCATCTGTACTGTGCTGCATGGTATTGTGATTGCAAAGATGGACCTCACCATGGATGTTGGAAGTGAAGTTTCACATCATGCAGTCTATTGCGCACATTTGAGTCGTAACACGACGTGCTGTGGCTGCACGAAAAGCATTATTCAACATGGTGGCATTTCTGTCAGGTCCTCTGAGCCATAATCTGTAGGTAGCGGACATCCACTGCAGTAGTAGCTCTTGGGCGGTCTGAGTGTGGCATGTCATTGACAGTTCCTGTCTCTATCTATCTCCTCCATGTTCGAACAACATTGCTTTGGTTCACTCTCAGACGCCTGAACACTTCTCTTGTTGAGAGCCCTTCCTGGCCCAAAGTAACAATGCGGACGTGATCGAACTGCGGTATTGACCGTCTAGGCATGGTTGTACTACAGACAACATGAGCTGTGTGCCTCCTTCCTGGTGGAATGACTGGTACTGATCGGCTGTCAGACCCCCTCTGTCCAATAGGCACTGCTCATTCATTGTTGTTTACAACTCTGGGCAGGTTTAGGGACATCTCTGAACAGTCAAAGGGACTGTGTCTGTGATGAGAACATGATATCAATTTGTCAAGAAAGTTCTAAAATGTTCCCAGTATAATGAAATCTGACAAGTTGCTTCACAGCAGCACCTTACTGGTGGAGGCAAAATCATTGTTCTCGTCTTCATGTTTGTATAAGTAGATATGTGTGTACTCTGCCCAGCTTTGTTAATTATTAGCAAGAGTTAGACATTTCTACATATGGACATTGAAGAAAACTTTTACAGGCGTGAGATTGTAATGGAAGGAATACAATTGTGGTAGTAAGGTTGCTACCTTCATTATAAACTTGTATGTCGTACACTCGAATCAGCTTATTTGAAGTCTAAAATAGGCAACCACAAACTGTAGGAGGTATTGGCACAGGACGGCCAAAAATGCGTATGAGCTGAATATGATGGATATTGAACTTGTGGAAACTGACATCCACTCTTTAATTTGTCAAAATATAATTCAGGAATAAATGTAGTTTACAAGATGTACTTGAGCCAAGGGCAAATCCTGTTGTTAAGAGAAATAAAAGCTGCAAAATGACAGTTCAAAGACAGATTTACCATTTCCCACCCTTGTTACGGAAACCGGTTGCGAGATGTGTTGGTGGGCTATGATCTATGTGTATCTATAGACTGTACTTACTCTGCTGTAGACAAATTATGATGAATTTGTATAACTGGGATCTACATGTAGGAAGCTGGCAGTAACCAAGTGTTGGTGACGTACATGGCTAAAATATTTGCTTATTTTCCAAGAAAAGTGCAAAATTGGTCCTCAATAATGGTGTTTCTAATGACTGTGGTTAATGAAAGTTAATAAACTGAATTAGGACGGAGTTTTCTTGGTTCATTTGACATGATGACTGTGTTTTTCATTCACTATACCTATTTCTAAATAGCATGTGCACAATTGTCAGCTCTGTGTTACATAGCTTTAACTGAAATAATGCTATGTTTACTACATTTAGTTCTTATACGCTGCCACATAAATGTGGTCTAAACAGTTAATTGTGACAGTTAAGTAACTGTTCCCACATACTTTCAAGTACCGTTTTTAGTGTTCACTTTATAGTGTACATGTTCTATGAGGGGTCAGTTTCATGCCTCACAAGTTGTGTTTTGTCAAAAAGATATAATATTGTGTACTGCATGTTTTCTTTGTGGATCTGTGAGATGTACAACTCTTGAGTCCATCACAAGATCACATTCTACAACTTCCATAATATTTTCTTGAGGCAACTACTTTACTTCTTCAAATGGTTGCTACTAGTTATGGTAGGCAAGTAGCAACCTCCAGTATCGACATTGTGGTGGTCTTACATGTCTGGAAGTTGTGCATCATGAGATTAGCATGTGCAGAGCTTCTTATTGGACATCCATATGGCTGGAGTGTCATAGTTGTTGCTGCTAGATGTCACATGACCATGAGCAGAACCAAAATGAATAGCTATGTGAGTCCTCCACAATGCTGTGATGAGGCTGTCATTGGAAATTCTTCTTTTTCTCATTATAGTCTAATGGTAGCAATTACAAGATTCTAAGCTGTACGTAATTGAAATCCTGAATACCTATTGGTAAGATTATCTGCTATGTCAGTGTGTATTGTCTCCTTCATAGTGCCATCCCAGGATGAAACTGGGTTCAGATTTTCTGGAAAACCATGAAAGTTCAGACATTGTTACAAAGGACAGGGAAGGGTAGGGAACACTTTAAAAAATGCTGGGTATCAGGAGAATTGGTAATTTTTGTAGAAAAGTGATCGAGATTCACGATAAATAAAAGCTAAGTAAAAGGCCAGTGCCAAAGAATACTATCTGTAAAACTGAATTGGAATTCCATCTGGACCAGGCAACTTATTTGCTCTCAACTTTTTCAGTTACTTCTCAATGACAGGGATGCCTATTTCTATGTCTCCATATGTGGCTGGATAGAAGCCTTCAAACCACCTAATGATTTTACATGGGACCAGTATTTTCTTGGATTCTCTGCTTATCGTTCGCCAACATGTGACAGCGGAAGTTGTATGCTTGGTGCATCAATCTTTGTATAGATGAATCAATTTCCACTAAATTTTACCTGTCAACATTTCCATGTCCATTTTTTAACCAGAATCCAAACAATCTGTGCTCCCTCAGAATTTACCGAATTTTGTTATTAAATCACTGTGGGTCTTTTCCCGTCCATAATACACTTGCTTGGCGCAGAAATCTCTAGGGTGTGATGTACAGTTATTTTAAACTTTGTCTATGATTCCAGTATGTCCATCACATTTGAACTAAATGATGTCCACACATTGTGTAAGTAGGATGCTAACAACTGCTTATGCGTTATTTCCATCATAAATATCCTCTTAGCATTTTTGATGGATTTAGTAACTATAGTAACCATCGCCACTATGATGTCATAATCACTAAACCCTGCCTCTATACTGTCACTGTTGATAAGCTCAGCCTGTTGTAGCTAAAAGGTCTAAAATATTTCCATTGTGCGTGTGCTTTCAAATTAGCTGCTTAAGACAGTTTTCAGGAAAATGTGTTAAGAATTACTTCACAAGATTGTTTGCCCGTACCATGTACATTGAATCCATAGATGTCCCAGTCTATACTCAGTGGGTTAAAGTTGCCTCCATCTAATATTGCAGAATCAGGGTGTTCTACACTATTAAGCACAGACTGTCTGTGAATGATTCTGCAACTGCTGAGGTGGAAATTGGGTGACCAGTAAAAAATCAGATGATTAACTCGATTTCACCTAGACGGATTACTTGCATCCAGCTATCTTCGCAGCATGACTCTATCTTGACCTCGATAGAAACAATATCTCTGTTGATTCCAATGAACACTCCCCTTCTTCTTGGAATCTAACCTGTCTTTTCAATACAAATTCCATTACATTTTTTGGAGCTTCCTGCTTTGGGTTTCATCCAGATCATGGTTCTGAATGTAATTTGAGCACAGCAGCTTTTCTGGATGTACCCCCAGAAATTAGCAACCAGAGACATTCACAGAATCGTTGGAGCCTCTGGTAGAGACCCTCCACTCAGCTTCAAACCAAAGGACCTTGACCAAGTAAGGTGGCATAGTGATTAGCGTTTTGGATTTGCATTCAGGAGGACAGTGGTTGCAATCACCATCCAGCCATCCAGAATTAGGTTTTTTGTTATTTCTCTAAATTGCTCCAGGAAAGTACCAGAGTGGTTTCTTTCAAAGGGCACAACCGATTTCCTTCACCATCCTTGAAACAATCCAAGCTTGTGCTCCATCTGTAATGATCTTGATATTGATGGCACATTAACCCCTAATCTTCTGTCCCTCCCCTCTCCTCCCAAGGGGCCTTTATTATTATTTATGGGTACGATACTGCAAATTGTAACCTCTGCTTGCATGAGGCTAGCAGTACTCGCAACTTCCACTAGCCACTTGTACGAACTGAGGATGGCTTTGGAACACATGCAACAGGTGTCAATGGTGCAGATGTGTGTCACAGCTCAAATGATGATTGTACTCTGTGTCCTCGATAGCCACATGTAGGGCCTCCTCCAGTTTGGATGATGCCTCCTGGCAGACATATCTGGCGCACATTGGACATATGTCCCACCCTGTATGCTATTTCCTTAAGGAGCTCCATAGTCTTCCCAACATTGGAGCTCCTGATAACTAGAAAATCCCTTTCCTCATGTGCTTGCTTGGACTCTGCTGCAGAAGTGGCCACTTATCCACTCAGAGGATGAATGGGTGAGGCCAGTCAGTCAGTCCCCACATTGATTCTCTACCTCAAGTGATGCAAACACTGTACAACCTGCCATTCATTCTGCAGTAAGCACAGTTCTCCTTCATTGGGTAGCCTTGAATGTGTTACGGCAGCAGAGCCCGTGGGCAAAATAAACAATACCTGAGTTGTCCTGCATCATGCCAATTTTTCTGCTGCCGCTGCACCGTTTTGCAGCAGTCTGCAGGTGGCTGATCATGACCAACTGCATCTTCAGAGGCTTACAAACTGCAGCCAGCACTTCCTGCATTCCCACACAGCAGTCATGTTCCTTTTCCATCCTACTATTACAGTTCAACTGAAAACAATAGGTCTGTAAAAGATAAAACAAACCCTGCTGTATTTTAGACAACGATATGCACCACAAAACTGGTTAAAAAGAAAAACCCAAGCTACTAGGGAACACTGAGCTTGTCACTGACACTGGTTCGCAGCACGCTGGCAGACACGAACGAATGATCACTCTCCTAGTTGTTCACGAATTGAGGGTGACACCTGACTTAGATATTTAGTGCTACCTCTGTGAAGCCACGATGGGCACTAGTTTTATGTCATTTATTGTCAGCAGCTGACTGTTCTGTCCCCCAAACTATTGTGCTGTATAGATAACTTGTTCTCACACTTAAACTGTTCATGGTGCTGATTTTCTATTATCAACACGAATTAGCATTTCAAATAACACATGTTTTAAGCAAGTGTTACCAAATAAAATTTCTCACATGTGACATGAGGTTTGCCTCCAACAAGGCCCCAACTAATTCTGTACATTCTTTTTAGGAGGCAGTGACTTATAGCTTGTAAAAATTGTTGAAAAATAATGGTTGCATACAACTGTGATAATAAACTTATTACACAAACAGGTTGTCATTAACAGGCCACGACGAATGTTATGTGCTTCACCACAGATTTACTGTCCACTACACGTGCTCCTGGTTTATAGTTGTATGGAGATTTTGTTTTCTAACTTGTTGATTTTTAGTGGTTGTGAAATTTTTTGCTTTTCCTGCATTGGCGTAACACAGGCAATAGTTTTACAAAATATCAGTTTCATTGCCATTAGAATAGTATCTCGTATCATTGACATTTCCCATGAGCTTTGCCTGTACTCTTTGCACTACCTTGTTACAGAACTGTTTGCCACAGCCTATGATACCCCTGCTCTCCTATTCATGAGGGATGACCATTCACTGCTTCTCAGCTGCAGCCTTACATACATACCATAATGAGAATACACAGCTCATCAGAATGAGAGAGATAAATAAATTATCAGGGCAGTTGTGACTTAAATGTTTACAACTGATATTATGAACAAATTATTACAACTGTGTCTTGATTAATGTGTTTAGGTTTCTTTGTTTTAGGTTTCTGTAAGTTACTCTGTATGACTTCATTTAGCTCAGTAAGGAGAAAGGAGAAATGTTATACGCCATATAGTGAAGATGTTGAGTTGCAGACAGACAGAACAGAATGACTGCTAGACAAGTAAGCTTTTGGCCAAAAGGCCTTCTTCTGAATTACACACACACACACACACACACACACACACACACACACCTACACCTACCTACCTGTGTGTATTTGCACACACATTCGTGTGTGTGTGTGTGTGTGTGTGTGTGTGTGTGTGTGTGTGTGTGTGAGAGAGAGAGAGAGAGAGAGAGAGAGAGAGAGAGAGAGAGATCTAATTCAGAAGATAGCCCTTTGTCCAAAAGCTGACTTGTCTAACAGTCTTTTTGTTGTGATTGTCTGTGATTCAACATCTCCACCATATGGTGAGTAGCAGAGTATCCTTTTCATTATATTGCCATCTCCTGGATTTTCCATTGTTCTACAAGAAGAAAGTAATGAATAACATATCAGTGTCAGAGAGATAAGAAAAATATATCTAGCAATCATTTCATGTTTTCTGCAGACGGCTATTTTAGATGAAGTTCTACATGTGCAACCTTTGACACAACAGCACTTGTATTATCACAAGTAAGGACAATGCCAAATTAAAAAATGGTACAGTGTCAATTTTATGTGGTTTTTATAGTGCTCTGAGTAAAAATTCCTGGATTCTGCAGATTTGTTCTGTGTAACAGGAACTGTTGTTCTCTTTTGTTACTAGCATCTGACTTATTTAACATATTCAGTTTTAAATCAGGGCCATCATGTCCTCTTCATAACTTAAGTTGCCAATCCATATAAATATGTAACCTGAATAATTATTTGGAATTTTAGCTTTTGGAATGCAATATCAGATTCATCAAAGTGTACTGTTAATGTTGGTGTTAGAACTTCAAGTTTAACACATATATTTAGGAACAACACAACAACACTTATAAGTCACTGAGTAAGTTGACCTGTGTACAAGTCGGCATTCGATTAAACACTGAGTCTCAGTCTAGCGGCCGCTGCTCAGCTGGCCGCTTAGGTGGCGCAGCTGCTGCATGGCTGGCAGACAGCGCTGCACGTAGAGGACATGCGTAATTGCGTGGCGGCACTTTGAATAATCGGCGAGTCACAACACTTTTCCCCCCCTTTGAAATGGTTACACTGGTCTTGATGGAGGTGTCCTGGAGATGGCTAACGTCCATAGGCGTTGTTTGACTCGCCGTAAAGTCTCGAGGAGGAGGCTTCCCGTACGGACGGAAGTGTCCCCGATGATAACGGGTTGAGATGACAGGAGACGTAGGGGTCGAATCTGCTGGGGCCCCATGCACCAATCTGCCCGTTGCGGCAAGTCCAGTTGATATGACAGGAGACATGGGCGATGTGTCGGCGTCCGTTGGAGGAGGAGGCGAGTAGATGTACTCTGACAGAGGATGGTCCTCCGGTTCCTGCATGGGCACGTCTCCTAGTGGCGTCCGTTCTGGTGCTGGCATCGCGATGACGGTGAGAGGGCTGCGTTGTGAGTATTGAGAGATGCCAAGATCCCGAGCATCAGGTGGAGCCAAAGGTGGTGTGGCGGCATTCGGAACAGGCGTTGCTGGCACCCGAGGCCGAAGCTGGTCCGAATGACGCACTGCAACACCCGTGTCCGTCTGGATTTCATACAGGCGTCTGCCACGGTGTCGTAAGATGCGGCCCGGGCTCCATTTTGGCCGCCTGCCATATCCCCGTACCCAGACGAGGTCGTCGGCGGTGAACCGGCCAAGTGAAGGCACCCGCGGCCGTGAGGTGGGAGGCTGCAGAAGATGAAGTAGCGTGCGGGGCTGTCGGCCATGTAAGAGCTTAGCCGGGCTGTGATCGCCCATGGGGGTGAAACGGTAAGACGCCAGGAACTGGAGAAGTGCATCATCAGCAGCAGAAGAAGTCTGAAGTTTCCGCATCTGAGCCTTAAATGTGCAGACCAGTCGTTCAGCCTCACCATTGGATTGTGGATGGAACGGCGGGGCCGTGACATGCGTAACGCCGTGACGAGCACAAAAATCCGCAAAGTCGGAAGAGGCAAATTGCGGACCATTATCAGTAACGAGAGTAGAGGGGAGGCCTTCCAAAGAAAAAATGCGGGCGAGAGCACTGGTGGTTGCCGCGGTGGTAGGTGACGTGCAACGGACAATGAAAGGAAAGTTTGAGTAGGCGTCAATTACGAGGAGCCAATAAGTACCTAAAAAGGGTCCCGCAAAGTCAGCATGAATGCGCTCCCAGGGCTTCTCAGGCGAAGGCCACGGTGACAAAGATGACTTCGGGGCAGTGGCCTGTGACGCACAAGGGCCACAGGCAGCGACCATGTGTGCGATTTCAGAGTCGATGCCATGCCAGTACACATGACGGCGCACCAGAGATTTTGTGCGAGGCACACCCCAGTGCCCCTGGTGAAGGAGGCGCAAGACCGAAGCACGCAAAGACCCAGGTACCACAACACGCGGCGAAGCATTGTCAGTGGAGAGGAGGATAACACCATCCCTAGCCGTGAGGCGGTAGCGCAAAGTGTAGTAGTTCCGCAATGGATCAGAAGTCTTAGCGGACGGGCGATCTGGCCAGCTCTTCTGAATACAGCGTAAAACCCGGGAGAGGGTAGGGTTAGAACCCGTAGCAGCCGCCAGCCTTTCCCCAGTGATGAGGAACCCGTCCACAACCCGCTGCTCGGCAACATCCAGGTGGAAACACAAAAGTTCGTCCCTATCGAATGCCTGATCAGGACCCATGGGAAGGTGAGACAAAGCATCAGCATTCGCATGTTGAGCCGTTGGCCGGAAATGAATCTCATAATTGAAACGGGACAAGTAAAGAGCCCAACGCTGGAGGCGGTGTGCAGCCTTGTCGGGAAGTGACGTTGATGTATGAAACAAGGAAACAAGTGGTTTGTGATCCGTAACAAGATGAAATTTTGAGCCATAGAGAAAAACACCAAACTTATGAAGAGCATAAATGATGGCCAAAGCTTCTTTCTCAATTTGAGAATACTTTTGTTGGGCATCCGTGAGCGTTTTGGAGGCATAAGCGATGGGTTGTTCCGAACCGTCAGAAAAATGGTGCGCAAGGACTGCACCGACCCCGTATTGAGAGACGTGTGTGGCAAGAACAAGATGTTGGCCACGTCGATAAGTAGCCAGGCATGGGGCCTGTTTCAGCATAGTCTTTAATGTCCGGAAACCCACGTCACATGACGTGGACCAGTGAAAAGGCACATTTTTATGCAACAGGCAATGCAACGGCTGAGCCACCGACGCCGCAGATGGTAAAAACTTGTGATAGTATGCTATTTTCCCCAAGAAGGCCTGCAGTTCCTTAACAGATGTAGGGCGAGGAAGGGCATCGATCGCAGCAACAGTGTGTTGAAGTGGACGAATACCATCCCGAGAGAGTTGAAACCCCAACTACGTGATAGATGCCTGAAAAAATTGTGATTTCTGAAGATTACACTTAAGACCGGCAGTCTGTAAGACATTAAAAAGTGTGCGGAGATTTTGAAGATGTTCTTCAGTGGTGGAGCCAGTGACAACTATGTCGTCCATGTAATTGATACACCCCGGGACAGGGAGCAATAATTGTTCCAAGAATCGCTGAAAAAGAGCAGGGGCACTAGCAACCCCGAATGGCAAGCGTAGGTATTGATAGAGGCTGAAAGGCGTGTTAAGGACCAGAAATTGCCGGGAAGCAGTGTCGAGAGGAAGTTGATGATAAGCTTCCGACAGGTCAATTTTAGAAAAATACTGTCCTCCAGCGAGTTTAGTGAACAGTTCTTCAGGACGGGGCATAGGGTAAGTGTCGATGAGGCATTGAGCATTTACAGTGGCTTTGAAATCGCCACAGAGACGAATATCACCATTGGGCTTAGCAACTACGACGACAGGAGAGGACCACTCACTGGAAGTGACAGGAAGCAAGACCCCTGAAGCAGTGAGACGATCCAACTCCCGTTTTACCCGATCACGAAGGGCCACAGGAATGGGCCGAGCCCGAAAAAACTTAGGCCGAGCAGTAGGTTTGAGCGTGATATGAGCTTCAAAGTCATTTGCACGGCCTAACCCAGGAGAAAAAAGGGACGAAAATGTCTTCGACAAGGAATCCAGTTGAGCATAAGGAATAGCGTCAGAGACAATATTGACAGTCATCTATGGAGAACCCAAAAACGCGAAAGGCATCGAAACCAAAAAGATTTTCTGCGTTGCTCTGGTCGACCACAAATATGGGAACAGTGCGAACGACGGATTTGTAAGATACCTCAGCATTAAACTGTCCCAAGAGAGAAATCTTCTGTTTATTGTACATCCGTAATTGCTGAGTGACAGGGGACAGGAGTGGAGAACCCAGCTGAAGATACGTCTGAGAATTAATTATAGTGGCAGCAGAACCGGTATCCACTTGCATGCGAACATCTCGACCAAGGATTTGGACAGTGAGGAATAACTTCCCTGAAAGGGAAGAAGTGCAATTGACAGACAACACAGAATCAGAATCAGCGTCATGTTCATGATCATCGTGTATGCGGTCGGATTTACAAACGGAAGACACATGACCTTTCTTTTTGCAATTGTGACACACAGCCCAACGTTGGAGACAATCCTCGCGTGACTGTTTCGTAGAACACCGCGGACATGAAGGAAGTTGCCGGGGAGTTTGCTGCAGTTTCGCAGTGGGTCGTTTACGGCTAGGCCGAGGCCGCGCGTTTGAGCGTACTGCGGCCATGTCGGCTGGCGGGGCCGCGCCGCACGCGTCGTCAACGGCGCACAGAGGTTGTATTTCCCCGACGTCACCCCACGCTTCTATTTGCGCTCCAGCGGCGCGAGAAATTTCAAAAGACTGCGCAATGGAGAGAACTTCATCTAGAGTCGGATTCGCCAACTGAAGGGCACGTTGCCGAACTTCTTTGTCGGGCGCCGATCGGATAATAGCATCCCGGACCATGGAATCGGCATAGGATGCTTTGTGAATGTCAGTAACAAATTGACACGTTCGACTGAGGCCGTGAAGTTCAGCAGCCCAAGCGTGATAGGATTGATTCGGTTGTTTTTGACAACGATAAAAGGCAACACGAGAGGCTACCACATGCATTTGCTTTTGAAAATAGACAGAAGTGAGCACATTTCAGCAAAGGACAAAGACGCAGGATCCTTCAAAGGAGCCAATTGCGACAACAACCGATACATTTGAGGTGAAATCCAGGAAAGGAACAGAGACTTACATGGTTGTTCGTCCGTGACATGAAATGCCAAGAAGTGCTGTCGAAGACGTTTTTCATAATCAGACCAGTCTTCCGCAGTCTCGTCGTAAGGTGGAAAAGGAGGTACAGCCAATGACGAGAAACGCCCCGCATTTGACGCCGCGACGAAATCGCGAATCGCTGCCGTTAGAAGCGTTTGCTGATCGCGAATCGCCGCCGTTAGAAGCGTTTGCTGTTCAAGGAGATTTTGCAAGAGTTGCTCGACAGTAGCCATGGAACCCTGTGAGTCAACGGTGAAAAGGAAAAATCCACTACCTCGTCGCCAATTGTTAGAACTTCAAGTTTAACACACATATTTAGGAACAACACAACAACACATATAAGTCACTGAGTAAGTTGACCTGTGTACAAGTCGGCATTCGATTAAACACTGAGTCTGTCTAGCGGCCGCTGCTCAGCTGGCCGCTTAGGTGGCGCAGCTGCTGCATGGCTGGCAGACAGCGCCGCATGTAGAGGACGTGTGTAATTGCGCGGCGGCACTTTGAATAATCGGCGAGTCACAACAGTTGGTAAGAGCATTGAGTAACTTTGAGGTACGGTTCACCTTATCCTCTTGGAGGCTAATGTGATTCACTGTCAATTGATGTTAGTAATGGCCAAAGAGAGTCGTTACACATTTGCTAAGTCTGGCCGCAGATGCACACTCACAATGAATTTGTTAACAAATAGTTCTTTGTAAAGAATTTTCCAGATACAAACTTAAGAGGAGGAGGAGGAGGAGATTAGTTTTTAATGCCCCTTGACAATGAGGTCATTAGGGATGAAGCACAAGCTTGGATTAGGGAAGGATGGCCATACCCTTTTGAAGAAACCATCCTGGTATTTGCTTTAAGTGATTCAGGGAAATCTCAGTAAGCCTAAATCCGCATGGCTGGACGTGGGTTTGAACTGTTGTCCTCCAAAATGCAACTCCAGTGTGCTGACCGCTGTGCTACCCCTCTTGGTAATACAGACTTAAGTGACAGTAAGTAGTAAAATGTGAATATGATTTATTCATCTCTTAGCATACACTTATTGTTCATCTGATTAGGGTATAGGGCACATGTCAAAAATGGGTAATATAATTTACTTGTATAAAATTACAGCTAATGAGATGGAACAGTGTTCTAAAATTTATGTAATGTTTCTGAGAATGAACAGTTACATACAGGGTGTTACAAAAAGGTACAGCCAAACTTTCAGGAAACATTCCTCACACACAAATAAAGAAAAGATGTTATGTGGACATGTGTCCGGAAACGCTTAATTTCCATGTTAGAGCTCATTTTAGTTTCGTCAGTATGTACTTTACTTCCTCGATTCACCGCCAGTTGTCCCAATTGAGGGAAGGTAATGTTGACTTTGGTGCTTGTGTTGACATGCGACTCATTGCTCTACAGTACTAGCATCAAGCACATCAGTACGTAGCATCAACAGGTTAGTGTTCATCACGAATGTGGTTTTGCAGTCAGTGCAATGTTTACAAATGCGGAGTTGGCAGATACCCATTTGATGTATGGATTAGGATGGGGCAATAGCCGTGGTGTGGTACGTTTGTATCGAGACAGATTTCCAGAACAAAGGTGTCCCGATAGGAAGACGTTCGAAGCAATTGATCGGCGTCTTAGGGAGCACGTAACATTCCAGCCTATGACTCGCGACTGGGGAAGACCTAGAACGATGAGGACACCTGCAATGGACGAGGCAATTCTTCGTGCAGTTGACGGTAACCGTAATATCAGCATCAGAGAAGTTGCTGCTGTACAAGGTAATGTTGCCCACGTCACTGTATGGAGAGTGCTACGGGAGAACCAGTTGTTTTCATACCATGTACAGCGTGTGCAGGCACTATCAGCAGCTGATTGGCCTCCACGGGTACACTTCTGCGAATGATTCATCCAACAATGTGTCAATCCTCATTTCAGTGCAAATGTTCTATTTACGGATGAGGCTTCATTCCAACGTGATAAAATTGTAAATTTTCACAATCAACATGTGTGGGCTGACGAGAATCCGCACGCAATTGTGCAGTCACGTCGTCAACACAGATTTTCTGTGAACGTTTGGGCAGGCATTGTTGGTGATGTCTTGATTGGGCCCCATGTTCTTCCACCTATGCTCAATGGAGCACGTTATCATGATTTCATACGGGATACTCTACCTGTGCTTCTAGAACATGTGCCTTTACAAGTACAACACAACATGTGGTTCATGCACGATGGAGCTCCTGCACATTTCAGTCGAAGTGTTCGTACGCTTCTCAACAACAGATTCGGTGACCGATGGATTGGTAGAGGCGGACCAATTCCATGGCCTCCACGCTCTCCTGACCTCAACCCTCTTGACTTTCATTTATGGGGGCATTTGGAAGCTCTTGTCTACGCAACCCCGGTACCAAATGTATAGACTCTTTGTGCTCGTATTGTGGATGGCTGTGATACAATATGCCATTCTCCAGGGTTGCATCAGCGCATCAGGGATTCCATGCGATGGAGGGTGGATGCATGTATCCTCGCTAACGGAGGACATTTTGAACATTTCCTGTAACAAAGTGTTTGAAGTCACGCTGGTACGTTCTGTTGCTGTGTGTTTCCATTCCATGATTAATGTGATTTGAAGAGAAGTAATAAAACGAGCTCTAACATGGAAAGTAAGCGTTTCCGGACACATGTCCATATAACACATTTTCTTTCCTTGTGTGTGAGGAATGTTTCCTGAAAGTTTGGGCGTACCTTTTTGTAACACCCTGTATATTTAATAATGCTAATGGCCAATGACATATTTAAATTATCAATTTGTTCTTAATGAACTGGCTAATAGCTTTGGTATGCTTTCAGTATGATGCAAATTTGATGAGAATGAACCTATGTCACATAGTGCCTACTACTGGATGTCCTATTAAATGACTTGCATCCATGCCTGTTGTGTGCATATGGATTCAAAGCTGTTAAAATGTAATTTTAATAATCAGTTGGTGTTTTCCTGCTCATTTTAAGGCTTGTTGTTAATAATTTTTTTTGAGGGGGGGGGGATGTATTAGTTTGTGTTGAATGTCCACTAGAATGTTTACTATCAGTTCTGCTGAGGTGTTACTCACATGTGGTGACTCACCACATATGTGCCGAATGAATCTTGGATTCATACTGCAAGCTCAAGCTCAAATCATTCCTGTGCACCTTGAAAAAAAGTCTTCAGAGCACAACATTTTCGTTGTTTTATTAACGGTCAGTTATGAACTTTGGGAATATAGCTTTTTTATGATTGAAATAGTTGTTCACATATCAGAGTGAAGTGTGGGTAAAGGTGGTGTGCATTTTCTGCACCATCAACTATAATTGATGTCTACATCATAATCTGCCAGATTCCTCACCACCACCCACCTGCCCGTGGTTCTAAACTTCCATAAATATATCTCAGTTTTGCCCTAAGCTCACGGAAAGTGGCATAGGTGACATACAGTAAAACTGGTCATTCATTTCCACTGGAGACTATAAAAGTTAACTTAACCTCTCACTGGATCAGCTTAGTGAATCGACACTTGGAACTCCTCCCTATGTATTCTCTGTCTTGCTTTTGTTGACACAGTCCCTTGAAGTAGTTCTTGTAGCATACTGGATTTCTTTGGTGATGGAGATAGTCCACGCATGTGGCTATGAATGGAAGTGTGGGTAGTTAACCTACTGTAAATAATCCCTGGGATGCCATTACAGTGCATTTATCAACAAACACTGTAAAATAGTTCAAAGCTAAGTAGTTTGACACAGTTACTATTAAAAGTCCCAGAAAAACTGAGAGCATGGTTTGCACAGTGATCAGACTTGCATCCTAATGCTGCCTGAAGAGACTGGCGCGCAACAGAAATCATTGGTACACTTCACATAACTTCGAAATTATTCATACATTGGCGACAATAATAATAATAATAATAATAATAATAATAATAATTTTTTCCTGATATAAATAGTTTACCACATAGTGGTACTGTGGTAGCAAAGATTTAATGACACTCCTGCTCTTACTAGCATTATTATGTCATAGGGGCTTCTAATAATTAATATTTGATAAGGAAAATGTCTTAATTTTGCACCTAAATGTCGTTGGGTTTTCATCGTTCAGAATTGTCTAGTTGGATCCACTCTTGTGGCTTACTTGTAGTTTGTCACAACACTGGCATACTTCGGTATACCGTATGGCACAACTAATCTCACTATCTGTGTTCTGGATGTGGGAACAACTTCTTACATGTTGCTATAGCACTCTACATTGCTGCTCAAGAGAGAGAGTTATTCATGTTAACAGCAACATTCCAATACAATGTTAAAATTAAAAAATAAAATGGTACCTGTAATATGAGAACTCTCGGTGGGATCTTGTCCTTTTTTTGCAAAATGCTGAGTATCATATTTTGTAGACTAAAGATGACACATTTCCATTGTGTTGCTTGTTATTGATATGTTGAAAATTTACTTTCTTTGTTAGTACATCCTGATATTTTGTTACAGCAAAGAAGAACAAGATGTTAATCCCAGAGCTGCAGTACAGGCATTAAAATACTACAATTATTCAATAAAAAAGAAGCCAACAGAACCATTCAAACCACTTATCACAGCAGAGCAGATAGAAGAGGAATCGGCAGAAATAGAAAATATCTTAGGTAAGACACAAAGATTGTATTCATGCCATCGTTTGCAGCAAAGCTTCCTCTATGCAGTATTAACAGATGCAAATTCTGCTGTGGTTGTATGAATGTCATTGGCTAATAAAGTCAGTCTTAATGTGAGGTTAATTTAGAAGTTCATACCAAATGTATTGTTGTGTCATAACCACCAAACACTGGTGGATGCCTGATGTGCAATTGACTTAATGCTGTTTCGGAACCCATTGGTAACCGGAGTATACCAAGCTTGGAAAAGATGTATTGCCTGTATTCTAATTATAGGTGACAACTTGTATGTTGCCTAATCCAAGACAGTCATATAGAGGTTTTGAGTACCTGGCATCTCTACCAAACAGTGTCAAGATTTCACAATCAAGTTCAAATTCAACAGCACATTTATTGCTTAATACTGATGCACAAACAGAACTGCCTTCTGGACAGTGTGTGATGCTATTTATGCAAACATGAACATTCCAAAATATGCTAATGTTACAAACATAAGAAATTTCTAAAACCTTCCAGAAATGATGAATACTAAATAATAAACATTTGTTGGTGATCAAATTTGAACTAGTGACTTTCAGCATGTCAGCCTGTGGAAATAACCACTATGGACTGGTGCAGTATTCAGAGCATCATTATTTGCTATGCTTTAAGGATGGCTGAGAAGTACCAAGTACTTCCATTTTACAGCATCAATACTTTATGAAGTTTTAGGTTAAAAATCGATGATAATACAGCAATAGCAAGTGGTAACAACTGCCCAAAAAAGTGAAAATAAATATGCTACAGTAAACAAGACAAAATTAGATATGTGATCTGCTTACAGCTGTGGAAGACTATAGAGAATTTAGAGACTATTGAAAGATGGCTGAACTATAAGGATTTACAATCCAGTGGGTTAAAGTAAGGGAAAAAAGGAAAGATGTGGTGATATGTAAGGGCAGGTGTTTGATGAGACTGTTAATGAGCCCCTGTCACAAAAGAGATTGCAACCTATGTTGTAACCACCACCTGACTTGCAAATGTCTTTCCAATATAGTCTTAAAAATGTTTGTTTACAAGTGCACAGCCAAATATAAATAATGCATCTGTAGCCAATAGTCTCTCACACAGCAGAAGTGAATGTCATCTTGAAATTACACATCTTCTCATGTGTGTCTGAAAATGAATGAGTTATTCTTCAATTTATTTATTAGCATAGCGGTACAACTCTCTCATTACTCACAAAATATTGATGTCTATTTTTTGATGGACTTTACTCTGAAAAAACTTTTTTCCTGTGATTTTGTTGGTAATATGAGTCTTGAACAGTTATACTGCAAATACAACTTGACTTGAGACATGGTACTGAAAATAACACTTAAATTCACAATGCTGATACAGCGAATAACTGTGTTGAGTGCAACTGAATACCATTTGGAATTCCTTTACTAAGATACATTCGGGATGCAGAAAAAAAAATATTTCAACATTTTAATTTCTTTATTTATATCACTGTTGTATGTGTTATTTATGAAACACAAGATGCTTAATTTGGATTGTGATATCAGCCTTTAAGAATGTTTCAAATTTGTTTACCCTGAAACATCACACAGAAATTGGACAATCTTAATTTGTCCACTCCGTCCCCCTCTTTCGTTCCCTTTTCTCCTCTAAGAATCTGCACCACCTCTAATCAGTTGAATTACTGTTTAACTTGGCTTGTATTAACACAGTAAATTTTACAGTCCCAGCTTGAAGGTAATAAAATGTTGCAATTTCTTCATTCCCTATGCTTGTCTGGGATGTGAACTATTGCAAGGAATGTCATTTGTGTAACATTTCCTCACATAGACATTTTTCTCATCATCCGTCCTCACATAATTATGTGCTGCATTGAATTTGGCACACTAGACAGCTGCAATATTATCCTTTCCGCACTTGCACAGCACATGTAGGTCTCGTGATGTATACAATGTGGGAAAAATTGGGAGGAAGTGATATCTGAATATCAGCTGCAATTAAATGATTGCTTGTTCGTGTGCTCCACAACTCACTAATTATTCACCACAGTTCTTCTGTCAGGTTAGATTCCACAGGGAATCCTCCTCCTCCTCCTCCTCCTCCTCCTCCTCCTCCTCCTCCACCATTTTCTTCTTTTCTCTACTTCTTAGTGCTTTTGTATCATTCAAGAATTACTTATCATCTTGTCTCATATTCACCAGTTTTAACATTTTGAAGAACATAATTTTAATCTGCTTTGCTGATCATAGTCTTCTATTAGTGTAAAACTAGTTCTGAGAAAGCAGGTGCCTGACAGGAATTCATTTGAAGAATTTTAAGGAAGTGCAAGTCACCCACAAAAGAGAAATGTATGAAACTGTCATTTGCTTCGCACAAGTATTGCTCATCAGTCAGGAACCATAACCAGGAAGGGTTAGTAAAGAAGATAGCAAAGATCCAAAGAAGAGCAACACATTTTGTCCCAGGTCCATTTGCTTGTATGAGAGAATGTCTCAGAGATGTTCATCAGTTTTCAGTGGCAGACACAATAAGAGAGGCAGCTTGCATCACAGGGATTTTTACTATTAAAATTCTGAGAGTATGCATATCGAGAAGAACAAAGAAACGTAAGATTTTGTTCTGCGTGTATATTGTGAAATGATCATGATGAGAAAATCAAGACATTTGAGCTCATATGGAGACTTATTGACAGTTGTTCTTTCTGTGCGACATTTGCAAATGCAACAGGAATGATAGGAAATCATAGTATTACACAAAATATGTTCTGCCACACCCTGTAAGGCTACTTGCAGGGTTTAGATGTTGATGTAGAACTGGGTGGTGCAGTCTGAACTGCTGTTCAGGAGTAGAATTCAGCTTCATGAACATCCAGCTCACTGTGGGTATCCATAATTTCCATAATAATTTAATCTGTTATGAGTGACATGATGAAAAATATACTTTATGAATATTTAAATTCACGAATTAAAGTTTCATTCTCTATTTTCCATCTCCTATTCCCCTTTCTAGGTTTTGAACTGTTATTGAACTATGAGTGCTTAAGGCACTTTTTAAATCTACTCTGCCTAAATACTATGAAGCACACTTCATGTACTTAAAGTACTGGAAAAGAGTATGCACTGATTTTTTAAAGAGCAGTAATATTGTCAACACATGGCACAAAAAAATTATAAAAAAATTCACTGCATAACATACATATAATTAGGTTACCCATAATCTTTGTTAAACAATGACAAGGCACCAACACTTGTGACATTGTTTTATTAGGAACAAGGGACTGATGACCTCTTAGTTTGGTCCCTTCCCCCCTCTTTTAAACCAATCAACAAGGCACGAATTGGTGACATCCTCACTGGGATGTTATGATTGCAGTACTGTTAGTAATATAAAATTCATTTCCATCTTGACTGTAAAGTATTTTATTATTATATGACCAGTTACAATGTGTTATGCGGCATCATCAGGTATTAAGTGCTTGGCTACAAATAGCAAGTCAGTGTGAACTGCAGTATCATAAGCAGCAGATTCTTCTTGCAAATGATCAGTGGTGTACTTCAAATATTTGAGGTGAATGGATCCTTTTCCTTCTTAGGTTACTATTAACTGAAGTATTTACTTGTCTTTATGCGAGGAGAAAATAACTGATATGCAGATTAGTTAATTTGTTAACTACCTTTCTCTAGCTGCAGCATAAATATTTGGCATATAGGATGAAATGTGGAGTTGTGACATTGCTGTAACAGACTGACTTGAGAAAAGAGGCATTTGGAGAAAATTTTTTTTTTCTCTGATTTATTTTTTGTATGAATGGAATGACTTGCGAACAGCATCAGAATGAAGTTATAATACTTAATCACTTTTATTTAAAAAAAAAATCTGTAGTTTATTGGATTCTATTATACAAGTCTGGGAACCTTCTGCACTGGATGCAAAATTTAGGATTTTTCCACTATCAGCATTTGTATTTAAGTAAAAGATTTCTATTTCATACTGAAAAAAAAATAACATACTATTTGTGCTGATAAGTGTTTCAATATTTTCAAGGTACTCCATGACTGGATTTTGTAGCAATTACACAGGCCTACGATGAAAAAACTTTTTTGCTGAAAATACCTTATTCTTATGTTTTTTTGGGTGGGAAATCCAAATATGATACACCCACCATTTCATTACATTTTACAGTAAAATATGTTAAATTAAGTGATTTTTTAAAGAATTTAACAGCTTTTATGTAGTTAAAATAATTTAAAAATGAGGTGTAATGAATGTAGACGACGTTGATAGGACTGCTGAAAAACATTTGCTGGCAAAAGGTAGATTCTATTTTTGTGTTAACAAATGGTGTTTTGTTTACTGTCAACCTAACTTCACTTTCACATTTCCCGTTCATGTGTTTAGTACAATGTCTAATTGTGGTTGTAAAAACTCTGCTGACAGTTTCTGTTATATTTGTGGTGAATTTGTGATTAAAAAAATACCAAAGAATCATTGCAGCCTTTGTGAAAAGGGTTTATCTATCGTACTTTGGATCTAAACTTGGTGATAAAGATAAATCTTGGGCACCACATAAGGTATGTTATGTGTGTGTTTTGAAGATGTGAGAAAATGGTCCAAAAAGGAGAAAAAAGCCTTTAGATTTGCTGTTCCTATTATATGGAGGGAGCCAAGAAGTCATTCCAATGATTGCTACTTTTGCAGTGTTGATATTACTGGTCATAATTCGAAAAACAAGTAGGTAATATGCTACTTTTACCTTCCGTCCGCCATCCGACCAGTAGGGCATGGTGTAGATTTGCCAGTTCCTGAACCACCAGATGATTTAAATCCTATTCCAACAGAATTATTTTCTGATGTAGAATGTAATTTAGATGAACCAGATGATGATGAATTCCATTGTAATACAGAAAGTCTAGAGCCCAGATTGTTTACTCAGACCAAGCGTAACAATTTGGTTAGGGATCTGGGCTTAACGAAAAAAATGGTGAATTGCTTGGCCCTGGATTGAAAGAAAAGAACTTATTGGCAGTTGGAACCAGCATATACATGTGTATATAAAGAGAGTGCAGCAATTTTCCAAGTTTGTTCAACAAGAAGGTGATTTAGTGTACTGTTCAGACATTCCCGGTCTGATGAATGAGTTTGCTATTGAATACAAAAAGGAAGACTGGAGGCTGTTTATTGATTCATCCAAAACTAGTTTAAAGGCTGTTTTGTTACATAATGGTAACATGTATGCATCTATACCTGTTGGACATTCTGTACATATGAAAGAAAGCTATGAAATCCTAGAAATAATGCTGAATAAAATAGGCTATTCTGCTTATGGTTGGATGATATGGGGCGATCTAAAGTTATATGCATGCTCCTTGTTCAGCAAGGTGGCTTTACCTAATTTCCATGTTTCTTGTGTGAATGGGACAGTAAGGCTAGGGATCAACACTGGCACAGAAAGAACTGGCCTGTGAGGGAGTCTTTGAAACCTGGTGAGAAGAACATTCTATGCAAAAACCTTATAGATCCAAAAACCGTACTCCTACCACCTCTACATATAAAGTTAGGCCTAATGAAACAGTTTGTAAAGGCTTTGCCTAAAGATGGACCATGTTTTAAGTATCTCTGCCAAAAGTTTCCATGCCTTTCAGAAGCTAAACTAAAAGAAGGCATCTTTGTTGGACCTGACATTAGAAAATTGATGTTTGATGTTAACTTTGAATCCACAATTACCTTAAATGAGAAAGAAGTATTGGTACCATTCAAGCAAGTCATTACAAAGTTCTTAGGACATGAAAAATACCCAGAATATGTTTCTATTATAGCTACAATGTTAAAGAAGTTTAAAACTTTAGGATGTTTAATGAGCCTGAAAGTTCACTTTTTGAACAGTCACCTTGATTACTTCCCGGACAGTATGGGAGATGTTAATGAGGAGCAAGGAGAGTGTTTTCACCAGGACATTAAAGTGACGGAAAAACGCTACCAAGGCTGCTGGAACACCAACATGATGAGGGACTACTGTTGGTCATTTCACCGAGAAGTTCAGAAAGCGACTCATCGTAGAAAAAGCTACACAAGAAGCTCGAAAGGAAAAAGAGAAAGGAAATACAAATCAACTCCAGCTAACAATTGAAACCTCTATCAACACACATGATTGTTTTAAGTAGCTTACTGTAAATACAAACCATGCTTACATTGTAACAAAGTGTTTCATTAATTTCCCCATTTACAGTATAGCATAGGATTTTTATACTCTATAATAGAAAGCATATTGCTTGAAAACTGTGGGTGATACAAAAAAACTAAGGCTAGATTTGGATTCAGCTCATAAAAATCTGTAAAGATCAGTTATCAAAGTAAAAAAGTTTTAAAAAAAAATGTTTTGTTGCAGTGTGTTATTACTGCATGCAGTGACTGCTGATAATATTTCATATTAGCTGTTTGTCATAACTACTGGTTAACGTTGTTGGAAGTGAAAATGTGTTGCAGGTAATGTTTCTGTATATGAAAATTCATTTCCATTGATGTGTTGTTTCTGTCGGTGGTCTAATCATGCATGGGAAATTACTGAGAGTTATTGTGTTTTTCTACCCCATTGTTATTTTACACACTTTAGAATTTGGTATGGCTGACACAGTGCTCAATATTTACACTTTTCCAGTGTTGTTGTGTTACTAAATACAGTCACATTTCTGTAAAATGATTTAAATGTTTTATCAGAGTGTTTGAATGTGAATAATGTACAATTTTTTGTACCCATGTGAAGCATGGCAACATTTGTGAAAAGGCAACAATGAAATTTACATGTGAGTGAAGTTAATTTCCTACCATAGATTATGTATAGGGCATTCAGTAATTAGTTAAGGTTACATAACTCTACATGATCTCTAACTTTTAAATTGGGCAGTCACTTTAAAACTCTTATGTTTTGCAGTTGGAGCCTGTAAACATCATGAAATCACATCGAGTATGGGCTGAATATTTTCGTGGGGAATCTTCATCCATGAGCTTTATGTATGAGTATAGGGCTACTATAAATGATTCATTTGTTTTCAAATCTGTATTTTACAAAGTATTATGTTCACAAATATCATAGATGCACAACTAGAACTGTAAACTTCCAGTGTTTGCATTTTACACTCTACAAATGTCTTAGGAGTGCCCCTTTGGTCACATAACACATGTCCAAGTAGTGGTAAAGTACATTCCATATTTTATGTAACAACATCCTGACAGTGCTCATCACAGTAGCATTGATGTTTTGTGTGAATTGTACCAATGTTCTTGGAAGTACGGGTATGTAAACATGATCCTTAATGTATCCCCAAAGGAAAAATCACAAGGCATTGTATCAGGTGACCTGGCGGGAGGGGGCAAGGGAATAGAGCCATGTCATCTTCACCACTACACCCAATCCAGAGATGTGAAAGTTCATTATTTAGGTATCAACATATATCAGTACTCAAATTAGGGGGTGCCCCATCTTGTTGGAAGATTAAATTTTTGGAAATGGCCATCACAACTGCAAGATATCAAGGTATGAGGTACCTGTCAGTCTTCTCACAGAAAAAAAATTACCTGTGCAGCTTCATGTGTGACTTTGCACAGGAAACATGAACCTTCAATAAATCTTGTTCATGCACCACATTTCATGAGTGTGTTCAGTGCTTCACAGTCTCACATTGTGGCAATTAACTTCTACAGGTAATGGAAGGTAGCTTCATTACTGAATATCGGCTTGGAGGTGAAATGTTCATTCTCTGGTGCTACCTGGGTTGTGATACAAAATTGAAGGTGCTGGTCATAATCTTCCAGTTTTAATTGTTGCATGAGCTGCAGGCAGTACAGTCTGAAATGTAACTGCCATTGCAAAACCTTCCACAAAGTTTGCTGCAGTATTAAAAGTTCGTGGCTTGCACTGAGTGTTGATGTTTTTGGTCTACATACGAAACTTTCTCTCGCCCTCTCCACAGCTGCCTCTGGCACACTTGGCTGACTGGTACTTTTCTGTTTACAGGAACAGCTAGTGTCCTTAAATTGTCGATGCACAGCGTTCTGTTTACAAAGTGATTCTTTTCCATAATTCCATCTGAATGCACACTGCTATGTTGTAACAGATGAACATCGCACATTTCTCAACACAAAAACTCTTTTCTTGCTTTGTCAGCATTTTGTCGAGACACTGCATTCGTAATGCCAACTGGTGGGTGCAATGTAAACCCAGTGAGCTTATGGTTCTATTCATGTATCAATCATATTCGTACAAGCAAAACATTAGAAAATATAGATCTTTGGAAACAAATGAATTATTTACTGTAGCCTTGTATTAACAGTGGTTACAAGAAAGCAGCGATGAAAAAATTGTGAGCAATTATACGCCAGACATGTTTGATAGGAAAACATGTAGACCAGGGAAGCGGTGACACCTATTTTCATTCAGATGGCTTCCACATTTTGCATCCCACATTACTATGCTGGAATGTGGCATGTGGAGTTGCCTGCAAGTGGTGGTACATTGAGCATTGCTGTTCAGATTGCCATCTCTATGCTGGAGTGGAGAAAGCATATTGTAAAATTCATAAAATGAAACTTGTCCTGTAGCCTATATACCTATGCAGAGCGCTGGCCCAGGAAAGAGATGGGAGATGTGGATAGGGGGAGAGGGTTCAGTTGTGAGTGTCTGTTATGTGGTGAGAGAAGTGCTGAATACTGTCATTTACCTTTCCCAATAAAACATTAAGGACATTACACTAAATGTAATGGAGTTGACTTCAAAGCAATCTTCTGTGCCTGAAGACTGTGGTACCGTGCTGTATGCAGCAATAATTGCAAGAATGACACTAGAATGTGTTGACATGAAATTGACCGGCAACTGGAATTCCTGCTCCTTTGCAATGGGCTCGTCCAATATGCTGATCGAAATGTGTTCCATATGAACTTCTCCTGAGTAATCCGAATCCTATGGCATCCCAAATCATAACAGTTACCTTTTGTCCATAATGCAGGTGCAAGATCACAATCACTATGGTACCACCTAATGTGCGTGTGACTATAAGACAGCCTGAAACAGTACTCCTTTTAAGACATTACATTTTACCATCAGTTGTGCCAGTAATATTGTTCACACACTTATTACAGTCTGAGGCATTGATGATCTCTGGACTCTGGAAGCTGACACGATGGCATGTATTCCAGCAGCCTGGCAATCAACTTAAGCCATAGAACTGTTGATACAGACGGGTATATCCTTGTTACAGTGCCCCATCACGGGCTGGGCCACCTGTGAAAGCAGCCATGTTATACACCAACTCCACTGCAAATACTCCACTAGCCACCAAATGGTGTGTAGCAGAAGGCACTATTCGCACCAAAGTCATATTCCCCCAACCCCTGTTCCATTCGCGGCTCGCGCGAGGGAAAATGACTGTCTGAACGCCTCAGTACGAGCTCTAATTTTCCTTATCTTTGAATGGTGACCATTTCGCGACATGAAAGTTGGTGGTAATAAATATGCGCTGCACTACATCCTCGGTGAAGATCGGATTTTGGAATTTACTGAGCTGCCCCTTCCATTTAGTGCGTCGTCTATCTGCAAGTGTGTCCCACTTCAAACTTTCTGTGAGATTTGTAACACTCTCACGATGGCTAAATGTACCATTCATGAATCTTGCTGCTCTTCTTTGGAACTTCTCAGTCTCTATGTTGGTATGAATATCAACCAGCTGTCCATCAGAATGCATGGCCACTGCCAAACTTTTGTCAGGAACAAAGTTGACCAGCCAGTGGCACAACATGCAGCTGAGCACAGCATGCTCAGTCTCAATGGCTGCTTTACAGCCCAAGCCATCTGAATCCTTCTCTCTGCCACAAGCTTGTCTCAACTATGCAGATGGCAGTTACCCTTACAGGACATCCTCTGCTCCTGTAATTGCCCTGCCTCAATCTCAGGTAACCCACTGTACTCTCACCCTCCATCCAACAGTTTCTGCTTCCTCCATCCTGTCACTCCCTCTCAACACACACCCACATTTTGCCTTCAATGTGTGACGCTGCCCTCTGGCAATGACAATCTCGCTAGCCCATATACCTGCCACCCTTCCTGCTGTATTCCTAGCCAGCAAATTGGCCGCCGCTGCCTCCTAGTAGCTAGCCACCCCCCCCCCTCGCTCCGCTGGTCCCCCCCCCCCTTTCTTCAATCCCTCTCTCCCGCTCCCTCTTCCTCCCCCCATCCCTCTCTCCTGCTCCCTCTTCTCTTCGTCCCTCTCTCTCGCGCCCTCTTCCCCTGCGCCCTCTTCCCCTGCGCCCTCTCTCTTGCTCCCTCTTCTCCCCATCTCCCACCTCTGTCCCCTCTTCTCCTCCCCTTCTTCTCTGTCCCCCCGTGCCACAGGCCACTGATCCCACCACAATCAGTCTGCCTATGCGCGTGCGTGCGTGTGTTTTATACTCTGGCTCATCAAAGGATAAAGACAAAAGCTAGCAAGTTTTCTTTTTTTGTATATTCCTATAGACAACTCAACACTTCTGCTTTGTGGTGAGTGGTCTCCTTTATTCCAAAAGTATTTCTGTCTACATAGTTAAAGAAGCTGGGGTTGGTGGAAGGTTCCAGATTTCATGGGCTATGAAACAGTCATTTAAATTGAGACTGGCATGTTGTGGTCAGCAGTATGCTCTAACACTCTGTGGTCAACTCTGTTCTTGGCCACAGTTTGGTGGTGGTCACTCATTTAGGTGGGCAGCTGGTTGGTGATCATGCCAGCATAAAATGCTACACAGGAATTGAACCTCATCCTCGCTGCGGACAAGGGTTCCACCACTGTCATTGTGAACAACAATTATTACCTGAAAGAAGGCATCCATCCACTAACTCCTTAATCTACAGGCTCTGCAATAGTGATCCCATGCCAGAAATCCAGCATAACCTTGAATTCCAACTCACAGCTTTGGGACCACACCAGACTCCCTTCCCCAAATGCATCTCCCTCCTCACTCCAGTGACCCCTACACATTCACCTTCTACTTGCTTCCCAAAACTCATCAATAAAACAATCCTGGATGCCCCATTGTAGCTTTCTACAGTGCTCTCATTGAAAAATTCTCCACTCTTGTAGCCCCCCACCTTCTACCGATAGCTTGCAAGATTGCCTTAAGTCACACACACTATTTCACAGACTGATCATTCTGACCCATGTGAAATTTCTTGTGTGTTGATAAAGACCTTTGATGTTGAAGAAACGTAGTGTCACTTGCCTTCATGTTTCCACTTCTCACTCTCTCTGTTTCATCAAACAATGGAAGCTCCAGGCTGGAATGTAACAACATTATGAAAAGGAAAGTTGCTACTCACCACATAGTGGAGATGTGCTGAGTCACAAATAGGCACAACAAAAAGACTGTCTCAGATAAAGCTTTTGGCCCATAAGGCCTTCGTGAAAACACACACACACACACACACACACAGCTTTTGGCCCATAAGGCCTTCGTGAAAACACACACACACACACACACACACACACACACAAACACACAACACTGCAGTCTCGGGCAACTATAGCCACACTGTAGTATCTCTTTTTTTCGAAGGCTGTGTGGGCTGAAAGCTTTATTTGTGACAGTCTTTTTGTCGCGCCTATCTGCGACTCAGCATCTCTGATATATGGTGAGTAGCAACTTTCCTCTTCGTAATATTGTCTGTTTCATGTAAGATTGACCATTCCAATTGCATAGAAAGGCACTGCCTGCAGTGGTGTAAGTGGGGTATGTAGCTAAATTTTATTTTGTACCCCTGTCCCTCCCTTGTGACAATTTTTGTTTTGTTTAATCTCCATTGTTACTTGGCCTGTTTATTCATTTTTTGAGATAAAATGCATTTTAAGTGAAGTAGAAGGTACACATTTCAGTAATTGTTGTCTGTATGATTCAGTTCAAAGCCTGGAATAACGCACACTCCAGAGTCGCTTTGTTTGCAACAACAGCACAATTCTTTTTTCATTGTTTCACTGCCGATCAAATTTTTTGCCTGTGAGAAAGATGTATCCATCACGGAAATAACACCTTGGGTGTGAGGCGCACCTGTCATATCCTAGTTTTGCCACTGTCTACAGGACCTATACATAGATCACCTCTCTGCAGTAGCAGTGAGTTATTTCTGGTACACTTTCCATTGATTTGCTAAGTTTGGTTTTTTGGACCATTCTTTCTGGATGTTACAAAGTTCACAAATGTAGTATACAGACTGTTGTTTTTCATTGCCTTTGTACTTTTTGTTGCTTGAGCGACAGTTCAAAATTTACAGAGAATTGTATTCTTAACTTGCAGGGCCTAAAGTGTTAGCAGGAAGAAATATCCCCACATGGGGTGAAGATGAGTCCCCTCAAGTGAAACAAAAGCTAGCACCTCCAGTTCCACCAGCAAAACCTTCAGGATACAAAGCAGGAGGAAAAGTGGTAAGACTCTTGCTACATCAAGTTACTAAGTCACAAGCAATGTTAGAGATAGTAACATTCTTTTATATGTTCTAAACAGTGCTTTGCCAGTGCTAGTGGTGTATTTTGCAGTAATCACATTTCACAGTCGACATGCACTTTTACATAAATAGACGTTAAATGGTGTAATTAAACTGTTAGTGTTAGTTCAGACTTGATGAGGATAACATAATTCTTGCTTACCTGCTGAGTTACTCATTTTTTATTGTGCCATAAGAAGTATAGAAGTGAGCATTATCATTGGCTCATTCTCAAATTCTCATTATCATCATACCCTCCACAAAGCAATAGTCATAACAACAGTTACCATAATAAATTGTTGAGAATTGTGGGTATGACTTCTAGCTATTCTTATTTTGTGACACTCAGCAATTTTTTATATTGGCTGTATGTTTTAGCTGTTGCGTTTTGGAATGTACAGTGCTTTTGAGAACAAGACTGATAATCTTGAAATTTATGGCATCATAATCAATAGCCGTGTAGTTCAGAGTAAATTTTCTTGTACTCAACCACTGGCTCAAGAATCACAATAAAAAAAGTTGTGCATATTCAGACCTATTGGTGTCCTGTGACAGATGATGGCACTCACTAATTATGCACAACTTTATGTGTAACTGAGATGTTTGAAGGAAGCATTGTGGTGTTGGAAGGAGGCAGTCTGACTTGCGTATTAATTTTAATAATAAATAATTTTGTGATTGACTCTTGAGAGTGAAATGAAAACTTTGCAGACAGATGGTGCATGATATTTTGTTATAGACTTCTCTGTTTCAGTGTTACAGAGAAGCCAACATAGCAGATATCTTGTTCATAAAACAACAATGATTGGATGATGTCTAGCCTGCAAAATTTGACTTGTTCACCTGCTGAATTTCGTTATTTCATGTGTTAACAGTTCATTTCAAATCAATATGACCCAAGATTTATTTTCTGCTTTGTAACATGGCGAGGAGTGAATGTTGCCTTTTGTCATGTAAATTCTTTTCTGACTTATTTGCCTCATGATATGTAGTTAAAATTATTGTTGACCTCATTCTTTCCTTGTTCAGTTTGTTTTGATATGATTATATGATGGACTACTGTATTTCAGGAGAGTGGTGTGATGCGCAGATTTAATTTGGCAGTTTCATCAGCTTTAGAGGGGGCATGGAAGCAGCAGCTCATCCAAGCACTAGGTCGAATACAGGAAAGGGAATGACGAGTGGGCAATAAACTTTGTTATGCTACCAGCTACGGGAATGTGATCCATGCCCTGCACTTTTTATGACATTTACCATGCTTAAACTGCTGTTTGATTGACTCAAAACATAGTTGGAATTGAAATGGCATTATAGGTGGGGAGAAACTAGACTGTGGTATGTATTTCTACAGGAGACATCGTTTTAATGTAATTATGGTCACGTATGACACTTGAATGGTGCAAAGCTCGACCAAGGTGCTGTCGTGGGTAGCACTCTGGACTCTAATTTAGGAGGACGATGGTTCAGATTCAAGTCTGGACATCCAGACTTCAGTTTTCTGCGACTTCTATAATTGCTCCAGGGAAATGTCAGGATGGTTCCTTCGAAACAGCACGGACAGTTTCCTTCCCCGTCCTTGAAACATTCTGATCTTCTGTTCCATCTCGTCCTCAATGTCAACAAGATGTTAAACCATACTCTTCCTTCGTTCAACAGTGGTGCTGATGTTGTCTCTGCACCACAATATGGTTGATTATCGTGGTTGGAACAAATGATTAACCAAGTGCATTATTAGATCAGTGTCCAGATATCTGCAGTGTCAGCACTAGGGAGGGAGGGAGGGGACAAATTGGTTTCAAATTTAATTTGCAATTTCCATCACTGTTATGTCGGTAATTAAGTTTTGCCGGGATAACATTCTTAAAAGGAACAACATTATTGTGTTTGCTTTGATTGTCAACACCGTAAGAACAATAAATTGTAGCAATCAATAATGGATGCAAATCACAGCTGTCGCTTGAGATATTTGGATTTATGGGTTCATAATCCACAGTTGGGTCACAGAGACAACAGAATGCTAATTTAACTCAATGGTAACTTACGCAGCAGAGACCACAAGCAACTGTGCAGTAGGAAAAACGTTTGCCACATAAGTGAGCATTTGTAGATGGCATCAGATGAAGAACAAATTAAAGAATACCAGTTCTACCTGCCTAGCTTACAGAGGATTGAATTGAGGAATGTTTAATGTATTGGAGCAACAGTTTGTGAAATATTTGTGAGAGAAACACAGTGAAGACTTCTCGATTACTAGTGAAGTTATCAGAATGAAAGTGGTGGAGATACAGAAGAATATTCCCACAGCGTGCGACATGAAGTTCAAAGCAAATAAGGACTGGTGCAATAGACGGTGTAGAATGTAGGTCTTACATTAGGGTGATGAACAACGCTAGCTTAGTGACTTCCCATGGTACTTCAGTGTCATGTATTTAGTGTAAGTACAGGTACTTGCTAGGTCACATGGGAAACAAATGAGATGCCTATTTATTCTGATATGCAGTCAAATGTTATACTTGATGTGAAGGCCATTAAAAAATTTTTTATAAGAAATTCTTTCAATGAAAAGGCCAGTATAACAGTTGCCCTGGTTGCTTTGCTGGATAGCAGGAAGCTGATCCCATATATGGTTCTTTGTCTTAAGATGTAAAGAAAAGTGGAGGATTACCCAGGAAGTTACGGATCTGATATCAAAGAACAGCACTGACCTATTAGTGATTGCTATAGTTCAATTCTTTTATCTTGGCGGCTCGTGCATGCCTGCCCAGACGCTGGAGATTGCTGCGTTGCCAGTTGCACACGACGCACGCGCCAATAGAAGCAGCGCCATAGTATAGCATAGTTCGCAAGCTTACATGTAGGGGGGAGCGCGCAGTTCATGAAGTAAAGCCACCACGGCCGCATTAACCCTTTCATTGCTACAAAGACGTGCTCCCTGCATTCCGCGCTGTGGGCGATTTTGTCACTGCACTGCTCGCCTGTGCAGACACATTGTGTTCCGACTGCTTTGACACTCTTTATCATTCGATTCCACAAAAACTATTTGGCTCAAAAATTAGATTTTTACCTATCTTCTTGACTGATACCTTCCCCCCATAAATGACTTAATTTTGTTTCGATGTTCAACGCAGTTATTATGCAGCATTAAATATAGTAAACCTTTGCACGAAATTTTGAAGAGTTTGCAGAGGTAAAAGTCCATAGAGTATACTTTCCGTATGGTCGATTTTAGTTGCCACAATGTTGAGAATGAAATGTGGACAAGATACCTATATATTTAATTTAATTTAAGTACCACATAAGTGTCGTATGTAATATTGAGAAATATTCCGTCTTTCGCGACTGTAACAAAAGTTTTACTTACATTGGGCACGTTTGGCTTTATTTTAAAGCACTTCAATCAATCAAAAGGAAGTAGACAAAATACATTAAACAAAACTGTGGACTTACAAAAACATTAGGACTTGAATATACCGTCTGTCAGTGAAGTGCTCAGAGCTATGTCAAATATAATTTTGTGTGTGGCACACACAAACAGCATTTATTTGCTAAAACACTGATGAGCCAACACAAACGTTGAATATTGTGCTACCGCAGCACAAAACTACGAAAGGTGACTTGGCAATGGAGGACACAAAATACAGTCCTCTTATGATGCTTCAAAAGAGAGAAACGCGTCTGGTCTAAATAAGTCGCTTATTACAGTTGCAGAAGAGGGATATATTTCAATACCATTGGTAAAACTGCGACTGTGGAACAAAAACAAGAAATAGAACATGAATACCACTGTGTATGTGCCATACCTTTCACCGATGGAAGTGCTTTAAAATAAAGCCAAACATGCCGTGTGTATATAAAACTTTTATTACAGTCACGAAAGACGGAATATTTCTCAATATTACATACGACACCTATGTGGTACTTAAATTAAATGAGATATTGTTATACAGTAAATATTATATGAAATTTAGGTATCTTGTCCACATTTCATTCTCAACATTGTGGCAACTAAAATCGACCATACGGAAAGTATACGCTATGGACTTTTACCTCCGCAAACTCTTCAGAATTTCGTGCAATGGTTTACTACATTTAATGCTGCACATCAAAACAAAATTAAGTCATTTATGGGGGGAAGGTACCAGGCAAGAAGACATGTAAAAATCAAATTTTTTGGCCAAATAGTTTTTGTGAAATCGAATGATAAGCGTGTCAAAGCAGTGGGAACACCATGTGTCTGCACAGGCGAGAAGTGCAGTGATGACAAAATCGCGCACAGCGCAGAATGCGGGGAGCACGTGTCTGCAGCAGCGAAAAAGTTAATGAAGAGGCAAAGCACTAGAAATTTCATTCAAACGAATAAAATTCGTGAAGTAAGGCACTCCAATATTGTTTTTAAATAAAGAAAATATTAAGCACCGCATAAGGTTTGAACTCATAACCTTTCGCTTGGCAGTCCAACACCTTAACCGTTCTGCTACCTCAGCGCCTCGAACAGTCAAACTCCATAAGGCCTCTAACATCACACGCAACTACTTATAAACACTGTTGGTATGACTGAATTACTCACGCTTCGTCGAAGTACAATAGGAAATAAACAATTACCGCTGTTCTTTATTGCGAAAAAGCTGTTCGTGAGATTGAAACAAACACCTTTCCTTGCTATCGCCTGAATTAGGAGTCTTATTGCTTGTTTGGTTTAATTAATTAATAGAATATGAAGCAATTGGTATAAAGAATGCTTTTTCCAAACTTTCTGTAAAAGAAAGTCTGCTATCAAGACATTGCTTTTGTTCTATTACTTTATTTATGACTGAACGTTTCTAAAACTGAAGCCACTCGTCCGCGCTCTGCACTGCTGTCGAGATCTGGCAACATCGTTCTCTGTTCATTGGCTGACTGTGTTTTGTGACGTCAGATGCGCAGAACGAACCTAAACTCGGCCGCCAAGATATATGATGCGCACTTTAGTGGCTTGTCACAACTTCAGATAATGGCTATTGTTGTAAATGGATCTTTCAAGACTCATCTGTGACAGTTTTACATTGAATTACTTCTTCAAGGAGAAAGGGGAATTTACAGAAATCCGCAGTGTGTATGCTGGATCAGTGGATCCTTACTGTCTACAGTGACTTTCGAGAGAATCTATTATGGAAAGAATTCAAAAAGTGCTACGTATCCAAAATCATGGATGGATCAAAAAATGAAATAATATGAGAGGAGTGTCAGGAAGGGTGAAACGGCAGTAGGATTACAGACGACGATATTACCAGTGATGATAATGACAAAGTAGTGTTAACACAACCTACTGGCTGAGATAATAAACAAAAAGTAGCCTTTGATTTTGATAGGTCAGAATCTGTTGAAAACAAAGCAAAGAATCTCAAGAAGCCTCTTAAAAATTGGAGTTCATCTTATATTCAGGTTCACCATATGGTTCAGTAAATATGCTAAACGGGTTCGGATATGACTGTTTCTAAAAGTGATGAAACTTAAAATGCACAAATAAAGATGGCCAGTAGGGTGCCAGTTGTGTTTCAAGTTTGGTTTGTTCTTGTGCTACCCCTAGTTTGGTTCCATTTCACAATAAAATAAGTTGTGTGTAATTTGGGGATCAATAAGAAAAAGTGAAATGGTGGACCTCGGCACCTACATTTTCCAAAACATGAAAAATTGCACAAAACTCTAATTTTTTTGTATGAAAATGCAACTTAATATTACTGAATTAACTTTAACAATGTAATTTAAGAAGCTATTATGTCCATTGTTGCATGGGGCAAACATAACTATAAAAGCACATGTTCTAAAATTCTTATTGATAAAATTTCGTGTTATGCTCTGGAAACTAGTGGCAATATTCAGCTTGCATTTATTGTGAATCTCTTGCCCAACGTAAAGTCCCGAGCGACTCGAAAAAAGTGCAGGTGACGTCTGTATATAAGAAGGGTAGAAGGACGGATCCTCAAAATTACAGACCAATATCCTTAACATCGGTTTGTTGCAGGATTCTCGAACATATTCGCAGTTCGAATATAATGAATTTCCTTGAGACAGCGAAGTTGCTGTCCATGCATCAGCACGGCTTTAGAAAGCATTGCTCCTGTGAAACGCAACTCGCCTTTTTTTCACATATCTTGCGAACCATGGATGAAGGGTATCAGACGGATGCCATATTCCTTGACCTCCGGAAAGCGTTGGAGTCGGTGCCCCCACTGCAGACTCCTAACTAAGGTACGAGCATATGGGATTGGTTCCCAAGTATGTGAGTGGCTCCATGACCTCTTAAGTAACAGAACCCAGTATGTTGTCCTCGATGGTCAGTGTTCATCGGAGGTGAGGGTATCATCTGGAGTGCCCCAGGGAAGTGTGGTAGGTCCGCTGTTGTTTTCTATCTACATAAATGATCTTTTGGATAGGGTGGATAGATATGTGCGGCTGTTTGCTGATAACGCTGTGGTGTACGGGAAGGTGTCGTTGAGTGACTGGAGGAGGATACAAGATGATTTGGACAGGATTTGTGATTGGTGTAAAGAATGGCAGCTAACTCTAAATATAGATAAATGTAAATTAATGCAGGTGAATAGGAAAAAGAATCCTGTAATGTTTGAATACTCCCTTAGTAGTGTAGCACTTGACACAGTCACGTCAATTAAATATTTGGGCGTAACATTGCAGAGCGATATGAAGTGGGACAAGCATGTAATGGCAGTTGTGGGGAAGGCGGATAGTGGTCTTCGGTTCATTGGTAGAAATTTGGAAAGATGTGGTTCATCTGTAAAGGAGACCGCTTATAAAACACTAATACGACCTATTCTTGAGTACTGCTCGAACGTTTGGGATCCCTGTCAGGTCGGATTGAGGGAGGACATAGAAGCAATTCAGGGGCGGGCTGCTAGATTTGTTACTGGTAGGTTTGATCATCACACGATTGTTACGGAAATGCTTCAGGAACTCGGGTTGGAGTCTATAGAGAAAAGGAGGCGTTCTTTTCGTGAATCGCTACTGAGGAAATTTAGAGAACCAGCATTTGAGGCTGACTGCAGTACAATTTTACTGCCGCCAACTTACATTTTGCGGAAAGACCACAAAGATAAGATAAGAGAGATTAGGGCTCGTACAGAGGCATATAGGCAGTCATTTTTCCCTCGTTCTGTTTGGGAGTGGAACAGGGAGAGATGACGCTAGTTGTGGTACGAGGTACCCTCCGCTACGCACCGTATGGAGGATTGCGGAGTATGTATGTAGATGTAGGTACATGTATATCGTACTCTTCCTCATGTGACTATAGTACCAGCTATTTCACACACCTTCAGTCGAAAGATCTACTATATCATATTTTGCATTTCAATTTTTTTTTATCTCCGGATACAGTTATCGAACATTTTTCACGTAGATCATCTTCAAGTTTAATCTTGTTTGATTACAATTACTCTTAGTTCAAGCGTAACAAAGTATCTGGAACGTACTGATCTCTTACATGTTAACATGCATGGATTCATCGGGCATAGATTTTATGAAACCCCAGTTCACTCTTTTCTCACCTGATATGGATCAAAGCAGTTAGCTCCATACTTAACGATCATATACAACCGTTCGATCGACGAAAGATCTGTACCCAAAGACTGGAAAGTTGCACGGGTCACACCAATATTCAAGAAAGGTAATAGGAGTAATCCACTTAATTACAGTCCAATATCATTAACGTCAGTATGCGGCAGGATTTTGGAACATATATTATGTTCGAACATTATGAATTACCTCGAAGAAAATGGTCTATTGACACAGAGTCAACATGGGTTTAGAAAACATCATTCTTGTGAAACACAACTAGCTCTTTATTCGCATGAAGTGTTGAGTGCTATTGACAAGGGATTTCAGATCGATTCCGTATTTCTGGATTTCTGGAAGGCTTTTGACACTGTACCACACAAGCGGCTCGTAGTGAAATTGCGAGTTATGGAATATTATGTCAGTTATGTGACTGGATTTGTGATTTCCTATAAGAGAGGTCACAGTTCGTAGTAATTGACAGAAAGTCATAAAGTAAAACAGAAGTGATTTCTTGCGATCCCCAAGGTAGTGTTATAGGCCATTTGCTGTTCCTTATCTATACAAACGATTTGGGAGACAATATGAGCAGCCGTCTTAGGTTGCTTGCAGATGACGCTCGCGTTTCTCGACTAATAAAGTCATCAGAAGATCAAAACAAATTGCAAAACGATTTAGAAAAGATATCTGAATGGTGCGAAAATTGGCAGTTGGCCCTAAATAACGAAAAGTGTGAGGTCATCCACATGAGTGGTAAAAGGAATTCATTAAACTTTGGTTACACAATCAGTCAGTCAAATCTAAAGGTCGTAAATTCAACTAAATGCCTATGAATTAAAATTACGAACAACTTAAATTGGAAGGAACACATAGAAAATGTTGTGGGGAAGGCTAACCAAAGACTGCGTTTTATTGGCAGGACACTTAGAAAATGTAACAGATCTACTAAGGAGACTGCCTACACTATGCTTGTCCGTCCTGTTTTAAAATACTGCTGCGCGGTGTGGGATCCTTACCAGATAGCACTGATAGAGTACATCGAAGAAGTTCAAAGAAAGGCAGCATGTTCTGTATTATCGCAAAATATGGGAGAGAGTGTCACAGGAATGATACAGGATTTGGGCTGGACATCATTAAAAGAAAGGCGTTTTTCGTTGCGATGGAATCTTCTCACTAAATTCCAACCACCAACTTTCTCCTCCGAATGCGAAAATATTTTGTTGACACCGACCTACATAGGGAGAAACGATCACCATGATAAAATAAGGTAAATCAGAGCTCGTACGGGAAGCTATAGGTGTTCGTTCTCCCACGCGCTATACAAGATTGGAATAACAGAGAATTGTGAAGGTGGTTCGATGAACGCTCTGCCAGGCACTTAAATGTGATTTGCAGAGTATCGATGTAGATGTAGGTACAATGTGAAGCAAATACTAATGACACACCCCAATAAGACACCTGGCATGGTGGCTGATAGGAGTAGCTGAATCAACAAAAGTCACAAGACTGTGTAAGACATTTGACCAATATTTACTTTTTTTGTTCGCTACCAACCTTAAACTTAGCCCAGTATATAATACAGTGTACACTGGTACTGTTGTCACTATTCTGTGTTGTCTTCACTGTGCTCACAAATTAATTTTGTAGCTCCCTGTCAGCTTGTTGCCTCTATCAAATCAGTTGCAATTTTCAGTTTAATAACTACCATTTGACAGAATGTTTATTTTTGCATGACAGAAGGATCAGTCTTAAGAAACTTGTCACTCAATTCATACCTGGTTAGACATTGTCTTATTGTACCACAACCTTTTCGTTCCCATTGTTGATAATTTTTGGGATTTGATTGTTACCTACTTGAATCCGTACAATATTTTCAAGTGATGGTTCTGCTTCATGATTCAGTGCGTTGGCCATTTTAGGTATTATAATCGACAAGCAGATATCTGTGAAGTTTTGAAAGAATACTGAAATCCACACACTGTGCTCTGACTGCAGATGGGGAACACAATCATGGTTCAAGAGAGAGAAATATGGAAAACACAATAACACCGATTACATCCTGTTCTTGTGGTCATAATTCAAAGTCATCACAGAGTATAAACACTTTCAAGCAGTAAGTAGCATTTCCCCCCACCTTACATGATGGATGGCCCTGGAGCACAGAAAGATACTCTTGAAGGTGGGGCTATGACAAGAGAGATGACAGTTCATACAACAACATTAGGGTAGTTCTCTGTAGGCTGCTGTTATCAAAACCAACATTGAGATTTTGAGACGCATCAACTTACTCCAATTATTCCTTGACCCTTCTGCACTGAATTCATTTGGAGTTCATTAACATTGATTCCAGAACAAGTTTTTGCTTAGAAATTGATATATCAGACCTGTTTTTCTACACGTCATTTTTTGCCCCAAAAATGCTTCAGAAAATAGTTCCATTAATCTCTTAACTGTAAAAGTAAACCAAAATGTCTTAAAATTTATCAACATTCATTTGCCTTAAATTGCTTTTTTTGGTGTTCTTGTGTTTTGTGAAGGTATTTGTCAAGAGTAAGTGAAAGGACAATGATAAACACTTAAGAAGATGGGTACATCAGATATCTAATGAAAAGAGACAGAACCAAATTGAGAAAAAAGAAAGTTATTGCACAACTTAACTAAAAGAATGGATCAGTTGATAGGACATATCTTGATGTGTCGAGGGATTGTCAATTCGTTAATGGAGGGAAGTATGGAGGGTAAAAATTGTAGAGGGAGACCAGTGCTTGAAAACAGTAATTAGACTCAACTGGTTGCTGGTTGCAGTAGATATGCAAAGATGAAGAGGCTTGTACATGATAAACTAGCATGGACATCTGCATCAAACCAGTCTTCAGACTGAACACCGTAACAATGTGTAAAGAAATTAATGAGTTTTGTAGAGAGCTTTCTCCTTCTCACTTCCATAAGTTGAATGACCAAAATATGTGTAAAGGTCTCAGCATTGAATGAGTATTTTATTTTAATTTTATTTTCAAATACATTTATGTGTAGAATTTTTGTCACGAATGAATTATACATAACTTATTGAATTTCATATTCACATCACTCTTGGCTCTCCACAGCTGCCATTACTGCCTCAGATGTTTCTTTTCTCAAATAAATGGTGATAGATTCTGAACATTAACATCAATTCTCCTTTCAACTGTTGATTGAACAAAGCCTGGCCATCTTATTCAATAATAATGATCTTCAGAGCTGTGTACCCATATTTTTTGGAGAAAAATGTTCAGCAGACAATAAAGTTAACACAAGAACTTTTGAACAATATCACTGAGGAGTTATCAATCTGCAATCTTGTTGAAATGATGATCATTTCTAAAATATGTCTTTTGAAAATCTTCTGTCATGCAGGCATAGATTCCCCCCCCCCCCCCCCCCCCCCCCCGAATTCCCCTTCTTTGAGGTATGTCAGATCAATCACTTAAAGATGCTTGTGCTCTCTTTTTCTCCCAATAGTTCTTCATTCTATCTGATCTCTTCTTTCTTTCCTCCTCTTATATCTGAATCAGTTTCCTGGTGTTGATCTTAACTTGGAACCTCTTAGTTTTGTCTTTGGTCATGGTCTTGACTGTACTATTCTTTAATACATTGACTGCCATGGTATAGTTGGGTTACCGACTCCTTGGGGCCATTTACTTTTTTTTCAATATCCTGCTTTGGTTTGCTCCAAGTTACATATGATTCAAATGGCCCCAGAGTAAAGGTACCAGGTGTGTCATTTGCTATGTCGCTAATAATTTTAGGTTTGTACTCCCGTCAATTTTTCATTCCACAGCATTATTTGTGTACAGTTCCAGTATTGCTTTCCTGCATTGTTGCTACATTCTTTATTCAGTGTTGTTTGCTCTGTAACAAAGTGATATCATGGCAGAAGAAAAGTCTCGTAGAAGTTATGAAGGTGAACAAAGGTATGTACAGCAGCTTTTAGATGAAGTTATGGACATAAGTGATGAAGATTCTGTGTCTTTATTTGGTGATAGCTCAGACGAGTTTTTACCGGAGGAGACCGGAAGCGAAACCGGAAGTTCTGATGATGGAATCACATCAGCGAAGGTAGGAAGAAGAGTTTTATGTCTACATTCAGTCAAGGAACCAGACTTCACAGCTGTAAAAACCAGGCAACAAAGCACCTCAAACCGTGTTAGTGCCGTAACTACTGCAGTTGATTCAGGTTCGGTTGAAGTAAGTTTAATATCAGAAAGTTCTGAAGATGAAGATGACACACTTAAAACAAATTCTAATGAGATTGCCTGGGGGTCAGTTGTGGGTAACAATATGAAAAACTTTACATTTATTCATTCCAGTTCTGGTGTAAATGCTTCTGTTGCACTAACTCTCAAAGGCAAGACACCATACGATTTCTTCAAATATTTTGTAACTGATGAAATTGTAGAATATGGGACTCAACAAACTAATTTGTATGCAAAACAAGTCTTAAAAAGCCATTCGCGACTGAAAAAGTGGACTGATGTCAGAAAAACTGAAATTGAACAATTTTTAGGATTTATGCTATGGATGTCACTAAATGTAAAACCGAGGATTCCAAATTAATGGTCAAGAAATATGCTCTATCACAACAATGTAAAAAATGTTATGTTATGCAATAATTTTGAACTGCTTTTACGTATGTGGCATTTTTCCGATAACAACCAGTGCCCACCAGGAAACCGCTTATTCAAAATTCAACCCCTTATTGATAAATTACTGCAGAGATTTCAAAGTGCAGTTGTGCCGGAGAAAGAAGTTTGCAGTGACGAAACACTTGTGCCATTTCGAGGAAGACCAAGTTTCATTCAGTATATAAAGAATAAGCGCCATAAATTTGGAATTAAATTGTTCAAACTTTGTCTAAAGGGTGGCTACACCTGGAATATGAAAGTTTCTTGTGGGAAGAATGCGAATCCTAGTGTTCCTCTTGCCACTTCTGTTGTTATTGGATTACTAAATTAGGGCAGAATCTTATATACAGACAATTTTTGCACAAGTGTTCATCTAGCACACCAGCTTCTTGAACAATCAACACATTTCATTAGTACCCTAAGATCAAACAGAAAACTGAATCCTCAAGATGTTGTACAGGCAAAGCTGAAGAAGGGGGAACAAAAAGCAAAGTACCACAGGTGTAATAGTACTGAAATGGAAAGATAAGAGGGATGTTCTGATGCTGAGTACTGTTCATGGAGAAAAAGAAGCAGAAGTTCAAACCAGGAAGGGCACAAAGAAAAAACCAGCAATGATAATTGATTATAATCCGTCAGTCTTTTGTAGATCTTTCTGACCAAATGAAGTTGTACTCACATTGTCTAAGGCAGGGTGTGAAATGGTACAGGAAGCTTGCAGTTGAATTGTTGACAGGGTGAGCACTGGTAAATGCTCATGTGATTTACCAATACATCAACAAAAAGATCTCAATCACAGAATTCAGAGAGACATCTCACCAAAGCCACCACGTTACCTGCAGATTCTGGACTTGTGAACATGGGAGCAGCCGGACGTAGGTGTACAGTGTGCTCCGAAAAAATGAAGAATGAATTTGGACGAGAGAAAGCTGTCAAGAAATGCAAACAAACTGCATGGAAATGTAAGAATTGTGACTCATATTTTTGTGTAGAGTGTTTTTCATCAAGCACAGTGCATACAGGTGTTAGAAAAACAAAGTGGAATGACCCAAATTTTTCAGTTTCATTGTTGTTGCAATTAGAGTTCAAGAATGTCAATAAAACTGTATGTGATTTGCAATCTTCTGTGTAAGTAATATGTCAAACTAAATAATAAATAAATAATAAAAGGAAGAAAAGTCCAATACGGCTGAGCCTTGTGAGTTATATATAACTCACGAATTCAAATGTTGATAACTACTCTTGAGCTCTTGAAAACCGTAGGCCACGAACACGATTTTTTTACTGGGGCCATAACCCACTATAACACAAAGTCACAGCACATTCCTGTGAGTTACAACAGTACCACGGAGCTTTAAATGGAAAAATATCCGTGAGTTGTATTTACTTCACGTGGCCCACAGAGAACACTTCCTGTGAGTTATATTTAACTCACGTGGCAGTCAATGTGTTAACATGACTTTGGTAATCTGGAGTTCCCTCAAATCCTTTTCCACTTCCTTAAAGCAATTGGGTTAAGTCTTTTTTTTGTAAAAGAAGTCAAAGATTTGTTTAATTAGTCTGTCGGGATTCATTCAGAGTTTGTGTCCATAGAAATCAATCGTCCTTTTCCTCTTGGTTTCCGAAAGTCTCTCATACTTTGTGTAGAGGGCTTCATTTCTGTAGGAATTTTGGAATTTGGGACCCATGATCTATCTCAAAATTTTCCTCTCCTTGATCCCCAATTTCTCCATTTGCCCTTTCCTCGCCATGACTAGTGTCCCTGCTGCATAGAGTGCTTCTGGCTTAATTACTGTGTTATAATGCCTTATTTTGGTGTTCCAACACGGCTTTCGTATTGTATGTATTTTTTGGGTTTCTGGAGACGTAGTTCCATTTTGACGCTTCTTGCTTCCATTGCTTTCCCTTCAAGGTTGTTCCATTAAATCCATTCCCCTAGGTACTTGAAACTCCTAACCACCTCTATTTTTTGAGCTCCTACATTAATTCTGTTAGAAGTATGTAGTATATTCGTCTTAATCTTCGTATTTTCATAAGAAATCTTAAATCCTATCTTCCCTGCCTGCTCTTGTAACTCGGCAATTTCTTCTTGAGCTTCCTCCCATGTTTCCGCGAGTAGCGCCATGTCGTCAGCAAATGCCAAACACGTAATCATGATTCCTTTGCTTTTTGTTCCAAGTCTTATTCCCCCTCTCGTTCATGCATTCCATTCCCCCTCAACTTTTTTGAGTGCACAGTTAAGCAGCAGGAGAGGGAGACCATCCTCTTGTCAGACCCATGTTCTGATCGCAAAAGGTTCAGATAGTTCACCCATGAATCTGACTTTTGAGGACGTATTCTTGAGAGTCTCCTTGATGATGATTAGAGTTTTACCGTCGAAACTAAACTACTCCAAAATAATGAACAACGGCCTTATGTCTATGGAATCGCAAGCTTTTTGGAAGTCTACAATAGTCACTATATACAGTTTCGCCCTCTGCTCCTGTATGCTAAAATGTTTCTGACGCTTAAGATCTGTTCAGGGCAGGAGTTTCCTTTTCTAAATCCTGCTTGATACTCCCAAATTTGGCAGTCCAACTGAGATTCTGCTCTTTCTAGTAAAGTTCTGGACAATGTGTCGTAGGCCACATCCAACAGGGAAATCCCTCTATGGTTGTTGGGATAAGATTTAGGACCTTTTTTGTGAAGAGGGTGTATCAGGGCCATTTTCTATTCCTATGGAATGATGCCTTTCTTCCATATATCCTCAAAAAGTTTCTGGAGTAAGACAATTGCATTTTTGCTAGCCTACTTCCATAATGCAGCTGTTATCTGATTTTCCCCTGATGCCTTGAAATTTTCATATAATTTAGTATTGCTTGGATCTCATTTACAGATGGGGGCTTAGAGTCTGAGTTGGGGATGTCTTCGGTCCACCATCGAACACCATATTTGGGTGTGGTTCCTCACAGTTTAGAAATGCCTTGAAGTATTGTGCTAGTATCTTACAGTTGCCCCTATTACTATACACCATGTTCCCTTTTTTGTCCTGAAGTTGGAGTGTTGGGAGGTCATATCTGTTTAGCTTCTCCCTGAAGATCCGATAATAGCTTCTCATGTTGTTCTGAGCAAAGTCGTCATTTATCTTCCTGAGCAGTTGGTCTTCTTGCGTCGTCTTAACTTTCTTGATCTCCTTGGACACCATCTTTCTAGTTTCCACAAAGTGCTGCCGGGCACTCTTGTCCTTTTTGGGTTTGCCAGATGTGCCAAGCCTTCTTCCTCAGATGAAGTAGTCTATCACACTCATCATTCCACCACCTGTGCTTCTTCATCCTGGTAACGGGACCAAGCTTCTCTGCCTTCTCTGCTCTTCTCCATCTGCTTTCAGTCCTGGTCTTCTAGGTCACTGGTTAACTTGCCCCATTCGTGTTTCTTCTCCTTTATTTTCTCTGGATCATATGTCCTTTGTGCAAGGTTTTTTCTATGAAAGTTACTCTGGGGAATGATTTTCAGTTTCACATTAGATAGGTAGTGGTCAGAGTCAAGGTTGGCCCCTGTGAGAACCCTAACATTTTGGATTTCTTTATGAAATTTCCGCGCTGTCACAACATGATGTAACTGAAATTCTCCCAGGAGAGAGTTAGGTGAAATTCATGTCTTCTGCTTTCTTGGCAGTTTCTTAAGGCTAGTTGTCTTCAGGACCAAACTGTGCACCTGGCATAATTCGATGAGCCTGATACCATTTTGGTTCATCCTGTTACGTGCCGCGTATCTCTCCACTATATGTCCGAACCTTTTCTCCCTCCCCACTTTGGCATTAAAATCCCCAAGGATGATGACGTTACGTTTTTTGGGGATCTTTTGGATCGTGTCATCTAGTTTGTCCCAGAATAGTTCCACCTTCTCCTTATTCTTTTTGTTGTCAATGTTTATAGGGGGGGGGGGGGGGGGGTGAACATTTACAACGGTATATACTTTGTTGGTCGACTTAAACATGAGCATGGATAGCCTTTCGGAGGTAGGCTCAAAGGTGATAATGGAGCCTAATACTTTCTTGTCAATTATGAAACCTGTCCCAAGGTGAGGAACATTTTTCATAATTCTTGTCCCCCGTCTTCCCCTTAAGTATCTTGAATCCTCCCTATTCAAAGCTGTCCTCATCCAAGAACCTGGTCTCTTACACAGCTGTAATAATGATTCTATTTTCATTTAATGTGTCTCTTAGAGTCTTAAGTTTCACCACTTTCAAAAGTGAATTTGCATTAAAAGTTGCTAAGTAGTTTGCTTTCCTGTATTTTATTTTGTTTGAGGTTCCAAGATGCTCAGATTCATCTTTGCAGGACGTTGCAGACTGCCAAGAATCTGAATGTCTGCTTGCAAACACGTGCGGTGGGTTGACCACCTGGGGCAATTAGTTTCACATCACACTTTTCCATGATTGATAATTTCTTTGAGTTCAGAGAGTGACTTCTATAGCCACCTTTTTTTAGGACAGAGGTTGTTAATCCCAGAGGATTATTCACAGCTGCCCCTTACATGGAGACAGACGGTGACCAAAGGCTGCCCAATTTGAGAACAGTCGCTTTTGGATTTTGATTTGATTTTTAATTCATGGTTAACTCCACTAGGCTCTTCCACTCTCTCCGCCATTGGGAATCAGATTCCTCTTCCACCATCGAGACCGTTGACCAGGTTTCACTCAGTAACCCTAAGCAGGGGCTGTTTCAGGGTGCTACCATCCGGAGCAAGATGGACCCAGGTTTTATTAACGAGTTGCCACTCCTCCCCCCTCCCCCCTCCTCCATCCTCATCACTTGGGAGATGAGGCCCCGGGCTTGGGACCAGCAGAGATTATTACATGAAATTTCTGGAGAACTATTGGTCATTGGTAACTTGCTGCCTAGATATCTCTGCACAGTCTTTCCTGGCCATCTTCAGGTATATACTGGTGAAAATACCAAGGCTCCTTTATTAAAGGCCCCTCCATTGCATATATGGTGTAAACTTGAAGTTGTTGCAGATTTTACTTGAACATATGTGCTTCTGCTGTAAGTCTGTGTGTTGCTACAAGTACCTTTCACAGTGAAAGCTTGAGAGGGTTCCAGGTGGTGTCTTGACTGGAAATCACCATTCCAAATGATCAGCTGCTCAAGCAGTTGTATTTCCTCGGATTCCTTTATGATGGAGACCCATTCGGTGTATGGGCCACAAGTTTTCTTTCATGATAGTTCATTGAATTACCAACAGAAATACAGTGTTTGGCAATAGCAGATTTGTTGGCCTGGAGATGAGAATGTTGCTGTGGTGCTCTACAGTTGTGCGCTTGAAATGGGATGGGGGTTGGGGGTGGGGGGCGAGAGAGAGAGAGAGAGAGAGAGAGAGAGAGAGAGAGAGAGAGAGAGAGGGGGGGGGGGGGTTACACTAGGATGGAATATTATAAACTTCGCTTTATGCATCATGTAACTTTTCTTTGACCAAACCCAGAATTAGAGAGGAAGATTATAGTTAATTTCTTTAATTTACAGAACCAGGAAGCACTGGTTAACCATGTACAACAAGCATTAGATGAAGCTCTAAATTTGGCAGTTGTTGATGGAGATACTACAGGCCTGAAAAAGCATGAGGAAGAGGAAATATGTGGCAGTCCATTGCTGAGGAAAAAAGAAAGAAGCACAGAGAAGTTGACAGATGACCAAATATATGAAGAATTGAGAAGACTATGTCACCCTGGTGATCCATGTAGAAGATTTGATCGAAGCAAGGAACTAGGAGCAGGGTAAGAAACTAAATGTTTATCTATATGCCATACTTTTTACTTTGTATTTATCTACTTGCATTTTATCAGTTTCAGTATGTTTTGAAGTAAATGTTGACATACATCTAACAAATATTGATGTTCAGATTCTTCTGGGTTAATGTTCACAATAAGTATGGCAGAAATTTTATATTAGAAAATTTCTTTCCGTTATTGAACAACAGTGTATACAGCAGTTTATGGAAAAAAATGATGTTCTAAATTTTCAATTTCATATTGTCATGTTTTTTTGACTAGTTTCAGAACTGTAATTGTGTCTTGACAATACAAATTGAAATGTATGGAAATTGTCATTTTGTAATATGTGGGTGTGGAATATGGGAAGAAATTCAGAGAAAAGCTGTGCTCAAATGTCACAGCAAAATGCCAAAAAGGATGTACAACGATAGATATCTAAGAATTTATGAGATGGTGTCAAGCGATGTGCTTCTATTATCCCCACCCACACCAACACTGTATTAGCACCAGATAAGATATTGTGTTGTTATGTGCTTTTATCCCTCCATCTCTTGTCATCTTTTGTTTTTTCAGTATTTTTGTGAGGGAATCTAGTGATAGTTCTGGCTGTAGTCCTACCTTTCCATCTTATTTTTCAATGGGGCAATCTACTTTTCTTTCTTATCGTGAGTGAGAAATTTGTTCACTTCCTATATTACATTACAGCCTTAAGAGTCCATTGGTTAAATCTAGCGTGCAGTTATGTCATTTTATAGTGGTTATGTAGTTTGTTCATGTTTCTCTGGAACAGTAGCATTATGTAACACAATTTTTCTGTTCACAGTGCTTCTGGTACTGTTTTCATTGCCTACGATACAGAAACAAAGAAGAAAATTGCAGTCAAAGACATTGATTTATCAAAACAACCCAGAAAAGAACTTATTCTGAATGAAATCAAAGTTATGAAAGAGTTTAATCATGAAAATCTCGTTAATTTTCTAGATGCATATCTTGTTAGGAATGATCATTTGTGGGTGAGTATTGCATTTATAACATATATTGGAAATCCTGTTATCATTATAAAAATAGAATAGCACTTATTGTTTTAATACTGATAGAAAAAAGATGTAACACATCCATAATTCTGAATGATGGGGAAAAATATGGCTGATGTGCGGGTTTCTGGGATTAATTTTGGTGCAGTTATTATAGGGTCAATAAAAATCTAACTGTTGTCCAGTGTAAGTTCTGTTTCTCCTACTGCATAGTTAGTATCCAAACTTACAGTTTTTTTTATTGTTCTGTAGGTGGATCATACTGTGAAACTTCTAATAATTTATTTATTTATTTCATCTAAGGATCATCTCACGATGATACAGGAGTTGTCATGGTAATACACTGTAGCTCAGAGTATAGATACACACAGTATACTTAACTATGCTCTATAAGGATAGGGCAGATGGTTGGCCATTGTCTCAATGAAAGGAACCATCCCTGCATTTGTCTGATGCTTTCTAGGAAAATCACCAAAAACTCAAATCAGGGAGGCCGAACAAAACTAACTCCATCATCCTGAATACCCAAATACGAGGTCAGTGCTTTATCAGCTGCACCACATCATTCAGTTGGTCCCTGTTATACAGTGTTTTTTGGTTTACACATAAATATCTTCTGATAACTAATAATATAAAAAAAATAGTTTTGCTCTTAATTTTTGCATGCACCAAGGATGCCTGCTGATGAAGTCTGGGTCATGAATGTACTGCTATGCCACTTGCGATAACTCTAGGCTGTTTGAATAACCAATTGCTGGGCCACCAACAATATACCTCATGTTTCCTTTCTTCCTCCCCTCTTTTCACCTTGGGGGAAAAAACTCACAGTAATGTCACTGTAAAGATTTATTAGTGTGTGTGTGTGTGTGTGTGTGTGTGTGTGTGTGTGTGTGTGTGTGTGTGTTTGTTTTTTTTCCCCCATATTCCCTTCATATCATACTTTATATTTCAACAAAGCTGGGCAAGATGGGGTGATACACTAGACTTGTATTAGAGGATGGCAGTTGAAATTGTGGCCCAACCATCTATATTTAAGTTCTCACTGGTTTTCCTAATTTTATTTAGGCAAGTATTGATTGGGATGTCCTTTGAAAAGGACATTTCCGATTTTCTTTCCTATCCTTTCTTAATCCGATATTGTGTTCAGTCTCTAATGACCACTATCATTGTTGGGATATTAAATCTGATCGTCCTTTTCTTTCCTGAAATTACTGTGCACTAACATTTGCACTGTGTGTTAACACTTCAGAGACCGGTGTTATGAGGACCGTCAGTTTCTACACTGGTGTCCAAAATGAAAGCAGTAAACTACTATTTCCCTGCCCTGTGTCTAATTCCTGATATAAGCATAGAAACAGTCAACAGATGTTGTTACAATCATGTTCTGCATGGAAGATGGTATTCTGATCCATGGACAGCCACGCCAGCAATGACATGAGGGGACGTATCAAGTAGGGTATCATCGCCTGTAAATGGTTATGTTCAGCTATTTGAACACCATTTGCAGCCATTTATGGACTTCATGTTCCCAACAATGATGGAGGGGTTCGGGGGTTAGAATAGGCCCGCGGTATTCCTGCCTGTCGTAAGAGGCGACTAAAGGGAGTCTCAAACATTTCGGCCTTATGTGATGGTCCCCTGTTGGGTTTGACCTCCATATCTCAAAATTTTTCCAAAGAGCGAGCCGATTGGGGAAGGGCGCCTTACTTGGTGCATTGTGTCCATCTTGCGTTGAGAACTTTCGCCAGCTTATTCGTCGTTGCATTGCAGTCCTTCCCGCTCTACATCTCTTGGGCATGGATACGCTCCTGCGTGCCCTTTCTGCCAAGCAATGTGCAGGGCCACTTTCTGCACTGACGGCGACCATGGACCACATGTCAGCTAACATCCAGCACGGTAGCTAGTCCGTTGTGGTGGGGCCGCCATGTACCCTCTTGGTTGTAGCCCCCTGACAACACAGGGATCGCTCTACTGATGCCTGTGCCATTAACTCCCCACGTATGCCAAGGAGTAGCTGCCCATCTCCCTGGGGCATCGGGACTCCCGGCAATGGCCATCCTGCCAGGTGGCCTTTGCTGTGGCTGGGTGGCACCCGTGGGGAGGGCCCTTGGTCGGAGTAGGTGGCATCAGGGCGGATGACCTGCAATGAAGAGTGGTACATCATCTCTCGCTGGCGGCCAGCCGTCAGCAGTCTCTAAGCGTTCCAAAGCTCACTTTAAGGCTAATGTGTATGACCCCAAATCGTTCCCCTCCCTGGCCACACCATGGGAGAAACGAAAGGCAATGAATGACAGTGACGTGTATTCGCCCAGGTATCTCGTCTGTACCAGAGGTGATGGTGACTCGTTTCTATCTGTGAAGCCTCAGTTCTTTGTAGAGCATTTAGAGGACAAGTTTGGGGAGGTGGAGGGCTTGCCCAAAATGCGCTCTGGGTCAGTTTTGATAAAAACGGCATCCTCTGCCCAGTCACGCAGATTACTTGCTTGTGACAAGTTGGGGGATGTTCACGTTACCATCACCCCACATAAGAGTTTAAATATGGTCCAGGGTATTATTTTCCATCGGGACCTACTTTTGCAGTCTGATGACGAGCTGCGCGCCAATTTAGAGCGTCGTGGTGTACATTTCGTCCGGCACGTTCGTCGGGGTCCGAGGGACAATCAGGTAGCTACCGGTGCCTTCATCTTGGCCTTCGAAGGTGATACATTACCAGAGAAGGTCAAGGTGATGGTCTACCAATGTGACGTCAAACCTTACATCCCTCCCCCGATGCAGTGCTTTAAGTGCTGGAAGTTCGGTCATATGTCCTCTCGCTGTACTTCTAGCCTCACAGGTCGAGATTGTGGACGCCCATCTCATCCCGATACTCCATGTGCCCCGCCTCCCATCTGTGTCAACTGCGGGGAGCACCATTCACCTTGTTCGCCAGACTGCAGAATCTTCCAGAAAGAACGCAAGATCATGGAATATAAGACCCTGGACCGACTGACCTACACTGAGGCTAAGTGGAAATTTGAACGGCTACATCCCGTTCGCATGATGTCATCGTATGCCTCCACTGTCACTCCTGCTCCACCTCCTTCAGCTGCAAGTCATACCGTCAGCTCTCGGAGTCAGATGACCTCACCTGCCCCCTTGACGATGGGGGCCCCTTCTCTCGCTGTTGCTCCCACACCATCTACCTCGGGAGCAGCACCCACTACACCACTGGGGACACCAGTCCCCACTTGTAAGCCGGAGAAGCGTAAGTCTTCTTCGGCTACTCTTGCTCGGAAGGGATCCCTTGGGTCACTCCCTTCCCAGGTTCCTACCCGCGGCACAGCAGACACCAACTAGTGGCTGCCGACGCCACAGGTCGCTGGTCGACGGACTTCGCGATCCTCTTCGGTCCCGGAGACTGACTCCAATAAGCCCTCTCAACACCGGCGACCAAAGGAACAGCGAGAGAAACCGACTTTGAAGACCCATAAGACCAAGACCCCTGCGGTGGCATCTACTCCACTGCTCCCTAAAAGCTCTGCGTCTGACGATGAGGTGGAGATCCTTGCGTCCGCTGAGGACCTCGATCTCGCCGGTCCCTCAGACGCAATGGATAGCACTTGAACGGGTGCTCCATCAGAGGCAGCAGGTGACCCAGCGGCGTAATCTGCCTTCCCAGTCCCGTCTCGACTTTCTCCGCCATGGACAATACCGTCCTCCAGTGGAACTGCAGCGGTTTCTTCCACCATCTAGCTGAGCTCCGCAAACTTATCAGCCTTCACCCTTTCTTCTGCATTGCTCTTCAGGAAACTTGGTTTCCAGCAATGCGAACCCCCGCCCTCCGTGGCTATCGGGGTTATTATAAGAACCGGGCAGCATATGAAAGGGTGTCTGGTGGCGTCTGCCTCTATGTCCTTCACTCTCTGCACAGCGAGTCTGTCCCTCTCCACACACCTTTAGAGGCTGTCGCTGTACGCGTGTGGACGCCACAGGCTGTTACTGTCTGCAGTCTTTACCTTCCACCGGATGGTGATGTCTCGTCGCATGTCCTGGCTGCGCTGATAGCCCAATTGCCGCCACCTTTTTTGCTATTGGGTGACTTCAACGCCCATAACCCTCTGTGGGGTGGGTCAGTGGAAACAGGTCGAGGCACCACCATTGAGCATTTATTGTCGCATCTCAATCTCTCGGTTTTCAATGATGGTGCCTTCACACACTTCAGTGTGGCGCATGGCACATACTCTGCCATTGACCTTTCAATCTGTAGTCCTAGCCTCTTACCGTCTGTCCAATGGAGTATGCATGACGACCTATGTGGTAGTGACAACTTTCCGATCTTTCTGTCACTAACACAGCATCACTCTTCTGGGCGCCCTAGCAGATGGGCTATGAATAAGGCTGACTGGCACTTGTTCTCCTCCACTGCCGCTTTTGAGCCTCTCTCTACTGATGACATTGATGCGGTGGTTCAATCGGTCACCACCGGCATTGTTGCTGCCGCCGAATCTGCCATTCCCCGTTCCTCTGGGTCCCCTCGTCGGCGGACTGTGTCTTAGTGGTCGCCTGAGATCGCTGCAGCGATTAAAGATCGCTGGCGGGTGCTACAGCGTCACAAGCGACATCCCTGCATTGAACACCTCATCACCTTCAAACGACTGCGAGCGCGGGCCCGCCGCCTTATCCGTCAAAGCAAGCAGGAGTGCTGGGAGCGGTATGTGTCCACCATTGGCCTCCATGTCTCTCCATCGCAGGTCTGGGCCAAGATCCAATGCCTCTATGGCTATCGGACCCCTGTTGGCGTCCCTGCGGTCTCACTGAATGGAGAAGTTTGTACCGACTCGGCGTCATTTGCAAACCGCTTAGCAGAGCATTTTGCTATGAGTTCCGCTTCTGCAAATTACCCCCAGACCTTCCGCTCCATTAAAGAGCGGATGGCATGTCGGAGCCTTTCTTTTCGCACACACACTTCTGAATCCTACAATGCTCCATTCAGTGAGTGGGAATTTCACAGTGCCCTTGCCGCTTGCCCTGATACCGCTCCCGGGCCAGATAGCATCCACTGTCAGATGCTGAAACACCTTTCAGTGGACTGCAAGCGACGCCTCCTCGACCTGTACAACCGTCTCTGGGTCGAGGGTGAGTTTCCGTCGCAATGGCGGGAGAGCATTGTCATCCCCGTTTTGAAACCGGGCAAGAGCCCTTTGGAGGTGGACAGCTACCGCCCCATTAGCCTCACCAACGTTCTTTGCAAGCTTCTCGAACGGATGGTGAGCCGACGCTTGAATTGGTTACTGGAGTCTCGGGGCCTTCTGGCTCCGTCTCAGGGTGGGTTCTGTAAAGGCCGCTCTTTCGCCGACAATCTGGTGAGCCTGGAGTCGGCCATCCGTACTGCCTTTGCCCACCGTCAGCACCTGGTCGCTGTCTTTTTCGACATGCAGAAGGCGTACGATATGACATGGCGTCATCACATCCTTTCCACGCTTCATGGATGGGGTCTTCGGGGCCCTCTGCCGATCTTTATCAGAAATTTTCTGTCGTATCGTACCTTCCGCGTGCAAGTCGCGGCCTCATATAGTTCCAGGAGACCGGTGTGCCACAGGGTTCTGTTTTAAGTGTCTGCCTGTTTTTAATAGCCATTAACGGGCTCGCTGCGGCCGTGGGAAATTCTGTCTCCGCTTCCCTGTATGCTGACGACTTCTGCCTTTACTACAGCTCTAATGGCATTGTAGCTGTTGAACGTCAGCTACAGGGCGCTATCCGCAAGGCGCAGTGTTGGGCTGTAGCTCATGGGTTCCAGTTTTCGGCAGCCAAGACCTGCGTTATGTATTTCTGCCGGCGACGTACTGTCCACCCGAAGCTGCGGCTTTATCTTGCTGGCGAACTTCTTTCAGCGGTGGACTCACACAGGGGTGGTTTTCGATGCCCGGTTGACTTGGCTGCCTCATATCCGGCAGCTTAAACAGGCGTGTTGGCGGCATCTTAACGCTCTGAGATGCTTGAGCCACACCCGCTGGGGCGCCAACCGATCTACCCTGTTGCGGCTCTACCAGGCGTTAATCCAGTCCCGTCTGGATTTTGGGAGCCTGGCTTATGGCTCAGCATCCCCATCTGCGTTGCGGGTGCTGGACCCCATTCTCCACAGCGGGATACGCCTTGCCACTGGTGCTTTCCGCACCAGCCCTGTGGACAGCATACTAGTGGAGGCAGGTGTCCCTCCACTGCGGTTACGACGCCAACAATTACTGGCTGCTTATGCTGCCCATGTTTTTAGCTTGCCCGGGCATCCAAATTACCGTGTCCTGTTCCCGCAGTCAGTCGTCCATCTGCCAGACCGTCGGCCCCGGTCGGGTTGTTCGATCGCCGTACGCGTCAAGGAGCTTCTCTCCGGGCTTGGGTTTTTCCCTGTTCCACCTCCTTTCCGGGTACCTCTGCGTACACCCCCGTGGTGTGTTCCTCGCCCTTGCCTTCGGTTCGACTTGGCACAGGGCTCAAAGGACTCAGTCCCTCCAGAGGCCTTCCGCCGCTGCCTTTATTCCACCCTGGCCACGTATCAGGGTTCTGGAATTGTCTACACTGACGGTTTGATGGTTGCTGGTCGTGTCGGGTATGCGCTCACTCTAGGGGACCATTCTGAACAACGTTCCTTGCCGGATGGCTGCAGTGTTTACACTGCTGAGCTGGTCGCCATCTTTCGTGCCCTAGAGTATATCTGCTCCTGCTCAGGTGAGTCCTTCGTTATCTGTAGCGATTCCCTGAGCGGTTTACGAGCTCTCGACCAGTGTTTTCCTCGTTCTCGTCTGGTGATGGCTATCCATGAATCCCTGCATACTCTTGCGCGTTGCGGCCGCTCTCTGGTCTTCGTGTGGACCCCGGGCCATGTTGGGATACGTGGCAATGAGAATGTTGACCGCCTGGCGAAAGAGGCCACTAGTAAATCATCTCTGGAGATTGGCCTCCCGGAGACTGATTTGCGGGCAGTCTTACGCCGCGAAGTTCTTTCGGTTTGGGACGCTGAATGGCGCAATCTGCCCACGCCCAACAAACTCCGTCCAATCAAGGCGATGACGACTGTGTGGCGGTCGTCCATTCGGGTCTCCCGCCAGGAGTCTGTGGTCCTCTGCCGGCTGCGCATTGGGCACACTCGGCTTACGCACGGCCACTTATTGCGCCATGAGGACACACCCCTATGTCGCTGCGGCTCCGTTTTATCTGTCGTCCATATTTTATTGGAGTGTCCGCTTTTCTCTGTGCTCAGGCAGTCGTTCGCACTGCCTGACACGCTCCCTGCCCTTTTAACAGATGACTCTGCTACGGCTGACTTAGTTTTACGTTTTATTCGGGCAGGGGTTTTTTATCATTTAATCTAAGTGTTTCTGTTTTATCTTATTGTTTTGTGTTGATTCTGGCCTTTGGCCTCCGGTTTTAAACTGATTTTTTAATGTGTTTTAAGTGGTTGGCTTTTCCTTTTTTATTTCTATGGTCGGCCAACCACCGTCACACTCTGTGTGCTTTTAGTTCGTTTTGTCTGGTCTTTGTCTCAGTTTCTCTTGTTCTGTGTCGTCTGTGCTCTATTTTGTTAATCGTTTTTTATTCTCTGTGGGTGTTTTTAGTACTTGGAAAAAGGGACCGATGACCGTAGCAGTCTGGTCCCTTTACTCCCACAAACCAACCAACCAATGATGGAATTGTAATGATAAAGCGCCATGTAACCAGGCCTAACTGTTCTCATGATTGGTTTGTATAACATTCTGGACAATTTGAGTGAATGATTTGAATACCCAGATCACTCGACACTTTTGCAGGGTAGTCCCACATCCACAGTTGATGTGTAAACAGTGCAGTATGGCATAGAAAAGATGCCCACAGACCTTTGCAGTGGAAGGCCATAGGAAGAATGGAAGGAGGGGGTTCACAAACAGACGTGGCTTGATAGTGTAATGTGAATCGTTCTGTTGTTTCTCAGATGAGGCAACAGTTTATAGAGACCGAAACTGTATTCCAGAGACAAGGACAGGGCCGATCCCGTGTGACATCAGAACAAGTGGACTATTATATTGCTGTAAGGGCATGACGGTATCGCCTTAATACTGCACTGCAACTGCTATCTGACCTCACAGCATCCCCTGGATGTTTTGTATTGAGGCAAATGGTGTACAGAAGGCTTCCGCGGAGTGGCCTTTGTTGGAGATCTGTTGTCTGTTTACCTCTGGCATCTTCACAGGAGGGAACGTGTAGAGTGGAGCTGTAAACATGCCACCTGGATGCTTGAACTGTGGGCAAATCTTCTTTTCATAGGTGAGTCCCGATTTGGCCTGGAGTGTGGTTCTCGACTGATTCACATCTGGAGGGCATGTGGAACAAGATTTTAGGACCCAAACATTGTGGAAAGAGACAGATATCGAGGAGGTCCCTAATGATGTGGGCAGGGATTATGTTGGCCACTCGAACACCTCTTCGTGAAATTGTATGGGTGAATCAGCAAGATTTAACTGCTGTCAAGTTCTGTCAGGAGATCGTGGGATCTCATGCGCGGTTGTTGCGAGATGCTGTGGGCCCAGTCTTTGTACTGGTGGACGATAATGCTCGACCTCATAGAGCAAGTGTGGCTGATGTTTTTGGAAGATGTTCCAGGCATGGTGTGGCTTGCTCGCTGTTCAGATTTTAATCTTGTAGAGCATGTGTGCACACTGGACTCGCATTCGGGAGGACGACGGTTCAATCCCGTGTCCGGCCATCCTGATTTAGATTTTCCGTGATTTCCCTAAACCGCTCCAGGCAAATGCCGGAATGGTTCCTTTGAAAGGGCACGGCCGACTTCCTTCCCCGTCCTTCCCTAATCCGATGAGACCGATGACCTCGCCGTCTGGTCTTCTCCCCCAAACAATCCAATTCAGAGCATGTGTGGGATGCATTAGAGAGGCAGGTTGCATCTTATCAGGCATCCATCAACCATTCCCCAAGACTTAAGACCATCTCTGCAAGAAGAATGGGTGTTACTGTCTCAACATGAGATTGATGACATCGTTCACAGCACATCCATTCAATGTCACGCCTGTATTGGTGTCAGAGGTGGTCACACGCCATACTGAGCACATTAACCAGTTGTCAGAATATGTGTGCAAATCCGTTAAGTTGGAAAAAAAAATGAAGGAAAATTTTTGTCTGCCGTTATGCATGTTGCAGTTGATTATGTTCTGTATTCTTTACATTGTTTCTACTTTACTATCCCCTGTTTATACTGTTTGGTGGAAAAATAAATGCAGCCTTGAAAAATTTCTGTTTGTTGCTTCAGTTATGGACAGTAGTGTATTTGTACTGAACGTGTACATCTTGGAGACCAATTCAAGTTTTAATTTCTACTTTTTTCCCTTCCTAAGGGCATGTCATCAAACTGAGAAGAGACCTGTATATGATCGGGGTGCTGAAAATGATGAGCGCGATGGGGCTGTGTTCCAGTATCACTGCTAAATCTTGATTCTATCGATCATCCATTAAATGTGACAGATGATTCAAAAATTTTTTCTGTTTGTGGGTGCTATAAGTCCCATTGTGAAAGACATCAAATGCAATGTAAATGGTTTAGCATATAGAGTTGTAGGTAAAATCAGCTCATGGCTTACAGAGAACAGACTGTCCTTAACTGCAACAAAAGATAGTGCATACAGTCTCTGGCATGGAAATTTCATTAAAACACTTCTGTTTCAGAGGATGGGCTAATAATCAGTGAAGTTAACTGTTTTAAATTCTCAGGGGTAAGGATATTATTACATAATGTATCAGGAGCTGATGATGGTGCTATAAGCCTCTGAAACTAGCCGTGCAAGAAAAGATAAATTATTTAAAACTGAAGCAGATTTTTAATTCAGTTAATAAGTCTTGACATAAGATCTGAAAAATACATGTAAGATAAGACAAGGGGGGGGGGGGGGGGGGGGTATATACTTAGCATCCTGATCAGCAGACCCTCTGCCATTGTTATAACATTTCGTTAAGTTCAAAGTTGAAGTAATTGTAAATGTAGTACACAGTTAACTATTAAGAAATGATGTGGGATGAGTTAACAGGTTCATAGCTCAAAGAAAAGCATACTGAGCTCGAGTTGCAGCAAAGCAAGCTATGTTACTGAAATGGGGAGTGAACAGAAAATGGAAATATCTAAGCTGAGAAAAATAAGTGTATCGGGTAATGAAAAATTGTTAAGGGATGAAAAGATGACGAGTTACTATCATGAAGAAATATTATTCAGAAATTCAAACTTGGGGCTAATCTGTAACTTACTTTGAAGTAAAAATCATTGTTTACATAATTCCAAGAGATATTAGTAAATCATATCACAGATAGTAATAGCAACTCTGGGAATGTGAATTTCAGTTCTTCCTCTCCACAGACAACTATTCTGCTACTAGAAAACAAATTTAGTGCACAGAACCACATGAGTTAGAGATAACTGCACCCATTTCAACTTAGTTGTACAATGAGTACAATGGCTTTATAAATAGTTAGAATGATCTTGTCCTAATGTCTTACATAGACAGCAATGTGTCAGTTTGATAAAATGCAAAATGTACTAAGAAACATTTCACAGTGTAGAGCTTCAGGTGGACAACTAAGAATCTGCTCCCATAGTTCAGACCTGGTCATATACAGTGAAAAGAGAAAATCTAGCCCTTGGCAGCACTTTTGAGATACCTGTTTTCAGTTAGAGATTAATACATAATTTAGTGGAATAAAGACAAACAAGACAGTCAACATTGCACTATTAGATATCTAGATTATATGGTAGTTTCAAGGAAGTAACTCTGTGTCATTGAGGTTTCCCAATAAAGTTGACCTTGTCCATTGGTCCCTGTTTAACAACATTGTGTGAATCTGCAATTCATACACTCAGCTGTTAAAAGACATGGGATAACTCCTAATATCGTGTAGAACTCCCTTTTGCCCAGCTTAATGCAGCAACTCGAGTGGCATGGACTCTGCAAGTCTTTGGAAGTCCCATGCAGAAATACTGAGCCATGCTGCCTCTGAAGCCGTCCATAATTGCGAAAGTGTTGCTGGTGCAAGATTTTGTGCATGAACTGACCTCTCGATTATGTCCTGTAAATGTTTGATGGGATCCATGTTGGGTGATCTGGGTGTTCAAATCATTCACTCAAATTGTCCAGAATGTTCTAAAAACCAATCGTGAGAGCAGTTGTGGCCTGGTTTCATGGCGCATTATCATTACAATTCCATCATTGTTTGAGAATATGAAGTTCATGATTGGCTACAAATGGTGTTCAAATAGCTGAACATAACCATTTTCAGGCAATGAGCAGTTCTGTTGGACCAGAGGAACCAGTCCATTCCATGTAAGCACAACCCACACCATTATGGAGCCACCTCCAGCTTGCACAGTGCCTTGTTAGCAACTTAGGTCCATGGCTTTGTGAGATTTGCACCACAAATCAGGACTCATCTGACCAGGCTTACAGTTTCCCAGTCCTTTAGGGACAATCGGATATGGTCACGAGCCCAAGAGAGGCACTGCAGGTATTGTTGTGCTGTTAGCAAAGGCACTCGCATCAGTCATCTGCTGCCATAGCCCATTAATGCCAAATTTCGCTCCACTGTCCTAACAGGTATGTTTGCTGAATGCCCCACATTGATTTCTGCTGTTATTTTATGCAGTGTTGCATGTCTGTTAGCACTGTTTCCATAAGTGAAGATTGTTAAAAGTATGGTGACTATGAGTGAAGAGCTCCTGCAGACAAAATATGGTGAATGTCCCCATCTGTCACTAGATAATTGAAAAATATTGGTTCATGAATGAGTTTGAAGGATGAAGATATGTATACATTTAGTGGAAATTTGTTTGAAACTGAAATAAAAGGGCCTGTCTACAAATTTTTTCTAGTATCTCCTGTGTTTTATTTCTTTGGATAAATCTGTGCATTTTAATGTGATTAACAAAATTTCTTACAGTAAGGTTGTATTTTATCTTGTTACAGACACATTATTTGCCCATTATCGTTGTGAAAGTGAAACTATTTGGTGGATGAGGTTGAGGGAAAAGGGTGGAGGGGTAGACTGAAATGGAAGAAGACATTCATTGACTGTGTAACCTGGCATACAAATACTAGCTGGCAGAACAAAATAAAAAATGAAGATTACAAACTGAAAGCATTTTTCAGCACACAAAATAACATGAAAGTATGAGGCATAAATTGGACTAAGAGTGATAGGGATGTTAGATAGAAACAGAATACATAAAGATTTGAGGATCTAAGTATAATATGAGTGGTAGAAGTTTTTGTCAGCATTGAAATGAATGAGAAAAAGTTCCTCCATGCCATATTTTGACTTGGACTCAACACTGATGTGTGTGCAAAGCTTACACAGTCACAGAAAATGTTATTGCTGATTCACCTCTGTTATTGCTGTGTATATTTCAAGTGTAAAATTAAGCACAAAAAAGAAATATTGTAAAGTTACTATATGTGTGTGAGTTGAAAATCTTTTAATAGTCACATTAAGTTTTATTTTGGAATTTTAATTTCCTGATTTGATGATAGATTTTACACAGAAAATAATCTATGTAAAGTGGTATTTTAGTTTTAGTACTTGTTGATACTGAAATTCGGAATTTTGTTATAAAATTTCACTTTCTCTTGCTTTTTTGTGGATGCAGCTTATTCTCACCAGAGTGGGGAATCTATAAGGTAAATTTTTGTATTGTTCCTACAGCTTTTTCGTTGCTTCCTGGTGTGTTTCTCACCTACTAATGCATGATTTAATCTGTTCTAAATCAAAATACATAAAAAGTAACATCAGAAACTTATTTGATGATTTTTTTGAAAGTAGTGTTTTCTTCAAAACCTGTGAGTTCTCACCTGCTGGAAAATTTCTTCATTTTACAATGAATTTTAATATTATAATATTAATTGAAGTGTGTGATGATATGGTTAATCTACACTTGGTACAAGGTATGCTACTGTAACAGTGAAACCGTTTTGTTGTTAAACTTTTATAATCATGCATATTCCTGGCATGTGCCCTGTCTTATTACCACAACTTATTTTGATTTTGGTGTGTGTGTGTGTGTGTGTGTGTGTGTGTGTGTGTGTGTGTGTGTGTGTGTGTTTTACGAAGGTCAACAGGAAAGCTTTCAAGTAATACTTTAATTTTAAAGGTGTGTTTTCTTTCTTTTTCTTTAGTAGGTTTTTCTTCTTTTATATATTTGCCACCACTACAACTCTGTACTTACATGTCCTTTGAGCTAATTGTCCAGTATTTCCATAGAGTGTTGAACATACTCATCTCATCCTTGTGAACTTTGAATGTCCTCTTAGCTGGGTATCATTATTCTTTTAACTTATTATGGAAGTGAATGATCAATGTGAAATCTTGTGAAATGAGAAAGCTAGACTTCACACGTATCAGCCATTTATTTAATTCAGTATACCACTTAAATTGCAACTACAAATACTGTAACCAGTCACATTTATTTTTCTCCTCACTATGTGTTTTAAAGGATTACACCTCTAGCATCAGGTGCATTTGTGTAAATTAATATGACATAGGCAAATTGTATGTACAAAATTTGTGGGCAAGTTGTGAGACTGTCTGATAGTATAAGGGGATAAAATATTAGTAAATGGTTCAAAGTTACATGAATGCTTTGATAGCATAGGTAACCTTTCAGTGCTTACTGGTTGCTTTTTTTAGTCATATTTACGTTACACACACTTTCTGTAAACTGAACTAAGCAAAGATTGTATGTTAGGAGCTAACAAGTGTAAAAAAAAAAAAAAGAAAATGTATATAATAATTATGCTTCAAACAGAGGTGAATTTTATGTAACTTCCTTTGCATTCACTTATTACTATTATTATTATTATTATTATTATTCTCTCTCGTGTGTGTGTGTGTGTGTGTGTGTGTGTGTGTGTGTGTGTGTGTTTTTGAGTTTGTGTTTGTTTTGGGGAGGGATAATGCATGTACTTATGCTCACATTATTTAAATATTGATGTGACAATATTAATAATTTTAGGTGATCATGGAGTTACTTGATGGTGGTCCTCTTACTGATGTAGTAACAGAGACTGTTATGAAAGAAGGTCAGATAGCAGCCGTTTGCAGGGAAGTTCTTAAGGCTGTAAGCTTTCTTCATGGGAAGGTGAGTGTTTGACATTACACTCAAATTTTTAAGTGCAGTAAGCTGACTATCTTGTTGTTGTGGTTTTCAGTCCAGAGACTGGTTGGATGCAGCTCTCCATGCTACTCTATCCTGTGCAAGCTTCATATCTCCAAGTAACTACTGCAACCTACATCCTTCTGAATCTGCTTAGTATATTCATCATCTCTTGGTCTCCCTCTATGATTTTTACCCTCCATACTTCCCTCCAGTACTAATTGGTGATCTCTTGATGCTTCAGAATGTGCACTACCAACCTATCCATTCTTCTAATCAAGTTGTGCCACAAATTCTTCTTCTACCCACTTCTATTCAGTACCTCCTCATTAGTCACGTGATCTACCCATCTAATCTTCAGCATTCTTCTGTAGCACCACATTTTGAAAGCTTCTGTTCTCTTCTTATCTAAACTATTTATTGTCCATGTTTCACATCCATACATGGCTACACCCCAGACAAATACTTTCAGAAAGGACTTCCTGACACTTAAATCTATACTCGATGCTAACAAATTTCTCTTCTTCAGAAACACTTTCCTTGTCATAGCCAGTCTACATTTTATATCCTTTTTCCTTCAACGATCATCAGTTATTTTGCTCCCCAAATAGCAAAACTGATGCACTACTTCAAGTGTCTCATTTCCTAATCTAACTCCCTCAGCATCACCTGGTTTAATTCAACTACATTCCGTTATCCTCGTTTTACTCTTGTTGATGCTCATCTTTCATCCTCCTTTCAAGACACTGTTCATTCTGTTCAACTGCTCTCCCAACTCCTTTGCCGTCTCGGACAGAATTACAAAACTGGCAAACTGACTATCTTATTATTGTAACAATATTTTGGACAATGTTTTAAAATATAACAACTGGAATCCAAAACTAGTAAGAATGTGTCTTTGGTAGAAAGAAAAGGGTTTGTTTGTTGTAGATTCAGAAGCTTTAAAAATAGCCCTGTATGCTTGGAAATATACAGATATTGTCAGAGATTGGTTATCACAAGTTGGTGCACATTTCAGCCCTCATTGGTCCATGCAGTTAAACTGTATCCAGTGTCTTGGAAATGTAGAAATGTAATTGAATGTCCGCAATACAGAAGTGAACAGGCTTTGTCTTACAGTTGGGAGTTCCAGAATCATAAAACGGAAGAGGGTTATTTTAACACACTGTGAATCACTCATTTCCACCTTCAGCAGGCAATTCTATTATTTCTAGAATCTATTTCTATCACCATTGCTGTTCAGCATATGCACAGAAACTTGGAATTTGTGGCACATAAGTCACATTAGTCCCATCTCTGACAAATCTCCGTTATGCCTGTTTTGTTTGGTATCTGAGGAACATTGGGAAGATGTTTTGTGAAAGTGCACCTAATGGTATACAGGGTGAAGTCGAACAACACCGACAAAATTTTGGAGGTTGTTGTGGTATATTGTTAGAGTATTTTGATATAAGAGGTCTGTGATATCTGGTGACTCATAACAGAGTAATAATGTAATTATAATTTTTTCAGTTTGGCACCCCAATTACACTGAAACTACATGTGATATGCAATCACCAAAATGTAAAACCCAAAACAGATTTGTGCAACAACCCACAGACAGCTGCAAAGTACTTCTTCTGATTGGGTTGCTGAGAGTAAACCTCTATTTTGGTATAAGAAAAACAGTAGTGACTACCATTTGGAAACAATTGCTGTCACTTTCAAGAAGTCGTTTACTGAACAATTCTTGCCATACCTTTTTTTAAAAATTGGTCGTCAAAATTATCGTGCAAGTTATCATTCAGCTGTACCAAGTACGAGCACCAGGGAATGGGTATTGTGCTCTGGCTGAAAAATAAAAATATTCCGGACAACATAAGCTGGACTCGTGCTGAGCTCCTGCAGCTTGTCAATTTATAAAAGTCAAGTAACAGAATGTACAAATTTGACTTTCTTACATGTGAGTGTGGTCACACTGTTTTCCGTTTAACCACATACTCGCATCATTGTCAGTACAATCTGATAGAAGTAATTTGCACGCAGATTACAAACCATGTGGGGGAAAAAAACGAAATATTCTAGATAACAGATGCTGAAATGCCTGTGAGTGAAGCAATAGACAGCAGCCCCTTCAGTGTGACATGCTGAAAAGTTTCAAAAATAAGACTGACAGGGAGACGAAGATTGATAAAAGCCTTGAAACTATCATCCTAAACTTACAACCAGATGGTTCAGAGTTGGACTCAGGTAGCAGATGGTATCATGATGTAGACTTTGAAACAAAGTAAAGTAATAATCTCTTGGTCATAAACACCCATGGCTTAAAAAATGTTTTTGTCAACATATCGATTGCATACATAGTACATGAGGACTTCCCAGCTCTTATTGATTAGGGATATGTAGCCTGTGAAGTTTTCAGACTATAATGTTCAACACAGTGCCCAAGGAGAAGTTAATTACTCACAAGAATGTGGCCGGGTAAGTTCGTCCGAAACTCCAACATTTTGACAAATAACCCCCTATCATTTTGAAGGCATGAATTGCAAAATGCTTTTAAATGAAAGGGGGGGTTACGTGTTGCGATATTGGTATTTTTGATGTTATTGGTCAGCATTCTGTCAAATTAATGGTTAATTGTTTGCTTATTCAGCATTCTGTCGAGTTAATGGTTAATTGTTTGCTTGTTCAGTGGATTGTGAATCTGTTCTCCCACTGTAAAGTTGAACAAATTAGTTAATGACTGTTGACACTGCAGAATGTGACAACATACTGACAATTTTTACGATAGTGTTTTGCACTAGTCTTTGTTACCAGTAATTCGTTTTCACGCATAATGATTCCACATTAAACTGCAGTGAAATACACTGAGATATGCACATTATACACATTAAAAAGATTATGATAATGTAGTCTTTGTGTCCAGTCTCAAATGTAGGCTCATGACTGTTACAGTGGGTATTTAAAGCAAACATGATCTGCATCCTCTTAGGCAACTGGTGCAAAATTTGACAATATTATGATAAGGGTAGATCCTCAACACATCTCTGCTATATGGTGAGAAACAATCTGTCCTTTTCATAATTTTGTCATTAGTCCATCCTGGATTTTCCATTGTTTGGTGCAAAATTTGAAGAGACACCATCTTTCAGATGTAGAAATAGGCCTACCAACTTTTGTTTTTGCCTCACAATTCCTCCTTGGTGTTACAATTTTTTTTTCCATTTGTGTATATCATTTCGAACATATTCTCTCTAAACCTAGTATACCAAATTACCTCTCTGGATGTATTTTACCCCGTAAAAGTTAAACTGAACACAAACAAAAAATACATATCGCATTATTTTGCCCCTGTACACACCCGCAAAGTTTCATCAAGATCATTTATATACACTTGGGGATGTTCCCTTGTTAGAGGATTACCACAAAAACATGTATCATAAAGTAAAAAGTGAAGAGTGTTGTTTGATGAAACAATTCTTTCCAAAATTAACACCGGAATTAAAAATTATGGGATATAAGGTTCTCTTGGTATGATGTATATGAAAAAGCAGTGCTTTACATTACATGTGGACCTTAAGTCCAATAAAAACCTTCTTTTGGCTACGTGGTTTCAAAAAGTCTGTTTCATAGAAAACCTGGAATAAGTACACACAACGTACTCCCATGTTATATGACATAATTTCATAACAGTAGATGATGATAAAGTTGGACAAAACTTTATAATTATTGTTAAAAGATAGACTAAAACATACTCAGTTGACTTTAGAACTGCAGCAAGAGTTTCATGGGGTTCTCTATTGTACAATACCCATAAACATAACTATAATTAGCTTTATTATAGTTTATGTAACTTTTGTACATGATATTTACACATGAATCTTAAAATTTTGAGATTCCTTCAAAAAATACAGCCATCCTCATCAGCACAGTAAGACTGAACCATTCAAAAATCATCTTTCAATATCTTGTGGTTTGAAAGAAATACTTCAAATACTGTCGTTGCTTGAACACCATAGATAAACTCTTGATATTACATTCCACCCCCCTTTCCCTGCTTCAAAATTTTTAGTTCTGTATGAGCCACATGTTTCTGCTAATAACAACAAATCTATATTATAATAATCCGTAAGAAAACTTTCATGTATAGACAGATCAGAGATCTTCAAAGCTCTAGAAAAACAGTTTACCAGATGTTAGAGATGGCACAGCAGTTATTCAAAAATTTAACACATTTCACATGTTGTTCTGCCTTTAATGTTAAAATAGTGAAGAGGCTGGAGTAAGTGGTAGCGGGCAGATACAGAGTGGCTCATACTATGGGAACACATGGAGAGATAAGAACCTTAGGGTTTTGATGATGGTCTGGGAATGTCATATGGTTTGGCAAGGAGGATGTGGAGGTTAGGAGAGTAGTAAGAGGCAACCGTGGGTGTTATCAGGGACAGATGACTTCACTTCAGTGTTTGACTTGTGAAATTCATAGCTCTGACAGAGTAATATATTGAGAGGCATATGAGGCTAGGTGATGCTAAGTGGTGATGTTTGTTGGGTTGGAGGAGGAACCTGCCCGGGAGATTTGTTTGTGGTCAAGATCTGTGGTGTGGTTTGAGCATAGGGAAACCTGGGAGAGATTAGCAGTGTAGGTGTTCATGTATTTCAACCAGATATATTTACTAGAAATACATACTCTGAAGGCAAGAGTTAACATTTGATATGGTCAGTGTGCCAACAGTTGAAATTGCTTATTGGATGGTTTGGTATGGACTGAGGTTGGACTGTGACCCTCAATGAAATGGAAGTCAGCTTCCAAGGAGATGGCTATGTATTTGGAGGAGGACCAAGTGAATTTAAATCAAGGAAATAAACTAATCAGCTGCAGAGATTGGAGTAGTTCAGCTTCCTAGAAGTACAGACCACAAAGATATTATCTGTGGAATTGAGGATTTTGTCTTCCATGCGGCCCATGAAAAGGTTTGTATGGGATGAGGCCATCCCGGTTTCCATAGGTGCCACTGTGATTTGCTCATAGGTCTCGTGTTCAGAGGTGAAGTAGTTATGGGTAATGGTGAAGTTGGCTAGTGACTTGTCTCATCTATAACTAAAGCTTAATTATTTCAGGTGAACTATGTTTGGCCTGTTAGTGTCTGCATTACCTTCTACTTCGTATTTACTTCCCCTTCTCTTCACAGCTGACAGCTACCTCACAACTTAGGATGGTCATAGTGCTGCCACCCCCCACCCCTCTCCACAGTGTTAGGCAGCCAATCCCTCTTGCCTCCCTGAAGAAAGAACACACAGCTCCAAAAACTAGCATTACTATTTTCAGTTGCCACTATTTCTATTGACTGAATTAAGAACTGTCCCTTCTGAAGCACTGGCAAACCATTTTGTTTCTTGGTAATTTTAATAATTATCTTTATTGGCATAGTCCATATCAATTCAGGCAGGCTAGGAAAAAATCTTACCTCCATAGTCTCAGATGTTATTGAATTTAGCATATGTTAGAATTAAGGACTAAGTAAGGAACACGTATTTGTTTTCTCCAAAAAAAAATTTCTGCTCCAAGATACAGTCCTCTAAAGATGACACTGCGCATACAATTTTGAAGATGCAAATTTTGGAAAAATTTTAAAATGCTGTTTCTCTGGAACAATTCTAGATATTTTGTTCATTTTTTATTTGAAAGGTAATTGCTTTATGATTACAAAGAAATCCTCCATTTGGACTTACCTGTCAAAGTTCTTTTACTGTAGCAGTCTGAACTTTTTTATAATTTAGGGGAAAACTTTTTTTTCAAAAATGACAAATCGTATATATTTTTTTTTTCTGTTGATTAGTACCATATAGTTCTACATTCCCTGAAAAAGAGCGCTTCTACTTTCAGGTGGAAAAGCTTGGTTGTGAGTAATTTGGGGGCTCCTTCCTACAATCTAGCCAAATATTTAGCATCTGCTATTGGCCCTCACGTCGGCAAATGTGAACATCATATTCCCAATTCTATGGTGTTTATTCAGAGATTGAAGTCCCTGTTTCTTAGTCCCTGTGATTTGCTTGTGAGTTTTGATGTTGTGTCGCTTTTTACCCAGGTACCTCTAGAAGAATCCTTGCAAGTAATTGGTGAGAAACTGGATGAGGAGACAACCAAGCTTTGCCACCATGTGCTGACGTTGACATACTTTTTATTCAATGACAAATATTTTGAACAGACTGACGGAGTGGCTAGGAGAAGCCCATTGTCCCCAATAGTCGTCAATCTTTTTATGGAGGATTTTGAGGACTTGGCACTGAAGACGGCGTCTTTAAAACCAACCTGTTTCTAGAGGTATGTTGACGATACGTTTATGGTGTGGCGTGGCCTCGTGGGAGAGAAGCTCTTGACTGCCTCCTAGATCATTTTAATTCCCTGCATCCTAGCATCAAGTTTATCATGAAGGTGGAAAGTGATGGAAAGCTTCTGTTTCTGGATATTCTGGTGTGCAGAAAGGATGATGGAACACTATACACACGGAACATTACCTGTATGCTTCTAGCTGTCATCCATCATTCCAATGTACGGGGGTCCTGCAGACGTTGGCGAGAAGAGCTTATGCCGTTTCAGATGGAGAAAGCTTGACACAAGAAGTAGATCATCTCAAGGTTGTGTTCAAGCAGAATGGCTATACACATAAACAGATCCGTCGTGCTTTCCAGTTTGGACCTTCGCCTGAACCTCCAGAAGGTACCTGCAAATCAGTGGCTTTTTTACCTTTTGCTGGGAGCATTTCCTTGAAAATAGGAAGAATTCTTAAAAGATATCATATCAATACTATTTTTCGTCCGCCAGCCAAGATTAGAGCGCTTCTTGGCTCAGTTAAGGATGACTTGGGTTTGAGGAAGCCCAGTGTGTACAAGATCCCCTGTGGCCTATATAGGGTCTGCTGCTTGTGCTGAGAAGTCAGTTTCGGCAAGATTGTGTACCAGCACTCTCACCTGAAAATGGCGGCCAGTTGGACCGCTGAAATATTGTGTCGAGATGATGCTATGATCCGGCTACACACCCGAGAAGAATATTATCAATCTTCAAAACTTTGTGAACAGGAAGTGAGTACCGATGGCGTTGATGCAGTCATTCAGTTGGAAACCCATATCCAGCACCTTGTCCATGTGGTAGCATAAAGTTCATTACAGTTTCGTTTAACTCATGAATGGTGTCTATAATCTCTGCAATCCACCAGTCACAGTCCTACACTCACGCCACAAACATCCCCCTTCTCAGGTTGTGAATCTGAAAATTATCCTACTGTTTCTGAGGTGTTGGCCAAATGAATAACATTTCTTCTTTCTTGCTCTTTAAAGTGCGTGCAATATGAGTTCGCCCCTAACTTTGAGTCCAAAAATGTGCCTTCTGAATTCCTTTCACAGGGGTCGTTTGTTTGGACCATTCTTCTTTTTTTCTGCTCACGGAATTCTTTGGACAAAAGACGAGGGTTGTGGGTGTGTAAGATTTCACAACTCTCGTAAAATCCTTAGCATTCTGAATCACAGCTGTATTTGGTCTGGGAAGATTGTTTTGTAGCATCGAGCTTCAGCAGGCCGCCTACACCATCACAAGGCCCCTCCCCATGACCAGTAGTACCGTATACCCAGTCAGTTGGCACAAGCGACCTACTCAATTCAAACAGCTGGTATAACAGTTTTTAAAATGACTAGGAGCTCTACCAGAAATGATGATGATCTTCTCTGCCCCTGTTTGCAGCTGAAGAATTTTGCACATTGCTAACAAAGCATGTGCTGAGTCATGTCCTGTGTCATCACTTACAACTGCAGCACTTGTGGTCTTGTTTTGAAAATGTGTCACTCCTGTAAAAATTGAAACCTGGTCATTACTCCAATGATACCCTTGTACTTCTTGTGGGAGAATTGAAGACCGGTTCTTAACAAAATCACAGTGAAGCACTAAACATAGTTCTTCATCCTGTATACACCCTTTCACTCGTGCAATGTGTTGTTGCAATTTCTTTAGATGTTGATGTGTTACTGCTTTTACTGACCATTTATCAAGTTCATTAATGAAACTGTCAAAGGAAACAGTTTTCTTAATTAGTTTATTTTCTTCCCATGTCACATATGTAATGTCTGCAGAGTTACCTGCTACGTCTTCCAGGCCAAGTGTCTGTAAAGACAGTCTTCCCTTTCCAGGGCAGTCACCATATTGTTGAAACAAACAAGTCTTTCGCTTTGTCACAGATTACTAATGACTTCACACGCCCAACCAAGGTGTCATATGTCACCAGTAAGTTCTTCAGAGCTACTTCTTAAAAATTCATGCAGTACACACATAAACAGACATCTCTAGGTGGGTGTGGAACTACCCACTTAGGTCGTAGTGTATAAAATTTTGATCTTCCAATATATGAAGTTGTATATTTGCTCTTATAAATTGCGAAAGTTTCTTCAATACTGCGAGTCATGTACCTCTTCACTTTCACAACTTTTGGCCTTCAGTTGTTACAGTTATAGCAGTTATTGTGTCTTTTTTTTGTTGGCACTCTGGTGAGAACAGTCCCATTTATCTTCCAGATAAAATGACTGCACTATTTGAAGTTGAGCTGCTTCTACAGGATGAACATAATAGGGATCTGGTCTTCCAAAGACTCCTTTTACAGGCCTCGCATTTCTTGCTTTGCCTACCATGTACTTTGATGCTGATGGAACATGGTTCAAAATTGTTTTGTTTGGAAATGTCTTTGGAATTACAGTTAAAACTTGCACCTTTTCGCTGTACGATGCAGAATATTCAACAGCCAAATTGATATTTGTGAAAAATTCCTGGCAAGAGGTACAACAGTGCTGTAGTTCATTTCCTTCTGAAGATGGAATTACTGCTTTGAAGGGTGTGGCCAGTTTTGAGTGTATTCATCCATAGCTTTAGTAATGTATCTGCCCTTTCTTGATGCATAGAGCTTATGATTTGACTTCACTGAGCACGGTTTCTTAACAGCTGACTGATTCAGGGTATTTAATTCTTCCTCTATGAATGCAAAATCTGCATCATCTGCATCATTGTTGTTATTCTGTCTAAACATTTAGGACACAAAAAGTCGTCACTGGCAACATCTTCACTTTGAGACAGAGTCTTCAAGTGGGAACACTTGTTCCCAACCTGAACAAAGTCTGTTTCTTTGTTTGTCTTATATACCACACTTTTATGGATATGCAAATAGTCAGCACTCTTCACTCTACTGTGGCCCCAGTCAGAAGACATTTCAAACAGTCCTTTTCACAAAACACACTGCAACTGTGTCAAGTGGGAAATTCCTCACGAAAACACAGAACTCGCTGGATGGTCTCAGATTCCTTAGAAGCCTCTTCAGTAAACAAATTAGCACTGAACAACTACAATTCAGAAACCTGGAATGAACAACCATGACAAAGAAACTGACAAGAAAGTACAATAAAGTGTAAGAAGTATCTGCAACAATGAATGTGAAAAGAAATAACTGCAACAAAAACAATAGAAATAAACATTGTAACAAAGAAATTAGTAAGAAACAACTTCAGTGAAGACATACATTATCCTTGAAAGTAAAAAAAAAAAATGATTTTTTAAAGTAAAACCTGTCCAACGTAAAAGTGGAAGCTCTCTTGTACAGAGAATATGGTACTACATGGTACTAATCAACAGAAACAAAATCTAACTTTGCTGGATTGGCATTTTTGAAAAAAAAAATTTTTTTCTATAAATTATAAAAAAAATTCTAAAGGTGACAGGTAAAAGAACTTTGGCAGATATATCCAAACGGAGGATACTATAGGAAGCATTAACTAATTTTCTTTAAAATAAAAAAAAACTCTAACAAAATATCTATCTCTGTTACAGATATACAGAATTTTAAAAAAAAAATCCGAAATTTGCATCTTCAAAATGGTGTTTGCAGTGTCATCGTTGGAGGCCTGTATCTCGAGACAGGATTTTTTTTTTTTTTTTTTTTTTTTTTTTTTTTTTTTTTTTTTGTAGGAAACAAAAAAAAAATACGTTTCATACTTACTGCTGAATTTTAACATATGCTAAATTCAATAACATTCAAGACTATAAAGATAACACCCCTGCCTGAGATGATAAGGATATTGAATTTTCCTTTCGTTGAAATATCACAAGTAACTCCTTTTGTTACCCTTTCCCATTATAAGTGTTTTCTTTAATTTTGTGCATGTATTATGTAGTTGAAATGTTATCCTTCACAGTTGTCGACAACAGTGAATGTTTTCAGAACATATTATTTCTGCTGATTACCTGAAAGAGACTGCAGTTTCTTGACTTTAACTTTTGGCTATCATCATCTTGGCCTCTCTCTTTAACTGTAATAATTTTCTGAGGAGATGTCATGCTGTAAGCTGCACAATATATGAGTGTGTATCCTATGTAAAGTATAATTTTTAAAACAATTAATGGTTCTGTATTCAAATAATTTACGAGTAAAGTACCAACTGTACAGTTAGTGTCAGTTGAATACACAGTGCCAGGATTGCAGTCTGGCAGGTTGACTGGGATTGTGGGGTAGTGTCAGGTAGAGTCAATAAGGAGAGGAAAGATTTGGGAAGTGGGAGTGAGGTAAAAAGAGGCTGTGAGTGTGAGAGAGGGCTGGGGAATGGTGGCTGCTGGCAAGGAGGCAGGTAGCAAGTGTATGAGATAGGAATGCATGAGGAAGAACAGAGATTCTTTCAGGGAGAGCACAGTAAACAGCTACATTGGGGCATCCATGATTGTTGGCAGATTTTAAGAAGCATGTAGAAAGAAACTGTGTGTGTGTGTGTGTGTGTGTGTGTGTGTGTGTGTGTGTGTGTGTGTGTGTGTGTGTGGGGGGGGGGTGTTGTTGGAGTTAGGAGGGAGATGGATTCAGAGGAAAGATTCTTAGATTGACCTAAGGATTTGAGTAGGGATTGGAGGTTATACTGTACTTCTGGGAAGGGTTCAGTGTGGCAGGGCTGTGATTTACAATGACAGTGGTGGAGCCATGTCTTCAGGGAGGGCGGTTAAATCAGGGTATGTCTTGAGGTTGCAGATGGCTGTTATATCTTCTGTTGAGAAGTTTGTGTTCTTGAAAAGGGTCCTGGGGAAAGATGGTGAGGCAAAGTTGGAGGTAATGAATTTCTGGAAGGTAATTAGGAGATGGTTAAATGAGGGAGGGCGCAGGCCATGGTTGGGTGATTGTGTGTACTGGGAGAGGCAAAGTTAGGCATTGGGAGTAGATTGTCTTTGGTTGGAGAAACTGGTAGCAAAGAAGTGTGTCAGTTGTAGGACTCTGGAAAAGGTGAACAGGTCTTTGATGAGTCCAGTATGGTTAAACTTGGGTGAGGGGGCTGAAGGTGAAGCCCTCAGATAGGAATGAATCTTCTGTATGGTCGGAGTTTTAGTTGGATAGGTCAACAACAGTCTTTTGGGTTTGTTTACATCCTGACTTGGGTGTTGTTGGAGGGAGGGGTGTAGTTTTGGAGGATGTGGCAGATGGTAAAGGTCAGCAAGGTAGGATCCAGGTTCTATAAGGGTTGAAGTTGATGTGAGATGCTTCACTGGGGTAGAATGGTTGAGGACGGGTGTTGATGGGTAGAGGTGCTCAGAGTAAGAGTACAATATAAATAAATTTGATAATTTTTTGAGTTGGTGTTTGGAGTGCTCATCCAAGTGTTGGAAGACAAGACTTCCAATTTAGAAAATTGGAATAGGTAGTTGGGATTGCGCAGTAACAGCATCTTGTGGAGAGAGCAGAGGTAATTCTGGGATGTATGTGCTATGGGGATTGTTTCTATAGTATCAGGTTGGTGAGGTATAAGGAGTGGTGGAATCTGAAAATTAGATGGTCATTGTGAAACAAGTGGTGGCACCCAGAGAGGAGAGTTTTTACGGTCAGTTAGTCTAGCTTGTAAAAGGATTCATTCAAAAGCTAGGAAAGTGTCCATTCTGTTTTGTGTACATGTCAGCAACTCAATGCTTCTGATATTCAGTCAGTTGTTACTTTAACTCCTAAATTATTTAAGTTCTGTCACTGGCATGAAATATTTCATCTCCTTGTCCAACACTTTACAGGGCATCATCCATCGAGATATTAAATCTGACAACGTTCTTCTAGGAATGAATGGTGCAGTAAAAGTCACAGATTTTGGTTTCTGTGCCAACATTGTTGGAGATGAAAAGAGACAGACATTGGTTGGTACACCATACTGGATGGCACCAGAAGTAAGTTAAAAAACTGTTTTATTGAAAATAGTTCTAGATTTTTCTGATACTGTGCCGAACGCATACATAATTAATTTATATCTAGCAACAAAGTTAAAAAAATAGAGACCAATATTTGTGAAAAATTTCAGAAAGTGGATAAAAATGGTCCCAAAGTATACAGACCTGGAGAGGAGGTATGTTGTAGACTGAGGTTACTGGAATAAGGTTGGGATAGCTGATACTGATTGTGAGAAATGTATTGCTCATTTCAGACATGAGGAAAGGTATCCCCCTCCCCTCCCCTCCCACTCACACACCACTCCCCTCCCCTCTCCCTCTCTCCCCTCTCCCCTCACACACCACTCCCCTCCCCTCTCCCTCTCTCCCCTCGCACACCACACCACTCCCCTCCCCCTCTGTCCCCTCACACACCACTCCCCTCCCCTCCCCCTCTGTCCCCTCACACACCACTCCCCTCCCCCTCTGTCCCCTCACACACCACTCCCCTCCCCTCCCCCTCTCTCCCCTCACACACCACTCCCCTCCCCCTCTCCCCCCTCACACACCACTCCCCTCCCCTCCCCCTCTCTCCCCTCACACACCACTCCCCTCCCCCCTCTCTCCCCTCACACACCACTCCCCTCCCCCTCCCCCCTCACACAACACTGCCCTCCCTCCCCTCCACCTCCACTCTCCCCCTCCCACTCCCCATCCACCTCCACTCTTCCTCTTCCCCTCTCTCCCTCCCCTCACCCCTCTCCCCTCTCCCCTCTCCCCTCCTCTCCTCTCTCTCCCACCCTTCTCTCCTCTCCACTCTCTCCCCATCCACTCTGTCCCCTCTGTCCCCCCTCTCCCCGTCCACTCTGTCCCCCCTCTCCCCGTCCACTCTGTCCCCCCTCTCCCCGTCCACTCTGTCCCCTCTCTCCCCGTCCACTCTGTCCCCTCTCACCTTCATGACTGTTTTAATTTCTGAGTTATTGTCTGGAAACTCCGCCACACACCGTTGGGTGGCTTGCGGAGTATAAATGTAGATGTAAATGTAGATGTAGATGAAACTGTATGAGCCCCATTTCAGTCGTGCTACACTATACTTGGCAGGTCAAAGGATTGAACTGCCAACCTTAGTGTGAAGTAAAATATGTTAACTGGACAGCTGTGGAGTTGGACTATTGAGCAGTTGCTTGTGTTTTGTGTATGTTCTTTCCTTTTTGTAACCCCTATATTGTAGTCATATCTGAAGTATTTTTATATCTGAAACTTTTTTACATTTATCATTGTACTCTGCCTTGCATTACACAGACATAATCACAAAATTTGTTGTTATTGTCACATCCATCAGTAGATTAAATAATTCTCTTAGAGCATTTATAATAAGTGCTGTAAAATTACCTGTTACTCGAGGTATTATGAACAATAAAATAAAAAAGGAGAAAGTGTAATTGTCTTCAAATAAAATCATTATCAATGTATTGTTTTGCTTGTGGAGTGTATGATGATACATTTTTTTCTCTCTCTCCAGGTAATGTTGAAGTAAATTATCAAAAATAGTTAATGCAAACACCTCTTTTGTGTTACGCAGGCAGTACTCCACATAACCTCTTGCATTAAATTTGTAAGTACTGATCTGGTGTGTGTGTGGGCGTTTGTGTTTCACCAATTAATATTTGCTTTTTGCAGGTTGTGACGAGAAAGCAGTATGGTAAGAAAGTTGATATATGGTCGCTTGGTATTATGGCTATTGAAATGATTGAAGGAGAGCCACCCTATTTAAAAGAAACCCCACTTAGAGCATTGTATCTGATAGCAGCGAATGGAAGGCCAGCTATACCTCGTTGGGAGAAATTATCTCCAGAATTCAAGGTGAGGCCCTCTACACTACCACTTTTAGATGATTCTGTCATTTCTGCATTAGGTTACACAGTGTTATTTAGAGTTAGACATGCTCAAATTGTTTGCATAGGTTATTAAAAATTTCTGTTAAAGGCAACACAGTGCCCAAGTCTTAGCTGACACAGTAGGGAGATCAACAACATTGACTTAGTGTATCATTGCAAGTAAGTAGAATATTATTTGTCTCAAAGGTGCTGATTAGTGATTTTTCAATCCTACTTGTAGTTTTGTACTTTCCACATTCATTTTATTTGTTGTGTTGGTTCCTTATTCATACTCAGTGTTTGAACATATACAGTTAATTTGTATTTTGGTGGAGTTTCAAAAATGAATGACACATCAGTTAACATGGTGGAAGATACAGGAGAATGAGTTACTTGTGAGTAGAGAATCTACAGGGTGTTCGTAAAAGAATGTCCTAGTTACAAATTTGAATAGTATCAACTAAAAGTGTTTAGACGGCTGGAGTGGCCGTGCGGTTCTAGGCGCTACAGTCTGGAACCGAGCGACCTCTATGGTCGCAAGTTCGAATCCTGCCTCGGGCATGGATGTGTGTGATGCCCTTAGGTTAGTTAGGTTTAATTAGTTCTAAGTTCTAGGCGACTGATGACCTCAGAAGTTAAGTCGCATAGTGCTCAGAGCCATTTGAACCATTTTGAACTAAAAGTGTTTTGTGTTTGTTCAAGGTCACAACTAAAGAGTAACTCAAACATGTTTATAAAACCACATGCATGAGTACTGTCTTGTTTTTCCAGCTGCAGCACCACATATGCAAAATGATGACGTCTGAGTTGAAATCGTTTTATGTTCTGGATGTTGCTAAGACTGAATCTGTAATTTCAGTTCAGTGTGCATTTTGTTTAAAGTTTAATTGTGATCCCCCATGTGGCAAAAACATCTGCTGATTGTATAGTCAATTTGAGATGGCCAGATCAATGCATAAATGGAAAAGTTTGGGGCGCCGAAAAATCTGAAAAGAATGTTGACTTTTGTCAAAGCATATTTCCTTCATAGTTCTAAGAAGTCTGTTCCAAAAGCAAATCTTGAAGCTCAGTTGCCAAAGACGACCATGTGAAAGGTTTTAAGAAAAAGTTTACCCATGTCCATACTGGTTACAGTTGGTATGTGCTTTAAAGCCAGATAACTATGTTGTATGTTATAACTTCCCAAGAAGATGACTTTCTTGAGCATGTGGTGTTCAGCGACGAGACAACTTTTTGTCTGTAAGGGTTAATCAAATGAGATGGATAGGAAAAAAGTAAGTAAAATGTTAGTTATTTCAAAACCAATTGCCGTAACTTTTGATAATTTCAAAACCAATTGCCATAACTATTGATATATTTATCCCACTGTGAGACAGGCCAATAACTTCATGGTAAAATATTTGTGGTTGCCTAAGGAACCTTGATTGTACACAGGTGTACACCACTCCTTCGGTAGCAAATCAACAGCCACAAATGTCTCTTTAGGACTCCAAAAATATGGAAGTCACATGGGGAGAGATCAGGACTGTATGTGCCTTACTCTAAGCAACATTGGCAACATGTGGACCCACCAACATGGTGCCTAGGTTGTTTAGAATTAGCTGCATAAGTTTCAGTGTGAAGCCCTTACAAATTCTCCATACAGAAAGATATTCATGGCCATCAATTTGCTTCAGACGAAGTGGTGCACGTGTAGGTACAATCATTCCACAAGAGCACTGGTCGTCTTGTCTCGCAGTGGGATAAAATGTATTAACAGTCGTGGTGATTACTTTCCAAATAATAAAGTTTACTTACTTTCATCGATCTGTCATGTTTTTTATTGGCAGTCCCTTGTCAGTGGAAAGATAAATTCTCATAATGAAACTTCCTGGTAGATTAAAACTATTTGCGGGACCATTGCCTTTATCGGGAAAGTGCTACCCAAGCACAACTCTCAACCCATCCTCACAGCTTTACTTCTACGAATACCCACAATATTCGTGTCTGGGAGTCAGAACAACTTTATGGATTTGCACAGTATCAAAGAGATTTCCCAAAATTAATTTTTTGGGCTTGCTGTGACATCAGGCTTAGGACAATTTTTTATCCTTGCTAAAACCACTGTAATGAGGATGGCATGTGTATATTGTTGGGGTGGCTTATGTGGATATGTTGCAAGGAGGACTGTTTCCCTAGTAAGAGATGACCATGAAGACTTTATTTGGCAACAAGATTGAGCTGCTCCCCATTGGCATATCTTTGTCGAAGTTCCTGACTGTTGGATTAGTCATAAAGTTCAGTACAACAGAGCTCTTTCCAACTGACCTCATGCCATGTGATATTTTTCCTTTAGGGCTTTATGAAAGATTGTGTCTGCATTCTACCACTACCTAATGAATTGCCAGAGTTGAGACACAAAAAGGAAGAGACTATTGCTTCCATTACTCCAGAGTTGTTGACCATTTGTGACAAACACTAAGTTACTCTCAGTTTTACGATTAATTTATGAAAAATACTCTAAATGAAACTGTCACTATATATCATTTAAAGTGGGACATTCCTTCGTGGACACCCTGTATTCTTTAGTCACAGTACTTAGTTTTTTAACAACTGACTAGTACTGCTTTACTGTTTGCATTTATAAAAAGTAATTTGAAATCTTGAACAGTGTGTCAGCTTTCTTGGCCACTCACGATCTTGTTTATATCATGCTTGTGTTACATTACCTTGTATTGGAAGTTGTTTCTGATTATATGATGATGAAATGTGTGTTCTAGGATTTCTTAGACTGCTGCCTACAAGTAGACGTTGACAAACGTGCCACAGCTGATGAGCTTCTGAGACATCCATTCTTGAGAAACTGCATGGAACTTACTACATTAACTCCTCTGATAAAGGCTGCACAGAAAATACTAGGAAAAGGTTGGGATTAATTTTTGATAATCATAACTCACTGAGTCACTAAGTGGCATATTTTTTCCCTCCCCTCCTTCCCTCCCTCCCTCCCCTCCCTCCCTCCCTCCCATGTAAATAATACTGAATGATTTTCCATAGAGGTTGAATGTTCAGAATGGAAAAATATACGAAATGTAGGATTAGTGAAGTTAAGCTAAGAACAATAGAGAAGAAAGTTAAAAGTTCATTTTACTTTATACACCCAATAGAAAAAAATGTAGTTCTTATAGCTCAAATTTAGAGAAACACGTTTAATCCATTGTTTAACCCAGCAGTGCACGCGCGTGGTACTTTGTCAGTACAGGCTAGTGCTCTCTCTGACCCTTACAGATTCCATTGGTTTTATTTTACATTATAATGCAGGGAAATGTTAATAAATGAAGTTGTATCATTACCAGCCACTTTACTATATCCATTTAAAAGAAAAAAAATTATATTTTGGTCAAAAGCATTTATGCAAAATGGAGATTCATAAAAATGAGCTGCTATCAAAGTAATGCACGTATTCAATGGTACATTTTGTCAGTACAGTCTTGGCATACGGTAACACAGTGGTAAAGGCAAATATATTTAGTGTGGTTTTCCCAACATGTCTAGTTTTTCTGTTCTTGTTTTTGCAGTCCACACAATGTCCTCATGGGCTCGCGGTTGATTTTTCAGAACTTTTCACACCTCAGAGCTCTCCATTTCTCTCAGTTGTCTTTTTGGCAAGGTTTTAGATATTCCCCTTTAGTGAAAATGCACTTACAGAGGTGCAAAAGGGAGCTACAATAAGAATTCTTTTCTTCTCAGTCGACCTTTCTTATGTATATTGAAAATAGTAGCAGCATTTATCACAGCTGTGTTCATGTAATAAAATGCAACCATGGCTTTCATGTTTGTTGTTTTTCTAGCTACATTATATGTTGCATTCTTTCATTATCATGTCAGCTCCACCCTTAGTAAGGTTATAGACTGTGATACATCTCCATGTATTTTCACTAATATTTGCATCGTGATGCATCATAGGCAGAAGTAACACCACTCTATTTTGCTTTAACACATAAGAGAGACTAAGGTGCAATTTTCCTGAAATCCAAACAAATGACTTTTCTTGTCTGTTTTAGTGTTATTAAATCCCAAGGGGACTTGCTCTCCTATTCTTCTTCAGAGGACCAATGATGGTAGTCTTGTGTGTCATCAGTGTGTTTGCTAACTTGTAACTTGTGAAATAATTGTCACAAGCTATGTTGTGCCCTGTAGTCATGATAATTCAGCAGAGTCACTGAAAAAGTTCAGTTGGCCTTCTGTCCTGTTTGTATGGCCTTCAGGCTGTTGTCCAACATACATTTCCATGTCAGATGCATAAGACATTGTACCATTCACTGCTGCAAAAATCTGTATTCTTTACTTGTTTGGCTTATTGGCATGTATTTATGGATTCTGCACCTTCCATGGAATGCATAAGGTGTTTCTTCATCTGTCATGTATTCAGCAACTGTATCAGCCTTCTGAGGGTTTTCAACAAGTAATGCACTGAAGGAGAAAACATCTGTTTATGCCCATGGTGATGTGAAATATTTTAAGTCCTGTGCCATCTGTTCGCCATAAATCTTGTATATGTGGTCACGCATTACACCAGGGAAGTACAGTAATCTCAGTAAAGCCTACATTTCACCTTTATCAATTGTTTGGGAATCTGTCACCCTAGAAAAGTTCCTCTGGATAGTTTGAAAGTGCTTATTAGTACGCTTAACCAGTATGTACATAATTTGTTCATCAGAAAACATTTCCCACCACTGTAGTGGATTTGTAGCACGTTTCACAAGCAAATTAGATAAGATGTTATGAGAACATGTACATGGGTCCTTTGGTGGAGCACGTGGCGTGCATACTGTTTGGTCTTTACTGACAAACACTCCACTATCTGCACTGTAATCACTGTCTCCTGTTTCATCATCTGATGCTCCTCATTCAGTGTCTCAGAATCATTTTTACATTCTGGGTCCTGTATTTCTTCAAAATCGAATTCTCCACCTTCATAATCATCAGCTTCACTTTCAGCCATCACTTCTTTAACCAGCCACCAAATTCTTGCTGCAGTTATAAGACTTACAAGATATTAGAATAAGGAACCAAGCAAGATGATGTCTGTTCTGACACCAGAGCCAATAGTATGTTCATATGTGCTCAGGAATAACCTAAGCAGAGCTAACAACAAACTGACACCAATGCATGCCCATGCCCATAATACCTTAGAGCTGTTTGTTGTAAGCAGTCTGAAAGTGCTATTGCTAAAATACCATGTGTACCATACCAAATGACTCCTGTTATGCTCACTTAAAGGTACTCAGAAGACAGCTTCTTGGAAGCAATTGTCAGACATTGTATTAATGTGAAAATATTATCCTTAGTCTCATAGACCACTTGCATGTACTTATGGGTCAATAGTTTGCACTTTCCTTTTCAATTAAATACTTCTGTTACATAAGTGCTCTCACAGAAATATCTGTATCTTTACTTTGTTATTGAGATATTACCCAAAATTACTATGGAATCACCAATCACTATCTCCATTTCAGCTTAGCAAAGATTTTTTGAAGGAAATTGATACCTTAGAGTTAAGAGAAGAGATGAAAAAGTTGCTGCTGCTTGTTAAAAATGTGTGTTATTTCCATTGGTGTGAGAGTTTACATGTTTGAGATGCTAGTACCCATCAGTCATATGTCTAACTAAAACAGAATACTCTCTGTAACTCACTTGTAATTGTGAAACAAAAGTATTTGTCACTGTGATTCTCCATTTGAAGGAGTTGAGGCCAAAGATCGCGACACAGAATCTATTTAACACTGAGTTGAATTCTCAAAAACAACTTAATTTTGCTTATACATGTCAGATCTACAACCTATTGGTCTCCAAAAAAATGAGCAATCACAATTTTTTTTAATGTGTGTGTTTTGCAGCCAGCATGGGCTAAGATATTTTAGCTTCCAGGTAGAAAGTATTTCTGTGTTGTGAACAAGGATTTGATTTGAAAGTTCGGGAAGAAACCTTATAAAATTTGAGAGCAATAATTTATAGAAGCTACTTAATAAAATGGCGATTTTTGTTTCAAATTCTTAAACTTAATCAACGCTTAACATAAACTTACCAAGCTTACAAAAGGCAGAACTGCAATGGTTTGGGGAACTTATACTAATTTTTATGATAATATAAACACAAAAAGCTCTGAGCAAATCTCTTAATTTAATTGTAATATAAGGGGCAAGGAAAGAAATTCAAAGAAGTTTCCTATTCCAATTAAGATAAAAGAGTATCAGAACATGTTAAAAAGCAATATTTATGAAAATGATAATCGTGCTGTAGATGTTGATGCCTGTCAAAGTTTTAAATACGCTCTCTTTATACATAATATTCAGAGTAATGGTTCCAGAATTAACATATTAAAAACTGAAAGAATAAGATGATGGCAGCAACCTGCTGAAACCTAGATTTAGAAACTGAATACCCATCAGCTTTTTGTGAATAAAAAATTAGTCATTTGCTAGACCAGGAGTGGTTGTCCTGCTCAGAGTTTTAATCCCGTAATTCAGCTGGCTATGAATTTTCTTTTCCCTGCCTTGAAAGTATATTTGACAAAACACATACTTCAGAAGGAGCCACTGAAGTTTGTGTGTGTTGTCCTGTTTCCATTAACTATATTTAAGAATAAGAACAGCATTAAGGGGAGAGACACTCCTAGATACCAGTTGATTTACTACATCAGTCTCTGTGCTTTTTAAATGTGTCACCAACAGATTTGTTTAGTTTACATGTTCTTATGTAAGACAATATTTCCAGGCGCAGGCATCGACTTACTGCACAAATGAAGAATGTCCAATTCCTGGTATTACATTCGTCCTCTGCTCAATGTAAGATAAACTGCAATAATACAATAAACAGATCCTTTCAACTGAATGTTATCACAAAGTACAACTGTTTTAACCTGATGTTTGGTAACAGGTGACATTATCATTTAATGTTGAGATTTTTTTAAATCCAGCTTGAAATGACTTTTATGTTAACTGATGTTTTATTGTTCATGTAAATTCCTACAGTTAATCACAGTTTGTAACAGTAGTGCATAAGTATAATATAGTTCATCATTGCTTTCAGTTCATTGACTGAATAAACCGACAGTGGAGTAAAGGAAGAATTTCTCCACACTATTGTGTGCTATTTTGTCTTAGAAAAGTGGTGAATTGAGAATCAGTATCAGTTAGTCACAACTGAAACTAGATTGAAGTTGTAATGGGATAACTGAATTTGTGACTGTTCTTATATATATCTTTATTCATAGCATTATAACAGAAACTGGAACAAGTAATGTGTTTTAGAACATTCCCCAGTCACCATGTTTTTACATCCATTACATTCAGTGAGAAAGTTGCACTTCAGTATTTTGTGTAAGCCATTTTCAACATAACTGGCTCAGTATGTTGTATATCTTAAACTTATATATATATATATATATATATATATATATATATATATATTAAATTTGACTTGTTTTTTTATATATGTATTTATAGCTGAAAGATCTCTTGTTTAGACGAGAAAGTGTATCTGAAATGAGATTGATAACCATCATTACCTTCAATTCATGTAACTGCTATGGACCAGAATTAAATTTTAACTTACTTGTAGATATTGATTGGTATCCGTTTGAACCTCAGTGGTAGTTAATGTGTCAGCATCTTTGACTGATGAGATCCTTGCCCTGTCACAACAGCCAACTATTCATAGGAGGAAACAACATATCAAATCAGTATATACATAATGAGGAAAAACTTTTACAAACTTCAACTGTTACTGAGCACAGCCATGTGCTAGTTTCCTTCACTAGGCGTCAAGAGCATATGACTTAAAACGATGACTCAAATTAGTGCTCGAACTATTCACTGTTAACATTCTCACTGTATGCTTTTAGTAAGAAACTATTTAATTACAATACTGATTTGAAAAAAATTAAAATTACACTATAATTGTTTGATGTATGTTATAATTCACTGTTCTACTGTAAGAGAGACTATAGTGTGTCTTAAGTTATTGGTAAAGCTTTTGGAACAACACAATGTAATAAAATTGTGGCATTGAGTAGTGTCTTGCTGTGACATCACATTACAGTGTGCTAATTTTTATGCATGTAACAAATATAAGAAGTCTTATTTTTCTATATTATTTCCAGTCAGTAATAAATATTAAAACATGTGTAATGTATTAAAACATAACTCGAAGTCAGTCATGTTTCTAATTCAGTTAACTTAACATGATTTGAAGTATTTGCAATTTTATGTGATAAAGTGCATTGCAGGATGATGAAATAATACAGATTCTCAGTCATGTTATAATGAAATGGTAACTGATTAATAATTTACAGTAGCCAGACTAAAAATTTGTGAGAATTTTAACTGTTGCACTGAGTCTACTTTAACCACAATATATGGCAACAGAATTTCTTGTAATTCTTCCTGTTGAGTGTGTTGCCTGGAAGGGAGGTATGGTGGTTCAGAATTTGTATTCTCTGCACTTTTCATTCTCTTTGGCACTCCTTGAGTCAACTATTATGATGGTACTTTTGTCTTGTTCTCACAGATTTGTACATGATATTCAATAACAAAGAAACCATAACTTCATTTTAGTATTTATAAGGATTTTTCAGATAGTAAAGTTGTTTTGATAAGCTAGTGAAGGGCAAGGGTTTCATGAGGATTTGTGTTTATTTGCAATATACACCATTGAGTAAACACTTACAATTTCAGTATAGAGTATTGCAGTGCTGTACTTAAAATATATTTTAAATATATTCCATATGATGGGACCAATATTATTATAAATTAAACTGTAAATATAGATGAAATCTACTCCCCCCCTCCTCCAAATACTTTTTTAAACTATGGCATGGCTGTGATTTTAAACCTAGAAAAAAAATGTACATCAGTTTAAGACTGCTTGGTAGGGCTCAAATCAAAATTGCTGTGCATTAAAAATAAATCACTAAAACATACATAGATTATGTGCAGATTGACAATGAGAGATTGCTTCTTTTGGTCATCAGGTTTGCGATTAGCTCATTAAATACAAAAAGAACAAAAACTAGTGGAAAAACTGAGGCAGTTTAAAAATTTGTTAGCAGAGCTAGTTTGTTACACTCCGATTAAAATAACTTTGTGACTGCTGTTTCAATGAGTTGAGCGTTTGGGCCAGCTATCAGCCAATCACAGATCTTTCTTGGGCTCTTCATGCTCACTGTGTTGCTTGTTTAATAAGTAAGTGCAGAAAGTAGCCAGCACGGCCGGTTTCATGGGGAGGTATGGGAACAGTGCGGGGCATGCACCATACAAGCTAGCAACACTGCTTCCCACCATTGACGTGTTAGTCACAAAGTTATTTTATTTGAATTATAAGAACTTAATTTTTGAATTCAGTAATGGTCTTAATGACTACCAGATAGAAATAGTTAACGTGTTAATCATCCTGCATGTGCCCTTGTGGAAAGTTGTGCTACTACTGCAGGTAATCCCTGGTATAAGTCCCATTTTCCATGTGTCATGCATATTTCACAAATGCAAGAGGAAAAATGAATTGATATAAATCTTAACCAATTCAGAGACAAGTGACTTGTCTAATCTCAGTGCAAAATTATTACAGATTGATCAGGAAACAGTTTGTACAAGAAAAGAGAGAATAGTGTAGGTGGATGTTGCATACATTTATGTTAAAAATGTGTTTTATATTACCAGCAGAAAGTGGCTAAGAAGACACTGACCAGGTGTAGTAGTAACTTGTGGAGGGCCAATTTAAATTCTTACTTGTAATTGACGGGAAAAAGACTCCTGTGTCACGTCTGTTGCCATTTCCTTTATTTTCTACTTTTTGTCTCAGTATGTTCCCAAATTAGCATTTATTACTCTGTCAGCCAGAAAGGTTCAGCTTTCTGTTGTCAGCCCAGTCCACTGCTGTACTTTGCTGATAACAAGACTGATACAGTTGCATAGTAAAGTTTTCATCATTCCTACTATAAATCTGAGTAGATAATGACTCACCAATAATTGAAGCTTTTATCCATGTCCCCAGGCTGTCATTTCTCCTTCAAATAGATTCTGGTCCTGAATTGTTAAAAATGCTTTTATTCTGCCATGTACCTGTTTTTTTTCTAGATGCCAGAAAAATGAAGCTCCCTGCTCTGTTAGAGATTTCAAACTTCAAAAATTTACATCTTATTTTATGCTACTTATTGTACTTTTAAAAGAAAACTAGAGACTGCAAATGAAATGAAATTTTTGAAGGCTTTATTACTTTTATACAGGTATTTTGTGCTCTTTAAGTAAGAGCAGTACAAACATTGTGTGGATAAAATTACTAGAAATTAGATTTTTGAGTGCTAATTGCTGTTGATAGGTGGTTCTTATGGAAGTTAATATTATGTTTGGTTTCTGTTAATACTGAAAGTGGAATTTGTTTCAGATTGAATCATTATTGTTCAGTGAATTAATTTTGGCAGTGAACCTTTGAGCTGTATTTAGGGATGCATTGTTACTTAACATTTTGAATCATTGTTACTGTTTATTGATTCTCACTGCCCTTTACTGATCATTAACTGACTATTGCAATGCAGCAGTTAGCATTTTTATGATAAGTCTTGAATTGCCATTTCTTACAAGAAGTTGTTCTACTCTACTGTACTTTCATCAGCCTACAGAATGTAACACTCTACTGTGCAGATTGTAGACAGATTTAAAGTAAATGGACAAATGTTTATTATTTGGGCATTAATTACACATCACATGTAGTGCTTTTGAGTATCATGTGTCTCTGCTTTGTTCTGCAGGTTTGCTCAAATATTTTGTTGTATTAAGTTGTTGTTATGTAAATAAAATGAAATGTCCTGGACCAAAAATAAAATGAAATGACTACTTTTTTTTTTTACCTTCTCGTACTGTCTGTTTATATCATAATGTGAAATATACGTATAATGTATATATCTTCTTCTGTTTTTCTGTTTCCCTAAATCACTTCACGTGACAACTTTTATGGTTCCTGCAATGAGGTCACAATTGATTCCTTGCATACTCTTATCAAATCCAAAGTGGTGCTGTGTCTGCTGACCTAGATGATGTTCAGAAATTGAACTCCAACTCTCTTTCCTTAAATTTATGTCTTTAGGCCACACCTGTTCAAGCTCATCCTATATTACGAAGAAGTACATAAACTGACTTACAGAAGAATTCAAAAAAGCTTCAATAAGTTGTATACACTTATTTTTGCAGGGCAGCAAATTTGTTATGGTGAATGTATGTTCACAGCAATTGAGATAAGTGTAACTGTCTTCAAATAGATTTGTGAAGAACAGACAAGTAACAACAGTAGTGAAGCAACCATCAAGTAAGGAAAACTGAAGGAAATAGACTGGAGATTTGTACACATAGGAGCGGTGTCTGTTCTGTCGGGCATTTCCAATAGAACAGACACCGCGCAGATGCACAAATATTGTCCAAAGTCATATGGGAATCAGAATTTGCAAGTAGAGTGTTTAATAGATGAGGGATGCAGCGTTGCGATGTGTGGTAAGTTGGAAATTTGAGTCAGTCAGGGACCACGTCTGGATAGCCTAAGTGGTTAAGGAAATGATATGTGAGAAGTGGTAAATCCGGGTTCGAGCCCTGCTCTGGCACAAAGTTTAACTTTTGCCATTGCATTACCACAATGTGTGGCTAGCTGTCTAGATTTCCCATCCATCCATCCTTTCCTTTTCTTTCCCATTCCTACGTTTCTTGTTTACAGATGGGAGTTACATAATGTGTATCACAGCTGTGGATTCTGTGTGGTGTCTGTTCTTTTGGACATGTCCAAAAGAAGACATCACATGCTCATATCATTGATTTGCCTCAATGGGCTAGGAGTCCATCATCTTCAGTGTGAATGCACAATCATGTTTGATTTCATGCGGGAATCTCAAAGTAGTGAGCAAAGGGAACATAGATGGGGACTGCAGATAGGTGGCTCTAGGTGAGAATGTGGGTTGGCTGAGGGGTGTACCAAGGTAGTCCACACAATTGCAATGAACACTTTGTCCTCGTGGCACAGTGGTTAATGTAACTGCCTGGTAAGCAGGAGATCCTGGGTTTGAATCCTGGTCCGGCACACATTTTCACTCGTTGCTACAGAATTCACATAAAGTTTCAATGCAGCTGATATTATAAATTCATTTCCTTTCCTTCCTAACCCCCATCCCACCTCCACCTTAAGTTTACATAATCTCAAAGGCTCTTAATGGACACACAACAGATAAGAAACACAAATGTTTCCAGAATTGTAAATGAAACCTTATATCAGCTCTCCGTACCTGGTTCTCCATAGCCTAATATGGACATGTGGTAGAACATTGTGAGCTATGAAAGACGGTTTTGTACAAAAGTAACATTACTGAAGGAGGAAAAATAAATGAAATAATTATGCTATCTGTATCAGAAATATATGATGGTATTGGATATTCCTCCAAAAGATCAAAGCAGCTGTTGTACACTCTGCCAGTAAATTGTTTACAAACTTACTTCAGCTGCATAATCACTAACAACAAAAATTCAAGCAAATCTTTTTTTAAATGGGTTTTTCATTTAAATGTAGAAAAAATGTGGGTGAAAGATATGTAGAAAGGTGAGAATAGTAGAAAAATAAATAAAAGTGTCACACTCTTTAACTCATGAGGAAATGGAAAGCTAAAGGTTGATAATGTTGCTGTTGTACTTCTCCATTTTCTGCTATGATCAAGTTTTCAGAAGTAATTTTGAGATCTCCAGAACAAAGGAATAAAGATCGCCTAAGAATAAAAAGAAACTGAGAAAGCAGTGTGTGTTATGATGTAATGAGGAAATTGCTGTATGTGGCACAGAAATGTTGTCATCAATGTACTTTTGTTTTGTTGGTAGATTTTACCAAATAATGTACATGAAGTGTGATCTTGATGGACAGAATCGTTTTGTTTGTACAGGTTGTTAAATTAGGTATGTTTGAGTGTTGTTCAAATGGAGAAACTTTACTATTGTACTGCCATAACATTCTGTGTTTTGTACAGTTTATTTCTAGTAAAAATTCATACAGAGTTTTTGAAGCTGTTACATAACAACTCTGCTCCTTGATATTAATAGTTAAAAATGGATGACTGAATTCAGTTGTGGACATACCTCTCCTGAAGATGACCCATTTGAAAGATGTCCCAAAACTTCATTCTCAGATGAAGTGCATCATATGTTGATATGATGAAATCAATAATGTTGAAGGCATATCAGAAGGAAGAGGGTGTTGTATCTTACCTTTGAGAAAACTGTGTGAAAGATTGGTCCTACACTTGTTGGATACTGAGCAAAAGCAAATGGAAAAACTATTTTGCACAAACATTTGGAGCATTTCAAGAACAATAAAACTGATTTTGCACAACAATTTCTTAATGTGGAAGATTCATAGGTCCAGCTCTCAACACACAAACAAAACATCAGTCAAGATAGTATGCGGAAGCTGATGGCCCTGCACCCTGCTGGAAGTTTAATGGTGTTTGGCTTAATGCCTGGATAAGCATCTTCTCAGTTTTTTCATCCAGCTCCAATAAAGGGGTTGTGGCAACCTGTGTTAATATTTTGCTGACCTTTTAAAACTCCACTTCAGGGATGAAATGTGCTCACCCAAAAATGATGTTGAAAGAATTGAATTAAAGGGGACAACATCAAATAATAAGTGTTTTGACCTAAATGGGACAACAGTGTAACAGATATTTTGTTTTTTTGTGTAGTATTACCTTGATTAGTCATGTTACATGATTTAAATGACATATCCTTCAACTAACGTAATACAGCAGTTCACAAAAAAGGGTGAATAAAAGTTTAAGTTGAGGCTCCCCCACACTTTGATGGTGTCCAGTTACAGTTACCAAACATTTTTGGAACATGTAGGAATGATGATAACAAAATGTTTCACACAAATGTCATGGGCATTGAATAAATCTATCAGCAGGGTGTGTGTGTGTGTGTGTGTGTGTGTGTGTGTGTGTGTGTGTGTGTTTTACCTGGCACGGTGTGCAAATCCACCATTTGTAACCAAAAACCTAATGTCACAATTTGGACACACGGTGATTTTAAATCAACAGTGCTCAATCTAACATACATCTTCATCTGATTTCATGTCCAGAAGAATTACTGGTAAAGTTATGGTATGGCCAGTTCTGTTCTGAGGTATGTTTGTCTGATGGCCTGCATTTATTCATAATGCATCTTTATGGTAATCAATACATCTTTCATGGTATATAAAAATAAAAGATTACCTTTTTGTGTTGCAAATGCACCTGCAGTATTTAAAAAAATACTTGCATCAAATTACATGTGGGGTGCTACAAACTGCAAATGATCTAGACTTTAATCACTAGGGTTACCAGGGAACAACACCTCGACAGTTTAAAACAGCTATTTTATAGACTTAGTAGGCTCAAATGTATATTTACCTACCATAGTTTTCTCCAGCAGTGTGTTCAATACCTCAGCCATATACTGAGGAAAGGTGGTCTCAGGCCCACATCAGCTCATGTGAAAGTGACTGGCAATCTCCTGGCACCCAAAGTTCTAAAGGAACTGTAGTTGCTCTTGTGGAAGATAAATTATTGTGGCAAATTTATACCAAATGCTGCATAGAGATTATCTTCTCTCAATCAGTCAAATTTCAGTGGTCCACCGCTTGTCAGGCAATGTTCTTAGGCTTAAAAAAGTTTTTGAAGTTATATCCTAGTCTGACCACATTTAGGTCAGGCTGGCATTTAGTCTTGGTTGAGGACAGATTCTTTGCATTGCTGAATAGACAGTGTGCTGTCACAAAAGTCCCCAATTGCATGGAACAACTAATTACAAAAAATGTAAAGTATTAACAGTGTAACAGTAGCTCTTCCATTGGAGGCAGTGGATATTAGTTATGGTATTAAGAAATACCATGTTTTCTTCCTGGGAACATAATTCCACCTGGTCATGGATAAGCTGCTAATTTTGCTCTTCAGCTCCCAAAGTGAACGTGCCAGATAAGGTAGCATGGTTACAGTGGCAGGCACTGTTTTTGGGTAACTCTCATTATGATATACAGTACGAGCCACTGCTCAGCACAGCAGTGGTGACACCCTGGCAAGTCTACTGATGGGTTCTGATGTCAAGTGTGATAAACAAGAGGTGTTCTGGATGAATTATTCATGATACCTACACCCAGAGATCAGGGCCTGATGCTTTGCAAAGTCGCACATTATGTGTGTGATAGTTGGTTGGACTACCTCCCCAAAGCTATGGAACCAGCACTATGGATCTATTTCTGAATTCATCACGGACTCAACATTAATCAGGTGTCTTTCTGCTAGCCACAGAAGAATCAGAATGCTGACTGAGTTGGGATTCTGACTACAGTATGGCCTCACATCTTCATATTACAGTCCATGGGTGCGGGGGTGGGGGGGGGGGGGGGGGTGGGGGGGGGGGGTGAGATGTTGAAGATGTACATGTCATGGTGTATATTGTCTGGGATTGATGCCAATATTAAACATGCAGTCTGAGCATACCAAACGTCCACGTGAAACCAAGCAGATCTGGCAGAATGTTTCTCCCCATAGCCCACAATTGATCACATGTGGAACTGCATGTACATCTACTTTGGATACCTGTTCCAGTGGGGTAAATGGTTACTGGTTGTAGACACACTGTCTGGTTTCCCCACATGTTGCCTGGATGTCATTGACATCAGCAGCTACAGTTCAGATACTAGCGACGATCTTTGCCATTGTATCCGATGAGTGCCAAAAGTTAACAATGGGCAAGTTCTGCTTCTCTTGCCAGTGGAATGGTGTAGCTATCTACCTCCATTTCTTAGTACTCTGATTCAAACTCAGATGGAGAGTGTTTAGTCAGAATCTTCACGGCCCAAATAAACAAAATGACAATGACAGTGGTCTCTGAGAAAGCTGTGACAACTTTCCTCACTTTGCATGGATCCAGTATTGTACATTGTTGTAGCTCAGAAGAGATGCTGCACAGGCACATGTATTGTACCACTTTTGGTTGCTTGCACCAAATCCAGCAAGTCCGCTTGTCAGAACAAGGCCGATACTAAGATATGGGTGCTCTAGTCTGAGCCCATATGGATGGCCATACACGGGGATGGACTTCGGTAATCACTTGCCCAAGGGTCCATCAAATGTTTGAAGCGTGACAATAATATCTTGTGCAACATTGCAGTCAGCTCTGCAAACACCTGAAGATTATGTCCCCTCATCAGGTCCGAAGTAACAAACTGAAACCGCTACAATTCCTGGGTATGCCTCACAGCCAGCGCAGACTTACGCACACCAATCACCCCCTCCCACCATTCCCCTATGCTCCTCCCCCAAAGCCCCCGCCCCCCCCTTCCTCCTCCGCTAGGCAAGCTATTCCATCCTTGTTCAATATTAACAAATGATGTTACTGACAGATGAGAAACCAAAATCTTCATTTTCTACCCCTTAAAGTTTTGAGGTACTTCATTAGTTGAATCTACAACATACTAGTCTTTTATAAGAATAACTTTTACATTGCTGAATAGTAATCATTGGTGTCTGTGAAGCATTACCTACAGGTATATTCACACATCAACAAAAGCTTTGCATCACCCTGATATGTTGTGCAGGTGTATTGCTGTTGCAACAGTTCCTGTACCAATCAGAAGGTCAACCCTGACATTGTTTGTAAACATATCCACACTTACCATGAGCATTACCTACAGATAGAATGCTACACTCAGATGGACTGCAGCATTTCAGTTGAAAGTAAAGCACCACTATGGATGAGTTAGAGGCACCTGTGGAACAACAGAGTGAACATTCACTGTGTCACAAAGGTCAATTGTGAGCAGTGATGGAGTTGGCATCATCACATCATGCACAGAAGGCTTGTCAACCAGTGATGTGCTGTGGACATGGAATTGGTTCCAATTGGCAGATAGACTGCTCCAGAACTGAATTCAGTGTTTGAAGAGGATAAGGATGTCATGTATCGCATCAAACTGTTAAGAGACAATTGTATCACATGAATCTCCATTCCAATTACCAAGGTGAGCACAATGTTGTACGCCACACCACCATGGACTCCATTACAGATGGGCAAGGAATCGTGCAGAATGTATACCGCAGGATTGGCATTGCATGTTATTTATGGATGAAACTTTGATCCGTTTATACCCTGATAGTCACAGACAGCTTGTTCAGAGACATCATGTTAATATCGAACACCTCTAACCCGGTGTCCCACATTTACAAGAAGATGGTGGTGGAGTGATGTTCTGGGCTGGCATTGCATGGGGCCACTGGCTGCAGTGTTTTGGGATCAAAAATGTGTCCTACTCATCGACTTTGTCTAGAGGGAAGACCATTAATGTAGCAGCCTACTGTCAGACTCTTCACCGAGTAAACTACGCTAATCAGAACAAATGGTGTGGATTGTCATCCAGCAGCATTATGCTTTTTCATGATAATACCTGCCCGTATTCTGCTGAGTTAAAGGATTTTCTTCGGAAGTGGGAAGTTTTTGAACAACCACCATATAACCCAGACTTGGTCCTGAGCGATTACAATCTTTTTCCTCCACAAAGAAGTGCCTCTTTTTTGTTGTGGGAAAAAAAAGAAACACTAGGGAAAAGATAATGAACTGGAAGAGATTCCACTAGCTGAGTGTGCGGAAGAAATAGGAAAGCTTGTGGTGCACAACAAACATTGAATTAGACTTTGGTGACAGTATCACTCAACATTTCTTTTACATGTAATATTCTTCTACGTAGATGCCATCACATCTTGTTGCCTTAAACCAGCATTGTGACAAAGCATTATTCCCTGTTGGTAAAAGCTTTTGTCCTGTACTCATAGCCACATTTTCCTGCATGAAATATGCTTGCATGATCTTCGAAGTGTGTCCCACAGAGAGAACCCTTGACTGGCCTTAACAGTTGGAAGTCCAAGTGCAGCAGTGGCTGTGAGAGAATGTCCCAAATGTGGCTGATCAAGGAGCTCAGTTTCTCGACTCCCTGTTGCTTTAACTCTCTTTATCCATTGCCCAGCAGTACTATCAACAGAATCATCATTATCATACACTACAGGAAAACCAGAAAAGAAAAGAATTGAAGTATTTGAGATATGGTGTTCCAGAAGGACACTGAAAAATAATTTTATTGATAAGATAAGAAATGAGGAGGTGCTACACGGAATACGTGGGGAAATGAATAAATGGAAAACACTGACTAAAAGAAGGGGCACCATGCCTAGACTTGTGTTAAGCCATCAATTGAATAACTTTCTTGGTATCAGAGGAAACTGCAGAGAACCAAAATTGTAGGGGAACACAGAGATTGGAATATGACCATCAAGTAATTGAGGTTGTTGTTTGGTAACTCTGAGGTAAAAGGGTTGGCAAATGTGAGGAGGTTGTCATGGGGTCACATCAAATGAGTTAGAAGACTTTTTTTGGATGTTGGGAGAGGAGGGGGGGGGGGGGGGGGGAGGTGATGGAAACTAGAAGTCAACTTCTTCAAATAATTTATTGTTACTTCTAAAATTTAAAATGATTTTACTGTCTATATTATAAATATTAGACTGAACATAATCTTCTCAGCCAGAGATGCCAGATGCTTATATGGGTACAGAATAAATGAACTGGGCGCACAATGAAATTATGCAATAACTATTAACTGTTTATAGAAATATACATGAAAAGTAATATAAATGAAAAGTTTACCATTAATTGTAATTATATTATATTTTCAGATAAACAGCTAATGTACTTTCACAGTATTTGATAGAACATTAATTCTTTCATATAACATCTCTTGTATAGATACCTTGCAGTGAACAGTGACATTTTTACAATTTTACAGACTGTAGTAAATGTTTGTGGATAGTAACTTACATGTAGTTTAGAACTGAAGGATACAATTTAATACTGGAGAGAAGCCTAGTACCGGTACATGCAAAATGATGATTGTCGTGGTATTGTGTGGCAGCTATCAGATGGACCCAAGTAGTATGGTTTCAATGTGAGTATAACAAGTGGTAGTTTTTATTTCATTTTCTTGCCTGTATAGATATCCTGTATCATTGATTCTATTCAACAAGTCTACTAATGAAGCAAGATGCCAATGATGAGTCTTCATTTCTCTTATTTTGATCTTCCGGCCTTGCCTATTATTTCATACCACACCATTTGTTGAAGATGTGATCATTTTCTCTCTGTTTCCAAGTTGTGGAGCTTTTTCCAGATATGAAAAAGCATGGAAACCAGTTTGTACTGCATAAAGCATGCTGATTTTCAGAAACTTTATTGTTTTATAACTACCAACTGATAGTTCATCATGGTTTACCAAATACTATGCTCGTGGTTTTATTTTGAGCAACAAAACACCTCTTTCAATCATGAATAGTGACAAAAGCAAAGAAGATTATTCATCAAGCAAATTAAGGAAAATTAGGAACTAATGGTATGGTAATTTTATTATTGCCATGTGCAATGGAAAAAAAAATCAAAATATATTGTCACCATCTAATTTGATACAGGAATGCTACATAAACAATTCCTCTTACCGTATATTCATAGATACAGGTTCTTCAGTCACTACAGTTTATTGATTATCTATGAACAGTAGTCAAACAGCACACAGACAAGCAGTGATACAGAAAGGTGGTAATTTGCGTGAACCACAAGTTATAACAAATATTAAATAAAGAATTTGTGGACACTAATGTAAGTAGGAAAGTTTCGCTGTAATAATGATGTTCAGTATCCAGAAAGCACTGTGACATACTGATATAAGAATCTGTATTAACTCTGAATATGGTGATGAAAAAGTGGTTATTTGTCTATGTGGTTTCTCGTACAAAGAAGGAATGATGTTCCATGATAGAATATAGCTTAGCAGTGTTTTGAAGTAAGCACTAGACTAGTTTGAAAGGACACGCATGTTCTGCATAGAGTTTTTTAAATAATCAACTTTTTTCTGTTATGACTGCAGGCTTCCATCAAATTACAGTAGATATAAATATAATAAAAAGGCGGAAATAAACTTTCCATCAGTTTCTGATACCTCTGTTTAATTTTTAGTGGCAAAGTGAAATTGAACCACCTCTAATTTATTTTGATCAGAAATTGCAAACTGTAGTAATATTTTTTTTCCTTTACTGATGAATTACACCAGAGAAGTAAAGCTGGAACCACTGTGGAATGCCTTTATAAACAATGAGATAATATTCAAATGTTGACTATTATATGTGAGGTGCCACTATTCATGATGCAATTTATGTTTTGTGCTGATGTCAAATAATAATAAGTGGTTCTTCATAATTTTGTGTGTCATAAAACAGATATGAACTTTCTGATTCTGTCATATCTTCTTCATGTTATTTAGTAGCCAAATTGTACACAAGTTTGAAATCAATTAACATTTAACACATCGTTCCCTCAGTCTTTTAGGAATGACAGTTTGTGGACTTGCTTGGTGCCATTCCACAAATGTCTCACAACCATCACTGCTGAAATATGAAAAAGAATGAAGGTATGGGAAAGAGGCAATGTGAAATGCTGTAACATGTAATGACCTGCTAAACACAATTAAATATGTAGCTGGTTTTTAAAGTCACGCAATAAATTAAAAGTGTATATTTATGGATGACATGAACAAGATTGTTTCTGCTTTGTCTACTTCTCACTTATGAACGGAGCTAGCAATTTTGACTGCTAGTTGATTTTCAAATGATTTTGCATCTCCTCAGAATATTTAATTCCTAACTGGCATGATAGGCCACTTTTGGAAAAAAAGACAGATGTGAATGTAATTAATGCAAAATGAAGGTAGACCTGAGTTAAGGGCTTCTCACCTCATGGTACAGTGTACCCTTTCTTCAATAATATTCAATAAAATAATGAGAGTAGAGGTAGCTGAGACTGTAATGTTTGAGTAATTTAGTCTGGTACGGAAGATAGCAACCAAGACAAACCTTTAGTTCAAGTAGAGCATCCAACACATTTAGCAATGAATTATACATTAAGTTATTGTCAATTACTTACGAAAAAGTAATTTTTAAGATGAAAAATGAAGTCGACAGAACATCATAAAACAAGAGAAACTAAAAAATATCTCCAAATGGTTTAAATACATGTTTAACAAATCAACTGTTTCTTTCCAAACACTTTTATGAATGCAATTATCCATGGTGACTAAGACGAGCTTGATTTTAGGTATTCTCATAAGTAGTAGATTGGTCTCTGTTTGTTTATTCTATTTCTGCCACTGAATGAGAAATATCATAATTTGTAACTATTTAATTTATCAATGTTAATGTATTGTAATTACTTTATTGTCTATCCTTCATTAGTTATTCCATCATATGTTACTTCAAGAAAATTGTCAAAAGTTTAGCATAAACAGTTGTTAATAAATGAAGCATTATTTTAAGAAAACTTTAGTAAGTTCCCAAACAGTTTCAACTAAGCACCAGCTTTCATCACTTTTTTTATTATATTATTCTAAATGCACTGGTAAATTTATCATGATTATTCGTATACTGTGCTCTTTTTTACAGTGACAGGAAATGATGTACAATATTAAGAAAGAAATTAATGTGTCAACATAAATCAGTTTCTCACATCTGTCTACATTGTACATAATTTCTGAGATAATTAAAAGTACTACATATATCATGCAAGTACTAAATTGCAAGTACATTTAGTCAAGAGTGATTCAAAAATCAATACCAATATCAAATTTTTACCAAACTTTGTAGAGTAGAGATAAAAGACATATCATTTGTGTCCCAAGCCTGATGGTTTTAGTGCTGCAGAAATTTCAAATATGATATTACAGAGAAAGATGAGGCAGCTTAGTACAAACTGTCTATATCTGATACAACATTTAGGTTTTTCTGGTTTTGCAGTGTGCCTCATGACACCATCTATTAACAGTATTGATGTATGGAACCTTCCAGGATAGTTACCAATGTTTGTTTTGTTAGATGTGAAGTAGTGAAGCTTCTAGTATTAGAATTATGTTGTACTTCCCTACATATGCAAGAAATTGAAATGTGTTGCTAATGTTTAGTGTCTGGGGTACAGTGTATGGTTGCAGCATAAGAGAAAATCTTATTCTTTTACACTATCTAAGAGATTGGCACTGAATGTTGAACCACCATGCACATTACTAAATGTATTCACTCATAAATACAGTTTATTTTAGCTGCTCTGTTTTCAATGAACATATCTTTTCTTAAAAAGTATAGATTTGATCATTCCATACCATGTCTTCTGTTCTAGTATTTCAGGTTGTAAAGATCTTTCACCTATATCTGAAAAGTGATGCTCACTGCGATCATAACATGAACTGGATACAATGTCAAGTTCATCATTTGGCACCCATGTTTGAAAAAGTTTTGAATTATACCGAAAACTAGTCAAATTTTGATGCTGATTCAATCGATGCCACAGTTTCAGATCTAGATTCCATCTTCTTCTTGAAGCCTTCAATGTGTCATTACTTTCTTTTCTTGTGTTTAATATATTTTTTGAAGGAGATAAGACTAATTCATTTTCATTACAATCTCTTTGACCTCTTGAAGACTGTACCCTTGGTATGAGGTTTAGCTTTCTCAGTTCATTGTTTAATTCATTTATTGTGCCACATTCATCTGATCTTGCAATGTTTCTGTTGTTCATGTTATTGTTGTCTGGGAACTGGAAAAAAAAAAGGAATACAAAGGCAGTAAATATTTATACTTTCAAAAATGTAACTTTTATACAGTGCTGTAATAAAATCATCAGTTTTTATGCACAAAATATGAGTGTAAATATTACTTTCTGATCTCTAACTATCACATTCTATCCTCATTATTTTTTAAATCTCACTTTGTTTCCTAGAATCATATAGATCAGTGCTGGGCAAATGTGAGACTTGGAGCACAGGTGCTTGCTTAGGCTTGCATTGCTTGCAAATTCTATCACCATTATTTTTTATATCTCACTTTGTTTTCTAGAATAGTGTAAATCAGTGCTGGGGAAATGTGAGACTGAGAGCACAGGTGCTTGCTTAGGCTTGCATTGCTTGCTTGAGGCTCACCCTCCACCACACCTGGCTGTCTGGAGTTCCTCCTTCACTCCCCTACCCATGCTTGCACTGCTTGTTTCATCTGTGGCAATGTGATCTGTTGCTTTTGTGTTATAGCATTGTCTAGATTGAGGTCTCATTTATGGTAACAAGATGGAACTATTGAGAAGAAAATGGTTCAAGAGGAGTTGAGATTCTAAATTTCAAAATCTAATGATTCCTTATACATCCGCCAACAATGTGAAGAAAGTCTTTATTGAAACATGAAGCCAGATTTCAGTGTTTGTTTTCTAATATAAAACCTCTTGGGCTAAGACAGCCTACAAAGACATAAGTTAGTACTCATGCAGGTATGTGAGGTGTTACCCAAAAGAAACCCAACTTATTTTTTTGAACTTATTAATTCACATTTTAAGCATTTTAAACACAAATCTTCATTTCCCTTCAAAGTACTCTCCACTTGCACTAAGACACTTGTTTAAGCCTTCGTTCAATTTTTTCAAAACATTGTTTAAATTCATCTTTTGTTATTCCTGACAGCACCACCATCCTTTTTTTCTTTGTGTCAGCAATATCAGCAAAATACTTTTCTTTCATGTCTCTTTTAATTCTAGGAAACAAAAAAAAGTTGCATGGGGCAAGGTCAGGTGAGTATAGGGGTCATAACATTTTTGATGAAGAACTGTAATACAGACAGGGCTGTGTGAGCAGAGACATTGTCATGATGGAAAAAACCAGTCATCCGACTGCCCAAATCAGGCTGCTTCCACCACACACTGTTGCACAATCTTTTCAAAACTTCCAAGTAGAAAGCCTGGTTAACTCTCTGACACTGAAGAAAACTGTATGACTCTTCTAAAAAAAAAGTTAAAGTCTTCCACTGGCTTGATTGTTGCTTTGATTCAGGATCATAAGCATAGCAACATGTTTTATAACCTGGCAGTCAACAGTTGTGGCACAAATTTGGCTGCCACCCTTCCCATTTCCAGATCTTCCATCACACTATATTGCACTGAACCCCAAGTCACTCCCGACAGCTCCACAAGTTCTTCAGTGGTCCATCATCGATCTTTGCTGATGACTGCACCAATGTTTTCAACATTTTCGAGTGTTGAGACTGTGGAAGGACAACCAGAATGAGGTTTGTCATCAGTTCACATTTCACCATTTTTGAAACTTGAAAACCACTCAAATACTTGAGTTTTCCTCATAGCATCATCCTTGTACATTGTTTTAAACATTTCAAGAATTTCTGTTCCACTTTTTCCAAGCAAAAATCAGAATTTCACTACTGCATGCTGTTCATGAAAATCAGCCATTGCAAAAACAACAATCACATAAAACAGTTTTCACTATAAACTCTGCTGAAACTAGTCCTGACCTTCTTCAGTGACAGCACTTGGCTTACTGACTGTGGAATGTTCACTCTATGTGCTTCCAGTGGAAGAACGGGGTACTAAAAAAACTCTGCCCACAAAAAAGTAATTCAGTTTCTTATGGGTACCTCTTTATATGTAATTTATTGAAATTATTACTGCTGTTGATTCAGCATTATGTCATTTTGCCTCAGTTTTACCTCCACATTGTAATGTACAGAGTGATTATAATTAAAGCTAAACTTTCAAAACGCTGTAGAAATAACACCACTGGTCAGAATGACATCAAATTGCAACAAAATATCATTGGGGAAGGGGGAAAACATATGGTAGAAAAAAATAATGTGAAAATTCATCAATAGATGGCATTGTATGTGTCAGAATTCATAAATGAAAACAACTGTCATGCACACGACCCGTTGAACTTAATATAAACACGCCGGGTACACGACTTTTCCTCTTTACACGTCTGTTACGTTCGCTGAGACTGTCTCAATGCAGGATCACACTCTGTATTACAATAAGGATGACTGTGCAGACGTCACGCTGCAGAAGTTCTGGACACTGAAGGGTTTGACTAAAGGTGTTGGTCCGATGACTGCCGTGGGTCTGGAGAAATTGATTCGGAAATTCAAAAAGATGGGTACTTTTGTTGTGCAACCTGGTAGAGGGAGGAAATGAATTGATTCGACATCAGTAGAGGCAGTGGTCACAGCAATGCAGTTGGAGACGAGTGGTTGTGTGCAAACATGTAGGGCAAGGAGAATTCCCCGAACACTGGACATACCAGTGAGCATGGTACGTAAAATCCTACAAAACATCCTTCTTTGCTATCCATTCAAAATTACCCATGTGTACAAGTTGCTTCCTGCTGACCTACCAGCAAGGGAGAGACCTTTGCTTTAGAATTTCTTGCTCACATGGAGGTGGACAATGATTGGCAGTGGAAGATTTTGTGGACATACGAAGCCCGCTTCCATCTGACAGGATATGTCAATACACAGGATTGTCGAGTATGTGCAACGGAAAATCCACATGCAAATCAACCAGCACCATTTCATCCTGAAAGATCACTGTGTGGTGCGGGTTTACAGTATCAATTATCATACGGCCATATTTTTTCAAAGAGACAGGTACTTCTGGTCCTGTTACCTGCACCATCACTGGTAAGCGCTATGAGTGTCTTTTGTGCAACCATGTTATTCCAGCTCCCCAACAGCGTGGTTGTGTGGATGGAATCATTCTTATGCAAGATGATGCACCTCCACGCATTACAAATCCAGTTAAGCAGCTGCTGAAGCTCCATTTTGGAAATGCTAGAATTATCAGCCAACATTTCCCTACAGCCTGGCTGTCCTGATCACCTGATCTTAATCCATGTGACTTCTGGCTGTGGGGCTACCTGAAAGATGTTGTGTTCAGTGTTCCAATTGCAAACTTAGCTGCATTGAAGGCACACATTGCGCAACACATTCTGAACATGACCCTGGAAACACTTCGATCAGTTGTGGAACATGCTGTTTCTTGATTTCAAGTTGTTGCAGAAAATGGTGGACAGCATATTGAACATGTTTTGCACCAGTCACATGGAAATTAATAATCTGACTTGATTTTGATTGATGCGGTTTTTGGCCTCAGGACAATTAAAAACCAATGTGATTGATGCTTTTTATGCGGTTTTTGGCCTCAGGACAATTAAAAACTGATTTTTCCCATCCAATGTGATTAAACCTTGCTGTGGTGGATAGGCTTATGTAACTAACAGTATCACATCTGTACACCCATGCGCACTGAATAGTATAGTTTGTTTAACATCAGATGTACACCTTAGGCATTGTTGTATGATTTATTTGTCATTCTTAGTCGACCATTTTTAAATTATGATGCTTACAGCACTATCTATTGTTACATTTTGTAATTATTTATTTTTCTTCTGTCTTATGTTTTCTCCCTTCTCCAATAATATTTCATTGCAATTTGACCTCGTTCTGACCAGTGGTGTTATTTATACAGCAGTTTGAAAGATTAACTTCAATTATAATCACCCTGTACTTACAGAGAGAAAATCATATGATGCATAATGATGGTACAATGAAACTAAGTTATCAGACAGCTATTAAAGGAGTGAAAGCATTGTGTCCTTTCAGCAATGACGAATTTGTGAAATACTGTTTTGTGACTGAACAACAATTTTAAGCCCAGCAGAAATTCCGCTTTTCAAACCATTTCCTCTTTCAATGAAAGTATTTTACAGGGGAGTTGAGGAAATAATAAAGATCCTTTTCTCTTGTCTTTGGCTTTGGATGAAAGCACTGATGCAACTAGTATTGCTCAACGTGTTGTGGTTTTGAAAGGTGCTAATGCTGAGTTCAGCATGATGGAGGACATCTTGATTTGTGTCAATTGGAACTTGACTGGCTATTTGGCACTACTGGACACAACTCAATAGTGACTGGAAAATAGCTCACTGTGGGCAATGTACAACCTAATATTTCAGTATGGCTCACTGAATCAATAGGAGTTGGTTGTACGCCATTGCTTATAAGTCAAATGCAAAGTACTAAGTAATCCCTGCACTAATATCAACAATAATTATGCAAAACAAAAAATAATCAGTAAATAAATAAGTAAAATGTAGGGTAAATATTTGAAAACAATCCCATAATACAATGATGTTGTTTACAATGAGTTGTTTAGACTTTTGACCATATAGCATGCAAATATATGTGAATGGTGGCCTCACATAAAACTGATAAATGAAATCAATAATAACAGCAAAGTAAAATCTAGTTACATAGTGAAATCAAAGCATTTACAGACAGTAGCAAGTGCAGAATAAATGCATAATGCTGCACAATCATTCACAAAGAACCAGTAGTAGAACATTAAAAGTTCATCACACAATTAAATAAAATTATTCTGATTCAGCAAAATCACCAAAGCCCACAGCTCCTTGGAAACAGTTAAATCATAAAGAAGCGTGTGTCAATGCAAAGAATCAATCACTGAAAACTGACTTGAAATTTCTAAGCCTTATCTGAATTCAAAATCCTGGAATATTTCTATGTCTTAACATTTCTATGTCTTAACTCATGATCACCAAATATCCAAAGTGCCACTAACTTAGCCTGAATCCCCAGTGGCACTGTGACTGCCCAACCAGATACAACACCACACAAAACTGAAGAGAATTTGACATAAGACCTGCAACTCTGCTGTACATGCTTATTTAAAGTCTCGATCACCTAACTACGTTATTTAATACATTGTCTTACAACATGACCACTATTTGATAAAGTTGCACTTAAAACTTACATTACACATGTTAAAATGCATGATAAATATTCTTGGTCAATTTGTGACCTCATAAGAAGATGTTTAAATCCAAATCTTGTAATAATAACTAAATTTAAGAGATTTATTTGTCACACCTGACACTACAGCCTAACTAGTCAAAACACCAACTTTACATAAATTGATGCTCCAGTTGACACTAGTCAAAATATCAACTTTAAATACAATATAAAATTGAACTGTAGTTAAATAAACATAGTAATTAATAGGACTGGAGTTTTCATGCTAGTCTAAATGAAGTGTGTTCAAGTGGAGTAATCTTTGTTTATGCACATTTCTGTTTATTATTCAGTAAATTGTTTATAATTATTTATTAATTTGTTTAATAATGAAAGTGACTTCTTATTTTCATTGCACCTGGCCTGCACTTACCACTTGTCATGATTACTTAGCTGTTCTGCCCAGCGCCGAGCCTGACTCATATAGCCCAGCCACATCAAGGCAACTTGCTGGCGACAAACTGCCCAAGCAAATATTCAGCACTCACACAATTCCTAGAGGACTAGCTGCTTGTAATGTCATGCATTGTGAAACACAACTATGATCAATGACATTTGTATTTGCTTAGAAAACATGATCGACAAGCATGATGTTTATAGGAAAAAACTTTCATCAAGCTCCACAGATGAAGTCCCTGCATTGATTTCTCATAAGTCTGATGTCATTGCTTTGGTGCGAAAAAAGCTGAAAGAAGATGCTATCTGTCAAAAAAAACCAGCAGTACACTTTGTTCTACATCACATTAATCTGCTAGCAAAATGTGCTAAGATAAATGGCATCATGGCTGTAGTTGTAAAGCCTATATACTCAGAGCACAGTGTTTGTGGCATCAGCGATTCACATCTTTCCTGGACGAACTCGACTGTGATATGGAGATGTGTCTTATTTTTTTCCAGATTTTAGATCTTGTATTTCTGACTAATGTGACCAAGCATCAGAAAGCCTTGAACACAACTTGTAGGGAAAACATAATCTAATTACTGAAGTATTTGACACTATTCTAGCTTCAAGCAAAAATTATTGTTGTTGGTAATACAACTTTCAGGAAGTTCTTGTTTGCACTTTCAAAATGTCTGGAAAAGGAGAAAGGAGACACTGAATGTATATTTCAATTGATCTGTTACTGTGCGACAGCTTCTGTGAGAAAACTTTGACAATAAATTTAATATTAATAAATAGAGTGTGTTCATTGCTTATTATTTTCTGTGTGTGTGTTATATCCATGGTCCTGAAATTCAAAATGTATTAGAGTGTTTTGAAACCGAGTGGACTAAACCTGTGGACCAAAGCAGGTAGGTGTTTTTCATCTGCAAAGAGGAGGACAGCTATAGTTGCTGGGAACCTTCCCTGTAAAAGAGATACATGCATATCACTCTCTAATAGTGACAAACATGCCCACGATGCCTGTGAATTACCAAGCCAGCTCTTGTGCTCATACCCGATACCTCTAGCATCCCATAAAAATACAAATACAGCAAAGATAATTAGAATAACAATATTGTTTCATAATAGTATTCTTACTGAGTTTGCAGCCAGATCCTGCATTCAGCTCAACATGGTATTTCAATGGTCCACATAGCTGTTATTCTTAGGTAAGATGCTGTGCTTTGTCTTGCTGAACTGATTCCATGCCTAGGATATGTCTCCTAATTATATTCCCAAGAAAACCAATAAAAAACACATTCCATATGCCCAAATCCACATCAATGTTACCCCCTAAAGATGTTATGTATAAGCATACAAGAGTGATGGATCACTACCAACAACTATGACTGTAGTGGTAGTTTTCCATTATTGACCAGTGTTTCTGCTCTCTTCACTCAGTAGGAAACTAATGATGACCTACATTCAAGTGACAATTTCCCCAAGTGGATCCATATAGCAGATAGAGCTATCCCTGAGAAGAATCCACCAAAATGGATGCTTAGCAGGGTGAAACTGATTGTGTAGAGCCACCTAGTTGATTTTTGAACACTGAGGCAATGTCCAAGACTGGATGGATCACAATGGATAAATTCCCAAGAGAGATCCAAATTCAGAAAACTGCACAGGAAAGTGTATTATTAGAGAGAACAGATACAGGTCATGGCATGAGGTTTTGGAATCAATTAACCCCCAAGTAGTGTGGACATTGATTGGAATAGGTTACTATGGAGCAGCCTCTCAGAGTGCCTTTTTCTTTTTATGCATAAAACCATTGTCTTGGTGAATATATATTGTCATGAATTTTTGCTGTTCATTAAACATTTTGAAATCAGAAGGCATGGGAACCTGAATTATTTTAAACAATATAGGATTTAAGACCCTAGGACAACTAAAACACAGCAAAAGTGTTAATATTTATTTATTTTATATATTACTAAAATAAATCTACTCATTCATAGATTGTCATCAGGGAAATAATGTCACAGATCCATAAGATAACTATAAGAAAAACACTTTCAATTACATGAAATTGTATTTGAAATCAGCTTTGGATTTGTGACTCATCATTTCAGCATAGAGTGACTATGGCATTCCATAATCCTGTGAATGGTGAAACTTTGTCACAACTTAATTTTAAACAGTGATGTAGAAAGTAATTATCTCTTTTCTTATGAAGCCCTAAAGTATATTTTAATCTCTTTCCCCATGCATGCATTTCAAGCAGACTCTACTAGAACATTCCAAACAAACTGGAACATGTCACTGTTGACATTGATATCTTGTTTTTCTTTTCAAATGAAGAGGGTAAAAGGTATATGTTTCCCATTTTTCAACCAATTCTTTCTGTTTTTGAGGCTCATCTTGTACGTCTAGTATTCTTCTGACAGTGTTACTTAACTCTTATGGCAAGCATCCAGTAGAAAGTCTATGCTTCATGTGAGGCTCAACAAGGTCTTTAGCCAGTCTTCATGATGGTCAATTTTGTTATTACTTTTGCCTTTCTATAGGCTTGGTGTAACAGATAAGAATTTGCACAACAAGCAATAAGAAAATGGCCAATGGTCATCTAGACCACACAATGTAGGCTTTCGTGGCTGATATTGTCTTCACTTAAAACTTCCGGGCTGATAGGCCATGGTTGATGTATAAAGCTCTCCTCTGATGTCTCGTCTCCGACTGCAGGAGACATCCTCTGAGGTAAAGTGGTGAACTGCAGAGAAAACTAGGAAGCACTGATTATATAGGCAGTGCAAGGGGCACTACTGTCCATCACGTGGCGTCAGCTATGAGACTGTCTCTGGTAATGCCAACATTCTTGATTGAAAGTAATCAATCATCATGCTACTGGTGCAATGCTGACATCTAAATTATATCCAGTTTAACATCTTCCTCTTTCCTGCTAAAATTATTATGGTGTTTATCAATCTCTATAGCCTCTACATACATGTGCGCATAATAATGCAGGGTTTTAGATATGACGCTCCTGCAGGAGCAGCGGAAACGGGGCATCACACCCGCCGAAGGCGGCATGCGTACTGACGCCCATCAGTCATCTCGTCAGCGCAAGCTACCCCCACCACCGCGGCCTGCACATCCCTCGGTCCAGACGTGGAGTCAGTGGAGGGGAGAGGCAACAGGTATATATACCACACCACCCGCCGGCCTAGGACGTCAGTCAACAGGAGTAACCTGATGATGATGGCACGTTAACGCCGTCGAAAATTCGTTCAACAACGACCAGTCAACCCGGCTGCATGCCCGAGAGACCTTCAAACCAGTATGTTTTCCTAAATGGCGAGTGTTCATGAGAGGTGAGGATATTGTCAGGAGTGCCCCAGGATGATTTGGTGGACAGGATGGGCAGCAACTGTAGTTGTTTTCTGATGATGCCACAGTGTATGATGAAGTGTCGAAGTTGGTTGACTGTGGGAGGATACAACATGACTTAGACAAAATTTATAGTTAGTGTGATGAATGGCAGCTAGCTCTAAATATAGAAAAATGTAAGTGAATGTGGATGAGTAGGAAAAACAAACATGTAATGTTTGGATACAGCACTAGTGATTTCATGCTTGACACAGGCATGCCATTTAAATATCTGGGCATAACACTGCAACACAATATGAAATAGAATGAGCATGTGAGGATTGTGGTAATCAAGGCAAATGGTTGACTTCAATTTATTGGGAGAATTCTAGGAAAGTGAGGTTCATCTGTAAAGGAGACCATGTTTATGACACTAGTGTCACCTATTTTCGAGTACTGTTTGATTGTTTAGGATGTGTACCAGGTTGGGTTAAAGGAAGCTATCGAAGCAGTTCAGAGGTAAGCTGCTAGGTTTGTTACTGGTAGGTTTGAACAACATGCAAGTGTTATGGACATGCTTCAGGGACTTCAGGAACTCGGATGGGAATTCCTGGAGGGTAGGTAACATTCTTTTTGAGGAACACTATTGAGAAAATTTTGACAACTGGCATTTGATGCTGACTGCTGACCAATTCTACTGCTTCCAACATATATTGCGCATAAGGATCACGAAGATAAGACATGGGAAATTAGGGCTCATATGGAGGCATATAGACAGTTATTTTTCCCTTGCTCTATTCATAAGTGGAACAGGAAAGGAAGTGACTAGTAATGGTAGGGATATCCTTTGCCATGCACCAAATGGTGGATTGAGGAGTACCTATGTAGATTTAAATCAGAAAATGATATATTGTTCTCATTTTGCACTACTTAATGGCACATTGTAGGCATTTTGCACATACACTGTAGTAACAAGACTATCAGTACTCCCCAGTAATACTTGCAGTGTCAACAACAGTGCTGGCACACGTCATGGCAAGCATATTATGTCAGTAACAGAGATTATAGGGTTCTTTCCACAATATCCAATTGAATGCTGTTACAATTAATTAGATTTTCTACCATGTATACCTCCACAACCTTTTTAATAATGGGCTTCCAAAGCAATATTACTGCAGCCAAACTTTTTATTTTCTAATATAACATTGAATGTCCAATCCAGGTACTATGCTCAGTGATACCAGACTTTATGAGGCGTAAAATATTAGTGCAGTATTGATATTCATTACAGCAGTCTTCCACAAGACATGCATTTTGAACTATATATGTCATATCCCATTCCCAAATCATTTTAAAAACTCCAGTTTCCCACAACAGAAAATTGTTCTTCAATGATCCAAGAAGGGATGGAGGACTTTGAGGACAGAGCCATGAAATACGTAGCTCTTAAAACAACTTTGTAAATTTTGTCAGTTTATTTTGTTGGTTAGCCACTGCATCACCTTGTACTGTGGTCCACTTTAAGTGTAACACTATCTGCAATGGCCATTAACAGTACATTATACATAGTACCCTGAGTATCTGGAACTAGCTGCTGATGAAAATTTGGGTGGCAGTATGAGAAAGTCTACTGCAATTCCTTCTGACTTCTGTGTGAGTGGCTGAATCACAGATGGATAATATTCACTATGAGGGATGGAGGCTAGTAGCAGGAGATCTTAGAACCACCTGAATTTCCAGACACTGCATTGATGCTGTTAAGCCAACACTTGCAGTCAGTAGAAATCTTCTCATCATGCACTAAAATACAGTACCTTATATTCTCCACAGAGAACAGCCTTCCATATTATTGCACATCTTCTAATGTTCCAATTTTCTAACAGTTTGCCATTAGGGACTTGTAAAGACAATAACAACATGAACTTTAAAAATTAAATATCTAAATTATCACAACTGTTAAATTTTAGTTTCTTCAGATTTGCATAATGTATTTTTTCAGCTTAGAATATAAAAAATGTAGTGATGTGAACTGCTGTAAAAACATCTGTATACAATGACACAGACATCATTTAAAAATTTATGAGGATGAAATGATCTTTATGATGCTATATCAACAACTGGCACAGATGCCTCTACAATTTTGTCCACATATGCTGAAACACTGAGAGATGTCTTACTCTTTTGGCTTTGGTAGCTACTGTGATATGAATAAAACTTGTGTGCTTGTTTTTAAAGCATTGCTCACTATTCACACAATTTTTATCTTCTAGAGGATGATGTTACTGTACACTCAACAGTATAAATTTTGCACACATCACCTATTTAAATTTTCAGAGTCTACCGAAAATTTAATTCACAGCCTTTTTCTTTACTTAAAATTACTGTTAACCTTGTATGTAGGCTGAAACTTAAATAGTGGCAACACTGCTGTGGAGAAACTATGCAATGGAATCTACTATTGTTGCTGATAGCACAAGTTATTGACATACCTACCTTACGTACAAGCAAATGGACTCGTCCGTCCCATGTCACCGGTGTGAGCACAATCGAGGGAAACACAGTCACTTGTGAGTGAGCAGTCTAACATAATGGTGTCACTATGTTTTCAAAACAGGAACAACAGAATTGGGTCAAGATCGAATGTGCCAGAGGTCGTACAGCACGGAAATGTCATCACGGTCTTCAAGAGACATGCAGGGAGTCAGCATTGCCGTACAGAACAGTGGCACACTGGGCACAAAGCTTCAATGAACGTTGGCAAACTGTGGTAGACATACATTGGACAGAGTCTCTGAAGAATAAGTGCATGCTGTTGCCACATTTGTGGACAGTGATCAACCATACAATTTGTTAGCTCGCCCATGAAACCGGATTAGCGCATACGACTGTGCTTTGCATTCTGAAGGAATGCCTGTGCATGTGAAAAATTTCATCACGATGGGTTCCACATGACTTGATGGAAAAGCAGAAATGGATGCATTATGACACTGCTCAGATGCACTTGGAGCAATATGAACACGAAGGAGAGGCTGTCTTACTCTGTATCAGGACACTGGGTGAGACATGGGCCACATCGTACGAGCAAAAACTGAAATGCCAATCCAACAAATGGGATCATTATGGGTCACAACGAAAGTCAAAAGTGCATCAGAGGCCCAGTATGGTGAAAGTTATGATGATTCTCATGGACGACTGTGATGGTGTTATCCTAAGGCATTATGTTCCTCCATGGCAGACTGTCAATGCACAGTATTACTGTTCATTTTTGGAGCATCACCTGTTATCAGCTTTGTGAAAGACGTGGCAACGCTTTCTGCGCAACCCACCCACCATTTTGCATGACAATGTAGGGGTGCATACAGCGCAAGCTTTGGCTGCTCTGTTCGGTTGATGGGACTGGGAAGTACTGTACCATCCACCATATTCCCCAGACTTAAGTCCTTGGGACTTTGATTTGATTCTGAAGATGAAGGAACCACTTTGCGTTATTCGCTTCAGAACTGTTCCAGAGATTTGACAGGCAGTAGACCATTCCATTCGCACCATCAACAGAACAGGCTCTGCTAATGGTATACTACGCCTTCCACATTGATGGCAACAGGTTCTAAACAACACTGGTGACTACTTTGAAAGACAGTAACAGGTGCAAACATGTAACTCTTTTGTATCGGTTGTGAATAAATAGCTGCCACTATTTAAGTTCCAACCCTCATATTTACTACAAATAACTTTACACCACTGGGGCATTTCTTCTTTTGCGAATAATATGCAATGAAAGACCTTCTTAGTATTTTATGGTATTTATTTATAGCCTAATCTTGCACTTTTAAAGTGTAATATTCGGTACCATCTGGTCTCATAGAGGTATTTTCACACCACCTAACTAAAGATTGGCAGATTTGCTATTTCTCTTAATATTTCAAGTATAAGAGTTTATGTTTGATCTTTTTACTTATTTATTGCATTTTTTGCATGTAGCCATCAACTGATGATTTTTGCAACCAATCATACCAGTTTTTACAAGTTTCATACAAATAGATTATATGCATTTTATAGATGCACAATTGACTACATACAGGCCTGCGTGATATGTGTGTATGTGTACTTAATAAGACAACAGAATTTAAAATTTTTGTTCACAAAGAGAGAAGATACAGTTTATATATGCATAAGTGATAACATATACATGGTAAAATATCATTGTAGTTAGAAAAGACTAGGGAATTGGGTATTACATCATAATTATTACAAATGCTCAGATTTTGCAAAACAAAATACGCAGAGATTTCAGTTTAATTTAATATTAATATTCACTCAAAGAGTATAAGCACGTGTCAATTAAGAATGATTTCAGTTTTTATTTAAAATAAGTTCCCCTTGTGACACCTCATAGAGCTTGGCAGCTAGTTACACCATATCTGACTGTTAATGCATGGACTATATGATCTATAGTTTTTAGCTTAGTTCTTTGTCTGTAGTAGCAGTCTTTCTTTCTTGTATTATAGACATGTATCTCAGAGCACTCAGTTAATTTGTTTTTGTGTGTAACAAAAAAGGAATTAATTTGTAAAGATGCAGTGACTAGACAGTGAGGTATTTATAATGTACAAAGATTCCCTGCAGGAGTCTCTGTGCCCTATTCCATGGGTAATCATGATTGCTCTTTTCTGCAGGGTTAATATTCTGTTCAGATGTATGTTAGTAGTATAGCCCCATATCTCTATCCCATAATTAACCTGTGTGAAAATTTTTTCATAATAAAGTGCTTTTAATGTCTGTTCAGGAACTACTTTTGATAGCTGGATAAGTAAATGCAGTAAACTGCTGATTTTATTACATACAAAATCATAGATTTTCGTCTAGGTAAATACTAAGAAATTAAGTCTTCTGTATCTACTGCTTCAATTACTCTATATTACTGAAAGAGCTTTAGTGTGGATTTGCAAGTTTAAATGGCAATAACTGTGATTTGCTGATATTAACCTTCAAACCTTGTTCTCAAAAATAAGTATTTATTTGATCTAGTCTTTCAGTTACAACCAGTGTTAACCCATCATTTTGTTTGCCAACAAATAACTGTGACATATCGTCTGTACAGGTTACCAACAGGGAGTTGAAAGATAGCTCTGTATCATTTATGTTCACAAGGAAGAGAGAAGGGCCCAAAATTGAACTCTGGAGTACACCTTGTGTGATTGATTCATATTTGGACTGGAAATTTATGACCTGATCATTGATTTTAAGTCAGCTTTGTACACTGCTTATGATTAACTAAGCATGCAGTCAGCAATTGCATGGATGCAGCATTTATACTGTAGGCTTCAAGTATACTCAAGAGTAACTCATGGTTTACTGAGTCAAAGGCTTTACTGAAGTCTAGAAATATGCCTGCTGTTTGCATACCTTGCTCAAGGACACCATACACTTTATAAAGAAACTGCAATTGCTGTGACAATGCTGTGATCCTTGGATTGAATATTGGGCTCACTTTTGTCATATAAGCTGAGCCACTCACCTAAGTTTACTGCCATGCAGTAGCTCAACCTCATGATATACATCAACTGGCAGTGATCTTGCAGCCTAATTTACCAGAATTGTCTAGTCATTGTGAATAATAAATAACATAAAGTGCAACCGGTTGCATTAAATAAAATGAATGATATCAAAGATTTCAACAGAAATAATTGATATACAAAACTCTACCATCTGGTGAGCAAGATGTATGAAACAGGCGAAATACCCTCAGACTTCAAGAAGAATATAATAATTCCAATCCCAAAGAAAGCAGGTGTTGACAGATGTGAAAATTACCGAACAATCAGTTTAATAAGCCACAGCTGCAAAGTACTAACACGAATTCTTTACAGACGAATGGAAAAACTAGTAGAAGCCGGCCTCGGGGAAGATCAGTTTGGATTCCGTAGAAATACTGGAACACGTGAGGCAATACTGACCTTACGACTTATCTTAGAAGAAAGATTAAGGAACGGCAAACCTACGTTTCTAGCATTTGTAGACTTAGAGAAAGCTTTTGACAATGTTGACTGGAATACTCTCTTTCAAATTCTAAAGGTGGCAGGGGTAAAATACAGGGAGCGAAAGTCTATTTACAACTTGTACAGAAACCAGATGGCAGTTATAAGAGTTGAGGGACATGAAAGGGAAGCAGTGGTTGGGAAGGGAGTAAGACAGGGTTGTAGCCTCTCCCCGATGTTGTTCAATCTGTATATTGAGCAAGCAGTAAAGGAAACAAAAGAAAAATTTGGAGTAGGTATTAAAATCCATGGAGAAGAAATAAAAAATTTGAGGTTCGCCGATGACATTGTAATTCTGTCAGAGACAGCAAAGGACTTGGAAGAGCAGTTGAACGGAATGGATGGTGTCTTGAAGGGAGGATATAAGATGAACATCAATAAAAGCAAAACGAGGATAATGGAATGTAGTCGAGTTAAGTCGGGTGATGCTGAGGGTATTAGATTAGGAAATGAGACACTTAAAGTAGTAAAGGAGTGTTGCTATTTGGGGAGCAAAATAACTGATGATGGACGAAGTAGAGAGGATATAAAATGTAGACTGGCAATGGCAAGGAAAGCGTTTCTGAAGAAGAGAAATTTGTTAACATCGAGTATAGATTTAAGTGTCAGGAAGTTATTTCTGAAAGTATTCGTATGGAGTGTGGCCATGTATGGAAGTGAAACATGGACGGTAAATAGCTTGGACAAGAAGAGAATAGAAGCTTTTGAAATGTGGTGCTACAGAAGAATGCTGAAGATTAGATGGGTAGATCACATAACTAATGAGGAAGTATTGAATAGGATTGGGGAGAAGAGAAGTTTGTGGCACAACTTGACCAGAAGAAGGGATCGGTTGGTAGGACATGTTCTGAGGCATCAAGGGATCACCAATTTAGTATTGGAGGGCAGCGTGGAGGGTAAAAATCATAGGGGGAGACCAAGAGATGAATACACTAAGCAGATTCAGAAGGATGTAGGTTGCAGTAGGTACTGGGAGATGAAGAAGCTTGCACAGGATAGAGTAGCATGGAGAGCTGCATCAAACCAGTCTCAGGACTGAAGACCACAACAACAACAACAATTGATTTATTTTTTCATTCACTACCCATTTGAAAATATTAAAGGTGGTGGTCCTTCATAAATTATTAAAATAATTAATAATGAAATAAATCACTTAGCAAACCTTGCTATGACATATTAATATCAAAATGTATCAGACTCTCCAGTTTTAACTGTTCATAAAGTTCAACTTGATAACACATTTCAACTGCTGAATTTTGACCAAGTCCCACATCACATGAATATTTTCAAAGTCCCAACAATTGTTAAAGTATCTAGTGTGACCATATGCTGCCAAAGTTAAACCATCACTTATGACTCCCTGAATGTAACTGCTTCTTCAATCATGTAACACGAACTCCCATTTACACAGTGTCTGCTGATTCCCAGATGACCTCTGGACACCCCAGCACTGCTGCTCAGTATCAATAAAATGTGTGACCACATATTGGTAAGTGTCAACGAGCTTAAATCTAATGCTTGATAAAATGCAATGCTTAATAAAATGGACCACGACACTTTTGCTTATACTATAACAATAAAAGTGCTTGTATTACATTCAATTCTTTTTAGTTTGAATGGTACCAGACAACATTTATTACATTCTGTAGTTTCATATAAATAAATAATAATGTACTTCTACACAGCACTGTATTAAAGAAATAATTAATAGGTAAAGTGCACAGATGACTGAACAAGGATCATGCTGGATTCACTGATCATGTTCATGTGGAGGAAACGATGATCTGATACTGATATGCACTAAATCTATGTTATAACTTAATACTAGATTGATTATGGCTGTGTAGCATTCATGACTGATAGTTCCTGTGCAATGCTATGGTCTGATACAGTATCTGTTGAGGTCACATAGTGCTTACTCATGATTAAACTTTATATAATTCTCAACTGATCTGCTTGCATTCAAAAGCTAACTTCCATATTATTAGAGATGTCACAGATACCAGTACTTCAATAGAAGCACTATGACTGGTTGATGATTTTTGTGTACTCAGATTAGTTCTGCGATGAGTGGTTGAATTACTATTGAGTCTTTAATATTTGGATATTACTTCACTTTTAAAAGTATCAGAAGTCTCAGTTACTAGTGCTGGCCAAGCATCCTGTTCACTGCTGTTCTCGTAATGAGCATGGAATTGCCCACCTTTTACCTGTACTGACAAGCTCTTTGTATCAACCCTCTATTCATTGCTGGTTAGCAATTGTCTGGTGCCACTCAAGGTTGTGGCTGGACAGTTGCTGCCACAGCCAAATAATACTTCTGTGCTCTCAAGATTTTAAGACCTTAATGTAGCTGGCTGAGGCTTTTCCAACATATGTGTTATGTTACAGTGCCTCCACTTATTGTGGATTTTTAGCTTGTGAACAGTTACATGAAGTAACACAAATAAATAAATAATTTCCAACTAAATTAAATATGAATTAGTGTCAGATGATTAGTGTGAGACCTCTGGAATGGTGTGTGATCAGCATGAACTTCGATAAAATGAAATGAACTTAACCTATGATACAATTATTATTCTAACATAAATGAAACAGAAACTTCAACATATTAATTAAATGTAAGAATGTAATAAACTTTTCATAGTATTTATCTCTCAAGCACTTGATTCTGTGGCATCTACTTTTAATAAAACTTATTTCAACATAATGATAGACTGAGCTGATCTAACATTGCATGTAATTTTCACTCCACAACAGTTTTGCAGTACTGTAGTTTCACTTGCATTTGCCACACTTTAGTGATTGATTGGCATCGATTTACTGGATCAGCCATCGTCTCAGGCTAATGTTGGTCACTCTGATTCCAACATTCATATACAGCACCTACCTCCCTGTTACTCTGCACCTGCCGGGATTGGAGAGTAAGTTTGCTGTTGAGACATGACTTTGGTATAGTTTGTATTGATAGACAACAACAAATCCCCATACTACACTGAACACTCTCCCCAATGGAATCGTGACAAAAATTAATTGAATAGCACTGCAAGACAGATGTAATACACTGATAACTTGATCAACACTCATCCCATATTCCCACAAAATAACAGGTTGCATCCACTAAACAAATTTCTCTCACAAGCAACAACTCACTTTTGACTTTACTATATTCATCTTTCTATCTCTCAAATTAAATGATAATTTAGCTCCGATTTATTTACTCAGTTTTACTTTGAGTTTGCAAGAATTGATAAATAACCATCCAGTGAACTTTATATCACAACATTTTCCCCCAAAATTATTATTCCAAATCATCTTTATCCACTTACACTAATAATTCAAAATTTTATCAACTTTCCCTGCTCAATTTTATGTTCTATGTAATAAGTATCCTTTAGTACATTGCAATTTAAATTATTTGCACATAATCCAACCTCCATGCACCAATAAATGTGCATTCATACCTTTCCTAACTTCTATCCTTAATGCATATTTTAACTTAACAGTATTTTCATATTATCCCCCAAAATCTTATTACCTAAATACAAAATATGCTTACATCTATTTAACATTTTAGCACATGACACACACTTTATCTCACTTTATACATGAGCCTCATATCTTTGCATACAGCTTGTATGTCCTTTTCCCTTCTACCCCTTTCATATCTGGCAACTGATACTCCTCCTTCTTCTCTTGCTCACTTCCATATCTATCCCCAATGGGTAAATGGGATAGTGCATCAGTAATGCAATTCTCACTCCCTTTGATTTAACGGATTGTGTAACTAAATTGTGGAAGGAATAGCATGGAATGCATCAGTATCCTGTTCAACAACTGGCAGTTATGTAGACAGCCAGAGTCTTATGGTCTGACAACACCACTACATCATGACCCTACACATAAAGGCAGAATTCCTGGAGGTCATATACTATAGCAAGCAACTCCTTCTCCAAAATACTGTAGCCGTCTCACTCTTGTTTAGTATATGACTGGAAAAGTCCGTACTTGGAAGAACTCAAATCCAATTCCATAGTCCAAGCTATCTGTCACTAGACAAAATGGTAAATTAATGTCAGGATAGTACAACACTTTACTGTTGCTCAGGCTATCTTTTAATCTTATAAATTCTCTCTCACACTCCTCACTCCACTTCCACACCACGTTCTTTTCCTACAGCCTGCATAGATTTGGTGTATTCAAGCCTCCATCCCCCAGAAACTTCATACAGTAGTCACATAGTCCTAGATATGACTTCATCTCCCTCTTTGAGGTTGGTCGCTTGCACTCAGTGATAACCGTAAGTTTCACACTACATGGCAGGATTCCTTCCAATGTAAATTTATTTCTCAAGAATTGTATCTTAGTCCTCACCAACTCACATTTTCCTAATTTCAAAGTCATTCCACCTCATCTTAAGGCTATCAGTACCGTTTCCATTCATTCATAGTGCTTGCACCAAGAATTCACTGCAATTGATATGTCGTCAACATACACTATAAGTTTGCTCATCAATTCTGCACCCAACCCACACAAATACTGCCACAGATATGGTGAATTTGAAAGGTACCACCTTAAATCTGTAACTCCATCCTTCAAATAAAAATGCAGTGTAACTTCAGGTATAAGCCTATGCTTGACATGAGCTTAACATTCTTGAAGTTCTGTAGCAATGCAGCATGTTACCTTGCTGATTGTATTCTCTGATAACTACTTTGTTTAATTTCTGTGTATCTAGCTAGCACTAATGGTTTACAAGATGGCGGCTAGTGTAAGAGTTTGATGTGTGGCTCCGCAAAATGATGTCAGTTATGCTGTTAAAACTGTGATAGTTGTAAGGACAAAATAACAAATCTCAAAGAATGTGTGTCAAGTTTACAATTTATTATCAGTTTGTTGAAAATGGATATCAAGAAACTGAAAGAAGAAAAAGAGTGTACCGAACATGGCAAAATCGCGGCATGGAAGTTCAACTTCATCGGAGAACTGTACGGAAGTAAAGTTCAAAAGACAAAAACAGATAATACAGGGTATAGGAAACTGTGAAGGGAATGTAAATATAGTGCACAAAAATCACTTTCAAGTTCTTTCTATGATGGAATGTGATAGTGTTGTAAACAGTTCGAGTGTACCACTTGGAAAAAAAAGATGACTTTGTGAATAAGGTAGAACATGGAATATTTCAGATGCAGTTAAGTGAAAGATCATATGCAAAAGTGCTCTTAAAAAAATTTGCCACCAATATGCTGTTCGTCTGAGACGGTGTTGGCTTATGTTAGCAAGAAAGACAAAATAAATAGTGCCATACAAGACATTGCACATAGCAAAGGTAGGCAAAAAATGGGTATGCTCCAAACAGGAAGTACAAGTAAAATTGAACTGTAAGCAGACAGTCATGGGCGAAATATAGCCATTGAATTTTGTCAGACAAGTAGTCAGAAGTTTAATTGCATAATAAAGCTAGGAGCGAAATTCAGTGCTTCTACATCAATGAGTGAGGAAAAGATTTCCTCATTGAGCAAAAAGGACTTTTCTCTCTTGCTGGTGGGGTCTTACAATGTTGCAAGGAATGAAAAAAACGATCTCTTAATCTCATTAAAAAGAAAATTGTGTGAGCTGAGAGGAACAAACGCTATTGTTTTCTCAGTGACACATTGTTATGACTTGCGAGAATGGTCCTGTGTAAACAAAGAAATTGAAAGTGCAAATACTAAGATGCAAAATATTTGCAGGCAGTTTGGAAATGTAACATTTGTGAACATAAGCAATTTGGGAAAAAGATTCCTCACAACACACGGTTTTCATCTAAATAGACTTGGGAAAAATATTATGATAACAAAAATTTTAGATGTAGTAAATAAAATCTCAGATGTGCAGTGTGATGATACAGGAGTCATACCTCTCATGGACAAGAAGTGTGTGTTACCTGCAGACATGAATGAGAAATCTGAGATTTTGTTAATGCAAATGAACACCCCACATGCAAGCAGCTCACAGAACAGCACAGTAGTTGTGGAAGAACAAACACCAGCAATAAGTGAAACACCAGCAACATCATCATCAATAGCAGTAGGAGCAACAGCAGCAGCAGCAGCAACAACAACAACAGTGGCAGTAGCAGAACCAACAAAACCTGGAGTATCAGTACAGCACAGTTTAAGGAAGAGCCAAAGGCAAAATACATCTGTGCCACTCAATGATAATTTTTTATGGTTTCAAGCCAAGAAAAAAATAAAAATGTGAAAAATCAGCCTGCCAACTCAGATAGGTCACAGTAACATTTTATTTCTAAACTCACAAGTAAAACAGAAAAATATTAATTTAGTTCTTTTCATCAAAATGTGCAATCACTAACTAGTAAAATAAGTGAAATCCAAATACTCTTAGGAAATGAATTAAAAACTACCTCATTATTCTGTCTCACAGAACATTGGCTTGATGAGGACAAATTACATATTATGTCTCTACCTAACTTTATGCTAAGTGGTTACTTCTGTAGAAAAATGGTGGCAGTTGTATATTCATAAGAAATAATATAAAGTTTGTAAATATAAAATTTCCTGTTGAAATAATGAAGGAAAAAATTGTCGAGCTAACAGGAGTTGAGATAGTGGACACTAAACTAGCCATTATTTGTTTATACAGAGCTCCAACTAGTGACATAAATACTTTCCTAAAAGGTTTAGAATATTCACTTAACTGGCTAACACAGAGAAACAGAAGAGTTATTCCATGTGGTGATTTTAATATTGACTTTGCATAGGACACCAAAGAAGAGAATGAATTACTGAATCTCTAGCAAACATTTAACATGAAATCTACTGTAAAAACAGCAACTTGTATCACAAAGACTTCATCTACCACCATTGATCAGATATTTGTAAATGTAGAAATGAATTATACTATAGAAACACTAAACATGGGCTTTGGAATCACACAGCTCAAAAACTCTCTCTAAGCACAGAAACTGAGCTGCAATTTAAAAACTGCCTAACTACCACCGGTAGAAAATGGAGTAATGAAAATATAAATCACTTTCTCCATTACTTGAGCAAAGAAAACTGGAAAGAGATTTGTAAATGCAAACACACAGATGGAAAATACAATAACTTTATTAGTAATTTTTCCTACCATTTTAAATTGTGCTTCCCTCCAACACAAAGGAAAATATACACAAGGAAACAAAAACTAAATGGATCACTTCTGGGATTCTGGTATACTCAAACAAAAAAAGATTACTACACAGATTGTCCAAACAGCTTATGTCACCAGAATTTGATACTTATTACAAAACCTATAAAAAGATCTTCAAAATTGTTGTCAAACAAGCAATAATGGCGAATGGCACATACATAAAAAATTCCAGCAATAAGATGAAAGCCATATGGAATATTGTAAGGAAGGAAACTGCAGCAGAACTGACAGATTTCCACAATATTAACTGCTTAATGGAGAAGTCAGCTGTGATAACAGAACCTACAAAAGTTGCAAATAAATTTAATTCCTACTTTACATAGATAGCTGAACGTCTTATCAATCAAAATTTACAGTGTACTCCCAGAAATCAGTCCACATGTGCTATAAACAATAAAACTATTTTTCTATACCCCACCAATGAAAAGCAAATACTTGTTATAATCAAAGAATTGAAGCCCAAATTCTCTGTTGGTACTGACAATATCCCTGACTACATCTTCAAGAAATGTGCTCCCCTCATAGCCAGGCCACTTATTGACATCTATAACTGTTCTCTAACCCAGAAAAATTGAAGACAGCAAAAGTAAAACCTCTGTTCAAGAAAGGGATAAAAGCAGAAGTGACAAGCTACAGGCCTATTTTGCTACTATATGCGTTATCCAAAATAACTGAAAAACTCTATGATAAAAGACTAATCAATTTCATAGAAAAAAAAAATTATTTCTCAAATACACAACACGGATTCCAAAAATCTAAATCTACTGAGACTGATATTTCTGCATTCCTAAATGAAGCCTTAAATGCAATAGACAACAAAGAGTACATCTCAGCCATATTTCTAGTCCTCTCTAAAGCATTCGATGTCATCAGTCACAACATCCTGCTTAAAAAACTTGAATCTGTGCGTATTAGGGGCCCAACCTATGAATGGATCAAATCATTCCTCCATAATAGAAAGCAAGTAGTTGAGCTTGCTATCCAAGAATGGAACAAGATAAAGTCCTACTGCTCAGAAAAGCAGGGTATTAAGTACAGTGACTTATGGGTGTACAGTGACTTATGGGTGACTTTAATGTAAACTTCCTTACAGGCAACACCTGTAGAAGAAAATTGGAACATTTATTGGAAGCCTTTAATTTAACTCCAACAGTTCAATTTCCTACTCGAGAGACAGATACCAGTGTAAGCCTTATTGACAACATCTTTATTGATAAGTTTAGTAGTAGTCTTATACTGTATGTCAAATTCTCAATGGTCTGTCAGACCATGATGGGCAGTTGCCAACTCATAATGACATATGTTCTGGCATTAAAAAATATAAACCAGTTTTTAGGTCCTTCAGAACAATCGATGTGGACACTTTAGAAAATTTCAATCAGCTCTTACAGCAGACTGACTGAAGCCCAATATATAAAGAAAGAAATATTAATATTAAATTAAACCTATTCACAGGTGAATTCATGTCCGTCTTTGAAGCTTATTTCACAAGAAAACAATTAAAATTAACCCCCAGAATTGCAAAATCAAACCCTGGATTACAAAAGGGATAAAAATTTCATGTAATATTTAAAAAAATGTTAATTATGTTGCAAAGATGTTCTGAAGATCCTGCAATAAAAGAACACTACAGATTATATTGTAAAATACTAAAAAGAATTATAAAGTGCTCCAAAACCTTACATATTAAAAGTGAAATAGACAACTCTAACAACAAAATAAAAACCATCTGGGATGTCATCAAAAGGAAGCTGGGAAAAGAAGAGGAGAGTGTATCCAGCATAGAAATAAGACAGTGTGGTAATTTAATTAAAGAGACAAATGCAGTTGCAACAGTCTTAAATGAGAACTTTCTAACAGCTTATGAGAATACTGGCTGTAGGGGTTCAGTCAAAGCTATGGGCCTTCTGAAAGGATCTGGTCTGTGCAAAATTAATCAAATGCTCACAGCCCCCCCCCCCCCCATCCCCAGTTACAGACAGTGAAGTGAAAAGGCTCATCACTAAAATGCAAAGCAAAATGTAATCTGACTTTGATAATATCTCCACTAAGATACTTAAACATTGTCATAATGCCATTTGTGCAATACTTTGCCATATTTAATGAATCCCTTCGACAAGGTATTGTCCCTGATAGAACGAAGTATGCCAATGTGAAAACACTGTTCAAGAAGGGGGAAGAAACAGATGCTTCCAACTACCACCCTATATCCCTTTTAACATGCTTCTCCAAAGTTCTCGAGAAACTGATGCATAGGAGAATTGTAGAACACCTGAATTTCCACAAGGCTCTCAGTCAATTCCAATTTGGTTTCCAATCGGGCCTGTCAACTGATGATGCCATATTCTCCTTTACTAATAATGTTCTAGAAGCACTGAACAATAAATTGGCTTCAGTTGCTATTTTTTGCAACTTAACCGAAGCCTTTGACTGTGTGAGCCATGAAATCCTCCTTTCAAAAGCAGACTATTATGGTTTAACTGACACAGTGGGAATGTGGCTCAAATCATACCTGACTGACAGAAAGCAGAGAGTATTTCTGAATCATAAAGATGGCTCAATAGCTTCATCTGGCTGAAGAACAGTTAGTGTAGGTGTGCCACAAGATTTGGTGCTTGGCCCTTTGCTCTTTCTTATTTTTATTAATGACCTGTTCAAATTTACTCTTTTCGCAGATGATACACCCCTTGTAATTGAAAAAACACCTGAAAATGATATTGCATCATCTGCCAACTTTGTGTTCCATGACCTCCATAAGTGGTTCAGATGCAATGGCCTAACTTTAAATCTAAAAAAACCCAGTTCATACATTTCCATGGGTCTCACAAAGTTCAGGATGTCATAAGCCTAAGCTGTAATGAACAAGATATACATCAAGTTTATTCAACAAAATTTTTAAGCCTCCACATTGACAATAAATTAAATTGGTCTTGCCATATTTTGGACTTGAGAAAAAGACTTAGTTCAGCAACTTATGCTCTCGTATTATAGCAACAACTGCTAATAGTGATGCTGTTAAGGCTGCTTATTTTGGCTACTTCCATTCATTGTTAACCTTTGGCTTAATATTCTGGGGTAACCAACTAATGGCAAATAAAGTATTTCTTAACTCAGAAAAGAGCAATTCGAATTATAAGTGGAGTTAACAGGAATCATTCGTGCAGAAATCTTTTTAAAACACACCAAATATTAACAATGACCTCACAATGTATCCTATCCCTTATGTGCTTTTCAGCTGAGAACCTATGCATGTACAAAACCAATACTTCTTATCATGACTACAACACAAGACAGAAAAAACTTGAGTCTGATACAAAAGGGAGTATACTACTCAAGCATAAAGGTATTAAATGCACTCCTGTCTGATTAAATGCACTCCTGTCTGACATAAAAAAATCTTACCAGTGAAATGCCAAAATTTAAGAGTAAATTGAAGGAATATCTTCTGGAAAAAGTGTTTTACTCTCTTAATCAATTCTTTAATGTGACATTGTAACTTAGATGTAATACGTTACTTGTAATATTTGCTATTGCCACTTTGTAACTTAATACATCTTACACCAGTATGGGAATTCATGTTCAGGCAATTGGCACTATCAAATTCCTGCTAATGCATAGTTTGTAATATGGAAAGTTGTAATTCATTATTTTATTGTTTTATACCTCTTATTTACCATAGAAAATGCTTAAGCCTGTAACTATTAACATACTTTGTTTCTTATACACCAGTTGCAATTTACATTTGTTAGCATATACAAGTAGGCTAATGTGTTAATTTATATTGTGACTCATTCCATATCCATGAAATTCTTTTGTATACCGGATCTACGGAACATGAATAAATAAATAAATAAATAAATGTACCATAAGGCTCCACTCTAGGACCAATTCTTTTTTTACTCTTTGTAAATGACTTGGAACCAACCAGTCTATGCCATAATTACATAAAATTTGCAGATGAAACAAATGTGATGACAAAAGGAAGGAGCAGGGAAGAATTACTGCATGAAATTAAAAAAGTGTACCACCCACATTACAGACTGTTTTTTTCTGGAAACAATTTAGTAATAAACACAGAAAAAACAGTTACAATATACTTACACACAGTACAAAATAAATGCGCACTAACACAAGATGTAGAGTTGTTTACCAGAACCCTTGAAAATGTAAGCTCTACAAAATTTCTTGGAATCTGGATACAAGAAGATCTAAGATGGATCCAACATGCAAAATACATTACAAATAAACTGAATATTATTTGTTACACTATCAAAATTCTTTCTGGTTGCGCATTGGAAGAGACACTGGCCAGGCAGAATCTTTATTGCAATATGGCATAATCTTTTGGGGAAATGCATCTGCCAGCAAAAGTTGTTTTATTTGCTGAAAAGAGAATTGTAAGAGCCATAGAAAATGCTGCCACAAGAAGTTCATGTGAGCCCTTATTTAAGAAACTTCACATCCTTCCACTAGCATGTCTATACATCCTACAAGTAATAATATTTGTTAGGAAAATTTTAGAAAATAACAACAGTCCCATTATCAACTAACCAAAGTATCCATGTGTATAACACGAGGAGAAAGCAGGATATACATGTTCAACATGCATACACAACGGACCACTGCAAACAGGAAACAGACTGTATGACAAGCTATCTAAAAACATTAAAACAATAAAAGACACTTCAAAATTTAAAACTGCTGACCATAAATATCTATTGCAAAACTGTTGTTATAGTATAGATGAATATCTTGAAACATAAAAATTTGTACTGTCCATGTTGTGTACTTTGTATGTTAAACTGAACATATTAATACAGAGGTGTATCACCATTACTGTTTCACTTTAGTAATGGATTTTTAACTGTATATGGTACTTTTGAATTCCATGTTATTTGCTTATATGTTTCTTTCCCTTAATAATGCGAACTTATTTAGAAATAGTGTGCAATTCTGGATTTTTCACTAAATATCCACCTATACATTTTTCCATTTCTTGGCATTACACATATATTGTACGAACACTTGTATTTATTATAAGATCACTTTCATAATCATTCTAACCATGTATCATCTCATCTCCATTTTTGACTTGTCCTATATCATCATGTGCCTCTCTGCACACAATATATGACCAACAGGATAAATAAAATTACGATTACACTCACTGAGCTGTCCTTTTTTCTTACTATGACTATCAGATTGCAATAGTCACTCCTACATTGTTCTATGACATCCCATTCCAACACCTGGTTCAGCCTTGCCCTTAATGCTACCATATCGGCAGTTGCAATAGAGTGTGGCTTACACATATTGGCTTGTGCTATTTTACTTTGATAGTGTATTCAAAATCAGAAATTGTGCTAGGTTTGTCAGAGAAGACATCCATGTACTGCTCTAGTCACTCGCATAGCTCATCTTTCTCTCAACTAGTGACACTTTATATCAATTCCACCATATCTCTAATTTGTTCAGTTGCAGGTTCTGTTGCACTCCAGTCATTCATTCTTTCCATAAGCATTACTTGTTGTTCACCAGTGAACATATCCCCGACCCTTACTCAATGCCTTCTATCCTCCAAAACGAATCTGAACCACTTTTACTTGCAGTTTAGTGACAGATTATATTTACACAGAACCCAAAGAAATTCTCGTCATATGTAAAGGTTGTTAGTGGCACCAAAGTCAATGTCCAGTCCCTAGTGAATGAGAGAGGAAGTGAAATTGAGGGCAGCAAATCAAAAGCTGAAATGCTTAACTCCATTTTCAAATGTTCCTTTACGAATAAAAACTCAAGAGAATTGACACAGTTTAATCCTCATACCACTGAAAAGATGAATGAAATAAGTATTAGTGTCAGTTGTGGTGAGAAACAGGTGAAAATGTTGAAATTGAGCAAAGCTCCAGGCCCTGATCGAATCCCTGTCAGATTCTATACTGAATTTGCAGCTGACTTAGCCCCTCTTCTAACTATAATCTATCACAAATACTTCAAACAAAAGGCACAGGAGACACCTGGCTACAAGAGGGGTAGTGGAAGTGATCCACAAAACTATGGTTCAGTATCCTTGACATTGATTTGTTGCACAGTCCTATAACATATTCTGATCTGAAACGTATTTTGAAATAAATGATCTACATCTACATATACATGGTTACTCTGCAGTTCATTCTTAAGTGCCTGACAGAGGGTTCATCAAACCATTTTCATACTAGTTCTCTAACATTCCACTCTCGAATGGTGCGTGGGAAAGAGGAACACCTAAATCTTTCCGTTTGAGGTCTGATTTCTCTTATTTTATTATGATGATCATTTCTCCCTATGTAGGTGGGTGTCAACAAAATATTATCACATTTGGATGAGAAAGTTGGTGATTGAAATTTCGTAAATAGATCTCGCCGCAAGAAAACTGCCTTTATTTCAGTGACTGCCACCCCTATTGCGCGATAACATGAAATGGGCTGCCCTTCTTTGCACTTTTTCGATGTCCTCTGTCAATCCTACCAGGTAAGGATCCCACACTGCGCAGCAATATTCCAACAGAGGACAGACAAGTGTAATGTAGGCTGTCTCTTCAGTGGATTTGTCACATCTTGTAAGTGTTCTGCCAACAAAGCGCAGTCTTTGTTTTGTCTTCCCCACAATATTATCTATGTGGTCTTTCCAATTTAAGTTGCTTGTAATTGTAATTCCTAGGTATTTAGCTGAATTGACAGCCCTTAGATTTGTGTGATTTATTGTACACCCAAAATTAATAGGATTTCTTTTAGTACCCATGTGGATGACCTCACACTTTTCTTTGTTTAGTACCAATTGCCACTTTTCGCACCATACATAAATGCTCTCTAGATCATTTTGTAATTGAAATTGATCATCTGACGATTTTACTAGATGGTAAATTACAGCATCATCTGCAAAAAAATCTGAGGGGGCTGCTCAGATTATCACCTAGACCATTTATGTAAATCAGGAACAGCAGAGGGCCTAGGACACTACCTTGCGGATCGCTAGATATCATGATTTACCATCTATCACTATGAAGTGTGACCTCTCTGAGAGGAAATCACGAATCCAGTCACACAACTGAGACGATACTCCATATGCAAGCAATTTGATTAATAGCCACTTGTGAGGAATAGTATCAAAAGCCTTATGGAAATCTAGGAATATGGAATCGATCTGAGATCCCTTGTGGACAAAACTCATTAGGTCATGGGAATAAAGAGCTAGCTGTGTTGCACAAGAATGATATTTTCTGAATCCGTGTTGGTTATGTATCAATAAGTCAGTTTCTACAAGGTGATTCATAATGTTCAAGTAGAGTATATGCTATAAAACCTACTGCAAATTGAGATCAGTGATATGGGTCTGTAATTCAATGGGTTACTCCTATTTCCTTTCCTTTCTTTCAACTTGTACTTTTCTCACATGACATACTGAAAGCTTTGGAGCAAGGCAACCAGGTAGAAGCAATATTTTTTGATTTTTGGAAAGCATTTGACTCAGCACAACACCTACACTTATTGTCAAAAGTATGATCATATGGGGTATCAAGTGAAATTTGAGACTGGATTGAGGACTTTTTGGTAAGAAGGACACAGCATGTTATCTTGGATGGAGAGTCATCTTCAGATGCAGAAGTAACTTCAGGTATCCCACAGGGAAGTGTGTTTGGACACTTGCTGTTCATCTTGCATATTAATGACCTTGCAGACAATGTCAGTAGTAAAATCAGGCTTCTTTCAGATGATGCAGTTATCTATAATGAAGTGCTACGTGAAAGAAGCTGTATAAATATTCAGTCAGATCTTAATAAGATTTCAATGTGGTGCAGAGATTGACAACTTGCTATAAATGTTGAGAAATGTAAAACTGTGCACTTCACGAAACGAAAAAATGTAGTATCCTATGATTATATCAATGAGTCACTTCGTAATCAGCCAACTCATAAAAATTCCTAGATGTAAATGGAATGAGCACATAGGTTCAGTCGTGGGTAAAGGAGGTGGCAGACTTTGGTTTGTTGGTAGAATACTGGGAAAGTGCAATCAGTCTACAAAGGAGATTGCTTACAAACACTTGTGCGACCAGTTCTGGAATACTGCTCAAGTGTGTGGGACCCACACCAGATCAGACTAATAGGAAATATTGAATGTATACAGCGAAGGGCAGCACGAATGGTCACAGGTCTGTTTAATCCATGGGAGAGTCACAGAGATACCAAAGGAACAGAACTGGAAGAGTCTTGAACATAGATGTAAACTATCCCAAGAAAGTCTATTAAAAAAGTTTCAAGAAACGGCTTTAAATGATTACCCTAGGAATGTACTACAAACCCCTATTTATCGCTAACATAGGAATCATGAGGATAAGATTAGAATAATTACTGCATGCACACAGGCATTCAAACAATCATTTTTCCTGTGCTCCATATGTGAATGGAACAAGAAGAAACACTAATAACTGGAAGAATAGAACGTACCCTCTGCCATGCATCTCATGGTGGTTTGCGGAGTATAGATGTAGATGTAGATACAAAGAAAATCTTTGGCTAAAATTACATCTTTCATCAACCCATTTATGATGAAGCATGTTGTGTTAAGCTTATAATTACTACAACTAAATTCTAAAAGTGTCTCATGTTTCACCAGCTTGCTGAGCCCATCTATGATGGTTTTGACTTTTACTCCTGACTTTGGAAAAATTGTCAATTTCTCACTCTTGATTTACTCTGCAAAACTTTCTGATGCTGGTGACAAGTTACTCCCTGAGTCTAAAAGATCACATAGTTTTTCTTTAGCCACTTCTGTTTCTATGATAGGCTGTATACTTTAAACACTTTCTTTTTAAGCACTTTTCCCACAACAAACCATTTTTTATGTCTCTTGCCTGCTCTCCTGTATCTACCACATACTTTGTCTTCTGCCCAGTTGCTTTTATCATTATTTTCTACTCTTAATTTTTCAATTAAATCACTAGCCCCTGGTTTGTCTTTCCTCTCTCCAGTTCCTTCATAATTTCACCTCTTTCAATTTCCCACATAAATCTACATTACCTATATTCCTGGCTACAGAATCATCAATCCTCTATCACATAATTATTGAAACTCTTCTCCCCACAATCATCACTCTCATCATCATCTATCTCTTCATTTTTATTTTCATCGTGGGTAGAAACAATATGAGTATGTCTCTCCACACTATCATTACTTCACCTATTTACTCCCAACAACTCTTCTATCTCACAATCATCATTGAATAATTGTAATATGCCTCCTTCACACCAAATTTGCCTCTGTATTCTTCCTGCCCTCTCCACTTTGAATTTTTCAGACTTCCAGACAACAGGCAACAAGGTTTTTGTCACTAAGCCATATGATCTCTAATCTTTAATTAAATAATCACTTTCATCTTTAATGTACCATTCTGTATCCATATCCTTACCCAATATTGATGTTTCCTCAATGCAAGCAATTCTATTTTCATCAGTTACCTCTAACATATTCATTACATCCTCATCATTATAAATTATCATTGGTTCTCCTTACTTTGAGGAAACATATCAATGGATACCTTAGTCAGATGCATCAGTTCCACCCACTAGATTATATTCACAATAATAATCATTATCAACATCTCCATTTAAAACTGAATCATCTACTTGCACCACTACATTGATTCCAGCTGACAAGTCAGTCACAATGTTACCTTCACAAATACAAAGATTTACATCAACATCCCCTACTTCCATTGAATTGTTGCCACAAACTGATGCTTCCTCAGACTTTTCTACAAGTTTACCTAGATTGATTCTACTGCTGGCTCTGATTTTGGCTCTCCCATCTTTTCTACATTATTTTCCTTACCCCACTGGCAAATAATTTTTATTGACATTGTGACACAGTTGTATACTCATTTTTAGTGATTTTACTCATTTTTATGGAAACATACTGTAACCTGTAACCTATTTATTGTATTTCTCTATTACACTGTGAAATATAATCATACCTTCTTTGTCTTAGTGCAATAAAGCATAAAACACTTATCCACATGTAGGCGAACCTTGCACTCTTTACACTCAAAGCAGGATTCTCCATGCTGTCCTCTGTCGTAACAGACCTTACATCTTCTAGACAGATCTGCTTTTTTGTTAGTTGGAGGTATTTTTGTGGAAAAGTGGCCCCAGTACCTTCCTTGTCAGTCGTAACAGATTTGGTCCTTGACTTGGACATCTGGAAATTCTGTAATCAAAGTCTAATGTTTTCCAGAATTTGTTCTGCCAGATTGAGATGAAAATCTGTGAACCTCATTCTTCTTTTACTGGAGTTCATCATATACACTCCTGGAAATGGAAAAAAGAACACATTGACACCGGTGTGTCAGACCCACCATACTTGCTCCGGACACTGCGATAGGGCTGTACAAGCAATGATCACACGCACGGCACAGCGGACACACCAGGAACCGCGGTGTTGGCCGTCGAATGGCGCTAGCTGCGCAGCATTTGTGCACCACCGCCGTCAGTGTCATCCAGTTTGCCGTGGCATACGGAGCTCCATCGCAGTCTTTAACACTGGTAGCATGCCGCGACAGCGTGGACGTGAACCGTATGTGCAGTTGACGGACTTTGAGCGAGGGCGTATAGTGGGCATGCGGGAGGCCGGGTGGACGTACCGCCGAATTTCTCAACACGTGGGGCGTGAGGTCTCCACAGTACATCGATGTTGTCGCCAGTGGTCGGCGGAAGGTGCACGTGCCCATCGACCTGGGACCAGACCGCAGCGACGCACGGATGCACGCCAAGACCGTAGGATCCTACGCAGTGCCGTGGGGGACCGCACCGCCACGTCCCAGAAAATTAGGGACACTGTTGCTCCTGGGGTATCAGCGAGGACCATTCGCAACCGTCTCCATGAAGCTGGGCTACGGTCCCGCACACCGTTAGGCCGTCTTCCGCTCACGCCCCAACATCGTGCAGCCCGCCTCCAGTGGTGTCGCGACAGGCGTGAATGGCGGGACGAATGGAGACATGTCGTCTTCAGCGATGAGAGTCGCTTCTGCCTTGGTGCCAATGATGGTCGTATGCGTGTTTGGCGCCGTGCAGGTGAGCGCCACAATCAGGACTGCATACGACCGAGGCACACAGGGCCAACACCCGGCATCATGGTGTGGGGAGCGATCTCCTACACTGGCCGTACACCGCTGGTGATCGTCGAGGGGACACTGAATAGTGCACGGTACATCCAAACCGTCATCGAACCCATTGTTCTACCATTCCTGGACCGGCAAGGGAACTTGCTGTTCCAACAGGACAATGCATGTCCGCATGTACCCGTGCCACCCAACGTGCTCTAGAAGGTGTAAGTCAACTACCCTGGCCAGCAAGATCTCCGGATCTGTCCCCCATTGAGCATGTTTGGGACTGGATGAAGCGTTGTCTCACGCGGTCTGCACGTCCAGCACGAACGCTGGTCCAACTGAGGCGCCAGGTGGAAATGGCATGGCAAGCCGCTCCACAGGACTACATCCAGCATCTCTACGATCGTCTCCATGGGAGAATAGCAGCCTGCATTGCTGCGAAAGGTGGATATACACTGTACTAGTGCCGACATTGTGCATGCTCTGTTGCCTGTGTCTATGTGCCTTTGGTTCTGTCAGTGTGATCATGTGATGTATCTGACCCCAGGAATGTGTCAATAAAGTTTCCCCTTCCTGGGACAATGAATTCACGGTGTTCTTATTTCAATTTCCAGGAGTGTAGTATACTATACTAGCATTGAGAACTGCTATATCTAAAATACAAAAATATTTTTTTTATATCCCTTCACATATCTTCTCATAAGAGCGTATGATGCTAAGCGTTGGTTATGTGCATCAACTCTACCCATTCCTTTGTTATAATCAGTGATGAAATCAGGTTTCACCTTAGTCTTCCCAATTCTTGCTGTGCTTCATAGTCAGGTTGATAATGAATTGTTGACCATTTGTGCACTGGTCTTCTGTCAATCCATTTCACAACAAGAACTTTCTTCTTTTTTCAGCACTGAGTTCATGAACTGTGGTGGCATGTGCTTCCTGTTTGGTCTTACAGTTCCAGTCATGTAGGTCTTCCTCTCCAATAGCTTTAGAAACAAGGTAGGAGAACGATGCCAATTATCCATGTATATTTTCTCCATTTATCCAATAAAGTCTCACACAAATCCAAGACAACTTTCTCACATGTTGGGTTGAGGAATACTTCTGCCTCAAGACCTGTATAAATTTTAAAATTTTAATGGTATCCAGTGTCAGATGAGCAAACTTTATATACACTCCTGGAAATTGAAATAAGAACACCGTGAATTCATTGTCCCAGGAAGGGGAAACTTTATTGACACATTCCTGGGGTCAGATACATCACATGATCACACTGACAGAACCAAAGGCACATAGACACAGGCAACAGAGCATGCACAATGTCGGCACTAGTACAGTGTATATCCACCTTTCGCAGCAATGCAGGCTGCTATTCTCCCATGGAGACGATCGTAGAGATGCTGGATGTAGTCCTGTGGAACGGCTTGCCATGCCATTTCCACCTGGCACCTCAGTTGGACCAGCGTTCCTGCTGGACGTGCAGACCGTGTGAGACGACACTTCATCCAGTCCCAAACATGCTCAATGGGGGACAGATCCGGAGATCTTGCTGGCCAGGGTAGTTGACTTACACCTTCTAGAGCACGTTGGGTGGCACGGGATACATGCGGACGTGCATTGTCCTGTTGGAATAGCAAGTTCCCTTGCCGGTCTAGGAATGGTAGAACGATGGGTTTGATGACGGTTTGGATGTACCGTGCACTATTCAGTGTCCCCTCGACGATCACCAGTGGTGTACGGCCAGTGTAGGAGATCGCTCCCCACACCATGATGCCGGGTGTTGGCCCTGTGTGCCTCGGTCGTATGCAGTCCTGATTGTGGCGCTCACCTGCACGGCGCCAAACACGCATACGACCATCATTGGCACCAAGGCAGAAGCGACTCTCATCGCTGAAGACGACACGTCTCCATTCGTCCCTCCATTCACGCCTGTCGCGACACCACTGGAGGCGGGCTGCACAATGTTGGGGCGTGGGTGGAAGACGGCCTAACGGTGTGCGGGACCATAGCCCAGCTTCATGGAGACGGTTGCGAATGGTCCTCGCCGATACCCCAGGAGCAACAGTGTCCCTAATTTGCTGGGAAGTGGCGGTGCGGTCCCCTACGGCACTGCGTAGGATCCTACGGTCTTGGCGTGCATCCGTGCGTCGCTCCGGTCCGGTCCCAGGTCGACGGGCACGTGCACCTTCCGCCGACCACTGGTGACAACATCGATGTACTGTGGAGACCTCACGCCCCACGTGTTGAGCAATTCGGCGGTACGTCCACCCGGCCTCCCGCATGCCCACTATACGCCCTCGCTCAAAGTCCGTCAACTGCACATACGGTTCACGTCCACACTGTCGCAGCATGCTACCAGTGTTAAAGACTGCGATGGAGCTCCGTATGCCACGGCAAACTGGCTGACACTGACGGTGGCGGTGCACAAATGCTGCGCAGCTAGCGCCATTCGACGGCCAACACCGCGGTTCCTGGTGTGTCCGCTGTGCCGTGCGTGTGATCATTGCTTGTACAGCCCTCTCGCAGTGTCCGGAGCAAGTATGGTGGGTCTGACACACCGGTGTCAATGTGTTCTGTTTTCCATTTCCAGGAGTGTATTTTCAATACAAGTCTTGTCGTCTTTGAAGAGTCATATTGTATGCCCCTGTACTTCATCAGACTCTCATTGATACAAAAATTCTTTCCAGGCTTGTACACCCTCAGAAATCTGTCAAGAAGTAGTGCAGTAACTGGTCTGACCTTCCTCAGTTGTTAACTGCAGAATCAGTAACAAAATCTTCTAAAAGGCATGGTTTCACCGAAAATAGGAGTCTTTATTATTTTTCTCTTTGACCAATTCCCTTGTACAGAAGGTTTCCTCATTTGGGACATGTGGGCCTTCATCTCAGCTTTGTCAACCATTCATCTCTGCTTCACATGTATGGTTGTGTCTGCATGTGTTTTAGCTGCAAATAAATTTGTTTCCTTGACAACCAACCATTCTTCTCTGCTCCACATGTACAGTTGTTTCTGCATGTGTTTTTTCACTACCTCGGAGATACTGTGTCCTATTGTGTGTGTGCCGACTGTAATACCACGTTCAAAGTCACTTAAATCTTGATAACCTGCCATTGTAGCAGCAGTAACTGATCTAACAACTGCGCCAGACACTTGTTGTCTTATATAAGCTTTGCCGACCACGGCACTGCATTCTGCCTGCCTATATGTCTCTGTAAATGAATATGCATGCCTATACAAATTTCTTTTGTGCTTCAGTGTATGTTACTGTTTGTATGGAAATGCTTAAAGTAAAATGTTTCATGTGCTGTTAACTACTGACTGCATTCTATGTTATGGAAATAGTATCCACTGCTTTCCAACATTTGGACAAGATCTCTGTTTGGGATAGTCAATTCCAAAATGCAGCTAAACAGATAATTATGAAAGCAGTTGTGAGAGCTGCTATGGAATACAGAATAAAACACAACAAGGATATAACTATTGGTGTAAGTGAACACTGTTTCAATACACTTTGTCAATGTATATGCTGCCATTAACTAAGCATCATACAACTGAAGTTTCACAGATTCACCTTCCCAAATAAAACCACTATAAATTAATTGAAAAGTTGATAAAAGAAAGGGGGTGGAAGATACATAAAAAAGAGTAAAGTTTTAAGTTTTATGCCCTAGTAATTACTAGGTTGACAAAATTTTGAATACTGTGGGATATTTGTGAATAAAAACAGAAGATAATATTTTTGTTAGTGCAAAACACACACAGTGAAAAATGGCAAGTTGCACTGTTTTTAGAAATCCACGTTAAACTGTACTCCCTGTACAATTGTCTGAGGAAGCAAGTTCAAAGGCCAAATGAAGGCAAGAGTACATCTCCTTTAATAAAGTAAATTCATATATAATGAGACTTGGAGTCCCTCAAGAGTGATGTTCAATCAACTGTTTGCAAGTTCTTTCAAGTGGATGCCACTTTGGTGACTCAGGCACTCTTAACCTACCCCAGTAATCTTACCAGCGAATGTGAACCATGTGCCATTTCTGATGAAGGAATATGCCTTGTAAAGCACTATGGTGTTCAAAACAACTGTCAGGTTGAGAATAATTCTACATATTAGAAGAAATTATAGGAATAGTCAAAGAGTTATTATGTGTGAAGACTCTAATGATGATTTTGAGAGACCCAGTGTTTACTGCAAGCAGCTATAGTTATTGGTGAGTAGCTTCAGTTTATTCCTCACAGTAACAGTCCAGTAACAATGAAGAAACCCATTTTCATATATATCTCACTCCAACCTGGCACAAAATTTAATTTGAAAACTGACTTGCACAATATCATACATTTTCAACCCTGAACAACACCCTTACACAGTATATGAGTAGCTCTGATTTATTCACCACAGTAACATTCCAGTAATAGGAAAAAACCATTATGAAGCATATTTCACCCCAAACTAACACATAATTCAGTTTGAAAATTGGCCTACACAATGTCAGACATGTTTCCTGGGCTAAATAAGTCCCAAACTCAAGAAATGAGTGTTGGAGGCAGATGCAAGAGTCCTGCATTGCTGTCCTGGGCAAGGTCCTATTGGAGGAGGTTTGCCATTGCATACCTGCAACCTGTTTTGAAGTGTTAAATGTGTATATCTGTCACTTGGATGGCTATGATGAGTGCTTGTGCAGTGCAATGTTGTGTCCGCATTGGTATGGATGAATGAAAGAGAGATGATGAAGCATGGTGCCACCACATAGCCTACTCCTTTCAAATAACACTGAGGGGTCTGCCAGGTTTAATGTTTCCATGTGATGTATGGGTCACAATTAACAGTGTTACGAGCACTCACTTCATGAGACACTGTGGAGAGGTTTGGAATTTAACACAGGGCATTGGCACAAAGTCTGCTGATCTGGAGCTGTGCAGCACCAGCTCTACTCCCCTTTCCAACCAAATACAAGTAATAAAATTTTCTTTGACCATCAGGATTCAAACCTGCTACCTCCAAGTTGAGCATTATTAGACAAGTATCCATTAGTGACCTCAGCTGCAGAGCTGAGTACGTTTCCATAATACACAATATACATATTACACCACTTTTAATTGAGTTATTAGGTGAACATAAATTGTGTGGGCACTTGAGATTGATAACTATATTTGTGTTGGTACATATAATTATGGAAATGAAAGAAATGGAGAGGGTGAAACCTAGTGTTATGACTTAGACTGTTACTCTTGTTTAACATCAAAGGGACTTATGATTTAAACATACCCACCCACCAGAATGTTTACAGTTAAAAATATTACATATGTCCTAACTTCATGACAATTTGCACAGAAGTGTAAGATTTAAACCAGAAATTTGGCTTATAAACTAGTGGTTATGACTTGTACATCTCCATCTCTTACCAGCCAAATACGAATGATGAAAGTTCTACCATCATCATTCAAACTAGCTAGAAAGCTGGAATGGAGCAGAAATATGGAAGAATAAGGAATGAGTTTTTCTGTTTACAGCATGACAAATCACTTGGACATTGTAGAAGAAATTGTCCAATAAAGTAATGACTATGAGTCACCATTTTGTATGGTGTTTACTGACTTTAAGAAAGCTTTTGACTCTGTTTCACAAAAAATATGGTAAGAGTACTTGAAAAAGAAATACTAGAATACAGAGAAAGAAAATAAGCTCTTTTTAAAAGCACAGGGTGAGGAAGTGTCTTATCATTGATTTAAAAACCATTATCGAAGCGGGATGAAGTTATTAGGGAAGCCAAGGCAAACGCAGATCAGGATTGCCAGATTGAGGTTTACGCACCATTTGTAAGGTGACTCTTACGTGAGGAAGACATTTTTACCAGTTTTAATAAATTATTATCTCTTATTGGTATATTCACGATAGTTAGGAAGTGCTGTAGCCCGTAGACAGCCATGAGTCGGAGAGCATTTCCCATGCTGGCTGGCTAGGTGAAGAAGCGACCATATGTCACACGTAGTGGGGTGGGGCTCAGCGCTGGACTGTAGCAACAAGCATCAGCCTGGGAAATATACATGATGGGAAGTACCGCCATCTTGGCACCAAAATCACCGATTTTGTTTATTTATATTTAATAATTAAAGTCATTTATGACAACATGAATACTAGGAGGAGCCTTTGGATGTTTGAAACTATTTATCATAATTTTGCCTCATTAAAATTCACACCCATTCATTAACAAACGCATATCTTAGTAAGTACGAACTTGATCGGAAATCCACGAACTGTGACAAAACTAGTAAGAGATACAGACTGCGCGCCAAAGTTGGCAGTCAGCGTTAAGATCTCTTCCTGTCTTGTGTGATGGTAGCCATGCTCTCGGTTATGAGTAGTTTGTGACATGAGTGTTTCATTATTGATCTAATAGGAATGAAAGTGATAGTACAGCATTCTGACTGTTAATTTTGAGTAAACAGATACCCCAAGGTTGATCGACAGCAATTTTAGATAATTAGCTTCCACTGACAGAGACATCCAATGCACCAGCGAAGAATCTGCATGGGACGACATTCACGAGAGCTGCACCGCGCACAGGTAGGAGGAAATCCAACGACATGACCCACCAAGGCAGATCAAGGAAGGTCGGACTTACACTCGCAAATTCCCGGTGGAAATGCTGACCAGGTATACTGTACGTCACATGCACCACCCTCTATGGACTCGCGGCTAAGCTGAGTAATAACACTATCAGTTTAAAAGTGAGGGGATCTTGCCCATTCCCCTTGAATGCAAAAGCAGTATTTCAACCAGTGAACCAGTTAACTAGGTTACTGAAACAGGCTTGTGCAAGGTTGCTCGATTTTACTAACACTATTTCATGTATGCAAAGCATTGAATTAGGAAGAAAAGAAGTACATATCAATGGATCTTATCCAAATCACTTTTAATGTGAAGATTATGTTGTTTTGTATACTTCAACATGGAAAACTTCAACTAGATTAACTCAATATAGCCTGGTAAATGGGAGAGTAAAATTAAAAATCAACTATATTATGCCAAAGATGATGTACAATCAGTAATCTGAAAGGAGGGTACCAAATTTTAGTAATGATGTTACTTAATCAGTTCTATATCCACTAAATCAGTGGAGGCAAACCTGATCAAATGGGGCCTTACAAATGGATATGATGACAGATGTGATTGTGATAAATATCAGGATATGGAACATCTTCTGACTTGTCGTAACTGTCCAATAAATGTGCCCTGAATGAATTGCGGCAGGGAAGCAAGGAAGCATTGGATGTAGCATGTAATCCTATTTTGGGCTGGAAAACTTTGAACTCTGGGTACTAAAAAGCAAAAAGTGTACAACTCAGATAGCATCCTCTTTGTTTAGTTATCCACATCCCTACTCTTTCTTGACTTAATAAACAGCCATTATATTTTAAGCTAAGTAACAAATACAGAGTGTAATGAAACAGCCATAGATTTTATATATGTCATACGCAGTCTTTGGTGTATTACTGAACACAGTGGATCAACTATTATGCTATCAGACAATATTTGGATAAAAAAGTTGGTATGCTATTTAACTTGCATTACAATTTGGAATTTCATGCACACTCATTTCCAGTCTGTTAAAACAAAAATTTCAAATCTAGAAAGATGGGAATTTACTCATGTAACACAGCTTTTGTATGAAATATGGAAGCTTTAAGAAATTTTGCATAAAAAAATGGAATTGATTAACAAAACAAACAATGCCAAACAGTTACTGTAAAATTTATTGTTACATTTAAGTTTTTGTGAATATATAATTATTCATTATAACTTTAGACATGTATTACTACTGATAGCAAACATGTCACAATGGATTATCACATTTTTGTATAGGGGCCAGAACACGGCCAGGCTGGCAGTTGATGTAGAACCAGTTGTCAAAATGCAGTAACTATTAAAAGTTTGAAACAAAAAAATTTACAAATTATTTATCCAGACAGTAAAACATGTATGGAAATGAGTTTGGGAATTGGGACAATACAACATTACATTAGATAAAGTCAGTATTTCATTCCATAATTTGAAAATCAGACCTGGACCTCTCACTAAAAACTGAGCCACTTTCATCAGATAAGTATTCTTTAAAAAGTCAATATATATGTGCATGAACTCTGTCAGCTTTGCATAGAGAAGGTGAATGTCAGGATCCTTTGAGAGGGCACAACTATTTCCTGTGCCATCTTCTCTCAATCTGAGTTTGTGCATTGTGTTTAATGACCAAGTCAATGATGAGACAGTAAAACTTACTCTTTCTTACTTTTTTCGTTGCATATAGAGAACCTCATTGCTTGCCATATGAAAATTTTACTGTGAATGTCTGACTGTTTCTCAACTCATGCACTCTCATATCCATTTTGCGTAATGCTTTAAAGTAAATGATGAAAGGTACTTTTAATAGTATGTCAAGAATAACTGCAACACAAAAAACTGACTAATGAACGCTGATCTCAAGGAAGTGGAAATGAAAGCAGCATGAATATGACATTAGTATGTGAATACACATGAGAAATACTTAAAAAGGGAATTCCGAGATTTTAAATCAATTTTTGTTATTACTCTGTCTTTTTGCATGTTATCTTGTGGTTGTTAACAACTGATTGCCAGCTATTAATTAATTTAGATAGGGTGATTGCACTGATTGTGTGAAGCCATCTACAGCTCTCAATGTGTGATTGACAATCAAATTTCCTGACAGATTACAGTTTTATTTTTGGCTAATACTTTTTTAAAAAAGATGTATTTTATAGGTCTTCAGTGTTTCTTAGTTTTGTTTTTGATCACCAAAAGTGCCTATATTAGGACTGACTCCAATTGACACAAACCCATTTGTTTAAATTTTTATGATGTAAACATTTACTGTGATGTGTATGATAAATTTAATATTCTTAAGACAAAATGGGGAAGAAAAGGAAGATTTCAGAAGAAAACAGCTTCATCTACAATTTTACTCTTTGGCAAGAAAAGTTAAAAATTCCATTTTGTGTTATTTTGTCTCAGAAGTAAAATAAATCTGTAAAGGTATTATTATGTTGTAGATTTAGAATTTTTCTCTATCAAAATGACATTTTAACTCATCCAGGATTTATATGTGTGTGGTTAATTAAATTTTGCTTTCATTGCATTTGACTAAAAAAGTGCATCTACATCTTACAAGTTTTCCCAATTAGTTTTTTTTTCACAATAATAGCTTTATTTTGACTTACCAATTAGGCACACAAGATGTGCAAGTATGTAAACATCTACTGCTAGTATATAAATACCTCTACATATGAATTATGTTATTAATGTCTTTCTTAAATTGTAATACCATGAAATGTCCAAGATCCTTGTAAAAGTGATCTATGGATGAATAAAACAACTACAGCACTCTTTTTGGATGAGGATTAGTGAAGAATGCAACTCATACTGTATATCCGTCCAATAATATTTCCACCTTGCCCTAGACAGGGTAGAGATTAAACTTTCCTTTGGTTGAAAATAAATCAAAATCAGCCTGAAAAATATTTAATACAACTTTTATTTTAGTGCTATTTTCTATTCAGAATGAAGGGTTAGTTACTTCTTCTCTTCCTTCACACATGAAACTTGAAGACAGATTTTACCAACTGAATAATCTTAGCACACCTTACAGCTGGACCCATTTGTCCAGTATCTTTCTTCTAGCTTCCAAAAGGCAGAGAAGCCCTCCTACTTATGAAAGGTGTTTTACATTCATGAGCAATCAAATTGGAGATAGATGTTGAGTAAGAGAAAAAGCACTCCTGTCTCTACAGTGAATGGAATCATCTGGCATGTCACATATATGCGATGTTATCAGACTAATGTTATAATGTCTTTATTACAGTCTATTGTCACACTTTATCACAATAACAACCAGTTTTGTTCAGTTATGGGACACAGTTATGGGTTGACCTAAAAATTTTTGGAAATTTGTGGTGAGTTTCTATGGGACCAAACTGCTGAGGTCATTGGTCCCTAGGCTTACACACTACTTGATCTAACTTAAACTAACTTACACTTAGGACAACACACACAACTGTGCCCAAGGGAGGACTTGAACCTCCAATGGGGAAGCCGCACAGACCGTGGCAAGGTGCCTCAGACCGTGTGGCTGCCCTAAGTGACTTATGGATGTTGTGCACAGCTCCTGAAACTTACCGGTTGTCTGTCTCCTATTAGTCAAAAGATGTTTGCCAACTGAACAAAACTATCATTGTGGTAAATGTGTAGTAGTAGACAGTTATAAAAACAAATACCGGGTGATCAAAAAGTCAGTGTAAATTTGAAAACTGAATAAATCACGGAATAATGTAGATAGAGAGGTACAAATTGACGCACATGCTTGGGATGACATGGGGTTTTATTAGAACCAAAAAAATACAAAAGTTCAAAAAATGTCCGACAGATGGCGCTTCATCTGATCGGAATAGCAATAATTAGCTAAACAAAGTAAGACAAGCCAAAGATGATATTCTTTACAGGAAATGCTCAATATGTCCACTATCATTCCTCAACAATAGCTGTAGTCGAGGAATAGTGTTGTGAACAGCACTGTAAAGCATGTCCAGAGTTATGGTGAGGCATTGGCATCGGATGTTGTCTTTCAGCATCCCTAGAGATGTCAGTCAATCACGATACACTTGCGACTTCAGGTAACCCCAAAGCCGATAATCGCACGGACTGAGGTCTGGGGTCCTGAGAGGCCAAGCATGACAAAAGTGGCGGCTGAGCACACGATCATCACCAAACAACGCACGCAAGCGATCTTTCATGCATCTAGCAATATGGGGTGGAGCGCCATCCTGCACAAACATCGTACGTTACAGCAGTTGTTTATCAGCCAGGCTGGGGATGATGCAATTCTGTAACATATCGGTGTACCTCTCACCCATCACAGTAGCAGTTACAAAACCAGAATCACACATTTCCTCGAAGAAAAAAGGCCCGATAATGGTAGATGTGGTAAATCCAACCCATTCTGTGACTTTGTCGTCGTGCAATGGAGTTTCCACGACAGTTCTAGGATTTTCAGTAGCCCAAATTCTGCAGTTGTGGGCGTTGACAGACCCTCGGAGCGTAAAATGAGCTTCGTTGGTACACAACATGTTACTCAACCAATTGTCATCTTCCGCCATCTTTTGAAACGCCCACACTGCAAATGCCCTCCGCTTTACTAAATCACCAGGTAATAGTTCATGATGCCGATGGATCTTGTACGGATAGCATCGGAGCGTACGTCTAAGTGCCAACCAAACAATAGTGTATGGAATGCCGATGCGACGTGCGACTGCACGAGCGCCGTGCATAGATGAACCAGCTGCAGTCTCCATTTCTTCCTGAACTGTCTCAGCAGCTTTACGCCTTGTGCTCGTCTAAACAACCTGTGGCTTCATACTTCGAAATCAATCTCGCCACAGCGGCGTTTGTCAACGGACCTTTACCCATTCAAATCCCCTTCCTATGGCGATAGGATCATAACGCTAAACTAGCACATTCCCCATTCTGATAATACAGCTTCACTAAAAGCGCCTTTTCAGGTAATGTCAACATGCTGCGACTGCTGGCGCATCTGGTTCTCTCTCTTTTTTTTTCCTTTATTGTTATTTTCAACACCTTGTACAAAGGTGGGCTGTCAGCAGCATAATACGCTGCTCTTCAGCCGAGAGTGATACAATAAAACATAATGGAGGCACGGATGACATAAGACAAATGGCGGGTAAAAAACTGTAGACACTGAAAAACAATATATACGAAGCCGTTCACGCTGGACAAGAAAAAACACTAAAACCTGTGGACACGACGCACACAACATGGACGACTGCGAAGCCACAGGTGAACAGTGGTGGCTTGACGGCGAAAGAACACCAAACACAAAACGAAGGCACACACACTAGACACTGATGGCGATGATCTCCAGTGCGCGAATGTCCACTGAGCTTGTACAAGTCGAGGAGCTGCCAAGAGAGGACCAAGGGGGGAGGAGGGGTGGGAGAGGGTGAGGGGAGAGCAGAGATGCCACGGGCAGGGGAGATAGGGGGAAGGAAGGAAGGGAGGAAGGGGGAGGGGAAGCCCGCGGGAAGAGGGGTGGAGGAAGGGGGATGGGGGGAAAAGGAGAGAGAAGGGAGGGAGGGTGCCCAGAGGGTGCCCAAAGGAAATGACACAGGAAGTGGGAGGGGAGGATCAAAGTTGATAGGAGGGGTAGATGGAGGGGAGGAGGACATCATCAGGGAGGGGGAGCTGGCGGAAGCCACCTTGGGAGAGGGTAAGGAGGGTGGAGAGATGGAGACTGGGTGGGACGTGGGAATACAGGCACGGCAGCGGGCGGGGGTGGGAGAGGATGGGTGAGACAAGTGGGTGAGGAGGATCGAGTTTACGAGAGGTGTACAGGATCCGTATCCTTTCAAGGAAAAGGAGGAGGTGGGGGAACGGAATGAGGTCATACAGGATCCGCGTGGGGGCGCGGAGACGGATGCGATAGGCGAGGCGGAGAACATGGAGTTCAAGGATCTGAAGGGATTTATAAAAGGTAGGGGGGGGGGGGCGGCGATCCAGGCCAGATGGGCGTAACAAAGGATAGGGTGGATGAGGGATTTATAGGTGTGGAGTATGGTGGAGGGGTCCAGACCCCACGTACGGCCTGAAAGGAGCTTGAGGAGACGGAGTCGGGAGCGTGCCTTGGCTTGGATTGTCTGGAGATGGGGGGGTCCAGGAGATGCGACGGTCGAGGATGACGCCAAGGTACTTAAGGGTGGGGGTGAGGGCGATAGGACGGCCATAGATGGTTAGATAGAAATCGAGGTGGCGGAAGGAAGGGGTGGTTTAGCCTACAATGATCGCCTGTGGTTCTCTCTCTCATTACAGCTCTTTTTATACACGATTGTCATGTGCAGTCACTGACGTTTTTCTGTCCAGCGCCATCTGTCGGACATTTTGTGAACTTTGTTTTGTTTTTGGTTCTAATAAAACCCCATGTCATTCCAAGCATGTGTGTCAATTTTTACCTCTCTATCTACATTATTCCGTGGTTTATTAAGTTTTCAAATTTGTACTGACTTTTTGATCACCCAGTATAAAAATTCAGAATGGACTAGATCAGGGATGGCCAAGAACTTGGCATGTGATCAGGACTTCGCTCTCTGTGCCATAAACCTCTCACTTCGCTGCACACTTCCCCACTACCATGCCACTCTGTCAGAGTGTGAGGAGGGGAAGAGGACGAAACTGCCGGCCGGCCTGTGTGGCCGTGCGGTTAAAGGCGCTTCAGTCTGGAACCGCGTGACCGCTACGGTAGCAGGTTCGAATCCTGCCTCGGGCATCTATGTGTGTGATGTCCTTAGGTTAGTTAGGTTTAATTAGTTCTAAGTTCTAGGCGACTGATGACCTCAGAAGTTAAGTCGCATAGTGCTCAGGGCCATTTTGAACGAAACTGCCAAAGCACTGCATTTTAATGGAAATCCAGTAGCACTGCATACGACTTGGATTCATACTTCATATTTCTCAACAACTTAAATCACAAACAACACAAATTTTCAGTATTATTTAATTATTTTTGGCGCATAATAGAATTTTTATCTGGTACAAACTGTCGACGTACAGACAGAACAAATAATTTCATAGATTTTCGTGCTCATGTAGCTATGTAACCATGAACTATTTAGTTTTATAATCGAGAAAGCCCTTTACGCACACATGTTGATCAAAATATTTTATCACGTTTGTAACATTATCATGGAAACGTGGGATTTCTTCCTCAGGAAAACAACTCCTGGTCAATTTCAACCTAAAAGAATTTGTCTATTAAACGGGAATCACATTGCAGATCAATCAGTTCCATCTGCACATGAACAAGGGTGCTTTCAACTGAAACAGCAAAAGGACTCGAAAACAGCTCGACAACAGATCCAAGATCGGCAGTGTCCTCAGAACATCTAGAAAACTACCCTCGTAATTCTTTCACGGCCACAACGACTTCTTCGATACTCGCGTTACCTAAAAACGCAAATGATCTTAGGAAATAAACGGTCTTTTTCCTTCACAAACTCAACAATACCGGTAGTGGGTTTTAAAACGAAAAATCGTTCCAGGCATGCCCCTTGATCTGACCAACGTACTTTTCAGTAATATATAGTCTCCATACTCTTCGTTCATTTCCATCGAAAACTGTTACACCTAACAGTGTAATAACACATGCAACTTCAGAAAACTTAATGTTCGTACAACAAATTTCATCACTTGCTCCATGCCCGCAAATTTAGCACACATGCTTCTTGGTGTAGGCTACCGGTAGAGAACAAGGAATCTTGCCTATCTGTCACAGGAAGTTCTTGCTCTTTCATAGTCAACTACATCTTTCAATTCTTTGTGCATGTTATTGTAATGTCGTTCAAAAGAAAATTTGTGGAACTCGTTGAGTACCGATATGCGACTGTATATCGCCTACGGTAACAGATATTGAGAAATCTTATCCTTCTCGTCTGTCATCCTGATTAATTATTAAAGGGTTGTGGCGATAGACCGCCAGGCTATCTCGGTTTGCACACTATGTGATCAAAAGTATCCGGACACCCCCTATTGGGTGCTTTGTGCTGCCACCTACTGCCAGGTACTCCGTTTATTTTATTTATTTAGCATCCGTGTCATCGTACAAGCAATAGTGGACTTGTCATACATAGAAATTAACAATATAGAATATACAAAATGAAATTGTCTACAATTGGATTTGTCATACACAGAAATTAAAATATAGAATTTACAAAATGAAATTGTCTATAATAAATGACAGTAAACTTACAGTCTTTTTTCTACATAAATGATTTATAGTAATTTGTTTCTCAGTAACAATATATAACTAGTGTACTATAGATGATAAAGTATAATAAAAGCTGAAAACCAAGATAGAAAATTTTGGAGCTTAGTGTGTAAAGTCATTTTCTTGGTCTTCAAGATATTCATTTATTGAGTAGCAACATTTATCAATTAAAAATTTTCTAAGTTCCAATTTAAAATTTGTATTGTCCTTTAAATCTTTAATGCACTGAGGCAGCGCATTATAGAGCTTAATGCCCATGTGGCTTACATGCTTCTGAGTTCGTGTTCTTCCTACTTGTTCTATGTGGAGATCATTCTTGTTCCTTGTGTTATAGTTGTGACAGTCTGCATTTGTGTGGAAATTGCTTAGATTAGCTTTGGTTAAGAGCACACATTTAAGTATATAGACTGATGGCAGAGTAAGTATTCCTAACTATTTGAAAAGAGGTCTGCAGTGAGCTTGTGTCTGACTGCAGGTAATTATTCGAACGGCCCGTTTTTGTATAATAAAAATGTCTTTCAAGTTAGATTTTGAGCTGGCCCAGAACACTCCGTATCAGGGAACTCAGTAGCAGTGGCCCACTAGGCCAACACCACCTTGACTAGGCACGGGCCTAGAAGCGGCACCTTAAGGGGGACGGCGTTTTTTGCTCTGTACTCATTTGAAACTTTTACGTTTTAAAATATTTGCACTTACAAACGACAAAAATTCTTAATATTGTTAAACAACTTGCTAGTTTAACCAAGCCTTAAAAACGAAATTCGACAATACAAGCTAGGAAGTATACATAGTTTACTTGGTGACTGAACGGAAATTTAACATTGGGTTTCTGTCTGGTATCGTCTTACCGATTGTTCAAAATATTTTGAAGTAAGCTGTCAGGACGGCAATCTACAATACAATGTTTGAAACGTTATTATTCCGAGCACGTTGTCGGTTTCTACTTACCCATACCATATTTTTCCCGTGAAAATACCGGGACCCCTAAAAAGCTGTGATAAACTAATCAGAAGTTTCTTAAATACTGTAACATGTGTGGGCCTCAGTATGTAAAACCTGACTCTACTTAAATTTCTTGTAGAAATTGCGGGGAAGTATCAAGTCAACTCTCCATTACTGTAATTAATGTGAAAGCGCTGTCGTCTCCGATATCTGAACTTTGATTTAATGACGCCCGTTAAACAAAACATGTTGATACTGGGAATGTTTTACATTTTTAAACACATGTTTATACGAAAAGAACATAAGCAAAATATCTAATAATACGTGAAATACACTTCACAACAGTTTAAAAAATTTATTTATTTATTTAGTTACTTTTTTTGACGAAAAAAGAAGAAACCAAATTTCGTTTGTCTCATTTATTGTGCTGCAGCCCGCACGATTCAAAGTTCCCACTCTGTGCAATCGAATAGTAGCTGGCATTGCAAATTTTATATTCTTAACCAAGCTTTTTATTCTTCGAGGAAAGGTTATTTTTATTTTATGTTGGAACAAAATGTGCATTTGCTTGTAGACATAATAGCAGTGTTCACACAAATGACAACACACAACATCAACTGCCAACAAGACTACTTAAACTTTGTAGTCCGTCTTCTCTGCCCACAGAAACCGCTAAAATGTTAGAAGAATAAGTGGGATAAGAGTCGATCCAGCACACCTCACTGAAAGAAATTGAAAAAAATTGTTTGCTTTTTAAATTAGAAAGACAGTGTCAAGAACATTCAAAACATATTTGCGTCACAGCTAAAATTCGGGCGACGCGGGAAATAGAACAGTTAACGCAGAACAGGGAATCAGCGATCATAAAGCGGTTACTGCATCGATGATTTCAGACGTAAATAGAAATATTAAAAAAGGCAGGAAGATTTTTCTGTTTAGCAAAAGTGACAAAAAGCAGATTTCAGAGTACCTGAAGGCGCAACACAAAAGTTTTGTCTCAAGTACAGATAGTATTGAGGATCAGTAGACAAAGTTCAAAACCATCGTACAATATGTGTTAGATGAGTATGTGCCAAGCAAGATCGCAAGGGATGGAAAAGAGCCACCGTGGTACAACAACCGAGTTAGAAAACTGCTGCGGAAGCAAAGGGAACTTCACAGCAAACATAAACATAGCCAAAGCCTTGCAGACAAACAAAAATTACGCGAAGCGAAATGTAGTGCGAGGAGGGCTATGCGAGAGGCGTTCAATGAATTCGAAAGTAAAGTTCTATGTACTGACTTGGCAGAAAATACTAAGAAATTTTGGTCTTATGTCAAAGCGGTAGGTGGATCAAAACAAAATGTACAGACACTCTGTGACCAAAATGGTACTGAAACAGAGGATGACAGACTGAAGGCCGAAATACTAAATGTCTTTTTCCAAAGCTGTTTCACAGAGGAAGACTGCACCGTAGTTCCTTCTCTAGATTGTCGCACAGATGACAAAATGGTAGATATTGAAATAGACGACAGAGGGGTAGAGAATCAATTAAAATCGCTGAAAAGAGGAAAGGGCGCTGGACCTGATGGGATACCAGTTCGATTTTACACAGAGTACACAAAGGAACTTGCCCCCCTTCTTGCAGCGGTGTACCGTAGGTCCCTAGAAGAGCGTAGCGTTCCATAGAATTGGAAAACGGCACAGGTCATCCCCGTTTTCAAGAAGGGACGTCGAACAGATGTGCAGAACTATAGCCCCATATCTCTAACGTCTATCAGTTGTAGAATTTTGGAACACGTATTATGTTCGAGTATAATGACTTTTCTGGAGACTAGAAATCTACTCTGTAGGAATCAGCATGGGTTTCGAAAAAGACGATCGTGTGAAACCCAGCTCGCGCTATTTGTCCACGAGACTCAGAGGGCCATAGACACGGGTTTCCAGGTAGATACCGTGTTTCTTGACTTCCGCAAGGCATTCGATACAGTTCCCCACAGTCGTTTAATGAACAAAGTAAGAGCATATGGACTATCAGACCAATTGTGTGATTAGATTGAAGAGTTCCTAGATAACAGAACGCAGCATGTCATTCTCAATGGAGAGACGTATTCCGAAGTAAGAGTGATTTCAGGTGTGCCGGCGCAGGGGAGTGTCGTAGGACCGTTGCTATTCACATTATACATAAATGACCTTGTGGATGACATCGGAAGTTCACTGAGGCTTTTGCAGATGATGCTGTGGTATATCGAGAGGTTATAACAATGGAAAATTGTACTGAAATGCAGGAGGATCTGCAACGAATTGACGCATGGTGCAGGGAATGGCAATTGAATCTCAATGTAGACAAGTGTAATGTGCTGCGAATACATAGAAAGAAAGATCCCTTATCATTTAGCTACAATACAGCAGGTCAGCAACTGGAAGCAGTTAATTCCATAAATTATCTGGGAGTACGCATTAGGAGTGATTTAAAATGGAATGATCATATAAAGCTGATCGTCGATAAAGCAGATGTCAGATTGAGATTCATTGGAAGAATCCTAAGGAAATGCAATCCGAAAACAAAGGAAGTACCGACAATCCTTCTTTCCACGAACAATACGAGACTGGAATAGAAGGGAGAACCGTTAGAGGTACTCAAGGTACCCTCCGCCACACACCGTCAGGTGGCTTGCGGAGTATGGATGTAGATGTAGATGTAGAAGCCAAAAAAGGGACTGTCACGTTTTCTTTACGAGACGATTTACAGCTGGCAGGTGTGCTTCTACTGTTCACTGACAACAGAGAAACAGGCGACAATGAAATTAAATTATTCTGCAAGGTCGTTCTTTCATAGCACAGTTACGTCGAGTAATTCGAGTTCGTCGGTTCATCACTCCGTGTTTAAAGGAAAAATCTTTGTGCTCGTGTGCCGTGTTTAAAGTAAAAAGCTTTGTGCTCATGTGCAGTGTAGTACGATTGGAACTGGATACAGTCTGTCTTTCTTTCTTTCCTTTTACAATTTTCTTTTTTTGACTGTTGGTTGACAATTTTGTAAGTGCCTCAACATGAGTAACAGTGAAAAAAACAAACGTGCGAAATTAAGTGTGGCGGCATTTCGGAAATTATCGAAGGTAAGGCGAGAACGAGGAGCCAATCTTCTAAAAACGCTTGGCAGAATAGATAAATTTTTCGCAAAAAATGTTGCTGGTTCGACTTCAAGTAGTACGGATGACATTTCTGGCACTGCAGCTGTTGCAAAAGAAGTAAATACAGACGAAACAAAAGTTAAAATGAAGAAAAGCAAATTTACCCTGATTTCAAGTTTCACAAAAAACTAAGTGTCGAGTCAGACATTACAAAAAGAAATAACCTCGTTAGTGATGATCCTGCAGAATGGTGTGTCAATGAATCAACAATCGACATTCTCTTACAATCTGGCATTAATCAAAATTGTAACGGTAAAAATGTTTGAACAAAAATGTATTTTACCGTAAACTTTTAAATGGTGAATCAACTTTGTGTGATTTTCTAGTATACTCCTGTAGCACCGGTGCTGTTTTTCGCGCACCATGTAAATTGTTCGGAGGCAAGGCCGCGATTGCTACTAATGGTATTGCGGATTGGAAAAATATTTCTAGTATTTTATCTCATCATGAGAATTCACTTGAACACAAAAATACTGAGTTAGCACTCTTAACAAGAGAACAGTCACTAGGAACAATAGATAACCATTTCGAGTCATATGTTGAGACAGAAAAAATGTACTGGCGCAGTGTGTTGAAAAGGGTGTTTGCAGTAGTGAAGAAGCTTACAAGTCGTGAACTTCCCCTACGTGGGCACGTTGAAAGATTCCATTCATTACATAATGGTCAATTTATGATGTCTCTTGAACTTATAGCTGAGATTGATCCTTTTCTCGCAGAGCACATTGAACGATATGGAAATCCAGTTATCTTTCTTCACCAATCTGTGATGAAATAATAGAGCTTCTTTCTGAACGAATAAAAAGAATTATAAGTGAAATAGAACAGGCCAAATATTTCTCTATAATAGTAGATTCTACTGCGGTCATTTCACATATTGACCAATTATCTTTTATATTAGAATATGAGAACGAGAATGGTGAACCTGTTGAATGTTTTCTTCTGTTTTTACCAAACCTGGAACAAAAGTCCGAAAACTTAGCTGAGGCCGTACTAAAAGTCCTGTCTACAAATTCCATTGATTTTACTGACTGCAGAGGCCAGTCATATGACAACGCAAGCAATATGTCAAGAACCTACATTGGTTTACAGGCATGCATTAAAGAACGAAATTCGAAAGCGCATTATGTGCGTTGTGCAGCACGTTCTTTGAATTTAGTCGGCACTAGTGCTGCAAGCTGTTGTCGGGAAGCATGTTCTTTTTTCAATGTAGTTCAAAACCTTTATAATTTTTTCTCTGCTTCTACACAGCGCTGGGATAACTTCTTTCTTTCATGAGAGCGGAAGCGTGTGTAACTCTATATGGAAACTGGGAGGGCGTTATCAATGCCCTCACACATATTGCCTATAATACGTTTGAAAAATCACTTGTGCGAAATGAGGCTTCAGCTTTATTGAATCAACTCAGCAGACTAGAAACATTATTCATGATGACAGTTTGGAAGGACATATTCCAGAGATTTAATAGTGCAAATCTGAAATTACAAAGTGTAAATATTGATACTAAAATATTGCATGACTTATATAAATCACTTGTAGGATTTATTGCGTCTATTTGTGGCATGTTTGACTATTGTGAAAATAAATCCATGGAGATTGTGACAGATACAGATGATTACACCTATAAAAGATCACGAAAACGCAAACTTCATGATGACGAAGAAGCGGACTCCGAAGAAGTTTTTCTGACCAGAAGGAAAAAATTTAGAAACGAAACATTTCTCCCAGTACTCGACATCCTGTACACAGAATTAGTGAGGAGGAAGGAAAGCTATAGAACACTGTTGGACTCCTTCACAGTTTTCAGTAACTTTAAGAACAGTTCACCTGACGATATTGCTGATCGTGCAGCAAAACTCCAAGCGTCACATGACACGGATTTAGATCTTTCCTTCCCTACTGAATGCGTACATTTCGCGGAACTTTAGAAATTTTCTGAGATTAGTGATATGCCAGTCGAAACGAGTAAATTTTTACGAAAAGAGAGGTCACCGTCCGTATTTCCGAATGTTGACATTGCTCTTAGAATATTTCTATGTATGGCACTTACAAATTGTTCAGTAGAACGCTCGTTTTCGGCTCTTAAAAAACTGAAATTGTACCTAGGTTCTTTGCTGTCTGAGGAGAGATTGTACGCCTTGTCCATACTTCACATCGAAGCCGGCCTTCTAACCTATAACCGTCTGAACTATGGAGATATGATCAACGAGTTTTCTGCCGTCAAAGCCAGACGCAAACTTTGCTGACCGGTGAGTTTGTATTTATTTATATTAGTTTTTAAAATGTAAGTTTGTAATATGATTTTTATTATAGCTTAGAGCACATTCATTGGATTTACAAACTACATATTACCTGTTTATTTTACAATTGCCGATGGCACAACGCAGAATTAAACCTCGTTTACGTGCACACGTGACCGAAGGTGCCCGACAATACATAACAATACCCAAATTACCCACGCCGCTCGGCGCTGTACAGTCAAGTCATACTGATACTGTAGTATGTTACAACTGATGCTTATTCTTGGCGTCTGCTGAAATGTATAGTTATCGCGGAAATATACGTTATCGGAGAGTACGCTCAGATGAAAAAGTGTTAATAAATAACGTAGTTCAGTTCTGTCAATAAATACTTAAAAGCTTTGCTAATACCGTTAGAAACAGCTATAGTGAGAGCAGTAGCTGCTGTAGAAAACTGTTCAGCCCTTACATGGATTAAAGGTTTGTGTACAATTATTATGCAGCACCTAGCTACACAGACCCTAATGCTTTACACACTAACTACACTCCTGGAAATGGAAAAAAGAACACATTGACACCGGTGTGTCAGACCCACCATACTTGCTCCGGACACTGCGAGAGGGCTGTACAAGCAATGATCACACGCACGGCACAGCGGACACACCAGGAACCGCGGTGTTGGCCGTCGAATGGCGCTAGCTGCGCAGCATTTGTGCACCGCCGCCGTCAGTGTCAGCCAGTTTGCCGTGGCATACGGAGCTCCATCGCAGTCTTTAACACTGGTAGCATGCCGCGACAGCGTGGACGTGAACCGTATGTGCAGTTGACGGACTTTGAGCGAGGGCGTATAGTGGGCATGCGGGAGGCCGGGTGGACGTACCGCCGAATTGCTCAACACGTGGGGCGTGAGGTCTCCACAGTACATCGATGTTGTCGCCAGTGGTCGGCGGAAGGTGCACGTGCCCGTCGACCTGGGACCGGACTGCAGCGACGCACGGATGCACGCCAAGACCGTAGGATCCTACGCAGTGCCGTAGGGGACCGCACCGCCACTTCCCAGCAAATTAGGGACACTGTTGCTCCTGGGGTATCGGCGAGGACCATTCGCAACCGTCTCCATGAAGCTGGGCTACGGTCCCGCACACCGTTAGGCCGTCTTCCGCTCACGCCCCAACATCGTGCAGCCCGCCTCCGGTGGTGTCGCGATAGGCGTGAATGGAGGGACGAATGGAGACGTGTCGTCTTCAGCGATGAGAGTCGCTTCTGCCTTGGTGCCAATGATGGTCGTATGCGTGTTTGGCGCCGTGCAGGTGAGCGCCACAATCAGGACTGCATACGACCGAGGCACACAGGGCCAACACCCGGCATCATGGTGTGGGGAGCGATCTCCTACACTGGCCGTACACCACTGGTGATCGTCGAGGGGACACTGAATAGTGCACGGTACATCCAAACCGTCATCGAACCCATCGTTCTACCATTCCTAGACCGGCAAGGGAACTTGCTGTTCCAACAGGACAATGCACGTCCGCATGTATCCCGTGCCACCCAACGTGCTCTAGAAGGTGTAAGTCAACTACCCTGGCCAGCAAGATCTCCGGATCTGTCCCCCATTGAGCATGTTTGGGACTGGATGAAGCGTCGTCTCACGCGGTCTGCACGTCCAGCACGAACGCTGGTCCAACTGAGGCGCCAGGTGGAAATGGCATGGCAAGCCGTTCCACAGGACTACATCCAGCATCTCTACGATCGTCTCCATGGGAGAATAGCAGCCTGCATTGCTGCCATAGGTGGATATACACTGTACTAGTGCCGACATTGTGCATGCTCTGTTGCCTGTGTCTATGTGCCTGTGGTTCTGTCAGTGTGATCATGTGATGTATCTGACTCCAGGAATGTGTCAATAAAGTTTCCCCTTCCTGGGACAATGAATTCACGGTGTTCTTATTTCAATTTCCAGGAGTGTATTAGATTATAAATCAAATTTTTGGTTTTTTCACACTAGTCTGTAAAATTATCTAATAGCAAATCCAGTTCTGTGTTTATTCGTCTGTATTTAGCAATTAGTTCGAGCACCGAAATCTCTATTTCTTTTTCATTTCTTACGCTTTCCTATAGATTCACGTATTAATACCGAACGTGTTTTTTTTAATCTGCTACACATTCAAGTTATTCGATCGTAAAACGACAGTTTAATTTTAATTTTGAACGCATCTATGTAAAAGTATGTATTAATTTCTAATTTATGACACGTTTGCTTTAATTTTTAGATCGTAAAACACCTTTTATATTTTCATTTTGAACGGTTCCGTTTAAAAGAACATATTAAAAGTGAATTTATAACAAAAATCCGTTGTCTCCTAAACGCTCTGCTGAATTTTTAGGCCATAAAAGAAAAGTTATTTTCCTTGTGTATGTTTCTGTAGTCTTTCGACAAAAGAATGTGTTCACACAATGCAGTTCTAAGTTTGTTTTATCCGCTGCCGTACACCAAGTACAGTTCAGGAACCATATTACAGTTTAATTGAGCTCGACTCGACCGCTGACGTGTCCTTCAGAACAACGAAAAGCAGAGTACGGAAACAGCTCACAGCGCTCCCAGCCAAAACGGCAATTGTGAAGTGATCGGGTAATAGTTATTATTTAAAACATGTTTTTTTTTGTGAGAAGCGCATTTAACATGGTGTGCCTATGGACGCAAAATTTTTAAATCCTCCGCTGTTCGAGCGACTGCTCATAAGCCACACATCACGCCGGTAAATGCCAAACGACGCCTCGCTTGAACGACTGAACAATGGAAAAACGTTGTGTGGAGTGACGAATCACGGTACACAATGTGGCGATCCGATGGCAGGGTGTGGGTATGGCGAATGCCCTGTGAACGACATCTGCCAGCGTGTGTAGTGCCAACAGCAAAATTCGAAGGCGGTTGTGTTATGGTGTGGTCAGCCGAGCGGTCTAAGGCGCTGCAGTCATGGACTGGCGGAGGTTCGAGTCCTCCGTCGGGCATGGGTGTGTGTGTGTGTCGTCCTTAGGATAATTTAGGTTAAGTAGTGTGTAAGCTTAGGGACTGATAACCTTAGCAGTTAAGTCCCATAAGAGTACACACACACACACACACACACACACACACACACACACACACACACACACATTATGGTGTGGTCATGTTTTTCATGGCCGGACGGTGTGGCCGAGCGGTTCTAGGCGCTACAGTCTGGAACCGCGCGACCACTACGGTCGCAGGTTCGAATCCTGCTTCGGGCATGGATGTGTGTGATGTCCTTAGGTTAGTTAGGTTTAAGTAGTTCCAAGTTCTAGGGGACTGATGACCTTAGAAGTTAAGTCCCATAGTGCTCAGAGCCATTTGAATTTGTTTTTCATGGAGGGGGTTTGCACCCCTTGTTGTTTTGCGTGGCACTATCACAGCACAGGCCTACACTGCTGTTTTAAGCACCTTCATGCTTCCTACTGTTGAAGAGCAATTCTGGAGTGGCGACTGCATCTTTCAACACGATCGAGCACCTGTTCATAATGCACGGCCTGTGGCGGAGTGATTACACGACAATAACGACGCTGTAATGGACTGGCCTGCACAGAGTCCTGATCTGAGTCCTACAGAACACCTTTGGGTTTTGGAATGCCGATTTCGTGGCAGGCCTCACTGACTGACATCGATACCTCTTCTCAGTGCAGCACTCCGTGAAGAATGGGCTGTCATTCCCCAATAAACCTTCCAGCACCTGATTGATCGTATGCCTGCGAGAGTGGAAGCTATCATCAAGGCTAAGGGTGGGCCAACACCATACTGAATTCCAGCATTACCGATGGATGGCGCCCACGAACATGTAAGTCATTTTCAGCCAGGTGTCCGGATACTTTTGATCACATAGTGTCCACGTAGCCACTGGACCTACGAATTCTTTTATATCATGAACAAATAGCGCTGACAACATTATTATGCCGAACTGAAGTAAGTCGTTCCGACCGAAAAATAGTGAACTGCAGTGTAAATGAAATGTCGCGCTGTACCGCGTGCTTCTGAGAAGTACCGAGCAAAGCCGAGACAGTTCTCGCGTGCAGTTCCACACGCCGTTGCCGATCCTGAGCTACGCCGTCCAGTCACATTAATGTGACCCACTGACAGAAGCCTGAGTAACCGCCTTTTTGCAGGGCGGACTTCCAGGGAGAGAGTCAGTGAGATTCTGGAAAATACCGAGAAGATGCGGAGCCATGCCGACTGCAGTGCCATGGCCAGCTGCTCTAGGTTTATTTTTGATGATCCATGACCCAAACAGCTCGATTGAGCTGGTCCTACAGTTTCCCGATTAGGTTTAAATCTATGGAGTTTGGTGGCCAGGGGAATACGGTAAACTCATCCTGGTGCTCTTCAAACCATTCACATACACTGTGGGTTTTGTGACTCATTGGACTGTCCAACTGGTAGATGCCATGGTGCCAAGGGGAAAACAAACTGCATGTAGGAGCGGACATGGTCTCCAAGGACAGACGCATATTTGTACTAATCCGTTGTGCCCTTCAGAATGACGAGATCACCCAGGCAATGCCACAAAAACATTCCCCAGACCATAGTGCTACCTCCTTCTGCCTAGACGCTTCCGTCGATTATTTCAGAGCCGTACTTTCCATAGGCCATCTGTCCGATGGAGCATAAGACGTGACTCATCTGAAAAGGCCACCTGTCACCTCTCAGTGGACATCCAGTTGTGATGCTGATGAGCAAATTCCAGCCTTCATCGCTGATGAATGGAAGTCAACAAGCGTGCATGAACCAGGCACCTGCTGTGGAGGTCCATATCAGCAACATTTGCTGAACAGTCACTGGGGAAACGCTGTCGATAGCCCCTTGGTTCAGCTGGGCGCTAAGGTGCTCAACAGTTGCACATCTGTTCACCCATACACATCTCCACAGTCGCCGTTCAACCTTGTAATCTATGGTCCATAGTGTATCACAGTTACCATGGCACCAGTTGTGGATAACACCATTTTGCCATGCACAGTATACTTTAACCATGGTGGCATGTAAACTGTTTACAAACTTAGCCAATTTGGTAACGCTTCCACCCTTGGCTCGAAAGACAATGATAATACACTTTTGGATGTTAGTTAAATCGTCTGTTTCCGCATTACTACAATGACTGTCCTGTATTCCGCATCGCTGACGCGCTTTACATACCCTCCGCTACTAATGCTGCCACTTGTTGGTTGTGAGTTGTAATTTCATGTTGACGTCAAACACAGGTGGCGGTCACATTAATATGACTGGACTGTGTGGATGCACAATACCAATATATTTTTTCACGGACACACGATGTAGACCTGAAGCCTGAAACATGGGCACTGTCTCTTTAATCACGCAGGCACTCGACTTTTCAAAGGTCACTATGCCAAGGGTGTTCTGGGAATATATCTGTTAGATGCGACTTCCACTGTCAGGAATGGACATGTCAAGTAAGCAGATTGCTATTGAGTGACACAGATTGTAACAGAGGATAAACAGGCCACAGGGCAGTGAATCGTCTGACAATCCGGTGCTGGGCACCAACGACTAGTGACCAGCCATATCATCATGAGATACAAAAGCCACAACTCCACACCTGTAGCTCTGCTCACTGAATATCTCAAAGCACAGAAGTAAGCTGGGGGTAGGAACACCATCAATGGCCACTTGAAGTACAAAGAAGGTTCTTTGCACTGATGAGTCGCAGAACACACTAGTACACACTAATAACAGATAAGGAATATATTGCATACCACATGATACAATGCATTCCGCTTTCCAGTGGCTCAGCATCCATCCCAGTGGTGAAGATTCTTTCAAGTGATGGATGTTTATATGGGATGAGAAGGGAACTCCTTATACATCTGACATTGTCTTTCACTAGTGAATGACACAGCAACCTTCTATCAGATTACGTGCATCCATTTGTTCAAAAAATGGTTCAAATGGCTCCGAGCACTATGGGACTTAACATCTGAGGTCATCAGTCCCCTAGTACTTAGAACTACTTAAACCTAACTAATCTAAGTACATCACACACATCTATGCCCGAGGCAGGATTAGAACCTGCGACCGTAGCAGCAACGTGGTTCTGGACTGAAGCGCCTAGAACCGCTCGGCCACTCCGGCCGGCACCCATTTGTTCCCATGTCACATCTTCAGCGTGGCAATGTACTATTGCATCACTCCCAATTTGTGTGAGATTGACTTGGGAACTTTTAACAGGTATGAGGGTGTTTGTATGTCACTTCATTGCCTCTTCCACAGGGTCCACCTCTATCACACTTCAAAGAAGCTCCACCGGTTTCCACGAGCTGTGGCAACTGGCCAGTCAAGGATCAAGATATCCCCTGAATGCTTTTGGTGTCTCACAGACTCCACTCTACAAAGCGTCACTGGCGTGATCAGAGTGATATGCAGATACTGTGTGTAACTAGGCTGGTATTTCTAGGCCGGCCGGTGTGGCCGAGCGGTTCTAGGCGCTTCAGTCTGGAACAGAGCGACCGCTACGGTCGCAGGTTCGAATCCTGCCTCGGGCATGGCTGTGTGTGATGTCCTTAGGTTAGTTAGGTTTAAGTAGTTCTAAGTGCTAGGGGACTGATGACCTCAGATGTTGAAATAAATGAAATGTCGTGTGGCTAGGGCCTCCCGTCGGGTAGACCGTTCGCCTGGTGCAGGTCTTTCGATTTGACGCCACTTCGGCGACCTGCGCGTCGATGGGGATGAGATGATGATGATTAGGACAACACAACACCCAGTCCCTGAGCGGAGAAAATCTCCGACCCAGCCGGGAATCGAACCCGGGCCCTTTGGATTGACAGTCTGTCACGCTGACCACTCAGCTACCGGGGCGGACCTCAGATGTTAAGTCCCATAGTGCTCAGAGCCATAGAGCCATTTGAAACATTTTTTTTTTGGTATTTCTAGTTCCATTGTTCAAGAGTTTAATTTCCCCTTACAACCTCCCAGGGCGTCTAGAAGGCGCCATTTCTGTGGAAAAGGAAGATATGTGTAAAACAATGAGTTCCACAGTATCACATATTAATTATTTAGTTATAATAGTTGTAATTATCAGAGTTCAAAATGGTTCAAATGGCTCTGAGCACTATGGGACTCAACTGCTGTGGTCATAAGTCCCCTAGAACTTACAACTACTTAAACCTAACTAACCTAAGGACAGCACACAACACCCAGCCATCACGAGGCAGAGAAAATCTCTGACCCCGCCGGGAATCGAACCCGGGAACCCGGGCGTGGGAAGCAAGAACGCTACCGCACGACCACGAGATGCAGGCTAATTATCAGCGTCATAATAAGTTACTATCACTCTTTCAGTCAACATATGAGGGAGAGTAGGAGCTAATGTTTCTATTGTATTTGGTCCTGTAGCATGGAGACAAACAGTCTCTGATGATACGTTCCTATTCAAATAATATGCTCACCAGATAAAATATTAATCATGCCCAGGACATACGACGCTAATACTGTGTAACACCGCCTCTAGCCAACCGCAATTAATGATAACGCTTACAATTATGAGGTAAGTGACTAACTAATGTGGTAAGAAGCCCAGTGCTATATTAGTTGTAGTACTGGAACGTTATCTGGACTATTAGTGGGAGAAAATGCAACGAGTCTGTTATGAGACACACAAATAGTGTAAGTTACAAATATCTTGCCACTGAGCATTGTGATCATATTAATTATTTAGTTACAATTATTGAAATTACCGAAATCATAGAATATTACTATCACTCTTTCAGTCAACATATGAGGGAGAACAGGAGTTAATGTTTTTATTGTATTTGGTCCAGTAGCATGGAGTGATGGGTTCCTATTCAGATAAGCGCACCGGAAAAAAAAATTAACCTGTTATTTGGCTGGTGCTTGTTCTTTCAGACGTGTCCAAAAAGGGTAGTCACTACACAGTTATGATTCCGCAGGCATACGTATACATGACAGAGAAAATCGACGTCAGCCACAAGAGGGCACTGAAATAAGTCAGTGGTGGCAAGTGAAAATTTGTGCGGATCAGAAGTAGAACCCGAATTTCCCGCTTTACGTGAGCAGTTGCCGTAGCTGCTGAGGCTATTTGCTCAATATTCCCGCCCAGTCTAAAGTCTCAACGTGTCGAAAGAACAGACACCACATATATAATGGTAATACATACATCTTGACGGCATTTCATAGTATCTTTAGTGTGGGTGCATCTGAGGTCCGACGTCCTGTGGGAATCATCTTAAATGCTGCGAGCAGTGAGGAAGCCGGACAGGGGGGCGCTACGGAAGTAGTGTGTGACAAGCTGGGAATTTGGGTTCAGACAGCTGAAGCGGTTAAGGCGACTACTCGTGTAAAGTGGGGAATCATGGTTCGAGCCCCCATTTGGCACAAATTTTCACTTCTTGTCATTAAATTATTTCAATACCCTCATGCGGCTGATGTCAGTATTTCTCTTTCAGCGAAAAATTAATCATCCCCTGGACACACGACGTCAATACTGTGAAACAGAGCCCACAAGTTTCTTCAGGTATTTTGTATGCAGCTGAAACTGCTCATTGACGATTAGATCCCACAAAGCTACCAGATTACAGGGCTGTTGATTTATGTGTTTTACCTGCCGTTACAAACAGTCCTAGACATTTACTATGGGATTAAAATCGTGTGATTTAGCGGGCTACTCGAGGTGTTCGTCAAACCAGGAATGTTTGCGTGCAAGCTCTACGAACAAAGCTGTTGTTGTCTTGGAAGGCGAAAGTGTGAGCAGCATACTCATCACGAACATGTAGAAGGATGGGCAACACTTGGTCACAGAGAATGTTGAAATAAACTTCCTGGTTCATGTTTGTGGCAACCTGAATGAGTTGGCCCAAGTCATGGTATGAAGAACACAACGGAACTACCTCTCACCTGAAGTACACCTTCCACACACTGCAGGTGAAAAGCCTAATTGGGCCATCTGTGCACTCGACGCCTTACATTATTTAAAAGCAGGCTAAATCGCGACTCGTCAGACCACACTGCAGACCTCCATCCCGTAGCTGTTTAGCTTCTGTATTGTTTGGTCCACTGAAGACGCGCAGCTTTATGTACTACTGTGAGCAACGACCTTATGTGAGGTACCCAGCTCCAAATGTCATTGCACGCAGTTCCCTTCACAGTGTTCGATTGGAAACTGGTGGACCTGCATTCTCTGACAGCAGTAACTCCTATCGGGTTCTAAACCAATAGTCACTGACAAGGCATGAAACTCGTCACTGCTCTCTGTAGGTCAGACTACTCTTATGCAATGTTACATGGCTGCGAGTGGTACGCCATTCCTCGGAAACTACGTAGATTACACATTGACAGACCAGCAAATCAGGCAGCTTCATTCACGATGTGGTCATGGGCACATCCAAACACTATGGTTCCTCTCTGATCTTCTATCACGTCTCCTCGTTGACCTATCTTACTGAACGGATTCCATACAACTGACAGGCACATGCCATGACGTCGTTAGCGGTGAGGGCCACATGGTTCCTGGTACCAGTTCTGCACTAACTACAGCGCTCCAAAGCAATCAGAATGCTCTTTTTAGGGATGACTAATATTTTTTCCTGTGAGCTTTGTTTCCTTGGCGTTCTTTATAAGCCGTAGGAGCTCGAAACAGGAATTCAGAACCAACGTCTTTTACTGGACCAACACCCCAGAGACGAAGGATATGGCACAGAACGATATGGCCGCTGTGGCAACTCTGCTGTGTCGGCCAGCTAGGAGCGACAAAATTTCATCAAATTATGTTCTCCATCCATGTACGTTGTCGGCAGCTTCATGTCCTGTCTTACATAATATTTACACTACTGGCCATTAAAATTGCTACACCACGAAAATGACGTGCTACAGACGCGAAATTTAACCAACAGGAAGAAGATGCTGTGATATGCAAATGATTAGCTTTTCAGAGTATTCACACAAGGTGGCGACACTTACAACGTGCTGACATGAGGACAGTTTCCAACCGATTTCTCATACACAAACAGCAGTTGACCGGCGTTGCCTGGTGAAACGTTGTTGTGATGCCTCGTGAAAGGAGGAGAAATGCGTACCATCACGTTTCCGACTTTGATAAAGGTAGGATTGTAACCTATCGCGATTGCGGTTTATTCGTATCGCGACATTGCTGCTCGCGGTGGTCGAGATCCAATGATTGTCAGCAGAATATGGAATCAATGGGTTCAGGAGGGTAATACGGAACGCCGTGCTGGATCCCAACGGCCTTGTATCACTAGCAGTCGAGATGACAGGCATCTTATCCGCATGGCTGTAACGGGTCGTGCAGCCACGTCTCGATCCCTGAGTCAACAGATGGGGACGTTTGCAAGACAACAAACATCTGCACTAACAGTTCGACGACGTTTGCAGCAGCATGGACTATCAGCTCGGAGACCATGACTGCAGTTACCCTTGACGCTGCATCACAGAGAGGAGCCCCTGCGCTGGTGTACTCAACGACGAACGTGGGTGCACGAATGGCAAAACGTCGTTTTTTCGGATGAATCCAGGTTCTGTTTACAGTATCGTCATGGTCGCATCCGTGTTTGGAGACATCGCGGTGAAGGCGCATTGGAAGCGTGTGTTCGTCATCGCCATACTGGCATATCACCCGGCGTGATGGTATGGGGTGCCATTGGTTACACGTCTTGGTCACCTCTTGTTCGTATTGACGGCACTTTGAACATTGGATGTTACATTTCAGATGTGTTACGACCCGTGGCTGCACCCTTCATTCGATCCCTGTGAAACCCTACATTTCAGCAGGATAATGCACGACTGCATGTTGGAGGTCCTGTACGGGCCTTTCTGGATACAGAAAATGTTCGACTGTTGCCCTGACCAGCACATTCTCCAGATCTCTCACCAACTGAAAACGTCTGGTCAATGAGCAACTGGCTCGTCACAATACGCCAGTCACTACTCTTGATGAACTGTGGTATCGTGCTGAAGCAGTTGTACCTGTACACGCCATCCAAGCTCTGTTTGATTCAATGCCCAGGCCTATCAAGGCCGTTATTACGGCCAGAGGTGGTTGTTCTGGATACTGATTTCTCAGGATCTATGCACCCAAATTGCGTGAAAATGTAATCACATGTCAGTTCTTGTATAATATATTTGTCCAATGAATACCCGTTTATCATCTGCATTTCTTCTTGGTGTAGCAATTTTAATGGCCAGTAGTGTATCTGTAGAGCTCTGGGCTCAACCTATGATGCAGTCCCTACCAGGAAAAAATACATCTACTTTTTTACGAGGCCCGCACTACAGTATTAAAAGAAAAAACATTTATTTTTTGTGGTTCGGGCCCCTAGGCTGCTGGACGTACTGTCATGTACTGTCATATGGGGAGAGGTGGGAACACATAATTCAATCAGGAACATTATCGAACATGATCGTTTTGGTGGTCCAGGTGTCATATCGTGGGGAGGCATAATGTTGTATGGTCGTGCTGACCTCCCAATCTGACTTCATGGATGACAACGGGAGACAGCAGGTGGGGCAGCTCTTGGAATGAGAGCATATTTGGCGAGTGGGCTAGCCTACCCGTTCCTCCGACTTAAATACCATCGAGCACTTGTGGGATGCATTGGGAAGATGTGCTGCAGCACGTCCGCATGCACCAACGACCATCCGGCAGTTGTCAAGGGCACTGGTGAAGGATTGGAACGCCCTGCCACAAGAACTTGTTACCAGTATGGGAGCACGTTGCTGATCATGCATTGCTGTCCTTGGTGACCACGCTCTCTGTTAAGAACCATGTTCCGTCTTTGTAATGTCGAGGGAACCATCATAAATCGCGGTGACTTCAGCATAATTATTGTCTTTGGATGAAAGTGTCATTTCAGTTCGTCTCGTTGCGTATTTCTTTCAGTTACCTTTTGTACTGTACTGTAGCAGTTCTTTTTATGTTCAAAATGGTTCAAATGGCTCTGAGCACTATGGGACTTAACATCTAGGGTCATCAGTCCCCTAGAACTTAGAACTACTTAAACCTAGCTAACCTAAGGACATCGCACAACACCCAATCATCAAGAGGCAGAGAAATTTTTTTATGTACAATCTAGATTTCATCGAACTGCGTTACATGGCAGTGACACATCAGGTGAGAGTTACGTGTGTCTTTAAGTTTTGCACAGCACTGTATAACGCTGTCTCTCCTTAACGGTTTTGCGAGTAAGCTCTTTATAGAAACAGATGAACTTGGCAATATTTGTAGGATATCAGGAAAAGCCAGAAAATGGACGTCTCGAATTACATTTTACGCTATTTATGATGGCATGTCTACATATGCCTTTTCAAATAAACCAAAATCTATTATAAGTTTGAAAACAAATTTTCTGGTCACAATGCATGGGTGTAGGAGACTTTTATTAATTTTGACAATTAACGTGTTATTGTTATGCTGTTCCTCATTTATGTAGTTAAATCTTGAAAACTATTGAGGCAAAACTAGTTGGCGAATGGTGGAGGGTTATTGTTGATGTTGATGTAATCTTCAGTCCGAAGATAGTCTTGATGCAGCTTTCCACGCCAGTCTATCTTGTGCAAGCCTCTTCATTTCCTAGTAACTACTGTAATCTACGTCCATTTGAATCTACATACTGTATTTACCCCTTGGTCTCTCTCTTCAGTTTTTATCGCCCGCCCCCTCTCTCACTTTAGTCCAATGCCAAACTGACAATTCCTTGATGCTTCGGAAAGTGTCCTATCAACTAATCTCTTCTTTTAGTCAAGTTGTGCCATACGTTTCTTTTCTCACCAATTCCATTCCGTACCTCCTCATTAGTTATGCTATCCACCCATTTAATTTTCAGCGTTCTTCTATAGCACTCCCTTTATTTTCTGAGCTGTTTATCATCCATGTTTCGCTTCCGTACAAGGCTGAACTCCAGAAGTGCTTTTGTTGCTATTGCCAGTCTGCATTTTACGTATTACCTACTTCGGCCACCGTCAATTATTTTGCTGCCCAAACAGAAAACCTCATCGACTGCTTTTACTGTCTCCTTTCCGAAGCTAATTCTCTCGGCATTGCCTGATTTAAATCGACTCTATTCCATTACCCTTCAAGGGTAATATCCATTCATTCAGATTCTCTTCCAAGTCCTTTGCTGTCTTTGACAGAATTACAGCGTCTTTCGCAAACCTCGTAGTTTCTATTTCACCTCCACCTTTTCCAAATTTTTCTTTTGTTTCATTTACTGCTTACTCAATGTACAGACTTCATAACATCGGGGAGAGGCTACAGCCCTGTCTCGCTTTCTTCTCGGCCTCTGCCTCCCTCTTCCGTGCTTTCACTCTTATAACTCCAGTCAAGTTTCTATACAGGCAGTAAATAACCTTTTGCTCTCTGTATTTTATCACTGTTATCTTCAGAATTTCAGAAAGTATCTTCCTGTCAGAGTTGTCAAAATCTTCCATTAAGTCTACAAATGTTATAAATGTAGTTTTACCTTTCTTTGACCCATCTTCTACGATAAAGCTTGGGGCAGTACTGCCTCACTTGTTCCTACATTTCTCTGAAACACAAACTGACATTCTGTGGGAGCAGCTTCTAGCAGCTATCCCATTCTTCTGTAAATAATTCGTGTTAGTATTTTGGAACCACGACTTATTAAACTGATTGTTCTATAATATTCACAGCTGCCAGCACCTGCTTTGTTTGGAATAGATGGGGTATAGGGGTCAAAGTAGCTATAGCCGAATCTGCTTGCTGCTTGACCAAAGCCTGACGTTTTTTGCAGAATGAATCTTTCACTCTCTCTGCAGCTAGCTGCCTCGTTTCCCTTAATAAACAGAAGGAAAAGCAGTCTCTCCCTTTGCAAAATGACTGTAAAACCAGTAATGTTTTGTGCATCCTCATGTAGGCTTACACTGCTTCTACATACATTAACAAATGCCTAATTGTCCAAAACACGACACTACGAATAATATTAAATACTTCATGGCTGCTAGAAATTGAGCACCCACATTGACAAACATTAAAATCGTTTCAGAAGAGATTTTCTCTATATCTCTATAAAGCAAACCTTCCGACACTGCCGATTTCGATATTCTGCTTGCTAAACACAAAAGTCAATTTTTAAAGTGCTATGCAATTGTTCCATTCATATCTTACATGCCACCACCTATATGTAATGATTGGAAATGAAAGGTCGCAAAGGAGGGATGTAGCATCAGGGACAACACAACAATCGGTACTGGACCCATTACTTTCCCCATTACATGTTAATGATGTGTCAACTAATCCTTCGCGATGCAAATATCACCTATACGCCGACGACATTTAGTTGTATCTAAGTGTTAGTCCATAGACTTGTGCATAGTCACCCAGCATGTAAATGTGATTTACTTACCTTATCTGAATGGGCGCAGAACACAGATTTGAAATTTAACCTATCTAAAATGGAATCAATCTAAGTCGTTCACAAAAGACTTATTATCATGCAGTTCAGAGAATCTCTTCCACCCTTAATCCTAAACGGCATCGAAATAACCTTTTCCTCTTCTGCAGAGAACTTGGGGTTAATTCTGGACCATCACTTGAGCTAGACTTAAAACACAACTGCAGTCTGTAAGAAGGTGACAGCGTCACTTCATTCACTATAGAATATGAAAAAGTATCTCCTTTCGAGCTTAAAAAGAAACCCTTTGTTTTAGTCATCAAGCTTCTGACTGGTTTAATGCGGCCCGCCACGAATTCCTCTCCTGTGCCAACCTCTTCATCTCAGAGTAGCACTTGCAACCTACGTCCTCTGTTATCTGCTGGATGTATTCCAATCTCTGTCTTCCTCTACAGTTTTTGCTGCTCTCTACTGCCCCCTGTAGTACCATGGAAGTCATTCCCTGACGTCTTAACAGATGTCCTAGCATCCTGTCCCTTCTCCTTGTGTTTTCCACATATTCCTTTCCTCTCCGATTCTGCGCAGAACCTCCCCATCCCATACTCGTCTTAAGGTAAGAAGCTCGTAGAGTCACTAACACTCCCCATTCTTGACTGTGGTGATGCTGATATTCTCCAAGGACTTTCTTACGAAAGCTCACACAGGCTAAAACGGGCGATGAGTTCTTGTGTGCGATACATTTGTGGCGTACGATATTAGACCACATCACTCCTGTGTACAAACAATTATCATGGTTGCGTGCCGATAAGCCTAGAGACTAACATACTCACGTCTGCTCTGTTGTCTTCTCGATCATTACACTCCCTCTTATTTATTTTCAACTCTTACACTATTATCTGAACAGCACAGCAAAAATACTTGTTCTCAAGAAAGTAAGATACTCTCTGTACCATCATATAACACTGTTGTGTTCTCTAAATCATTGTCTGTGTCAGCAACCCGACTTTGAAACAATATTCGTAAAAAAAACAACTGAGAAATTAAACTCCTAAACTTCGAAAGACAGTTAATGGCCCACCTTCCATTACAGTAGCCACCTCTCGCGTATACTAGTCTGCAGTTCAGTCTCATCAATCCATGGCATCCACAACTTCTCACTCTCCCAGGTCGGCGGAGTTCTTTATTTAAATTCTGTCACTGTCACTTCTCCTTTTTCATTATCCCTTGCGCTTCTCTAATACTAAGCATGTATTCAAACGTGCTAAACTAACCTGTATCATTCTTAATGACCATTACTATTATTATCACTATTATTATTAGTGTCAACTATTATTTTCATTATTATTATTATCGTCAATTATTATTATCATTGTTATTGTTATTGTTCCTGTGAATGTTGTGGTAATATATTTAGTAGGACCAGTATGTCTTGTTCCTGGTCAGAAGTAAGAGGGCCTTAAGGCCCTAATCTGGTCACGCTAAATAAGCAATAAATAAATATATCTGGGAGATTTTACAGTAAACTAACTTACTCGCTCAACATGCAAATTATTCAGCTATCCACATATGACATGCACGATTGAAAGAAGCGTAAACATCCAAGGTTGCTGTTATCATCACATCAGTAATATCGAAAAGGAGTTTGACGATCAGTACTATCTATTTAAAGTATATATTAATTTGTATAGACAGGGCACATGACATCGCAATTATCGATAATGATACGCTGCTGGAAAAAATGCAGCACCCTCATTGACAAGGGAAGTGACAGGTGGTTCATTATTGTAGGAGTATATAATAAATTCAGACCAAGTAAAAGAGACATGTCACAGTAAAGGTGCCCAAACAATCGTACCAGTACATGGTGCGCCCCCTCTGGAATGAATGTTGCCAACACTGTTCACCTCTAACATTAGCACAGTTACTGCCTGCAGAGTCAAAAAACTAGGTGCACAGACAGGCCTCTTGAGCGCCATCTAAGAGCCTATGACCGTGGCAATTACTAAGACTGCAATTCCTCAGTATGCAGATATTGTACCCTGGTGCCACTGAACACAATCTTTGAGGGTGTCGCATTTCTTTCCTGCAGTGTACATCTTTTTCATGTTAATGAAGTATGTTGTCCAATTACCACGTGAATTCTTGTTAAACATAAGAGAAATTACTTGGCGGTCAGATCAAAAGGACCTATAAAAGCCGCCTGACCGACTGTAAACCTCTGCCGAATAGCGTCATTTGTATGTGGTACGGAATGACGCCGCTGTCAACATATACTCTTCTTCCAGCCTTTGTCAGGTTCCAGATGTTGGACTCGCTAGAACTGATTCAAGCAGCTCCTCACTTTGCATTACAAGGCTGAATGCACTCTTTTTCTATCCACCCAGTGGGTGCTATGGGTGTGGTCCATAGTGAAATTTACCATTGTTAAAGTGTGATGAAAATTAGTCAAACTGTAAGATAATTACCAAGGGTGGAAGCATTTACGAAACGAGTAAATTTGCAGATTGTTCGCGTGCCGCCGTAGTTAAAGTATACCATGCATGGAAAAATGGCGCTACCCAAAGCCGGCGCCGAGGCAAGTGTGGTCCACAGGTCACAGATGACAGGGGTGAACGACAGCTGTGAACATGTGTGCTGGCGAATAGACGTGAAACTGTTGAGCAACCGACCGCCCAAATGAACCAAGGTGCTAGCAACAGTATCTCCTTAACGACTGTTTAATGAACGTTGCTGCATATGGGAGTCCGCAACAGGCGGCTGGTTAATGTACAGCCGTGGACAAAACGAGCGAGACCCCTCGCCTATTCGTTATGCAGATCCGCACAGCTTTAAAGTCTGCTACACAGCATACAAGGCAAGGCGACGAAGTGCTACCAACATACTATGCACAGGTGTGAAATTGAAAAACCATCCGAACTTTGTTAATGCTGGTTAGTGTGTTAAACAACACGTAAATATGAGATATAAATGAAAGAAGAAACGCTAATTAGTATGAACTGTACTAATAAAAATGAATTTCTTACACCACCAAGGGCCGGCCGAGGTGGCCGAGCGGTTCTAGGCGCTTCAGTCTGGAACCGCACGACCGTTACGGTCGCAGGTTCGAATCCTGCCTCGGGCATGGATGTGTGTGATGGCCTTAGGTTGGTTAGGTTTAAGTAGTTCTAAGTTCTAGAGGACTGATCACCTCAGATGTTAAGTCCCATAGTGCTCAGAGCCATTTGAACCATTACACCACCAAGGGACCGTATACCGCAGGAAGTGCGATACATTTCCGCTTATTAGGTCTACCTGTACTCGAGGTAAATGGGTTTTAAGGGTTGGGTAGACACATGATAGTCAAGAAAGTGAGACTAGTAGAGTTCCATTTTTACCGATTAAGGTGACGAAATCCTAACAACGAAAATAGCTACAACAGTTACTGAAGATGAGGACCATATAAATAATTCCCCCTACTCTTTATTCGAAATGTTCTAGTTGGAGTCGATGCATCAGCATATTAATCGTAGCTACGCTTTCGATCCAAATCACGTTTACAGGAATGCAAATTAAATACGTTTGCCTATACACGTGGTAATTCAGATCCCAGTATTAATGCCACCGCGTTTTAGAAGTGCGAGCATTCCCATTGCTAGCTAGCTTAAGAAACATTTCGGATAATGAACGTTTTTGGCTGTGGCGAGTCTAATGGAGAATTCGAAACATTGTAGAATACGTTTGGAGCTATGTAGCTGGGTTAGTGCAGAATTATCCTACTAAATTTACTCGCTAATAACAGTATTTTGTTATTGCGACAAACATCCCGAATGATTGTCACATAAGCGGTGACATAAAGGTAGAAAATTAATGTTTTTGACTCCAGAAAGCTCTAAGCAACAGAAACTGCAGATCATTTTGCCATTTTAAGTGCGAAATTGCTGGCTTATTCATGTGTGGGGTAATAATAGACGGCTGTTTGCCTGGGTTGTCTGCTAGTGTAGTGAAAGGTGTTTGCTACTGCAAGGGAGGTCTGGTTTGTTTTCGGTTCTAATGTCGATGGAGGCAGATAGACGATCAGTAAAGCAATTGTAAGAAATTGTCGTGCCCCCCCCCCCCCTCCCAATACGTTTTATTGCTACCTTTATTATGTACCGGCGCCCTGTGGATGTAAATATGAAAATCTTGTAGAATTTCATACTTGTTACTGCCTACTTTTTCCTCTTCTGTCAATAAATGAATTGACTTAACTGTGGCAATGAATGATTTTTAACTGAATTTCATTATGAATCTTCACGCATTGCTAAATTTGCAAACTTTCATGGTAGGTCAGCAACAGAAATCCAGCATGACTGGTCTGAACGTTGACACAGACCGTTTTGCGGCCGAATGCGCATAATATTTTGCTAATTCGTAACCATCTGGGGTACTTTGTCTTACTAAAACAGTAATGTTATCTCGATAAGCTGAAATTCATTTTTATTAGTACAGTTCATACTAATTAGCGTTTCTTCTTTCATTTATATCTCACATTTACGTGTTTGTTTAACACACTAATCAGCGTTAATGTAGTCTTACACATGATTGCTAACAGTCTGACAAAGTTAAGATAGTTTTTCAGTTTCACGCCTGTGCATAGTATGTTGGTAGCACTTCGTCGCCTTGCCTGTTATGCTGTGTAGCAGACTTTAAAGCTGTGCGGATCAGCATAACGAAAAGGCGGGGTTTCGCTCGTTTTGTCCACGACTGTACCTATGCTGACTGCTGTTCATAGGCGACAAAGCCTGGTACTTGCACGCCAGTGCAACAACTGGACGACCACTGACTGGCGACAAGTGGTCTTTCCAGATGAATCTCGTTTTGTGCTCCACCGGACAGATAGCCATTGGCGTGCATGTGAAACGTCTGAAAGCAAACACCCTGCAACCAGCAGTGAGCATTATCTTCTTGGGAATGTTTTCATGGCATTCGCTGGATGATATTGTCATTCTGGAAGACGCAATGTATCAACTTAAGTGTGCATCTATCCTTGTCGATCACCTACACCCCCATCCCCCAATTTGCGGTTGGCTTTTCCTCTGCACTATGGCATCTACCAGCAGGACAATGCAACATATCACACAGCTCGCAGTGCAAGTGCGTGATTCGATGATGAGTTTATCGTACTCCCTTGGCTATCAAATCGCCGGGTTTAAACCCAGTCGAGAATCCGTGGGGACACCTCGTCCGGGCTGTTCGCGCCGTGGATGCTCAACCAAGACTCAGTCGAGAAATGTAGTGCAGCTGGCTACGGCACTGGAGTCTGCACGCATCCACATCCTTATCGATATCTTCCAGAATCTCACTGACTCTCTTCCTGCACGTCTCGCGCTCCAAACGGTAGTGATTCAGGCTTGTGACAGACGGTCACAAAAATGTGACTGGACAGTGTGATTATTCTCATGAGATCATGTTGGTTTGTTAACTTACACCTCTGGCTACTTTGCAGTGTGTCACACAACTTATAGTCCAAAAAGCAATATACACTACTGGCCATTAAAATTGCTACACCACGAAAATGACGTGCTACATGCAGTTGACCGGCGTTGCCTCGTGAAACGTTGTTGTGATGCCTCGTGTAAGGAGGAGAAATGCGTACCATCGCGTTTCCGACTACGATAAAGGTCGGATTGTAGCCTATCGTGATTGCGGTTTATCGTATCGCGACATTGCTGCCCGCGTGGATCGAGATCCAATGACTATTAGCAGAATATGGAATCGGTGGGTTCAGGAGGGTAATACGGAACGCCGTGCTGGATCCCAACGGCCTCGTATCACTAGCAGTCAAGATGACAGGCATCTTATCCGCATGGCTGTAACGGATCGTGCAGCCACGTCTCGATCCCTGAGTCATCAGATGGGGACGTTCGCAAGACAACAACCATCTGCACGAACAGTTCGACGACGTTTGCAGCAGCATGGACTATCAGCTCGGAGACCATGGCTGCGGTTACCCTTGACGCTGCATCACAGACAGGAGCGCCTGCGATCGTGTACTCAACGACGAACATGGCTGCACGAATGGCAAAAAGTCATTTTTTCGGATGAATCCAGGTTCTGTTTACAGCATCGTCATGGTCGCATCCGTGTTTGGCGACATCGCGGTGAAGGCGCATTGGAAGCGTGTGTTCGTCATCGCCATACTGGCGTATCACGTATGTGGTGCCATTGGTTACACGTCTCGGTTACCTCTTGTTCGCATTGACGGCACTTTGAACAGTGGACGTTACATTTCAGATGTGTTACGACCCGTGGCTCTACTCTTCTTTCGATCCCTGCGAAACCCTACATTTCAGCAGGATAATGCACGACCACATGTAGCAGGTCCTGTACGGGCCTTTCTGGATACAGAAAATGTTGGACTGCTGCTCTCCAGATCTCTCACCAACTGAAAATCTGGTCTATGGTGGCCGAGCAACTGGCTCGTCGCAAAACGCCAGTCACTACTCTTGATGAACTGTGGTATCGTGTTGAAGCTGCATGGGCAGCTGTACCTGTACACGCTATCCAAGCTCTGTTTGACTCAATGCCTAGGCGTATCAAGGCCGTTATTACAGCCAGAGGTGGTGGTTCTGGACACTGATTTCTCAGGATGTATGCATCCAAATTGCGTGAAAATGTAATCACATGTCAGTTGTAGTATAATATATTTGTCCAATGAATACCCGTTTATTTGCATTTCTTCTTGGTGTAGCAATTTTAAAGGTCCATAGAGTATAAAGAAAGTAAATGTTGTCAATCTTCTGTTCTAGCTCTGTTTGGACGCATAATTATGCTGTCAAACGCGCCACAACATTGTGAGTCAAAGCCGACGTCCAGTATCACTAAAATTTAACCCATTGAGCTCAAAACTACATAACTTGCGGAGAATAATGTAGCATGAAGACTAAGAGTTTCGAAAAGGACAAAGTATTTTATAAAATTACACGATTTAACACAAGATATTTTTCAGTGACGTGCCTGTGACCTTTCCCACGTGGGTACGCTAGCGGCTTGACACTGGGACTGTAGAAAACATTCCATCTAGGAAGAGCTGCTCATTCACAGGCACCATACCTACTACCACCGACAAAATATCCGACCGATTCGTGAGTGCACAGGCTGATTCGGCAAACAGCAAGATGTTCAGTGAAGAACGCAGAAAGGGAAAGACCCCCACAAGGAAAATAATAGCAGAAACATTGACACTCCTGGATGGAAGCGGAAGCAACTGAAAGAAATACAATTTCCTCCATATCCACTTCTCATAGCCATAACCTCCAGATTCGTGTTCACAACTGTAGTACTAAGTGAAATACTGACAAGAGCAAGTGCACACTTCGATTTTATATCATGTAAATTGTGACGTTGTCAGACGTATGATAAGTTGTTCTTAAATGAGCTGCATGACTCTTAGACATATAAAAATTTTTTGACGAATGCTTTTCAAATGATATATCTGTTTGAACTACATTATTTTGCAGATTATGCTAATGCGGTGTATTAAGCACTAATGTAATCAAATTATTATTATCGTATTAAGGCACTGAATATATTGCATTGCTACTATTATTAAAATTTAAAGCGTATGTGGAACGTTGAAAGTGCGAGTGACGATAAATTATATTGGTGGGAGAGGGTGAGAGAAAGTAACAAAATATATCCTGTCATAACCTGTCTCTCCCCCCCCCCCCCCCCCCCCCCCCACGGAACTCAACCCTGATTTCTTGCTTGGAGCGTAAATGCAGTGGAATAGAAAATGCTTCTAACTTGGTTTATATAGCCAGAGGCATCGCCGTATGGCAGCTAAAGATGGGGAGAGATTTGTAATAGAGGTTGTAGCCGAATGTTCAGCGCGGACTAAGTGCTTGCGCACGGCAGACTTCCGGGTTGCGCCACGTGAGTGCCATCGCAGTTGCTGGAATTGTGTCACGGCGTCCGAAAACGCCGAAAATGTGTGTGTGGCAATTAGCGCTGTTAACAATGCGACAACGTTTGACAGGAATAGAATCGTGGTACATAATGAATCGAAAAATGTTACCACCACACAAGAAGAATTAGTTCTCCTCACAGCGTAATTTACGAATTTCATGTTAGGCATGGTGGCTACTCTTAGCACAATCGAGACAGCGAAATGAATGGAAATTTCATAATAAAGTCTTTCTGCAGCCTTTTTGGCGATGGTAGTGAATTGTAATCGCCAAAGTAGCTTTTGAAACATGTCACTTTTAAGGTTTCAGTTATGTAAATAACATGTGGAAGACCGTTGGAAATGAAAAGCGCAAAATGTTATACGGTATGAAATTTTTATTGAACCGGTTTTTGGCTTACAGGGGCATCATCAGACTAATAGTCTTGAAAGCCAGTTAACTAAGTAAATTAATACTACAGTACACCCACAATTATGTGATTTTCACTTATAATAATGACATTTTCTAGCAAGCAGCGGCGGAAGGATCTAGTAACATATGGAAGATACATTAGTGCTATACCAATGTGCAACAGAAAAATTCACAGATACACGTGTCTGTCGCGTTGTTATTACAATAAAGAGCCTTCGATAGCCAATTGAAGCCCTGTAGATCACTTTGTGCTTCGAATTGTACGTAGGTGGATAATAAACACGCTTTTGAAAAGGCACTAGACGGATTTTATTATTAAGGTTTCGATTCAGGTAAGTTTTCTTGCGAATTAATCAGTGTGATGAAAGGGACCTCTGGAAAGACAGTATTCCTCGTAGTACTGAGGAATCAGTGTCTGGACTAGAACGAAGCAGAAGAACTTGGAGTTTTGCTCAGGAAAGCTGAAATCTTTATTATTGTTATTGATCCTTTTGTGTTTTTCTCAGAAGTTACAAAGACCGCTACGGTACGAATCCTCAATACAAAAATATATGAGAACTGTTTCGAAGAGGGAGAGTCTACACTACGAGAGAAACGAAATATTTCTCTGCTGTTGGATGGCAGCATGGTATTAGAAAAATTGAGGTGGTCGGGAATTGCAGATCGATTCAGAACGACAGTAAGAGCAAGGCATCCTAAGAGTTCCGGGCATACTAGATATTGTCATGCTTTTAACAGTGTGGCCTGACAAATATGACAGCAAGTAAATAGCCGGCTAGTGCAGGAGCAATGAATGGTGATAGTGACGTTCTGCGGCACGGAATTGGGTATCGGGCGTGCAGTTTCACGTATTGAGAAGTTACCCACCTTGGTGACAGTTGCGTTCCTAAGCACGCCTTCTTCCTGGATGAGTGGCACCGTACCGCGGAAGCGAGCTCTCCTGGGCATTGCTACGAAGCCGTGCTTTAATAAGTTGCGTCGCATGCACGGCGGCGGTGAACGCTTCTCGCTATCCGCGAGAGTGTCGATCGATTAGCAGGCGCGGGCGCGCAGCGCCGGTCTATGCCAGACGTGCTGCGGTCCGCAAGCATGTCGCTGTTGCGCAGTATTCTGTTCGTCTTCGTTACTTGCTGCATTGTCTTCGCTGTGGGCAGCATATACGAGCAGGATTTGGAGATATGCAAACAGGTGAGTCATCTGCTCTTCGAAATAATAGTGACGCAATTGCTGCGACGGTGAGGTAAAACCTACGCTTTGGCAAAAATCTTTCCACGTCTAATCCTCACTTGTTCGGTCTGGAGTTTTCTCCTGTAGTTATTGAAGCTAGAATTTAATGCGATGTGTATTTCCGTAACTCGGTCCCAGCTTTTATTGAAGCTCAACTTCAAGAAGTTAGAAATGTCAACAAACATATGTGTTAGTGTAATAACCTAAATCTCTATAATTACATTGACTGACACAGTGTATCGAATAAACCACCATGTGTGTAAATTTTTAAATAATTGATTTTTGTAGCCGTAATATCAGTCTACAGATTCTGTAATCATCCTCTGTGTGCTGCCTGTCAACTGTAAATAACAGGAAACGTGTAAACTCACATAGAAAGAATGTCAGAATTGTAAGTAATCGTGCCACATCTGCATTAGCTCGACAGCTTTGTTCAGCCAGTTTTCAGTAATTACAGCATATCATATGTTGACTAAAAGCCATTACCATATGCGAATTTAGTAATTCTTTGTGTTTCTATTTAAATTTAAAATACCTCATCATTTTTGTGTAGTTATCCGTGACACGTTAGTGTTTAAACTCGTGTGATAGTCACTATGAACAATGCTTTCTTATTATGGACATGGTTTTCAAAAGTAAAAGCCCGTTACATTGTTCGCATGACGGATTCAACAGCCATACTACCCAAATGTTGCCGCTCTACTTACCGGTAAATTTATTCGGAATCAGGAAGAAAGATTAGATTAGATTGGGGTCAGGCACTCACTAGTACTCTACCATGAAGGTTCTGCTTGTTGTTCCAGAGGCTTAATATTTTCGTAGGTACTATATGTACGAATCATTGCTCATCTTATACTCTTTCAACTCACAAATCTTTCTGAAATGATTCTCTTTGATTTTATTTTTAGGAAGCCAAAACAAATCTTTTCGCCTCCACTAGTCTCATTAGGCGGAGTTTAAAATCGTGTTTCTGCAACTATACAATGGGGCGTACGTTTGCCTAAAGCTTGTCATTCTGCAGGAGCGTTTATAAAGGAGGCTTTCACATTACAGACGAAACATTTCCAAGCTGGGTATTATATAATGTGGAAACCTCCCTCCATTTGTAGGAGGGGAAAAAATTAGGGAGGTCATCTCCCGATACGGAATTCATCACGACGAGTCCAAGACTTCTAACGCAGTCAGGAGAGAATATTTGTTACGATGGCAATAGTAAAAAACAAGCCCAAATAAAACGGAAATTTATTAATCATGCCGAAACGGGAACCCCAAAACCATTCGCCCTGTAACCGAAACCAAAATATCATAAAGCATCGTATTATCCAAAAGAAAACAGATACTGCTACGAACACTCATCTGTGGCTGTTTTCATACAGAAACATCTGGCAAGCATGTAAAAAAACTAACTTGGTTAGTAGGTACGAATGACATATTTCTGAACAAGAATTTTCAAAATAGGCCTTTTTGCGTAATAGATAGATTAAAGCACTACATAGGATAAATTACAGGGTTATTACAAATGACTGAAGCGATTTCACAGCTCTACAATAACTTTATTATTTGAGATATTTTCACAACGCTTTGCACACACATACAAAAACTCAAAAAGTTTTTTTTTAGGCATTCACAAATGTTCGATATGTGCCCCTTTAGTGATTCGGCAGACATCAAGCCGATAATCAAGTTCCTCCCACACTCGGCGCAGCATGTCCCCATCAATGAGTTCGAAAGCATCGTTGATGCGAGCTCGCAGTTCTGGCACGTTTCTTGGTAGAGGAGGTTTAAACACTGAATCTTTCACATAACCCCACAGAAAGAAATCGCATGGGGTTAAGTCGGGAGAGTGTGGAGGCCATGACATGAATTGCTGATCATGATCTCCACAACGACCGATCCATCGGTTTTCCAATCTCCTGTTTAAGAAATACCTAACATCATGATGGAAGTGCGGTGGAGCACCATCCTATGGTACGTTTAGCTCCCTGCTTGCTTTATTCGTCGAGTTCCGCGGGCTACGCGTGAAACTTGCCCGCACGCGTTCAACCGTTTCTTCGCTCACTGCAGGCCGACCCGTTGATTTCCCCTTACAGAGGCATCCAGAAGCTTTAAACTGCGCATACCATCGCCGAATGGAGTTAGCAGTTGGTTGATCTTTGTTGAACTTCGTCCTGAAGTGTCGTTGCACTGTTATGACTGACTGATGTGAGTGCATTTCAAGCACGACATACGCTTTCTCGGCTCCTGTCGCCATTTTGTCTCACTGCGCTCTCGAGCGCTCTGGCGGCAGAAACCTGAAGTGCGGCTTCAGCCGAACAAAACTTTATGAGTTTTTCTACATATCTGTAGTGTGTCGTGACCATATGTCAATGAATGGAGCTACAGTGAATTTATGAAATCGCTTCAATCATTTGTAATAGCCCTGTATTAGTGGTTAGAAGGAAATCTGGGAACTATAACACGGAGTAGTTGGATAAAGCCTTTTCATTTGAGGAATTTTTAAATAGTACCCTGTCATAATGCCAACATCGTACATTACAGAAGATAATCAGTAATTTCGTTTTACTCTTTCGTGTTAAATTTCAGGCACAGCATATGTATTACACACTGGACGTTTTCTATTAGTTTATATAGGTCGATGACACTGGAAACATTTTTTTAATGATCTGTCAGCAGTAAACAAATAATGTACGGTTGTACAATGCTGTTTCAACAATAAATCAAAGACGCGGTACTTCCAGCCATATTTTTACGTGCGATTTTATTTCGTATTGTGATGTGAACAACTCGCCTTCATAGCTTGCCTAAGTACTTTTCATACACAAAATTTTCACCTCCAACAACTTCCGGTCGGTAGAAGTTATTGATAAACTGGTAAGCTTAGTCACCGCCTTAAAAGAGTTCACTGGTTGCTATGAAGCGCTGTAGGTGGTGTAGAACTGGTATCGGACGGTCGAGTGCCCCTCTATCTCTGACATTATGTCATTTTAGTAAAGTATGTACTGTCAGACGGCTGTATGGAATCCGCTCGGTAAGATAGATCGACGAGAAGACGAGACGGAATGGCAGAAAGGAGCTATCGTGTTTGGGTGTACCCATGGCCACACCGTGAATAAAGTTACGCCATTTACTGATGTATCAACGAGGTCTGTCCACCATCTGTACAAGGAATGGCGTACCACTCCCAACCATGCAACACTGCGTAAGAACAGTGATCGTGACAAAATCCTAACTGACAGACACTGGAGACGAGTGTCACATCTTGCCAGTGGCAATCGGTTTCAGACCCGACAGGAATTGCTGCTTCCAGTCCATCTCAATCAGTATCCGACTGAACATAGCGACGGCAACAACCGGGTTGTTATAATTAAAGTGGAGCTACTCACAGAGGTCCGGTGTGGGCTGTAATTATCGTATGGCAGCGAAACTTGGTAGATGTGCTAATGCGTTAACGTGGAACGGATTTACGCTGAAAAAAAAAAAAATGGTTCCAATTTTGGCCACCAGATGCAAATCTGGTCTGTACAAAATCTCGTACACGTCTCCAGTGCTCATATTGAACAAATTGTGTTAACAGCGGTTCTACATCTACGTCTACATGGTTACTCTGCAATACACACTTAAGTGCCTGGCAGAGGATTCATTGAACCATTTTCATACTACTTCTCTACGATTCCACTCTCGAATGGCGCGTGGGAAAAAGGAACACCTAAATCTTTCCGTTCGAGCTCTGATTTCTCTTATTTTATTATGATGATCATGTCTCCCTACGTAGGTGGGTGTCAACAAAATATTTACGCATTCGGAAGAGAAAGTTGGTGATTGAAATTTCGTAAATAGATCTCGCCGCAAAGAAAACCGCCTTTGTTTCAGTGACTGCCACCACAACTCGTGTATCATATCAGTGACACCCTCCCCCCCCCCCCCCCCCCCCCCAAATGCGGTATAACATGAAACGAGCTGCCCTTCTTTGGACTTTTTCGATGTCCTCCGTCAATCCTACCTGGTAAGGATCCCATACCGAGCAGCAATATTCCAGCAGAGGACGAACAAGTGTAATGTAGGCTGTCTCTTTAGTGGGTTTGTCACACCTTCTAAGTGTTCTGCCAACAAACGCAGTCTTTGTTTCGCCTTCCCCACAATATTATCTATGTGGTCTTTCCAATTTAAGTTGCTCGTAATAGTAATTCCTAGGTATTTAGTCGAATTGACAGCCCTTAGATTTATGCGATTATCGTGTATCCAAAATTTATCGGATTTCATTTGGTACCCATGTGGATGACCTCGCGCTTTTCTTTGTTTAGTGCCAATTGCCACTTTTCGCACCATACAGAAATTCTCTCTAGATCATTTTGTAATTGGAATTGATCGTCTGATGATCTTACTAGACGGTAAATTACAGCGTCATCTGCAAACAATCTAAGGGGGCTGCTCAGATTATTACCTAGATCATTAATATAAATCAGGAACAGCGGAGGGCCTATAACACTACCTTGCGGAACGCCAGATATCACTTCTGTTCTACTCGATGATTTACCATCTATCACTACGAATTGTGACCTCTCTGAGAGGAAATCACGAATCCAGTCACACAACTGAGACGACACTCCATATGCACGCAATTTGATTAATAGTCGCTTGTGAGGAACGGTATCAAAAGCCCTCCGGAAATCCAGGAACACGGAATCGATCTGAGATCCCCTGTCAACAGCACTCATTACTTCATGGGAATAAAGAGCTAGCTGTATTGCACAAGAACGATATTTTCTGAATCCGTGTTGGTTATGTATCAGTAAGTCATCTTCTTCATGGTGATTCATAATGTTGGAGTACAGTATATGCTCCAAAATCCTACTGCAAATTGAGGTCAGTGATATGGGTCTGTAATTCAATGGGGTACTCCTATTTCCTTTCTTGAATATTGGTGTAACCAGTGCTACTTTCCAGTTTTTAGGAACAGACCTTTCGTCAAGTGAGCGGTTGTATATGATTGCTAAGAAAGGCGCTACTGTGTATGCATACTCTGAGAGGAAACTGATTGGAATACCATCTGGACCGGAAGATTTGCCTTTCTTAAGTGATTTGGGTTGTTTCGCAACACCTAAGATGTCTACTTTTATGTTACTCATGCTAACAGCTGTTCTGGTTTCGAATTCTGGAATATTTACTTCGTCTTCCTTCGTAAAGGAATTACAGAAAACTGTATTTAGTAACTCCGCTTTAGTGGCACCGTCATCGGTAACATTTCCATCGCTATCGCGCAGTGACGGTATTGACTGTTTTTCTTGCCACTGGTGTACTCTACATACGACCAGAATCTCTTTGGGTTTTCTACCATATTTTGAGATGTGCTAATAATAAAATTGACATTATGGGTTTCTCCCTTGTTTGAAATTTTCTTCCCACGTCCCGTTCCTAATCCATTACATAAGGAAATAGGAATACATAGGAACAGACCAGATGTGGCTTGAATTCAAAGAAATAGTATCGGCAGCAATTGAGAGATTTATACCAAATAAATTAACAAACGACGGAGCTGATTCTCCTTGGTACACAAAACGGGTCAGAATACTGTTACAGAAACAACGAAAAAAAGACATGCTAAATTTAAACAGACCCAAAATCTCCAAGACTGGCGATCTTTTACAGAAGCTCGAAATTTTAGCGCGGACTTCAGTGCGATATGCTTATAATAGTTTTCGCAACGAAACTTTGTTTCGAAACCTGGCAGAAAATCCATAGAGATTCTGATCGTATGTGAAGTATGCTAGCGGCAAGACACAATCAATGCCTTCTCTCCGCGATAGCAATGGAGATACTATCGAAGACAGCGCTGCCAAAGCAGAGTTACTAAACACAGCCTTCCGAAATGCCTTCACAAAAAAAGACGAAGTAAATATTCCAGAATTCGAATCAAGAACAGCTGCCAACATGAGTAACGTAGAAGTAGATCTCCTCGGAGTAGTGAAGCAACTTAAACCACTTAATAAAAGCACGTCTTCTGGTCCACACTGTATACGAATTAGGCTGATTTCAGAGTATGGTGATGCAATAGGCCCATACTTAACAATCATATACAACCGTTCGTTCTACGAAAGATCCGTACCCAAAGACTGGAACGTTGCACAAAAATGGCTCTGAGCACTATGGGACTTAACATCTGTGGTCATCAGTCCCCTAGAACTTAGAATTACTTAAACCTAACCAACCTAAGGACATCACACACATCCATGCCCGAGGCAGGATTCGAACCTGCGACCGTAGCAGTCGCGCGGTTCCGAATGTGCACAGGTCACACCAATATTCAAGAAAGGTAGTGGAAGTAATTCACTAAATTACAGGTGCATATCATTAACGTCGATATGTAGCAGCATTTTGAAACATATATTGTGTTCAAACATTATGATTAACCTCGAAGAAAACTGTCTGTAGACGAACAGTCAACACGGATTCAGAAAATATCTTTCTTGTGAAACACAAATAGCTCTTTACTCGCACGAAGTGTTGAGTGCAATTGGCAAGGGATTTCAAATTGATTCCGTATTTCTAGATTTCGGAAGGCTTTTGACACTGTATCACACAAGCGACTTGTAGTGAAATTGCGTGCTTATGGAATATCGTCTCAGTTATGTGACTGGATTCGTGATTTTCTGTCAGAGATGTTCGTAGTAACTGACGGAAAGTCATCCAATGAAACACAAGTGATTTCTTGCGTTCCCCGAGGTAGTGTTATAGGCCCTTTGTTGTTCCTTATCCGTATAAACGATTAGGGAGACAATCTGAGCAGCCGTTTCAGGTTGTTTGCAGATGACGCTGTCGTTTATCGACTAGTTAAGTCATCAGAAGATCAAAACATATTGCAAAACGATTTAGAAAAGATATCTGTATTCTGCGAAAGTTGACAATTGATCCTACATAACGAAAAATGTGAGATCACCCACACGAGTGCTAAAAGGAACCCGTCAAACTTTGGTTACGCGATAAATCATTCAAATCTAAAGGCCGTAAATTCAACTAAATACCTAGGAATTACAAGTACGAACAACTTAAATTGGAAGGAACACAAAGAAAATGTTGTGGGGAAGACTAACCAAAGACTGCGTTTTATTGGCAGGACGCTTAGAAAATGTAACAGATCTACTAAGGAGACTGCCTACACTACGCTTGTCCGACCTCTTTTAGAATACTGCTCCGCAGTGTGGGATCCTTACCATATAGGATTGACAGAGTACATCCGAAAAGTTCAAAGAAGGGCAGCACGTTTTGTATTATCACGAAATAGGGGAGAGAGTGTCACTGAAATGATACAGGATCTGGGATGTATATCATTAAAACAAAGGCGTCTTTCGTTGCGGAGGAATATTCTCACAAAATTCCAATCACCAACTTTGTCCTCCGAATGCGAAAATGTTTTGTTGACCCCGACCTACATAGGGGGAAACGATCACCATGATAAAATAAAGGAAATCAGAGCTCGTACTGAAAGATATAGGTGTTCGTTCTTTCCGCGCGCTATACGAGATTGGAATAATAGAGAATTGCGAACGTGGTTCGATGAACCCTCTGTCAGACACTTAAACGTGATTTGCACAGTATCCATGTAGATATAGATTTATATACATTTTTGTTGCATTCACAGCGCCAGATTTGCACGTGGTGGCCAAAATTGGACTAATTTTTTCCAGCGTAAATCGGTTCCACATTAAGTCATTAGAATATCTACCAAATTTCGCTGCCATACGATAATTACAGCCCACACTGGGCATCTGCGAGTAGCTGCACTTTAATCATAACCACCTGCTACACGCGATGGGCATTTGGAGTCGGGTACCTCACAATAGGCTATTTCTCAGAGATGTGATCAAACTGCATGTCTGCAGTGGGCCAAACAACACAGAAACTGGACAGTAACCAACTGGAGGCTTGAAGTCTGATCAAACGAATCCGATGATACGTGCTTCTAAATGGTGCATCAGCGGCCCAATGAGGCATTTCACCCACCCTGTATGGAGGGTTCTGTTATGATTTGTAGGTCGTTTTCGTACCTCGACTTGGGCCCACTCATTCAAGTTGCCGTGAACATGAACCATAATGTTAATTTCAACACACTCGGTGTCCAAGTGTTTCATTTTCTGCTACGTTTTCATGATGAGTATGCTGTGGACACACCCACCCTCCAAGATAACAACAGCCTTGTTCAGAGGGTTGCAGGATTACGTTACTGGATTGAAAAGTACTCAGGCACCCTATCGCAGCTGAACTGGCCAGCTAAATCGCCACACCTTAATCATACATAGTGTTCGGAAATTCCCCTTACAAACTTCTAGAACTTGTAGAGTTTGAGGCTTTGGCAGGAAAAACATTTAAGTGGAATATTTATTAATATGGGCTGTCTGACCCACTGATTCCACTTAAATGTTTATCCTACCAAAGCCTCAAAGTATCATGTGAACACATCCAATCAATGTGGACATTAATACTTTTACGTAAAATTAAGTATACATTCAACTTCCAAAGACGTAGTTTTATCTTTAAGTCGTTGCTTGTCAACGATAACGTCTATGCGTAGCGTCTCGCTAAGATTATTGATTAAATCGAATTATAGCGTCCTAACTATTTCTCAAACATCTCAGCCTACCTGAACTAAATGAAATTTCTTTCTTTTAAAAATAATTATCTTCCATAAAGCGTAAACTATCTTTTCCTTTTCTTAGATTTGTAATGTCTTTCCTCTCGTTAAAAATTAATAAATATAAATTATTAAATCAGTTTGTTAGAGGGTTAATATCTCTGAACTTTACTTCGATACAATGGCAACCTTTTTCATAACGTATACGGTGCTTCTCTTTAATACTTTGCTATAAATGCAAATTAATCGTCTGGTTGAAGATCGAACTTCGCTTTCAACTATCATTTCATAAAAATTCTGTGGTAAATGATACTCGGGGCTCGTTTTTACTCGACTGCTACGGTCGCAGGTTGGAATCCTGCCTCGGGCATGGATGTGCGTCAGGTCTTTAGGTTAGATAGTTTTAAGTAGTTCTAAGTTCTAGGGGACTGAAGACTTCAGATGTTAAGCCCCATAGTGCTCAGAGCCATTTGAACTCGTTTTTATATTGTTTACAACAAAAATACTCTGTTTTTATTGCCTGTTCTTAATTCGTGTACAGGTACAAATCAGCATATTTTGTTATACGTGTGCTAACTAAATAAAATCTCGCTAAGCGGAAACGTAATAATAATTTTAAAAAAACCAAACAAAAAACCTGAGTGTCATCGCCACTTTTAAACTAGCCTATGTGAACTGTAAATGGGACGCAAATCTTAATCACTTTCCGCCACCCTAATAATGTTTAAATATTTAATCACACAACACTCGTTATATATTAAACTGGCAGAATACGTCTGCGGTCGGCGGTCGGCAACGCCTATATCAGACAAGTGTCTGGTGCAGTTGTTAGATCGGTTACTGCTGCTACAACGGCAGGGTATCAAGATGTGAGTTTGAACGTGGTGTTATAGTCGGCTCACGAGCGTTTGGACACAGCATCTCCGAGATAGCGATGAAGTGGGGATTTTCCCCCACGACCATTTCACGAGAGTACCGTGAATATTAGGAATCCGGTAAAACATCAAACATCCGACAATGCTGCGGCCGGGAAAGGTCCTGCAAGAACGCGACCAACGACGACTGAAGAGAATCGTTCAACCTGACAAAAGGGCAACCCTTCCGAAAATTGCTGTCGATTTTAATGAGTGGTCATCAGCAAGGTCAGCGTGCGAACCATTCAACGAAACATCATCGATATGGGCTTTCGAGGCAGAAGGACTACTCGTGTCCCCTTGATGGCTGCACGACACAAAGCTTTACGCCTCGCCTGGGCCCGTCAACACCGACATTGGACTATTGATGACTGGAAACATGTTGCCTGGTCGGATGAATCTCGTTTCAAATTGTATGGAGCGGATGGACGTGTACGGGTATGGAGAAAACCTCATAAATCCATGGACCCTGCATATCAGCAGGGGAGCTGGTGGAGGCTCTGTAATGGTGTGGGGCGTGTGTAGTGTGCAGTTGGAGTGATATGGGACCCCTGATACGTCTAGATACGACTCTGGCAGATGACACGTACGTAAGCATCCTCTCTGATCACCTGCATCCATTCACGTTCAGTGTGCATTCCGACGGACTAGGATAATTCCAGCAGGACAATGTGACACCCCACACGACCAAAATTGCTACAGAGTGGTCCCAGGAACACTTTTCTGAGTTTAAACACTTCCGCTAGCCACCAAACGTCCCAGATATGACCATTATTGAGCATATCTGGGATGCCTTGCAATGTGGCGTGATCTTGTAGAAGCCAGCTACTCTGTAGCTGTAATCTCTGCCGCACGCCGCGACTCTACGGTCGCCTTTCACGTAGATCAGACGACAAAATCTACAACATTTTAACACACACACACACACACACACACACACACACACACACACACAAATGGTTCAAATGGCTCTGAGCACTATGGGACTTAACTTCTGAGGTCATCAGTCCCCTAGAACTTTGAACTACTTAAACCTAAGGACATCACACACATCTATGCCCGAGGGAGGATTCGAACCTGCGACCGTAGCGGTCACGCGGTTCCAGACTGTAGCGCCTAGAACCGCTCGGCCACTTCAGCCGGCACACGCACACACAAATTTATAAGAAAACTTTACAAACTTATAAAGAACATGGGCTGAGTGATGCGCCACGTGGAAGTTTATGCCTCCGTCGGCGGTGAAATTCTTCGCCAAGGTGGGAGATATTAGTTGAGTTGTACAATATCTGCCTCAAACAAATTCACTTCAGCGGCGACGCTGGTCGTAGGAAGCTGATTAGAATTCTGGAGCTGGAAGATCATTTCAACGCCAATATCTGGCCTGCAACGGAAGCAGAGGTGGTGGAATGCAGTTCCTGGTGACCAGACTTTGCAGAAGTGCAGTCCATTGAGTTCTAAATCTCTCCGCAGTATCTCATGGAATGAGGCTAGGTGACGCTGTAGATGGTTATCCGTGCGTCAGAGGGGGACGTTCAATTCAGCGGCTTCCATTGTGATATTCGAGAAGAGTTGAGTATGTGATGGTACCATGTCTCACCCTCTTTCTCCTCTAAACATCTTCGACACAAACACTACATCACACACTTAGTAGCGGATCAATGGCTTGGTTCTAAGGGGTCGCAGTTTGTTACAGTCTCTTCCCCCACCCCCTAACGCGATATGCCATACCCCCCCCCCCCCCACACACACATTTAATGTGCTACGAGTCACTAACATGCTACAGATACACACTTGACACTTCGTAAACCGAGCTTGATGGAGCAGTGGGTAGATTCTGGACTCGCGTTCTGGAGGATGGTGGTTAAAATACCCGCATGGCCATCCAGGTATGGATTATCCGTCGTTTCCCTAAATTTCTTTAGGGAAAGGCTGGAGTGAGTATATGGAAAATGACGCAGCCAATTTCCTTCCACATCCCTTCCCAGTCCGCTTCTAATGACCTCGCTGCCGACACAACATTAAACCCCAAATTTGCTCAGTTATTTTGCATAAAAATTCGAGGACAGATAACAGAGAAATGTCTTAATTCAGACATTGGGTAGGACATACAACAATGAGGGCTGTCTTCCTTTCACTTTCGTAAGTATGGAACTGTTATTCACGTGATATTATAAACTGTTTAAAAAAATTACGTAATGTTCCGTTGTAGTTCGAGGAAGGTAGACATACTTTAAACTGAGACACACAATGTTAATATTTCACAACAATATTTATTCTATATTTTTGTATTTGTGAATATTTTGTAATGACTCAGCTTTCGTTCTTCTAGGACGACATCATCAGCAAGAGCTTCTAGCTGTAGAGACTTATTTCCAAAGGTATATGACGATTCAAAGATTAAGCATCTATACGAAAAACACAAATTGCAGTGCTTGAATGTGACATGAGAATAAAACAATACATATTAAATACTGAATTACTGAATGTTTTGAAACAAAGGTACAAGTATAAAACCCTAAACCGACACCGACTGATCGTCAGATACAAATTAAAATTTTTATAATACCGATATGTTAAAGCCTGACAATCAGGGGGGTTTTGGGATTTATACTTGAATATTTAGGGTCTAAAATATTCAGTACATAATTAAATAATATTTCTCGTTTTGTACCCATGTCAAATTGAAGCTTGGCAATTTGTGCTTTTTGTGTCGATGAGTAATCTTCAAATCGTCTCACGTCTTTGGAACTAGCAATCATTGTGCTTGCTCTCGCTGATGTAGTGTGGACTGTCTGTTCAGTCTTAAGTTGTCTGGTGATGGCCTAGAAACCCGAATGCGGATTCGCAACAAAATATAGAAGTAAGAATTATTGTGAAATATTAACGTTGTGTGTTTCAGTTTTTAATTTGTCAAAAAAATTTAGCACCACTTGCAAAACTGCGAACGTGTGTGGGTTTATATTTAAAAAGAGCTGGGAATAAAATATTGAGCCATATGGTACCAAAGAAATTCCTTTACCATGGAATAAAATCATAACAACAACATCTTTGAACATCTGTGAAATCAAAATGTACTACTGAGTAGCATTACCGTGTTGTTACACCTTGTGCATAGCAACATACTTGGAGTTATCTTGGCGTGTTGTTCACAAAGAGTTGAGACGTAGATGTTCAAACTTGTCCCACGTTCCGACGGTAACCCTTCTGTAGTCATCCAGAGTTAGAGTAGGGTTCCTGCGACGAAACATTCCAAGTTTCAGCTGGTTCTAAGCATGCTCAGTCGGGTTCATGTCATCATATACCACACGCCATTCGATTCTTTTAATTCCTGTCTCAAACTAGCGGGCGCGGCCTTATCGTGCGTTATCGACTTGAAAGAAGAACCCATTGCTTAAATGTTGACTGTAGGACTAGACAATAGGTTGAAGTAGGATGTTCGGATAGTGCACATCCCCCAATTACCCTCGATAGCGACGAATGGCTTTCGATATTGGTACATGATACCGGCCCAAAACATGACTGACCTACTTCCCAGCTAAACCTGTGGCACTGCGTGCGTGAGACTTGCATTGGCACTTGGCCGCCTTCTCACTCTTCTATTACGATCATCATCTGGTAGACAAATCCTGTACTCTTCGGTGAACAGAAGCCGATGCTATTGATCACATTACATTCCAGGTGCTCCAATTTCTACTATCCCTGCAATGTTTTCCCTGGTTTCTGGCCGACGTTATTTTGTACTATTCATTGTTGTTGGAGCAGATAATAGGGCCACTCTCTCAAGCCCAAATACTTTATGTGTAGTGTGTCGGTAACAAAATGTCCAAGAATCCGTGTATAACTATTATTTTTGCTACATGAAATCATCTCTAGTCGGTTATCAAAGAACGTACATTGATGAGGCAGAATGTTATGACCACTTGATTAATAGCGTGTTGGTGTGCATTTACAGAGCAGTGCAGTAGCGATTATGCGTGGCATGGACTTGCCAAGTCTCTGGTTGGTTTCTAAAGCTATGTGGCACCAGATATTATGCAGAGGTCATGCAGTTCTAGTAAATTACGAGCCGGTGGTTTGTGGAAGCGGAGCTGTCTCCCGAGGGCGGCCCACTGGGTTCAGACCAGGCGAATTTGACGGCCGAGTCATCAAAGTGACTTCATAGTCATAAACCACAGTAGCACGTATCTGACCTTGTGACACAGATAGGTATCCTGCCGGTAGATAACATCACTGTTGTGGAAGACATCAAGCATGAAGGGATGCAGGTGATCCACAGTAATGTTCACATAGTCCACAGTTGTCATGGTACCTCCGATTATTACCACAGGTACCATGCAAGGCAGACGAATGTCTTCATACCATAATACTGCCCCCACCAGCCTGCGTCCATGGTGCAGTGCATGCTTCGAGCAATCGTTCACCTGGATCACAGTGTATCCGGGCATGACCATCGGACCTGGTATAACAAGAAATAGTTAGTTACGTGTTCCATACATCATTTGAACGATTCTTTTATCGAAATGACGTCGAACGGGTCAGTTTATAGATATGCGTACATGATTAATGTCAACATTAATAAATATATTATTATTTTATTCCTACTAATGCAACTACACGTTTTTTAAAACTAGTTTTTCTTCTGGATACCAGTTTTTAAGTAGCAATTCGTCAATGGAACATAGGTAGTTGTCCAGGAACAATGATTTTAAATTAGATTCAAAACTTGCATCACTACCCTTCAAACATTTTATGTTTTTGCGCAAATAATGAAAAATTTTTATTGCTGCACACTGAATCTTCTTTGAGTCAATGACAGCTTTAGCAATGGGTACTAAAGGTAATTTTTCCCTCTAATGTTGTAGATATGTACATCACTGTTCTTCTAAAATTGTGATGCATTTTCGCTAGCAAAATTTCCAGGGTTAGCAGTTAAACGAAGAGCGAAAGTAGCTGAACTTAATTGTTTGAGAATCTCAGTGCTGTGCTTCTTCCACTTCATGTTTTAATCAATATATACACCCAAAAATTTGTAGCATTCTACCCTACTTATTGACTCCTGCTCATGTTGTACATCAGTTGTTGGCATGACTATTTTTTGTACAGAACTGAATGTAGAGTGGATTTCCAAATTTATGGAGAGTTGGTTTTCAGAGAACCACTTAATAATTCTTTGGAAAATATCATTGACTAACTATTTAGTTACTTTCTCTCTAATGGGATTTATTATAGCACTAGTCTGCAGAAGGTAGCAATTTTGCTTGAATGTTAAGTGAAAGATCATTCACGTATAAAAGGAATAGAAGTGGACCAAAAATTGAACCCTGATTTTACCCCAGTTACTAAAATTTTCTTTCTTTCCGACATTGTCTAAATTATTCAGCACAAAATTTTCCATTGTATTTGTCAAGTATGATTCAAACCAGCTGTATGAAAATCCAATTCCATAAAATTTGGGTTTTCTAAGAGTTATCTACACAATCCAAGGACTTGGAGAGATCACAAAAAATACCAATTGGCGATTTATTATTATTTAAGAGTTGTAGTATTTGATGAGCGAATGTATAAACAGCATTCTCAGTCGAGCAACCATTTTGGAATCCAAACTGTGATATGCTAAGTTAATTTCTTCCACATAAGTGTGAGACTACTCTTGAGGAAACTACTTTTTCGAATATTTTGGAAAAAGATGTCAGTAAGGACATTGGACGTTAATTGTTTAAGTCTGTCTTGTCATCTTTCTTACGAAGTGGTTTAAAACTACAACAACTTTTCAGAATTCTGTTTGAAATTCCATCAACTCCACAAGAACTTTTGATCTTTATAATTTTTATAATTATATTAATTTCTGTGAATGATATTGGTGCTACTTCTTGTTGCTTAAAGTTTTGTGGAATGACATTTTCAATATATTCTCTTGCTTCTTCAACTGAACCATCTAATCCTATATTTGCTTCTATGGTTAGAAAGTGATTGTTAAAAGTACTTGAAACTTTTGAATTATCAGTCACAGCATTGGCATTTAGTTTAATTGTTATGGAATCTTGTACACTGTTTGGCTGTTTTGTCTCCCATTTGACAACGTCCCATATAGTTTAAATATGATTGTCAGAATTATTTATTTCTGTCAGGGCATGCACATTTCTGCACATTTTAATGGCTTTCCTTAAAATATTACAGTATTTTTTGTAGCATTCAAGTAATGTAGAGTCTTGAATTACTCTGATGTTTACATAAATATCCCCCTTCTTCTTACATGATATTTTTAATTCCATTAGTTATTCATGATTTACTTGTTTTCTATTTGATGGATCTTTTGGATAAGTATTTAGGAAAGCAACTCCTGAATACTGTCACATGTTTACTCTATGAAATATATTTAAGTCAACATCAGCATCTCTATCACCCCTTTTAGCTTAGTTTTAAAACATTGTATCCTGTTCCCATTAAGAAGCCTCACTACTTGATATGAACCTGCCTCTGGGATGTAAGATGCTGTTAATTGCCATTAATTGTGCATCGTGGTCAGATAGCCCATTAGCAATTGGTTATACATTAATTGTTTCATCCTGAGAACTGTGTGCATCAGCGTCTTACTATTTTGCTGCACATGAGTTGGAAAATTGACAACTGAAATTAGACTGAAACACCCAAATAATCATTCTAGTTTATTGTTCCTGCCCGTATCTTTAGAGAAATCTACATTGAAATCTACACAAACTACTAACTGTTCCTTCTTGTCTGACAGGTAGCCCACTAATGCAGCTAGATTTCTCATAAACAGCTGAAAGTTTCCTAGAGGGGATCTGTAGACTGTTGTCATTATCAGAGAAGTATTCTGAAATAACAACTCACGAACACATGCTTCTAGGTTCTGATCAACCCAAAATCTATTTGTTTCAATATATCCGACTTTGTGCCTAACTTTTACATATGTTGCAAATCCTCCTTTTTCCATGTTTACGCTACACGAAACTGATTACATGGTGTTCAGATAGGCACAGAACATCTATCCCTTCAGAATTTCCCACATCTTCTAGGCATACAATAAGCTTATCTGTTTTGTTTCTCTACCCTGTAATGTTCTGATGAAACAAATTAATTTTATTTTTCTGGAAACTGTTACATATATTATGGTCCTGTTCTGTTCTAATTTCTTTGAAGTCTGTGAGTGTATAACCCGACTTGAAACTAAAAAACATATGACACTCTGGCAATCACAGGGATTTTGTCTTGTGTGCTTGTGGCCCCCCGCAGGATGCTCAGCTAATCTTTTCTACGTCCTCCTATATAGGCGCAGGCCCTGATTGGTGTTTCCCCATCTCCCAATCGCAACAACAAGTACGGCACAGATATTAGACTGTATTTCAATAAAAATCAGCACGCTCACATTTGTTCACACGGCTAAAGCCGTGTTAAAGCACGGCTGGTCATGTCGCTACCATATTTCGACAAACCCCACAAGAGTGCGTGTTGTTGCTGCTCTTATTTTGGAGCACCTTTGATGCTATACTGTAAGTTGTTAGTCAGGCGGTTTCCTGCTCCTCCTACAATAAGCAAAACATCGTTGCCATCAAAATCTCTACAGAAGACCACTATGTTCGCCGTCATCCGGCTAAGCTTCACGCTAGGTTTCACGATGCTTGTGGCCTGGTACTCTACCCTAGGTTTTCCTGTCGCAATTGGCCTAAGACTCTCAGTGAATGCTGACTCTTTTCTTTTTACGTGACGTTTCTACCGACCCAGTCTCAAAGTCACTCCTACGAGTCTGCCGTACCCTATTTTCATTCAACCAGGTGACACGTCTCCTTTGATCCGCGGTCCAATGTCGATGATCCTATACCCACTGCAATTATAATGTCGCTGTGTTGGGTCAACCACGAATGTGTAGGGGTCGTCCGCTGCAGAACAGCCAACTAGCTTAATCGTTTCCGAAATACTCGTTCCCAGGTGCTGGGCGTTAACAGTCTGCCCAATGCCAAAGTCGCTTGTTCCGGTGGTTTTCCCCATTTGGAGCCCGTATCGTCGCTTGAATGATTCTCCACTCATGTCTGGTCCGCTGCTATGTATACTTCTCTTACGGTGCCACGGGCCCGCAGACTCACCTGGTGGCAATAAATCTTGCTGTGGGTAGCTGTCATAATGTTGTGACTCGTCAGTGTACGCCGGTATGAAGTTCAGCATAGTCCTGGTAGTGAGGACTCGCTTTTTCCTTGTCCAGTTTCGGATCGACCATTGTTCTTCACATGTGGATATGTGCCATCGGGTTGATTACTCGGCACTTATCGCAGTATTGGGGTGTGGCCCTTCTCCTACGTAACTGCTGATTCGGTTATGAGATCGTACCAAACAAAGTGTACATCCAAAACCTCGTCTCCTACCTTCCAAACTTTACAGAAGCTCTCCTGTAAAGTTTGGAAGGTAGGAGACGAGGTACTGGCAGAAGTAAAGCTGTGAGTGCCGGGCGTGAGCCGTGCTTCGGTTCTCAGTTGGTAGAGCACTTGCCCGCTAAAGGCAAAGGTCCCGAGTTCGAGTCTCGGTCGGGCACACAGTTTTAATCTGCCAGGAAGTTTCATATCAGCGCACACTCCGCTGCAGAGTGAAAATCTCATTCTGGAAAGTGTACATCCGATGGGAGCGTCGGAATGTACATTTCTCCGGACATTCTGCCAATTCCTCGTTTGGTGTTTAATAACTCGATGGTGTGGCTGAAGGGCCCTTATTATCTCATGATAAGTATATGAAATGGACGACCAAAGCGCTTCCTCTGCAACATTGCTGTGCTCTAAGGTGAAATCTGAATAATTTTTGTGGTGCGCCAGTGGGAGGAGACATGACCCATGGCTGCATCATAATGAACAACTACTGCGTGATGGAACCCTCCGTTATCATGAGAATTTTGTGTTCACCAAAAGAAGGTTGCTATGTGTTGGGCATCTGGTTCATATAAACGCAGGCCCCCTTTGTAAAATGGCGCTGCCATTATTATGTAAGGTACCTTAAAGATTTTTCCCCTCCAAATATGACAAGCATCTACTGCATAAATACTTCTTGATATTAGTTTGGGTGGAGAGCACATCGCTGCAATTTCGTAAAGACTATTTCATTAATGAAGAATTTTCTCTGTGTTCCGCCCATTGCCTTCATTTTGTTTTCCTTAATAACTACTCGCTCTGCTCTTCCAGTTAGTTAGCAACATAGTCTGGTGCTGCTGAGTGCTGACCCAAGCTGCTTCCGTTCATTTACACGACGCATCCACTCCTTCCCATTACTGCAGATTTGTTCTTGTCGAGTCATGTCTGTCTATCTTGATTGTAGCCTTGGACGATCTCCCGAATGTCGGTTCAGTCTCTCACCTTGTTAACAATGACACCCACATAATCTGCGTATGGGTGGGCAACTGCCTAATTTCTCAAAAAGAAAGACCCGGTAAGACCAAGAGGACTTTCTAAATAGCGAATCTGTCGCTAAATGATGTGAGGTGCTGGACCGCAGGCAGCGTTCTTCGAATGGAAATTTGACGTGTGGGAGTATGGGTTGTCTTTTCCTGGGTTTGGGTGCAGTGGATGCATCTGTCGTAAATGTGTGTAAAAGCCAAGCTAAAATCCATTGTGTTCATGGTCACCGTTAAAAATTTGTGTTCGATTGTATCATCGACAGACTCATAGTCTAAATAGCAACGCCTAACGTGACCTGTGATTCACAAATTATCTGAACATTTGTCTCTATAAGCGGATAAGAACGTCGTAAATCGACCGAACCGCTATCACATTAGCTGGACAAGTTCCCAGGATATGAGGTGTGACTGACATCCCTCTGTTGTCCGGTAAGCGCTTGTAGATCTTAGCAGCATGACCAGCAGGTAGTCTCTTATCTTGACAGGATGTAGCTATTTGCTTACCAATATGGTCACAGCTTCCTTAGACGCTGGAAGTAAATTTTCTCTTCCCAGAAGCTCGTTATACATTTCAGTTACTCTTTCTGCCATTAATGCCAATATTTCGTATATATATCTTCATTTGTGTGCCATCCATGCAGTATTACTTGTACGTCGGTGCTGATATGACAATTTTGACTTCAGTGATGGAGAACGCTTCTAGCAGATGTTTTGTCGATATTATGCTGTCCTCTTCCTCCATTTACAAGCATTAATTTACTTTATCCAGTGCACTCCAGACCTAAAATGCATTTACTGAAAGTGGCTGAAAATAAATAGGCGAATTTCTGCTTGCTAAGTACTGAATGAAAGTTCTCGGTTAGTTAGGTGCGTCAAATTCGGATAAAATCGAAATCTTTCAATGATTGCCTCCATCCACATCGTTAGGGGCTAAGTCTGACTGTCGTGTTTTAATTTTTTTATAGGTTGTGGTGCAGCATCGCCGGTTTTGAGCAGTCTAACAGACTTCGCGTCAGAGTAAAATTTTCGTGTCTTGCAACATCATTGCAGTGTCACCGTTGTATTCCAAGTAGAAGGTGTGGTGTTGGGACTTGAAGGTCTGTACCACTTTCCGACGGCGGGATATCAGGGTTGCCCGCAAGAAGTGACGACTACATAGGTGGTCATAGTGGTGGCCGTATCAAAACTGATACATTATTGGTGGTCATATCAGGGTTATCCTTAGCCATGCTCCGAATCCATGTCCTCATCAGGAACAGGGTGCGTGAAACTTTTTTTTTCCTTTATTGTATTTCAGTGCCCCATCTGGGGCGGGCTGGCATCAGCATATACGCTACTCTTCAGCCGAAAAACGTTAATCATAAAACAGAAGACATTTAAAATAACAAAGGAGAGAATATGGTGCTTTTTGCGTGAAACTGGCGAGGCTCTCACTTTTATACTCACAGGACTGCATATGACTGTTTGGATTGCGTCATGTAGATGGCACACGCTGAGATGGCGCACTCTACGTCCACAGATAACTTTTGCTCTTGCTGTCCAGTGTCGCTTACAGTTCCAACTTATATATCTAGCGTTAAACTGCGAGGTGTCGTTCTATGTGCTATTTCTTTGTTAAAGGCTAAGTGCGTAGCCGGTGTCTCTGTTAAAGTTTGTGTCACATAATGTAATTTACACTGCTTCTCTAATCTCAGAGTCCCGATAGCTCGATATGTGAGCCAGAATCCCAGTATCTTTAAACATAATCTTATATTTTTAACAGGCTGTGCTCAGTGATTGTTTCAAAGTTCCTGTATTTAACGTGACGCTGATTTTAAACGCAGTAATCGGCAATAGGTCGTATAGCCTGCCCCACCAACTACTGTCACATACGCAAGGAATATTACAAATCCCTGGCTCGCTCAAGCCGAGGTTATCTTGAACAGGTCGTAACATGTCTTTAATCTTCGAGGATGGCCAGTAGACTACTCTGATTCCTTACCTGATTATGACCCTACCTACACTACTGGCCATTAAAACTGCTACACCACGAAGATGACGTGCTACAGACGCGATATTTAACCGACAGGAAGAAGATGTTGTGATATCCAAATGATTAGCTTTTCAGAGCATTCACACAAGATTGGCGCCGGTGGCGACACCTACAACGTGCTGACATGAGGAAAGTTTCCAACCGATTTCTAATACACAAACAGCACAAACAAACTTTGTCGTGATGCTTCGTTTAAGGATTTGATACAGGTCGGATTGTAGTCTATCGCGATTACGGTGTATCGTATCGCGACATTGTTGCTCGCGTTGGTCGAGATCCAATGACTGTTAGCAGAATATGGAATCGGTGGGTTCAGGAGCGTAATACGAAACGCCGTGCTGGATCGCAACGGCCTCGTATCACTAGCAGTCGAGATGACAGGCATCTTATCCGCAGGGCTGTAACGGATCGCGCAGCCACGTCTCGATCCCTGAGTCAACAGATGGGGACGTTTGCAAGACAGCAACCATCTGCACGAACAGTTCGACGACGTTTGCAGCAACATGGATTATGAGCTCGGAGACCACGGCTGCGGTTACCCATGACGCTGCATCACAGACAGGAGTGCCTGCGATGGTGTACTCAACGACGAACCTGGGTGTACGAATGGCAAAACGTCATTTTTTCGGATGAATCCAGGTTCTGTTTACAGCATCATGATGGTCGCATCCGTGTTTGGCGACATCGCGGTGAACGCACATTGTGAGCATGTATTCGTCATCGCCATACTGGCGTATCACCCGGCGTGATGGTATGGGGTGCCATTGGTTACACGTCTCGGTCACCTCTTGTTCGCATCGACCGCACTTTGAACAGTGGACGTTACATTTCAGATGTGTTACGAACCGTGGCTCTACCCTTCATTCGATCCCTGCGAAACCCTACATTTCAGCAGGACAGTGCACGACCGCATGTTGCAGGTCCTGGACGGGCCTTTCTGGATACATAAAATGTTCGACGGCTGCCCTGGCCAGCACATTCTCCAGATCTCTCACCAATTGAAAACGTCTGGTCAATGGTGGCCGAGCAACTGGCTCGTCAAAATGCGCCAGTCGCTACTCTTGATGAACTGTGGTACCGTGTTAAAGCTCATGGGCAGCTATACCCGTACACACCATCCAAGCTCTGTTTGACTCAATGCCCAGGCGTATCAATGCCGTTATTACGGCCAGAGGTGGTTGTTCTGGGTACTGATTTCTCATGATCTATGCACCCAAATTGCGTGAAAATGTAATCACATGTCAGTTCTAGTATAATATATTTGTCCAATGAATACCCGTTTATCGTCTGCATTTCTTCTTGGTGTAGCAATTTTAATGGCCAGTAGCGTATATCACTAGTTGTTGCTCAGCAGAATGGAAGCCGGACTATTTTGATACTTGTGGCTTAGTTAAACGCCATGGCGTCTTAGTTCCCGCGACACCGTTGACCTGATATAATGGGCAGAATACCCAGTCCCCCTGAACACCATCGTCAGATGATTAATCTCAGAGCAGTGGTGGTCCTTCTTTGTAATAGTGCGTGGCTCTGTGTGTAGGGTGTTCAGCATAGCTCTTTTCTGACCTAGATTACGAAAGCTACTCCCGCTCAGGTATACAGAGGTTGAACAAAAATGAAGAAACACCAAAGATGCAAGACATTTTCATGCCTAATATTATGCAAGGAACCCTTGGGCATCCAAAATAGCTTTCGGTCATCTCAGAATGGATAAATACGGGTAATATAAGGTTTTCTAGGAAATCTTATACCATTCTTCTCGCAAAATAGTGGCAGGTTTAGGTATATATGATGGAGATGGATAGCGACCATACAGCCTTCTCTTCAAAGTAGACCACAGAGACTCCATAACATCGAAGTCAGGTGACTGGTGGCCAGGGGAGATGCAAAAACCCATCTTCTTGCTCACAAAATTAGCCCTTGACTATGCGAGCTGTGTGAACAAGAGTGCTGTCGGTTTGGAACATACCACTGTGGAAAAAGACACTGTGCCGTGGGATGGACCTGATCAGTGAAAATGGCCACATAATCCTTGTCAGTAATGCGACCTTGCAGAGTAACCATGGGGCCTGTAGAATACCATACCATGACTGCCCAAATCATCACCGAACCCTCGTTATGATTCACTCTTGGGACGTAGAATCGGCCAGAAAAGTCCGAAACAGTGTGAAACAAGACTCATCCGACCAAACTGTTTTCTTCCATTGCTCCACAGTCCAGGTTATATGGCTTCGGTACCACGTCTTCCTGTTGCGGGCATTTACCTCACTGATGAGTGGTTTTGGAATTTCAGCTCCCCCTGACACATTATTGGTGGTCATATCAGGGTTATCCTAAGCCGTGCTCCGAATCCGTGTCCTCATCAGGAACAGGGTGCGTGAAACTTTTTCTTTCCTTTTTTGTATTTCAATGCCCCATCTGGGGTCTCGAAGCTCCCTTCGTGTTGTTTTGGTGCCCCATGGTTCTCGAGTGCGATATTCAGTTCCGCAATGACGTTTGCAGCTGTTGTCGTCTAATTTTGGTCACAATCCTCTTTAATTACCGTCCGTCACAATCACTCAACACACACTTTCGTCCGAATTGTGCCTTAGCGGATTATGTTTTTCCGCTTTCGCTATATGTGGTATAAATCTTCGATACGGTACCTCTTGAAATACCAAACACTTCGGTTACCTTGGCTACGGAAATATCCACCATAAGAGCACCAATAATTTCCCCATGTTTGAATCCACTCAGCTCCGACATAATGCACTCATAACTACACGGAACACTGTTCTGACCACGAATAACAATTGCAACATACTGAGGAGATTACACTGGTACCTTTAGTGGTCAAATACATCAGCGCAACCTGCAGTATTGGCAAGAGTCTGTAATTATGTTGAAGCACACATTTCGCGCAGTGTTTCCATTTTTTGTCCAACCGCTGTAGGTCCGTATGTGTCAGTTTCCGATACGCAGAATGACCGTGCCGTCCATCTGCTTTCCACTCGACCAGCACATCTAAGAAAGGCAGTTTACCATCCTTCTCTGTCTCCTCCATAGATGTTATGTTTCAATGTTTACCGCTTGTTTGTTCGATGAACTGCTGCAGTACCTCATTGCTATGCTAAAACTAAACTAAACTCCTCCCGCACAGGCCATGAATGCCCAAAGGGACCAACTGGCCGCCATGTCATCCTCAGCCCACAGGCGTCACTGGATGCAGATGTGGAGGGACATGTGGTCAGCACACCGCTCTCCCGGCCGTATGTCAATTTCCGAGAGCGGAGCAGCTACTTCTCAATCAAGTAGCTCCTCAGTTCGCCTCACAAGGACTGAGTGCAGCCCGTTTGTCAAAAGCGCTTGGCAGACCGGATGGTCAGCCATCCAAGTGCTATCCCATCCCGACAACGCTTAACTTCGGTGATCTGACGGGAACCGGTGTTACCGCTGCGGCAAGGCTGTTGGCCCACTGCTATGCACCCAGGTTAAAAATGTATCGTGCACATATCTGCTGAGGAAGCAGGGACGGTGGTGGGGGCACTGTTCTAAGCTCGTTTTTAGGAAGCTTTCATAAAAAAATATAGCTATGGATGGTGACAGACGAACCCATGGGTGTCCCATCGGCCATCCGTAATAATTTTCACCCTACAATAACGATGTGGTCGTCAAGGCGCGTAAAAGTCTCAAAATTTCAAGGGAGAAATGAGCAGCCATTAGTTTTAATGTATTTTATACTCATATCTTCGTCAAAAGGAAGATCACGCCGAGGCTCACCGTGACTTCCCTCTGGCCTATCCTCTGCTGTTTTATGATATATACAAACAATTGTAAGTTCTTCACATGATGCCTGCAGTAGCCGACTACAAGCGCCAATGATTTAGTTAAATACCTTGCCATCCAGTATGTAAGAGAGCTTATAGCACTAATGACTGGTCTCAGTGGCATGCCACGTTTAGGAATAAAATTGTGTGCACCATATATCAATGTATCGTGTAAACTTTGTTCTGTATTTATGTCTTTTATCTACTTGCGCTTTGTATTTTTAAACCGAAAATTTGTATTTTTAAACCGAAAATTTCCTATACGAGAGTGCAGAACCGGTTAAAACCACCCTCATTCTGGTTGGTTTCCCAGAATACAGCTCGTCAATACGGCGCGCGGCTTCGACCGAGGCTGGCCCATATACTGTCTTACAGTGAAGCGTGCTTTATCTTAAGCCGAGTGAAAGAAATTTGAAGGTAACTTAAAGTTCAGGGAGAAGAAGGTGTTTTGAAAAGAGGTTGTAAAATGAAGATAAATAAAATTAGAACAAGGGCAACGGGTAGTAGTCGAATTAAGTCAGGTGTGCTGCGCAAATTAGATGAGGGAATGAAACACTGAGAGAGATAGTATAAAAATAACTGTCAGCGACAGAAGTGAAGATGATATAAACTGTAGAATGGCAATAGCAAGTAATCTTTCCTGAAAAAGTTAAATATATTATTCCATATTAATATTATAAATGCGGAAGTTTGTTTGTTACTCACCTTTTCACAACTAAATCTCTGAACCGATTTTGATGAAATTTGTTACTGAAATAGCTTGAACGTTGAGGAAGAACATAGGCTACCTTAAAAAATGTGTAGTACACGAGATTTATTGATTTGAAGAAAATTACGCGCATTAAGGCAACATATTTATTCTTTGGAAAATCTGTTTACTCTTTGACTTTTGAACTTTATCCTTAGTTAACATATAAATTGAAAGAGTCGCCGGCATGTGTGGCCGAGTGGTTCTAGGCGCTTCAGTCTGGAATCGCGCGACCGCTGCGGTCGCAGGTTCCAATCCTGCCTTGGGCATGGATGTGTGTGCTCTCCTTAGGCTAGTTAGGTTTAAGTAGTTCTAAGTTGTAGGGGACTGATGACTTCAGATGTTAAGTCCCATAGTGCTCAGAGCCTTTTGAACCATTTTTGAAAGAGTTGTGGAATGGAAACGGTACGTTTCCGGATATGGGTTCCTATTCAAAATATTATGTAGTCATTCCCCTCTGCAAGTCCTCTAATTGTGTGACGGAAATTTCCGAACACGCTGTATAGTATATCTGTAAGCTTGACTGCTCTATATCTTCAGTGCGAATGCACAATAGAATCCATAACTCCTGCGTGGTTACTGGAAACGCTGTGAGAAAATGAGGTAAATGGACAGCGCACTACTTCGAAGGGTGCGATAAGTTGAGAATTTGGACCACCTGGGAAGCATGCTTGGATAGCTGAAGCGGTTAAGGCGACCACTCGCATAAATTTGGTAATCTGGGTTTGAGTCCTGTTCTGGCAAAAACCTACAAATTTCGCCACTGAATTATTTAAATGCCCAATTGCAGCCAACGTCAGTACTTCCCTCGACATATTAATATTGCAAATGCCAAAGTAACTCTGTCCATTAACGTTTCCACGACTAAACCACAGAACCGATTTCGATGACATTTGGTATGAAGATAGCTTCAACCCTGAGGAAGAACATATGCTACTGCAGAAAGTACAAAAAAAAAAAAGTCCCCCAACATGTTGATGTAGTGAATGGACCATTTCTTTACATCATTTCACATAATCCATTTTAAAAATTATTAAATTTGTTGCATAATGTACACATTGTATGGTGCATAGTTATTTAAACAGCACAAAGCATGTATGTGAGCTCCTACTCGCTACCCTCTGCACACACCGCTTGGCAGTAACATAGGATGTGCTGCCATGTAGTGAGTTGAAGCAGATAGGATGGGGGCACACATCACGAGCTATACTTGCCGGCCGCTGTGACCGAGCGGTTCTAGGCGCTTCAGTCTGGAACCGCGCTGCTGCTACGGTCGCAGGTTCGAATCCTGCCTCGGGCATGGATGTGTATGTTGTCCTTAGGCTAGTTAGGTTTAAGTAGTTCTAAGCCTAGGGGGCTGCTGACTTCAGATGTTAAGTCCCATAGTGCTTAGAGCCATTGGAACAGAGAGACAAGCGAGGGCAGCTGTCATTATTGCACTTCCATAGCTTCCTTACTCATCATAACAAAGCTACTGGTATGCTAGCTCAGCCGAGGTTACAGCTAGTTTTGAATATAAATTTTAGTGTTGGGAAGTATTTTCTGGAAGTACTTCTTGGGAGTGTTGCCTTATATATTAGTGAAGCATGGACAATATACAGTACAGACAACGTGACTGAACTGTGCTGCTACAGAAGAATGCTGAAGATTAGATGGGTAGCTAGAGTAAGTAATGCAAAGGTAGTGAATCTAACTGCGAAGAAAACTACTCTATGGCACCACTTGTCTTAAAGAATGGATCTATTGATAGGACACACACCGAGGCATCAAGGAATAGTGAATATGCTAAAGGATGGAAGTGTGGAGGGTAAAAATTGTAGAAGGATACCAAGATTTGAGTACAGTAAGCAGGTTCAAAACGGATGGAGGATGCCGTAGTTATGTACGTGTGGAAAGCATTGCATAAGGCAGTCTAGCATGGAGAGCTGCATCAAACCAGTGAGAAGACTGATGACTGGAACAGAAACAGTTTCATTTGATTTTTGATAATCTTCAAAATTCGAAAAAAATGAAAGTTGTTAACACTAAGCCGCATCAGATGGGAATCTTGCATGGAGCCGGCGAAACTGACTGTGTGGGATCCTTGGATCTGTGGATGGGTGGCCATTCCAAATCATACTGCTCCTCTTAGCTGTTAAGTAAAGGAGGTGATGCAGTGTTTTCATCACTCTACACCTATTACAGAGAAAATGGCTTGAAATTCCCACTCAACCATCATGCTTTAGGTGTCTGATGGTTTCCATAAAGTGCTTAAAGAGACTATCTAAATGGACTCTTCAAACAGGCCGCATCTGTTTCCTTTTCAACTTTCTCTGACTGAGAAGATTCTCTGCCCGGGAGTTTCAGCTCTTAACAGGTTTCCTCCCCTTTAATTGCTCAGTAATAGCAGTAGGTTTTATTTTTACGCCACACCCACGGACATTTATTTACTTCTTTCAGCTTTTGCGGTATTGTCTGAGCCAAAGTCAGGCGTTCAAGCAACGAGTCACGATACACACAATGCACAGATTGCTAATTTAAAACAAAACAAGTGACGTTTGACAGTATACTCGGTACTACATTTATGAGACCGGGAAAATAAGAGTGTTTTGCTGGGTACTGGGGGACACTTAAAATCAGCACACTAATGCGTATATAGCAGAAAATTTAAAATCTAGGTGGACTTGCGTAAAGACTGTAGAACAACACAAGAAACGAAACATTACAAACCTTTTTTCACGCACACTCTTCTGCATCTCTGAGGCAACCAATACACATAATGAACTATCCCGAAAGAAATGTTATCTACAGGTCCGTAACCACAAGATTATAGTTAACATTGGGGTCTCCTACTAACTGCTTACACCCACTGTCCGAGTGGTACAGCTTGTAATGAACTGTTTGTTGCTTACTTAATTCCATTCACCATAAATGATATTTTTCGGAAGCCTACAACCGTGTCAGTATTGATTTAAATAATAAAGTACTCCAGCTGTTACGTTTTTTCATGCGTAGTACCAAGAGTTTCAGGAATTTTTTCCCACTTTCAAGTGCTGTAGCAGTTTAGATTGGTATTATATATGACGTTTGCGTATGTACTGTCCTGCTTCTTTTGCCTTGAAGACATCTTTTCATGGTCTTTCTGTAATCAGAAAAATGGGAAATATGGAGCTTGGAATTATTTGACGTTGATTTTAGAAAATAATTAACTTCTACAGCACTTCAAAATGGGAATAAATTCCTGAAGCGAGTAGTGATACGCATGAAAAGACTTACGGCTCTGAGCACTATGGGACTTAACTGCTGTGGTCATCAGTCCCCTAGAACTTAGAACTACTTAAACCTAACTAACCTAAGGACATCACACACATCCATGCCCGAGGCAGGGTTCGAACCTGCGACCGTAGCGGTCACGCGGTTCCAGACTGAAGCGCCTCTAACCGCACGGCCACACCGGCCGGCTGAAAAGACTTAACTGGTGCAGTACTTCATTATTTAAATCGTCCGTGTGCCAGCATTGAAACAGTGCATGCAACTCGTCGAGAGACAGGTCGTAGCAACAGCTGCTGTGACCTCGGATCGATGCTGCCACGTGCAACAGTACTTTGCGGTCCATATTGAATGGACTTAAAGCGGACGTGAGATTTGGCTCAGTTTCATATCCCACATTTCTTGTCGTTCACTCTCATTTTTCGAGGAGATTATTGCAGAATTTTAGATGAAGTGCTTTCAGGGTGTACTTCTCTATTTGCTAAATCATTTTTACTGCATTCTAGATTTTGCACGCTGTCAGTTGTCACTTGCGACCAACATGTTGTTTTTACAGTTACGTCATTTTTAATGGTGGATCTTTGATATATGTCAAGAAGAGCAGCGTTCCAAGAACAGAATCGCGTAGAACTCTACTCCCTTCCCCCCCCCCCCCCCCCCCACACACACTTATCTCGCGCGTAGATTAACCTGTGGTCTTGCAATGTTAATCACTTAAATATGTTACCTAGAGAAATGTATTCCCGAAATTTCATCACTCTGCATCTGCATTAATTATTTGGTGTTGAGATTTTTTCCGTTACTACTTTTGTTTTCATTTTCTTGGTTGCAGACACTTTTTTGTTGATACATGTTGGCTTCGTTTCTGGCTTATTGTTTTCCAATTTCCACTTTGGTTTTACAGGTATCTCTTCTGGGTAGTGCTAAGTCAAAGCCTCCTTATGTTTATCGTAGTTTCCATGGTACTAGCAAATAAACAAATTATTTTAGTATTTAGTATACAATCAGTAGTGAAGCTTACTCAGCAGTTATTATTGGAGTAGTATGTAGTGAGTACTGGACATTCCCCCCCCCCCCCCCCCTCCGCTCTCCAGGAATCACGGTTATTACCGAGAGGTGCGCCACTGAAAAAGCGTGCGTTAGCGACCTCAGTTGGAGTGTGACATTGCGTCTGACTTCCGGTGACAGGCGTGATGCCTGCTCGGCCAAATTCCAATTGGACTAGTGTCTACTGTATATTTACGACTAAAATATATATGCTGATCAACACAGCGCAGGTATGCTGGTGTATGGATTAGCAAATAGCACCATGTCTGAAGCCAGACGCTTATATGCTGAAAGATTCCCTAATAGAGATTTATCGAACATTAAGACCTTTCAAAGAATACATGAAACGTCTTGTGGAGACGGGCTCTTTTGACGAAAGGTTATTTCACTGTAGAAGACCAAATACCGTTAGAGCACAGTGTGGAAAATGTTAACGAGAGCAGTTCCTTTAAACACACCATCTTCAGAGAGTGCAAGATCTTACTGAATCGGATTTTCGATCCAACAATGCTTTCGTTACTAGGGATGTATGCTCAAGGCCAACACTTTTTGTCTACCACACCATTCACTGATGGAGCAAAGTTTACCAGGAATGGAGTATAGAGTTGTCACAACACTCACGCGTGAGCAGATGAGAAACCTTTTGCAGTGTTGGAAACAAGAGATCAACGATATTTTAGCGTTAATGTATGGGTTGGCATAACTGGAGAGAGATTAATTAGACGTTCATTTTCCAAGGAAAACTGACTGGAGCATCATACAGTGAATTTATAATGGAACGTTTAAATGTTTTGCTGTTAGACATTCCGCTACACTGCGTCAGAACTGGTGGTTCATGCGCGATGGGGCACCACTTCATTTTGATCTTAAGGTAAGAACAATGTCAAATCAGCATTTTACAGATAAGTGGATAGATCGTGGAGCAGAAACATCTTGGCCTGCTCGATCTCCTGCTCTCAGTCCATTTTATTTTTATTTTTGTAGGCATTAAAAGAACATAGTGTATTCAATCCCTACTGGGAATGTCGACATTCTTCGCCACCGTCTTCAAGATGGATTTCAGCAGATGCAGCAGACACCTGGAATTTGGGAGCGAGTGAGACAATCCGTAACAAAGAGTTTAGAAGCTTGCATGGCAGCTAATGGCAGACATTCTGAGAATTTCATTTAGCCATCAGAAAACATCATTTGAAAACACAAACATACCTACAGAACGAGGCTGGAAATTCGAGAACATAAAGACTTAAACGAAGCAAACATGTAACAACAAACAAGTGTCTATAACGAAAAAGATTAAAAAATGACCACATGTATATATGAACTTTACCTGACTGGAAGTGGAGGAAACAAGGTCCTATGAAAATTTGTCCGGCAATGCGTCGATGTAACGGTAGATGGCCGCGACAAATGAAAACTCCTCTGGGCGCGTGCCATGTCTGTAGCACACAGATGACGATTATGCAGGCTGATGATGCTACTGTTGGTAAAGGTCGCTTCGTCATTAAAGACGCCTCATGACGGAAATCCCATGATTGTGATCGTCTGGTGCGAAAACCATCGACAAAATACTTCCCGTAGAGGGAAATCCGCTGCTGGTAATCAAAAATGGCTCTGAGCACTATGGGACTTAACATCTGAGGTCATAAGTCCCCGAGGACTTGGAACTACTTAAACCTAACTAACCTAAGGACATCACATACATCCACGCCCGAGGCAGGATTCGACCCTGTGACCGTAGTGGTCGCGCGGTTCCATACTGAAACGGCTAGAACCGCTCGGTCACAACGGTCGGCTGCTGATAATCTTTGCACTCGTTGCAAGTGATAGGGATGGCGATGGTTGCCATGCTGGATACACATAATCTTACTTTGGCTTGCAACATGTTGGCGGGCCTCTTGCCTGGAACTTACACTAGGTTTCGTCTCAATATCCCATAGAACCCGGTCCTGCAAATCTGGTGAACGCACAGTCCGCGCCTCCGTCGTGTTAGTCTATCTGAAAGGACCCATGGTCACACAAACGCCCATAAAGGGCTTGAGATGTTGTGTGATGTGGTTGGTGTCTGTGAGGGTACTTGTTTTGGTATAGCTGTGCGGCCTCTCGACCGTTTCCATTTGCGTGGCCAAGGGCGTACCCAGGATCTGAACTATTGGGGGGGAGGGGGGGGGGGAAGGTCATACTAGTCTCAGGAAACAAGGACTCGAGACAACATACAGCACTTCTTATTAAATAAAACAGTAAACCAGTGAAAAACTGCTTTTAGTAAACATTTTAAATACAAGAATGCACTTGTACAATCCAATAAAACATGCAGCATTTCTTATTAAATAAAACAGTAAACTACTGAAAAACTGCGAATATCTTCTAGGGGGGGGGGGGGCAGCTGCGTCAGTCACACAGCCTGCGACACACAAGGAACATACGGCACGTAGTCAGAGGAACTTCCATGCGTCAGCGCCATCTATCGTGGTAACGATGCATTTCCGGAAACATGTTCATTGAACCTTTTTTCCTCCATTTCCAGTCAGGAATCTGTCCTGCAGTTTGTCGGTTTTATTAATATTCACCCTGTATGTATGTATGTATGTGGTGTATCTCCTATGGGTCGTCAGGCGCATTTTCATGTTACTACAGATATTAGCCATTTCACAGTGAGTAGCTAGTCAGTCCAAAAAATGCTGCTGATGGCGTCTTTCATGTGACGCCCAATGTCAACGGAAAGCGTCGGTTTGTTACCCGTTACGAGCGAAATGATTTTTAAAGCAAGCTTTTACGTATGCATTCGACTGAGGGGTTCCAAGTCAGTCTAATGCGATATTGGTTTATTCGATATACCGGGTGATCAAAAAGTCAGTATAAAATTGAAAACTGAATAAATCATGGAATAATGTAGATAGAAACATACAAATTGACACACATGTTCGGAATGACATGGGGTTTTATTAGAACCAAAAAAATACAAACGTTCAAAAAATGTCCGACAGATGGCGCTTCATCTGATCAGAATAGCAATAATTAGCATAACAAAGTAAGACAAAACAAAGATGATGTTCTTTACAGGAAATGCTCAATATGTCCACCATCGTTCCTCAACAATAGCTGTAGTCGAGGAATAATGTTGTGAACAGCACTGTAAAGCATGTCCGGAGTTATGTTGAGGCATTGGCGTCGGATGTTGTCTTTCAGCATCCCTAGAGATGTCGGTCGATCACGATACACTTGCGACTTCAGGTAACCCCAAAGCCAATAATCGGACGGACTGAGGTCTGGGGACCTGGGAGGCGAAGCATGACGAAAGTGGCGGCTGAGCACACTATCATCACCAAACGACGCGCGTAAGAGATCTTTCACGCGTCTAGCAATACTTTTTTTTTCTTTTTTTTTTGGTTCTAATATGACCCCAAGTCATTCCAAGCATGTGTGTCAACTTTTATCTCTCTATCTGCATTATTCCGTGGTTTATTAAGTTTTCAAATTTATACTGACCTTTTGATCACCGGGTATATTAATAGGGACAGTAAAACACGAAGGATAACCATTTCCCGCATCGATACCACCGCCCAGCGATCTGATTCACAGTAGAGCGTCGATCGCCACCCATAGCTCTGTAGGGACAATGTGGCTAAAGTTTGTCAGACACTTGTGGTCATCCTGTGCAGTGGCTTATGCGTGTGGAAACGTAGTCTCTGTGACACTGATGGTCCACCATAGACGCAATCGACCTCAGAAACTGCCAATGGCCTTGCCTAGTTGAATACACTGTTTCTCGACAGATCACTGAAGTTAAGTAATGTCAGGCGTGTCCGGAACTTGGATGGGTAACTGCCTGTGTATGCTAAGTGCTGTTAGCTGCTTTCCTTCTGTCTTGACAGGAGAAAAAAGGGGGAAGGTGGGATGAGGGGTCATGGTGTAAGGTCTGTAATCACCAGTCTTTGCGCCAATGTCCTGCAGTCAATTCCAAATCTCTCCACAGTTTCACGAAGTGAGGGCCTTTGACACTGGTGATGGTGATCCGTCCATCAGATGGGGACATTAAGCTCGGCAGCCTCCTTAGTGCAAATCGAGAGGAGTAGGCTAAGTGAGGACACCAGGTTTCAACCTCTTGCTTCTCTTATCATCTTCCAACACAAACGTGAATGTACAGTACACACACAGACATTATAGTCACCTACACATAACAAATGCACTTAACTCCCACATTTAGTGAAGGAAAAGTTCCACCATGCGTGAAAGATAGGGAAAGCTCTCCAACTAGGTGGCTGAACCCGCTCTTCTAGGTCTGCCTGTCAACCATTCACATTACTTTACTTTTTACCTTGGAAACCCGAATTCTTGTGTAATCTCTATTATGCTTATCAGCCATGCAATTTGGAGCGCTTATCATTCCACGTTCAAAATAGGTTGACTGACGATGTACTACCACGTTCACTCCAGATTAGAAACCCGAAACGGAGCGAATACGCGTCCAATTTTGAGAGCTGCAGACATCAGAAATTAACGTGTCGCTGTCACTCAGTGTTACGCTGTTTCTGGCTATAGTTCTGCAAGTATGAAGAGGCTAATTAAGATGCCGTTATCGATCTGTATTATTAGGTACAGTAAAACATGAAGAATAGTCAGTACTCCAGTAGTGATAGCATCGCCTTGACCCGCGCTAACTACTACCACCGTACACAAGCGCTGCTCAGTCGCTGCTGGAGTATTGATTATTCTTCGTGTTTTACTGTTCTTGTTAATAAATATCGATAGAATGAATAACGCAGTGGACTAATTTGGGACAGCTCCATCCAGTGGGCACGTAAAATTTCACTTTAAATATCGTTTTGTTAACAATGGGAAACAAACCGATGCTTTCCGTCGACGCAGGGCGTCCTATGAAAGACATGATGAGCAGGACTTGTTTGGGTTTACTCAGGCTTGCAAAAACGAAATTGCATATATCTCCCGAAACACCACAGAAAATGTGCCTGACGGCCCCTCGGAGAGGCACCCTGTATTTACACTCTAAAACAAAAAAAAAAAAAAGAAAAAATTAACACGAAGACAATGTCCAAATTGGACGGAAATCGGAAGTACATGTAAAGGTAAACAAATGATCACAATTTCAGAAAAAAAGAATAATTAACTCAAGAGAAAGAGCTTCACAAATTGAGCAAGTGTATAACGCATTGATTCACCTCTGGCCCTTATGCAAGCAGTTTGTCGGCTTCACATTGGTTCATGTAGTTGTTGAATGTCATCCTGAGGGATATTGTGCCAAATTTAGCCCAACTGGTTAGTGAAAACTTGTCACTGATAGCACACTCCTGCAGGCTTGAGTAAGAGAACGTGTCGACAAATATGAAGCAATCATAACGGCATCTTAATCAGCCTCTTCATACTTGCAGAACTATAGCCAGAAGCAGCGTAGCACTGAGTGACAGCGACACGTTAATTTCTAATGTCTGCAGCTCTCAAAATTGGACTCGTATTCGCTCCGTTTCGGGTTTCTAATCTGGAGTGAACATGGTAGTACATCGTCAGTCAACCTATTTTGAACGTGGAATGATAAGCGCTCCAAATTGCATAGCTGATAAGCATAATGGAGATTACACAAGAATTCGGGTTTCCAAGGTAAAAAGTAAAGTAATGTGAATGGTTGACAGGCAGACCTAGAAGAGCGGGTTCAGCTACCTAGTTGGAGAGCTTTCCCTATCTTTCAAGCATGGTGGAACTTTTCCTTCACTAAATGTGGGAGTAGTGGGGTTAAGTGCATTTGTTATGTGTAGGTGACTATAATGTCTGTGTGTGTACTGTACATTCACGTTTGTGTTGGAAGATGATACGAGAAGCAAGAGGTTCAAACCTGGTGTCCTCACTTAGTCTACTCCTCTCGATTTGCACTAAGGAGGCTGCCGAGCTTAATGTCCCCATCTGATGGACGGATCACCATCACCAGTGTCAAAGGCCCTCACTTGGAGAAACTGTGGAGGGATTTGGAATTGACTGCATGACATTGGCGCAAAGACTGGTGATTACAGATCTTACACCATGACCCCTCATCCCATCTCCCCCCTTTTTTTTCCTGTCAAGACAGAAGGAAAGCAGCTAACAGCACTTAGCGTACACAGTTACCCATCCAAGTTCCGGACACGCCTGACATTACTTAACTTCGGTGATCTGTCGAGCAACAGTGTATTCAACTAGGCAAGGCCATTGGCAGTTTCTGAGGTCGATTGCGTCTGTGGTGGACCATCAGTACCACAGAGACTACGTTTCCACGCGCATAAGCCACTGTACAGGATGACCACAAGTGTCTGACAAACTTAAGCCACATTGTCCCTACAGAGCTATGGGTGGCGATCGACGTTCTACTGTGAATCAGCTCGCTGTCAGTTTGAGTATGGGATGTCAGGAATTGATTTCTATCAGACTGTGCATAGAGAAATGGACCATATAGCCTCCAGCAACTGACGAACGACTCATGTATATTTTCTGACACATCGACACAGACACCAACCACTGGCAAGGGGTTATGAATATCACCAGTGGACCATAGCACAATGTGACGAATTTCGGTTTTAGTTGTACAGAACTGATGGGTGCATAAGAGTGCTGCAGTGTTTACCTCCTTAAGCTATGGATCCTGCCTGTCAAAAAAACTGTGTCCAGGCAGGAGCAGATTCAGTCAGCACTATGGCTAAGAGGGTTCCGGTACAGTCTACATTGCAGCCAATCCCTCCTCCCCCTATGATTTCATCGATGACTTCATGCACTGTTCTCATATTTCTTTCCCTCCTCCAACCCACTACGTAGTCAGTTGCCCTTTGTATAAAATGGCGTTAAATTAAAACAAAAATTACAGGAAATCATCAATAGCTAGAGATTTCCCCACTCCTATGCCATCATTGTGGAAGTTGAATGCTTGTCTCAAGTGTAAATTTGCAGGAAAATAAAAAATTCAAGAAGGGAAATTATCCTATTAGATGAAATTCAAAGATTGTGAACCTAGGGACAGTGGCACGTTCTGCATGGTTGTCACATTTACCAGCTCACTAGCAAAACATGCATAGTTGCCAGGTCACATTTGCTAAGTATAGAGTTCGGCCCTAAGTGGAAAAGCGTGGAAGATCAAAACAGCATCGTTTTTTTCCCTGATGTTACAGTTCACTTGCCATAAGTTTAAAAACAGTGCGTCCTGCAGTTTTAAATATTTTCCTATCCCGCTTCTCTGATGTCACAGTTTAAACAGTTTCTCCCCACCCCAATTACCTTATGTTTGAAACCCAAGAGTTGACGTGCCCTAAGTTTAAAACTATGCGCTGTGTTGTAGGAATAGTGTAAGAATGTTTATATTCTTATTTAAATAAAAATGTGAGAAAGCCTCCTCCACAATCTCTGGTTGCGCCAAATTTGGAGTTCGCCACCGACAAGACCCCCATGAAACCTCATGCAGCTGCCTCACACATGCTGCTGCTGCTAACGAAGAGTCCTGCACACCGAGTGCTGGGATCATTGCACCGCTGCCACAGTCACCAGCCACACGAAACATATTATCGATTTGGTTGCCTAACACTAAGTGCAGGAATAAAGTACGAAACAGCAACAATATTATTTGTGATGGCAACCTATCTGACATATACTATGTGATCAAATGTATCCGGACACCCCCAAAAACATACGGTTTTCATATTAGGTGCATTGCGTTGCCACCTACTGTCGGGTACTCCATATTAGTGACCTCAGTAGTCATTAGACACCGTGAGAGAGCAGAGTGGGGCGCTCCCCGGAACTCACGGACTTCGGACGTGGTCAGGTGATTGGGTGTCACTTGTGTCATACGTCGGTACGCGAGGTTTCCACGCTCCTAAACATCCCTAGGTCCACTGTTTCCCAAGTGATAGTGAAGTAGAAAAGTGAAGGGATACATACAGTACAAAAGTATATAGGCCGGCCGGCAGGCCGGTGTGGCTGAGCGGTTCTAGGCGGTTTAGTCTGGAACCGCGCGACCGCTACGGTCGCAGGTTCGAATCCTGCCTCGGGCATGGGGGGGCATGTATGTGTCTGATGTCCTTAGGTTAGTTAGGTTTACGTAGTTCTAAGTTCTAGGGGACTGATGACCTCAGGTGTTAAGTCCCATAGTGCTCAGAGCCATTTGAACCATTTGAACCATACAGGCCGACCTCATCTGTTGACTGACAGAGACCGCAGATAGTTGAAGAGGGTCGTAATATGTAATAGGCAAAAATCTATCCAGACCATCACACAGGAATTCCAAAATGCATCAGGATCCACTGCAAGTACTATGACAGTTAGGCGGGAGGTGTGAAAACTTGAATTTCATGGTCGAGCGACTGCTCATAAGCCACACATCACGCCAGTAAATTCTAAACAACGCCTCGCTTGGTGTAAGGAACGTAAACACTGGACGATTGAACAGTGGAAAAACATTGTGTGGAGTAACGAATTACGGTACACAATGTGGCGATCCGACGACAAGGTGTGGGTATGGCGAATGCCCGGTGAACGTCATCTACCATCGTGTGTAGTGCCAACACTAAAATTCGGAGGTGGTGGTGTTGTGGTGTGGTCGTGTTTTTCATGGAGGGGGCTTGCACTCCTTGTTGTTTTGCGTGGTGCTATCACAGCACAGGCCTACATTGATGTTTTAAGTACCTTCTTGCTTCCCACTATTGAAGAGCAATTAGGGGATGGCGATTGCATGTTTCAACACGATCGAGCACCTGTTCATAATACACTGCCTGTGGTGGGGTGGTTACACGACAATAACATCCCTGTAATGGACTGGCCTACAGGCGCTGCAGTCATGGGCGGTGCGGATGGTCCCGGCGGAGGTTCGAGTCCTCCCTCGGGCATGGATGTGTGTGTCTGTCCTTAGGATAATTTAGGTTAAGTAGTGTGTAAGCTTAGGGACTGATGACCTTAGCAGTTAAGTCCCATAAGATTTCACACACATCTCAACATCATCTGACTGGCCTGCACAGAGTCCTGATCTGAATCCTATAGAACACCGTTGGGATGTTTTGGAACCCCGATTTCGTGCCAGGCCTCACCGAGCGAAATCGCTACCTCTTTTCAGTGCAGCACTCCGTGAAGAATGGGCTGCCATTCCCCAAGAAACCTTCCAGGACCTGATTGAACGTATGCTTGTGAGAGTGGAAGTTGTCATCAAGGCTAATGGTGGGCCAACACGATATTTAATTCCAGCATTACCGATGGAGGGCGCCACGAACTTTTAAGTCATTTTCAGCCAGGTGTCCGGATACTTTTGATCACACAATGTAAGTTAAAATGGAGGGTAAATCTGAAGATGCATTAAGTACACTTATACTTTAATCCACATTGAAAAATGGTGGTAAATTCAAAATTCTCCTAAGTTTACAATGAACAATAGCTCATTCATTCATTCTGCAGGGGAAATTCAAAAACTCGCAGAAGCACATTCATCCTCCTGGAGAAGCTTTGTGAAGTGGCTCAGGAGCAAATGCTTGTAAAATTCACAACAAAAATTTATATTTGTGATGGATGGCAGCTACTAAACCAGCAATAACCTACCCTGTTCATGCCAAGGCATCACAGAACTGTCAAACCTATCTAGTTATATGCACCAGACATGTAGCGACAACATTTGAGAGTTAAACGCGTTTTTCTAAGACGAATTATAGCAATGTGAAACACAGCAGATACATATGACAAGAGAAGAACGATATTTTTGAGAGAGTATTGGTCTATAACCTACTTCAAGCCACATTTCCAGACAAAACGTTACCATCATCGGTGGGGTAGCACAACATCATTTAGTGGATGTAAGATGAATTGGGTACCTGAAAGCCCCCAGCAGTAGCTGTCTAATAGGGATGATGCAAGAGAGTGCCAACCAAATAGCGAATGCATGATTAATGCATCTAGGTGGGTGCCAGACCCATCGCACCGCAGCTGGTCGCCAACTGTTGCGCCCTGCAGCCATGTCCTCTGTGTGCATTCTACCTGCCAGATGCGCTTCTGATTTGCAGAAGGTCTTCATGTTCGTAAACTCTTGGCATGGACTGGTATTCTATTTTACAGCAATGTGGGACTTGTACAGTGTAGTTCATACATACAGCAAATCATTAAATGTACATCGATATCGGTTAATTTAGAGCTGAATCAATAAATATGTTGCCTAAATCAATCAATTTTGCAACTAAGCTCCTCCATACTGCTACACTTTCGTCTGGACTACATGTATGTGTTAGGATCCTAACAATACGTCTCTGATTTCGTCTGATATATGATCTCATGCATATTTCATAAGCACACTAAATAAATCTGCAGAAGGGTACTTCTAGGAAATGTGAGGAAGCTTACAAATTTCCACAAGATTTCTATATCATTCCGATGGATAGTGGAAATCTCAGACGTCCAATTGCGACCTCGATGTGTTTACTTCAGTTGAATTTGACAGCTATGTCGATGCGATTCCTTCAGCAAGTTCATTACAGATTTACACCTTCATCAGTGTGCGCTAGTGCTCTATCTGTAATGATATCGATATAGACGTTACGTTAAACTCCAGTTGTCCCTCCTATAAACAGAAAGCAGTTTAGTACTTAGGTTTGTATTGTATTTATTAAGCGATCCCTCAGATAAATTTTAAGCATTTTAGGTTTTACAAAGGACGTCTAACATCTCCAGTGGATTGCTAATGGTACTGTTTTCTGAGCTTGAAAATGAGGTAGATCTGTGAGCCACGGAGCTCAATGTCATTGTAAGGATGATGAAAACAGGTACGTCACGGGTAGACATCGTGAGAGTAGATATGTAGTATTCCCTTGCTTAGGACAGTGGAAGCACTAAGCCTGAGATGTGTTGTTCACGATTTTGGTCACAAGATATCTCTAAGATCGTAGTTTGTAGCTCCACACAAGTAATGTAAAAGTCTTCTTCAAACAACTCTATACGTGGGAGAGTAACTTTTTCGATTGCTGAAGATCTTGCCTTGCCACATATTAGATGAACGATGACTAAGTGTCACAGGTTTGTGATCGAAGATAAAGGGCAGCACAGTACAGTCATTCAGAAGTGTTGCAAAAGATGTGCCGTAATTAAATGTCAGACATAGACCCATCGAGTTTCTGTGGGATTTCTAAACCATTTCTGGTGATTGCAAGTGCGATTTCTTCAACAACACGCTTCCGTTGGAAGTCTTCTGCTGATCAACTTTGCAGATGGTCGTAACAGATAGGGTCTGCAATTACGACATATACAGCGCTCTACATATGACTTAGGATTGCCGGCAGATCAAACATGCTATAGTGAATCCTTCTAAATTTCCGGAGGTACCCGACATCATATGTTTACACATAACTCCCGTAAATTGCGGATGTATAGCTAACGTCCAACAGCAGACGAATTTAATGACTAGGGCATCAATGTGACTGCTTCTCAAACCACTGTACCACAATTTGAGTTTTATACCACATTCAGTTATAAGGTTGCTTGTGAAGTAAAATGGGCTCTAATCCTTCATAAACACATGCGGTCAATGCGGTGCAGTTGATGGAGTACCAATGGTTGATGCAGTAGTACATTCATTCCATAGATTCAAACAGTAGGTTCCATGTTGGATTCAATAAGGTAGTGACAGTAGATTCGTACTATATATTCAAATAGGTTCCCAACTAGCTGTAGTAGGAGTGGTAGCAGTGGTAAATTCATATAATAGATTCTCAACTACCTGACCCACGATGACCACAAACTTTCTGCTACATGACAGTTTCATTCTTCAACTAACACCGATTTTCGCTGTAGGTATACGTCAGTTTGATGGAAATACGATATTAGCGTAAACGGAATGTTGAGCAACATTCTTCCTAGAATCAGAAAGTGATCTAATGATAAAGGTAGCAGTGCATTTTAACTGAGTTTTAAAGCGATTCATCATAAATTGTAAGTGTTTTATGTTACATGTGAGGCATAGGCCTATAACATCTCCAGCAGGTTTCTAAATTGTGACAGTTGAGGAAGCTGAAGGTGTGAGTGAATTGTGAAAAGTTTTCGTGATCGTATCGATTGGTGGCTTAGTGGGACTTTTATTTGTGAGCTTACACGCATCCATATAATTTCTAAATAGTTTTATGACTAATACCAGTATAATTCCTTCAGCAATGGAGCTCGTGCAGATGGTTTTTTGCTGTTCACGATAGCGAGTGTCGGGAGGTGTGATGTGAAACAACCATACATTCGTACTTGGAGAAAGTCTACAGTCCTGCTGGGTTATAGGATGTTGAAATGTGTTCGACTGTAGTGAAATGTTTGTGACAATCGTCGAACTTACATTCATTCAAGGCTATTCTGAAATATTTTGTATGAAATTCGAGCATTGAATATTTTTATGAAATGACAGTAAGGTGATAAATTGAAGAATTCATCCATTGATCAATGGAAACTACATAACATTTCACCCCATACACCTAAAAGTAACAAAATGCTCCTGTTACATCAAAAATTGTACCAAAGTGCCCCATGTTACAAGGAAATTGTAATAAATTGACGGATGTAATGGAAAATATTACAACACATTGCCCTATGTTATAATGAACTTGTAACAAAACACCTCAGGATTCAGCGAAATTTGTAACAAATTACCGAATGCACCACTATGTTGCAGCGAAATTCACAGCACACCTGCATATAGTAGAGTTTCGTGTAAACTTTAGGACAGACCATAGACGTGACACAACAGCTCAGTACAAGGCTCACATTCTTCTGAACTCCAACACAGTTGTATCCTACTAAAGCCGTATGGTGTGACGATTTCAGATCAGTTTATAGCTCAGAAGCATTCCATAGCTGGTGCAGTCTGCATGGTTGTCAGACTTCTGTATCCTGTGGATCTTTCCCTGATGTCAATGTAGAACTAGGTCACTTGCGATAATCATGGAATCCAAAATGGCCACTAAGTTTAAATTTAAGATGGCAATCCAAGTTGTTGAACCTATAATGTCACATTCCAAAATGATTATCTTGGATGTCATCAATGATGTCCTGGCAGACCTGCAGCAAAGCTGGCAACATTACCAGGCCAAGGCAGTTGACCCAATTTCTGTGACACAGTACCCACCACTCATCCTCAATGACCAGGCTTACTAGTCATCACGCGGTCTCACAACATTTTTCCTGTACTCTATAATGAAAGATTAATCATCATGGTGAAACATCATCAGAGTTGTATTACCTCCAGACTGAGAAAAATGACTGGCACAGTCAGATGTAGGTACTATATCTGTCTCAATGTTTATTATTATTATTATTATTATTATTATTATTATTATTATGTGTTGGTGTATGTGTGTTTTCATCTCACGCTGACAAAATCTCTCACACAGTATCTGATGTATCGGTGCAGGACGCATACCTGCAAACTCGTTGAGGTTGAGCTAAGTCATTTCAGAATGCTGCTGTTCAACACTACTTATTAACTGACTGCCAACGGATCGAAGCATATTAATGTCAGTTCAACATGTGACAAACTCCGAAGCTAAAGTAGAAATAGAAAATGTCTGATGGGGTACAAGGGTGCAGTTCAGTGATATGAGTGGGCTAGACTGTGCAGCAAGCTTGAATACATTGAGGACTGCATGACGTCTGACTACAATCCATTCCCTCGAGACATCGATATCTTTGGCAGTAACAGTGCATCCATTATCGATATGCTTGGAGGTGATACAACGAAGTTATATCTCAAGCCTCAACATGGCGCGTATATTTAAGGCATCTGAGTGTTGTGAAACTGTGCAGCTTATAAGCTACAATACGTATCACCACAGACAGACTGCCTATGGTGAATATATGTAAAAATGGCTCATAGCTGATGTCGTCAAGTATGTGTTGGGACATGAAGTACACAAGGCGGAGGAGGAGGAGCTAAACAAGTGTATAACAGTGTTTATGTGTGTTATAAGCAAGTCAACCAATATTACTCCTATAAATAGAAATTCCATACCAGCTCAGTTAACATATGGTACACCTAAGTACCATCCAGTAATATGATATGTTCGGTATGCTATGATGTCACGATCAACGAAGCTTTCCAGTCCAGATACATTGGGTACACCTGTTCCACCACGTACAACAGCGACTGTTAGCCATCCATTTCCGTGGGTAAAGGAATCATTGATGTCGATGCTGAAATTCAGTCTGCATCCACAAAAGACTGCAGGTCCGTCCAGTAGAGAGTGTGCAGCAACAGATTTGATTGTATTCTTTTTCTTGTCGCCGGCGGATGTGGTCATTTCAACGTCTTCAATTGTTTTATATATAGTTTGTCTTGCACGACGACTGCGCCTGTATCTTCTGTATGGCATCTTGGCAGCGTTCAATGCAGTTGCCTGTGCAGCAGCAGCAGCGCGAATGATCCGCTCCGCGGTCAGCGCTCGCTTTTATGGCCGCGCTTGACCTTTGACCCCGCCGATAAGGCGGCTGAAGTCCATCTTGGCAGCGCGCCAGCCGCCTGAGACTGACAAACAGCGGACGCGGGCACCTAGTAAGACTAGTGCCCGCGTCCGGGATAACGCTCTGCTGGCACTGTGAAATATTCTAAGTCCCTTATCTGTGACGCGCCACAGCGCGGCCATAAAAGCGAGTGCCAGCAGAGCGTTATCCCGGACGCGGGCACTAGTCTTACTAGGTGCCCGCGTCCGCTGTTTGTCAGTCTCAGGCGGCTGGCGCGCTGCCAAGATGGACTTCAGCCGCCTTATCGGCGGGGTCAAAGGTCAAGCGCTCAGAGAGCTGACGTAACATGCTGTTGCATACTCTATGTCCGTATACATTGGATTCCCTATGGGACTTAGTCTCTGAAATCTTTGTTGTTCAATATTGTCGTACATTGTTAATGCAATTGTTTCTTATTGGGTATTCTTACTATTATATGAGATAAGTATTGAATGGCAGTGTTAGTTTTTGGAAATTTGAATTTTCGATTTTTGACGTTATCCCGGACGGGCGTACTAGTCTTACTAGGTACGCCCGCCGGCTGTTGGCAATGTTAGGCGGCTGAAGTCCATCTTGGCAGCGCGCCAGCCGCCTGAGACTGACAAACAGCGGACGCGGGCACCTAGTAAGACTAGTGCCCGCGTCCGGGATAACGCTCTGCTGGCACTGTGAAATATTCTAAGTCCCTTATCTGTGACGCGCCACAGCGCGGCCATAAAAGCGAGCGCTGACCGCGGAGCGGATCATTCGCGCTGCTGCTGCTGCACAGGCAACCGCATTGAACGCTGCCAAGATGCCATACAGAAGATACAGGCGCAGTCGTCGTGCAAGACAAACTATATATAAAACAATTGAAGACGTTGAAATGACCACATCCGCCGCCGACAAGAAAAAGAATACAATCAAATCTGTTGCTGCACACTCTCTACTGGACGGACCTGCAGTCTTTTGTGGATGCAGACTGAATTTCAGCATCGACATCAATGATTCCTTTACCCACGGAAATGGATGGCTAACAGTCGCTGTTGTACGTGGTGGAACAGGTGTACCCAATGTATCTGGACTGGAAAGCTTCGTTGATCGTGACATCATAGCATACCGAACATATCATATTACTGAAAATGCAAATAAAGACTTTGGCAAATCAACATCTTGGATTTTGACATCATAGAGTGCACTAGTATTCCAAGATCCACTATCTAGCATTCTGACATCATAGGGCTGTGCCAGCGTCTTCAGGTGCGTGGTCTTAGGTCGCCATCTTGGTTTCTGACGTCATACATATATACTCTAACATTGCCAACAGCCGGCGGGCGTACCTAGTAAGACTAGTACGCCCGTCCGGGATAACGTCAAAAATCGAAAATTCAAATTTCCAAAAACTAACACTGCCATTCAATACTTATCTGATATAATAGTAAGAATACCCAATAAGCGCTGACCGCGGAGCGGATCATTCGCGCTGCTGCTGCTGCACAGGCAACTGCATTGAACGCTGCCAAGATGCCATACAGAAGATACAGGCGCAGTCGTCGTGCAAGACAAACTATATATAAAACAATTGAAGACGTTGAAATGACCACATCCGCCGCCGACAAGAAAAAGAATACAATCAAATCTGTTGCTGCACACTCTCTACTGGACGGACCTGCAGTCTTTTGTGGATGCAGACTGAATTTCAGCATCGACATCAATGATTCCTTTACCCACGGAAATGGATGGCTAACAGTCGCTGTTGTACGTGGTGGAACAGGTGTACCCAATGTATCTGGACTGGAAAGCTTCGTTGATCGTGACATCATAGCATACCGAACATATCATATTACTGAAAATGCAAATAAAGACTTTGGCAAATCAACATCTTGGATTTTGACATCATAGAGTGCACTAGTATTCCAAGATCCACTATCTAGCATTCTGACATCATAGGGCTGTGCCAGCGTCTTCAGGTGCGTGGTCTTAGGTCGCCATCTTGGTTTCTGACGTCATACATATATACTCTAACATTGCCAACAGCCGGCGGGCGTACCTAGTAAGACTAGTACGCCCGTCCGGGATAACGTCAAAAATCGAAAATTCAAATTTCCAAAAACTAACACTGCCATTCAATACTTATCTGATATAATAGTAAGAATACCCAATAAGCGCTGACCGCGGAGCGGATCATTCGCGCTGCTGCTGCTGCACAGGCAACTGCATTGAACGCTGCCAAGATGCCATACAGAAGATACAGGCGCAGTCGTCGTGCAAGACAAACTATATATAAAACAATTGAAGACGTTGAAATGACCACATCCGCCGCCGACAAGAAAAAGAATACAATCAAATCTGTTGCTGCACACTCTCTACTGGACGGACCTGCAGTCTTTTGTGGATGCAGACTGAATTTCAGCATCGACATCAATGATTCCTTTACCCACGGAAATGGATGGCTAACAGTCGCTGTTGTACGTGGTGGAACAGGTGTACCCAATGTATCTGGACTGGAAAGCTTCGTTGATCGTGACATCATAGCATACCGAACATATCACATTACTGAAAATGCAAATAAAGACTTTGGCAAATCAACATATATGTCACCCTCACCCTTTTCCTTGTATACACGTAATAGACGTAAGATATCTGTTAATGAAACTGTTTTTATATGGATTAAAGGGAAAGGTACTTGTGAATATGTTAAATTTGTAGGAGATTGTACATTTGGGTGCAATAGAAGCTGAATTTAAAGCATATAAAATACAATTGTATGGAAAACATTGCAGAGTGATCGATAGGGGTGATGTAGGAAAAAGAGAATGACAGTGTTTTAATGATAGTGATTTATTTTCGACAGTGAATAAAGTACAAAGAAATAATTTGTCCATGAGATCCTCTGGACGTGGCAACGGATAAGTATCAATCACAGTTTGTCGGGAGGGGTAGTCTTGGCGTTTGTGCCATGAATAACACCTAGGGCAAGACTTAATTCTGTCCGCCCGCTTAGCCGCCTGTTTAGTGAACTGTTTACGCGGCGTGGAACGTTGTTTACTCGGCGAAGCTAGCGCACGCCACCGGTACGGAATGGGGCGATTGCTATCAAGGGACTCAACCTAGCAAATAGCTGGCTGCTCAAATGTATGAGCCGACAAGGCAACAGAACCGTACTGACCTAAGATTTTCACTATCTGCTGAAATGATGAATCGGACTGTTTCAAAATCTGTTCTCTGAGTTTGACGTCAGATACATTGTACGCAACCGCATCACGCAACATAACATCTGCATATAAAGCATCGCAAGCACATCTGAATTTGCATTTCCTTGTCATATCCAGAAAATCTGTTACTCACCCGTGATAAGTTTGTTCTGACCGTTTTTTGAAATTAATGAATTGATACCTAGCACAATAAATGCTACCACATTCACTTGTTGGTCATAATAGTTAGTTAGTGACACTAACACGTCGTTTTAAGCAAGTTCACTCGGAGAGACGTTAGGGAATAGTTTTTGTAGGAGCCTAAACACTGCACTTCCTACTATTGATCGTAGATAGGGAAGTTTTACAGTACCTGGTACATTGTGAGCGAGGGTATGGGCTTCGAACTGAGACAACCACTCTAGACATTTCTCTTCCTGTTCACGAAATTGTTGAAAAGTTGGTATAGCAGCTGTAGTAGGCGGCGCTTGTTCCGTCGGGTGCGCAGCGTTGGCCAGTAGCTGCTGCACCGTGTTGAGTAACGTCGAAATCTGCTGCATCTGGAACTGAAACATCTGCATTAGCTATGTGGCATCTAACGCTTACGGCTGCGGCGCCTGAGCAGGGGGTTGGACAGGTGAGATGGGCATGTTGGTAGACACAAATGCAACAGACAAAAAAGACAGAGAAAATTTCTGCAACGCCCACCTGAAAACACTTATTAGCAAAACGACAAGAAACTGTTCAAGCAATTAAGCGCCCCTGCAAAGTAAAGACAAGAGAGAATTAAAGTGCCAGCACAATATAAACGAAAAGTTTGCGGCCATCAGGCACTGCGTTCGGAGGGTAGTCGTCGCCAAATGTGAGGTCTTGCCCACTTGTCTCATATAGGGTGCCTAAGGGATGCTTCGTTTTCAGAATGCTATACAACAGTTCAAGCAAATAACATTAGTAGTTTTATTACCAATAAGAAATTGACAGTACTTAACTTAGGCTTTGCAACTGTGTCGCAAACGATGGGCGACATACAAACAGTAATATTCTTCGCTATAGACAATGTCCAAACAAGCAATGCATATTCATCAGTAATAACTGTTCTACGAGTGCCGGTCTACAGCTGTGCGAATACTGCCCAAACACTGTGCGCAGTGGGAATATCAAATTAAAATGGCTCCAAGCACTATGGGACTTAACATCTGACGTCATCAGTCCCCTAGACTTAGACCTACACAACTGGCTATTAAAATCGCTACACCACGAATATGACGAGCTACAGACGCGAAATTTAACCGACAGGAAGAAGATCCTGTGATATGCAAATGATTAGTTTTTCAGAGCATTCACACAAGGTTGGCGCCGGTGGCGACACCTACAACGTGCTGATATGAGGAAAGTTTCCAACCGATTTCTCATACACAAACAGCAGTTCACCGGCGTTGCCTGGTGAAACGTTGTTGTGATGCCTCGTGAAAGGAGGAGAAATGCGTACCACCACGTTTCCGACTTTGATAAAGGTCGGATTGTAGCCTATCACGATTGCGGTTTATCGTATCGCGACATTGCTGCTCGCGTTGGTCGAGATCCAGTGACTGATAGCAGAATATGGAATCGGTGGGTTCAGGAGGGTAATACGGAACGCCGTGCTGGATCCCAACGGCCTCGTATCACTAGCAGTCAAGATGACAGGCATCTTATCCGCATGGCTGTAACGGATCGTGCAGCCACGTCTCGATCCCTGAGTCAACAGATGAGGACGTTTGCAAGACAACAACCATCTGCACGAACAGTTCGACGACGTTTGCATCAGCATGGACTATCAGCTCGGAGACCATGGCTGCTGTTACCAAAATGGTTCAAATGGCTCTGAGCACTATGGGACTTAACTGTTATGGTCATCAGTCCCCTAGAACTTAGAACTACTTAAACCTAACTAACCTAAGGACATCACACACATCCATGCCCGAAGCAGGATTCGAACCTGCGACCGTAGCGGTCGCGCGGTTCCAAACTGTAGCGCCTAGAACCGCTCGGCCACTCGGGCCGGCGCTGCTGTTACCCTTGACGCTGCATCAGGAACAGGAGCGCCTGCGGTGGTGTACTCGACGACGAACCTGGGTGCGCGAATGTCAAAACGTCATTTTTTTCGGATGAATCCAGGTTCTATCTACAGCATCATGATGGTCGCATCCGTGTTTGGCGACATCGCGGTGAACGCACATTGGAAGCTTGTATTCGGCATCGCCATACTGGCGTATCACCCGGCGCTATGGTATGGGGTGCCATTGGTTACACGTCTCGGTCACCTCTTATTCGCATTGACGGCACTTTGAACAGTGGACGTTTCATTTCAGACGTGTTACGACCCGTGGCTCTGCCCTTCATTCGATCCCTGCGAAACCCTACATTTCAGCAGGATAATGTACGACCGCATGTTGCAGGTCCTGGACGGGCGTTTCTGGATACAGATAATGTTCGACTGCTTCCCTGGCCAGCAAGTTCTCCAGATCTCTCACCAACTGAAAACGTCTGGTCAATGGCGGCCGAGCAACTGGCTCGTCACAATACGCCAGTCACTACTCTTGATGAACTGTGGTATCGTGTTGAAGCTGCATGGGCAGCTGTAACTGTACACGCCATCCAAGCTCTGTTTGACTCAATGCCCAGGCGTATCAAGGCCGTTATTAGGGCCAGAGGTGGTTGTTCTGGGTACTGATTTCTCAGGATCTATGCACCCAAATTGCGTGAAAATGTTATCACATGTCTGTTCTAGTATAATATATTTGTCCAATGAATACCCGTTTATCATCTGCATTTCTTCTTGGTGTAGCAATTTTAATGGTTAGTAGTGTACTTAAACCTAACTAACCTAAGGACATCACACACATCCATGCCCGAGGCATGATTCTAACCTGCGACCGTAGCCGCAGCACGGTTCCGGACTGAAGCGCCTAGACCCGCTCGGCCACAGCGGCCGGCTGTGCGGATACTGAGCCAATATTTAGTGGCCAAGACTGGCAGGAGCGTCGCTTATATTCTCTTCTTGCAGATGTCGCTCCTGTCGTGGCGCAGTCCTTGTCACCGGGCTATTGGCTGACGTCGTCTCACCACCATCTCTGGTCTTGCGTTCTTTCTCTTCTTTCCGGCGCTTCTAGTTACGCCAGAAAACTGTTACTATCAATGGCTCACCTTCGAACCATGATCCTATTCTGGTATTGCTACCAAGGACGAGTCACCTACCGAACCAACGAGTTCACTGCGGAAATAAGCGGCTCTGGTTCAGGAGGTACTTAAATAACGACATTGTGCCTTCAGTATCAACTCGATGCTTGGTGTAAGTCCAGTAAAGTGCAACTAAATCCCGCCAAGACGACAGCTATTTATTTCAGCTAGAAACACCCCTTGATGCCTACCAACTTGAGACTGTATGGGTGGGATATCGCCTGGAGGCAACGGTGACTTACCTAGGAGTCACATTGGACACACACTTCTTTGTCCATAAACACATTGGCTCTTTCAGGAACAAAGCTTTTGGTATGGCCAAGAAACTCATCCCCTTTTTCAAGTGTACTGATCTCAGTACCACAGCAAAGCTCCGATTACGTAAGGCGACGGTTGTCTCTAAGATACTGCATGACAGTTCAGTCTGGGGTCTTACCAGTCGAACAAAAATTGGCCGTCTACTAGTTTTACAAAATCTCGCATCGTTGACTTGCACGCGGCCCTACATATGGATACAGTAGTTGAAGCAGTTTGCCGGCCAGAGTGGCCGAGCGGTTCTAAGCGCTACAGTCTGGAGCCGAGCGACCGCTACGGTCGGAGGTTCGAATCCTGCCTCGGGCATGGATGTGTGTGATGTCCTTAGGTTAGTTAGGTTTGATTAGTTCTAAGTTCTAGGCGACTGATGACCTCAGAAGTTAAGTCGCATAGTGCTCAGAGCCATTTGAATTTTGAAGCAGTTTGCGAACGAACGACGACATTGCACAACAAAGTAGCCACACTGTGTAACACTATGGACCACATAAGAAATCTGGGCAGGACAATACCCCTCCCATGGCATCGTTATAAGGTGCCATGCTCCTTGGTACTACGACATCATCACCCATTCCACCAACTGGCGGTATTTATGGACTGATATACGGGCCCGAAGAAGTTGAATACAAAAGTTTATTTATAATTAAGTGAACCCCAACACCTACGTACCTTCCACCATGAAGTCTGGATCGTCGTCGACGTTGACACTGCGAATTACAGCGTGACATTCTTTTTTTTTTTTCCTGCTCTGTAGTGATTGGCTACTTACAATTTAGGTTACTGCTAGTTTTAATAGCTGCCATCCATCTCCCACACAAATTTTTTGTGGCGAATTTTACAAGTATAGTTCTTAAACCTATTTTTTTCCTATTGGCTCCTGGTCCACTGAACAAATCTCTCCCAGGAGAAGAAATGTGTTTCTGTAATTTTTTTGAATTTCCCTGGAGAATGTGTTTGAGCCATTGTTCATTTTAAACTTTTAAAAAATTTTGAATTTACCACCATTTTTCAGCGTTGGTTACAGTATGTGTGCTTCATACAGCTTCGAATATCCCTTTGTTTTAACTTATGTCACATGGTTTGTGACTGCAGCCTCTAACAATCCTACCACAACAAAGGTCAAAGATTGTGGTGTTGCTCACGATGCTAAATACTGCATTTTCGGGCAACAACAAGTTATTATGTCGCAGGTGTCATTAGAGCACAGTTAATAAAGTCATTTCATGTAATAATGAATAAATTAGGCACTCATCTTTTCGTGTTTCCCACGCTGGTCTCGTTGTAAAATCATGGCTCAATCGTCGAAAATCTAGGTGGTGATGATTCCAAGCTCGGATGCAAAGAGGCCTAGGTTTTATTCTGCTATATTCAAAAGTTTTTTAGATGCACTTCACAAACCATTCTTGAAGATTAAACCTTTCAAAGTTATCACAATGGCGATATAAAAAATAATCAGCACTCCGAATTTAAGTTACACTTCCTTTTTATTGCTTTTGTTGCAATATCACGTAACACACAAAACATCACTTCACAATACAAAACATACTTGAAAACATCTTCCTCACTGTTAAAGTTCACATTTTATAAGCTGACTACAATATGCGTCTTTCCAACATGACGTCCAAGACTTGACTTTCTCAAGGTCCAACTCTCTAACTAAGTAATAACCGTTTACGCGCCCAAAAATCAGAGTTACAAGTACGACAAAGATCATAGTGAAAAAGAAAGAATACACATAAGAATAATATCATTGAAATATAAACATAACGATGTATCAAAGTACCTCTACATTAATCAAATGAAATCTGAATGTTGTCTCAGAAATATGTTAACTACTTTACAGAAATACAATAGAATATTGCTGGTATCGAGAGGTTGAGTTGAGGTGCCGTAATGGTTACGTAATTCAAGTACCATTACAAGCCCCATCACAAAAACGTATTAGCGGCGGCAAGTGGAACTACACTCCTGCACTTTCCAGTAGATAGCCATATCGGCGGTATACATTGTGCAGCTGGTGGTTGTGGTGGCGGCAGAATGGTCCCATCACACTGACAGTGTACCCTCTGATGGTAGCAGCAGCACGGTGCCGGCCGCTGTGACCGAGCGGTTCTAGGCGCTTCATTCTGGAACCACGCTGCTGCTACGGTCGCAGGTTCGAATCCTGACTCGCGCATGGATGTGTATGATATACTTATGTTTAAGTAGTTCTAAGTCTAGGGGACTGATGACCTCACATGTTAAGTCTCATAGTGCTCAGAGCCATTTGAACCATTTTTGAGCAGCACGGTTGATCAGTTGCACTTAGTGCGATCCGAGACCTGGGGTGGCTCAGGGGCCTTACAAGTGGCAGACTTTATGACCAGCGCAACCGGAAGCTGCAGAAGGGGCCCTCCCGTATTTTTGTTTAAATAAAGACATAAACATTCCTAAACTATTCCTACTAAACCACACATAGTTTTAAACTTAGGCCAGTCAACACTTGGGTTTCAAACATAAGGTAACTTGGGTGAGGGAATTTGTTTAACCTGTGACATCAGAGGATGGGGTGGGAAATTGTTTAAGCATGCAGGCTGCAGTGTTTGAAAACTTCAGAGAAAAACAGATGATTTTTTAAAAATTTCTTATCATTTTACACTTAGGACCTGATTCTGTACTTAGCACACGTAACCCAGCAACTATGCAGGCTGCATCAGTATCCACAGATCCACCATCTTGAATTGTGATATCATACGGCTGGGGGAAACCTTGACAACTATACAGACTTTTCGAGTATTTTCAGGAGTGCCATCATGGATTTTGACATCATAGAGTGCACTAGTATTCCAAGATCCACTATCTAGCATTCTGACATCATAGGGCTGTGCCAGCGTCTTCAGGTGCGTGGTCTTAGGTCGCCATCTTGGTTTCTGACTTTGTAGGTCTGCACCTGTTCAAAAAATGGTTCAAATGGCTCTGGGCACTATGGGACTTAACATCTGTGGTCATCAGTCCCCTAGAACTTAGAACTACGTAAACATAACTAACCTAAGGACATCACACACATCCATGCCCGAGGCAGGATTCGAACCTGCGACCGTAGCGGTCACGCGGTTCCAGACTGAAGCGCCTAGAACCGCACGGCCACACCGGCCGGCGCACCTGTTCAAATGGTTCAAATGACTCTGAGCACTATGCGACTTAATTTCTGAGGTCATCAGTCGCCTAGAACTTAGAACTAATTAAACCTAACTAACCTAAGGACATCACACACATCCATGCCCGAGGCAGGATTCGAACCTGCGACCGTAGCGGTCGCTCGGTTCCAGACTGCAGCGCCTAGAACCGCACGGCCACTCCGACCGGCTCTGCACCTGTATATCCAGGTACGCCATCATAGATTTTCACCTAGGAGGAAAATTTCTTATGTTGGATCTTTCAATTTCCCAGTAATTTACACGTTGGACAAGCACCACACTTCCACAGCGACATCATAGGAGCGGAGAAAACACTGGATATTTTAAATTGCCCACCAATTTGTACATAGGGCAAATGGCTTATGTCAGTGGGAAAGGATGGGGAGAAATATGGCAACAAAGCATGATATGGCTGAAAATAGCGAATGAAGGTTTCACGCTGCAGCGGAGTGTGCGTTGATACGAAACTTCCTGGCAAAGTAAAATTGTGTGCCGGACCGAGAGTCGGACTCAGAACCTTTGTCTTCCGCGGGCAGGTGCTCTACCAACTGATCTACTGAAGCACGACCCACAGCTTCACTTCTGCCAGTACCTCGTCTCCTACCTTCCAAACTACACAGAATCTGTTTCGCGAACCTTGCAGAACTAACATTCGTGGAAGAAAGGATATTGCGGAGACATGGCTTAGCCACAGCCTGGGGGATCATTTCAGAATGAACTTTCCACTCTGCAGCGGACTGTGCGCTGATATGAAACTTCCTGGCGGACTAAAACTGTGTGCTGGACCGGGGCATGGGAGGGTAATCCCCGAGCCCAGCTGCTGCCAGCCTCAGACCAATGAGGCGGTGTGACACTGGATGTTGCAGGGAGTGCATTACTTATTCTCGGATAGCAGCCGTAGATGTGGAGGGGTTACGATGTGTTTGGTGCGCAGTACTGTGAACCATCCTCGTGGTGGTTAGGCGTCTGTGATGTATGTTGGAGCAAGCAAGCCGTAGACCTACTCTTCGTCGAACATACGCTCTCGAAATTTCAACGGTAACCTTCCCTTGACGCACAACAGCTCTTTTGTATCATCTGCAGCTGGATTATGTTCAACGACTCCTTAACGATCTCGCGCAGACTACACGATTCCGTGGTGAGAAGCGCAGGTCTTCGCTGGATCATTTCTCTTTTCTATTAATCCACATTGTAAAGGTTGTATACTTATGAGCAATACTGAAGAATCGGTCGAGCAAGTGTTTTTAAGCTATTTATTTCGTGAATTAATTACATTTCTTCGAAATTCTCCCAATAAATTTCAAACTGGCGTCTGCTTTTCCTACTATTTGTTTTGTGCGGTTATTCCTCTTTAGGTCTCTCTGAATGATTACTCGTAGGTACTCTACAGCAGTTACTGTTTCTAGCGATTTTTCGTCAATTGTGTAATCGTACAGTGGTGAATCTCTTCGACCGTTTATGCGAAATACTTTACATTTGTTTACGGTAGGATCAGCTGACAATCACAGCACTAATCGCTGATCCTCAGCAGGTCTTCCTGCATTTCACTACAGTCTTCTGGCGTTGCAGCCTTCCTAAAGAGAACAGAAGCGTCTGTGCAACATTATGCAACAGATTTTTAATATCACTTGGAAACAGCAACACCCTTAAACACACCTTTGGGGCATCCCCGAAACTGTCTTTACATTTGCCAGTTTTATTCCGTTAGGAACCACATGTTTAGTTCGATCTGCAATGAAATCCTGAAACTAATGACGAATCTGCTACTCGGTAAGGTCGTATTTTGTTCACTGAACTACGGTGTGGAACAGTATTGAATTCCTTCCGGAGATCAAGGAACACGGCATCAAGCTGGATGCGTTTGTCGACGGCGCTCCACATCTCATGGATGAAGAGAGCGAGCAGAGTTTCACGTGATCTATGTTTACAGGACCCATGTTCATTTTTATAGAGGAGGTTTTAATTCTCAAAAAAAGTCGTAATTCGCGACCGTTAAGTATGTTCCAAAATTCTACAACAGATTAACGGACAGTACACATAAAAAAATCTCTCCTCAAGTTTTGGTAATGTGACTGAGAAAAAAGTGAAAAAACAACCACAACTAAACCAGCAGTTTGCTGATGACACCGCCTTCCTTGCCCTCGCTCCTACCCTTCAATGGTCCCACGTCTTCTCCAGAATCACCTTGACCTTTTTGCCACATGGTGTAACCAGTGGCTCCTGAAAATCAATCCTTCCACGACCCAGGCAATTATCGTAGGTCGTACCACTCGCTCCTTCCGACTCCTTGATTTCTCCCTTAACATCTGCGCCCGTCCTGTCCGCCTCCCCCCCACCCTCACCTGCCTTGGCCTCACCATTTACCGTCACCTCACCTGGACCCCTCATCTTCGCTCTATGCAATCCAAAGCCCATAACCACCTCCGACTCCTCAAACTGCTCTCTGGCCGCACATGAGGGTTGAACCCCCTCTACCATCCTCCACACCTACAAATGCACTCCACCTCGCCTTCCATAAAGGCCTCCCGTCCCCCACACAGATCCTCTACAACCTGATTCCTTTCCCCCATCTGCTCCTATCCCTCAAACATATCTGCGTCCACTACACCTCCTGCCGCCTTGATCCCCCTCATCCCCTGGTTGCTCCCCTCCTCTCCAACCCCCACCCTCTGCTGTGCCTTCACTGTTGTGTCCCCCCTACCCTCCACCTCTACACACTTCATCTCCTTTCCTAAGGTGGCTTCCATTGACTCCCCCTACCAGATGATGCCCTCTCTCCCTCCATTTATCCCTCCTATCCACTCTGATTCTCGTCTGCCTCTCCCTTCCTGTGTCCTTTTCCTGGGCTCCCTCTCCCCCCCCCCCCCCTTCCATCCTGATTTTTGCCCGCCTACACTCTCTCTGCCTCCCTTCTCTCCCCAGTCTCCTTTTTTTCTATGTCCCCTTCCTCCATCGGCTCCCCCCTTTTTTCCCCTTTCCTCTCCTCCCCCCTTTTTCCTCCTCATCGGTCCGCCCCCCCCGCCCCCCATCTGTCGCCATGTCGCCTCCACAGTGCTGGTTTAAGTGAGTGTTCAGTGTTGTGCGTCCCCTGTCAGTGATGCGAACAGCCACCATACTGTCGCTAATTGTGTTTTCATCTCATGCGAACAGAAACCATACTGTCGCTGTGTTTTTTAATCGTGCATGTCTCCTTCCTGCGTATCTTCATCTGCATCGTCAACGCCGTGTTTTTGTGTTTTACGTTCTGCCACTTTCCGCCATTTCCTGTTTTTAATGAAGTCACCGTTTTATCGCCTTTTTATATACTGTTTGTTCTTTCACCATTGTTTGTTTAACTTTCCTCTCGGCTGTAGAGCAGCGTATTAAGCTGCTGTCAGCCCGTCCCTCCCCACGTGGGGGGAATCGAAAATCAATGAAGGAAAAGAAACAACTGAACCAAGTCCAGCAGACCTCGTGTTCTGACGGTCACCGTCGAACATTGCGAAGCGCGCTTCTAACAAGTCATATGAAATCAGCGAAAGGATCAGTCGTGAGTTCCAAAGCGCTACCAGCGGTACAGCTACTACAGTGACTGTGTGTAGAGAGCTAAAAAAGAAACGGGTTCAGTGGTCGAATGGGTTCTCAAAAGCCAGTCATTTCCGTACTCAAAGTTAAGCGACTCTTGAGGTGGTGTGAAGAGCGATGCCATTGGACAGAATCGTGTTTATCGTCTGGTCTCCTTGCTGCGCTTAAGAAAATGTTGAATGTGAAAGGACCTGAACACATTTTACAGTATTGTGTACTGCGTACAGCAGATGAGCAGTTTGGAGAAGACGATTTTGTCAGTATGACAATGCACGCTATCATATAGCAGAAACTTTGAGGCAATGGTTTGAGGACAATAATATTCCTGAAAAAAAGTAGCCTACCCACAGTCCCGACCTGAACCCAGAGGATGAGTAAGAACATCGACTTCTCTCCAGACCTCATCGACGAACATCACAACTTCCCTGTTTTCGGCTCTTGAGGAAGAAGGAGCTGCCACTCGCCCACAGACATTCAGACACCTCTTTGAAAGTGTCCCCAGCAGAGTTCAAACGATCAAAAGCCGAAGAGTGAACACAACCGAATTAATGTCCACTAATAGAAGCCTGTATTCCTTTGCTCAGACTTACCGCGACACATGTCCGCAACGCCATCAGACGGCATTCTGTCTCGCGGTGGGTAGTGGTTCAAAATGGTTCAAATGGCTCTGAGCACTATGGGACTTAACTTCTGAGGTCATCGGTCCCCTAGAACTTAGAACTACTCAAACCTAACTAACCTAAGGACAGCCGGCCGAGGTAGCCGAGCGGTTCTAGGCGCTTCAGTCTGGAACCGCGCGACCGCTACGGTCGCAGGTTCGAATCCAGCCTCGGGCATGGATGTGTGTGATGTATTTAGGTTATTTAGGTTTAAGTAGTTCTAAGTTCTAGGGGACTGATGACCTCAGAAGTTAAGTCCCATAGTGCTCAGAGCCACTTGAACCATTTTAACCAAAGGACATCACACACATCCATGCCCGAGGCGGGATTCGAACCTGCGACCGTAGCGGTCGGGCGGTTCCAGACTGTAGCGCCTTCAACCGCTTGGCCACCCCAGCCGGCGGTGGGTAGTGGTCATAATGTTTTGATTCATCAGCGTATGTGGTGCAGCATAGTGTAGCGCACGGGGACACTAACGAATATATAGAGAAATGTTTCGCGACAGGCGTCAACCTAACTGGAGCAAATTGTTTTCGGCGTTGAAGGAAAAGTAGAGGAAACTGGGGAGTTTACGCTGCAAAGTACAGTCCAAGGTTCACGACACGGAATTGATGACGCACTAGAATTCGAGGAGATGGTGCTGAATCGTGCGAGGCGAGATTCACCAGTAAGCAGCCGTCAACTTGCCCATGATATGCACACTTTTGTCACAAACAACGTCTGCAAACAACTGCTAGAAGTGATTTTTAACCCAGAGTTCGCTTTTGTCAACCGATTATTTATACATTCACAGACAATGACGGTCGTGACTTTGAACAGATGCTATGAACTAAAGTTGCTGCTATAAAACGTAGCCCCTAAGTTGTTTATGTCAATAAAAACTGAAGATTCATTTCAGACCATTATATCGTTATCTCAAAGTTCTCAGTTTAAGATCTGTAAAATTTTGACGCTAAAAGTTGGGACGCCCTTAATACACTCCCTCGTGAAAATTCATATTACTGACTTGTTTAAAAGAAACTACTGTATTCGCACAGTGGACGCTAGATGGAAGTCTGCAACTTACATTATCATCAGATTTCCAAGAGAACGTGGAGGGTAACTGGTACCAATATTAGCGACATTCTGTGAAATTCCATTCACGTACTGAGTGAGGGAGAAATAACTATTCGCATGCTTTCATTCACGCCGTTATCTTCTTATCTCATTTCCATTAGCCCTACGCGAGATATACGTCGGAGACAGCAAAACTGTTGCAGTCTCCCGGGAACAGCGATAACCAACAATAGTTACTGAGAACAACGTCTCCCATTTTGCAAGAATTCTCATTTAAATTCCTTGAGGCTCTCCCCTATTCCCTCCTATACCGACCTGTTACGATTTATATTGACAGAAAAAATCGCAACATAAATAAAATTAATGTAGAATAATGGAATTTCGGGAATAAATTTGTCCACGTAACATAAACTGATCAACCAGAATACTACGAAAAAGTACCTAACAGCCGGTATGTCTACCTACGGCACGGATAACAGCAGCGAAGCATCGTGGTATGGAAGCAATGGGGCCTTGGTAGGTGGCCGGAGGGAATTGGTACCACATCTGCACACACAAGTCACCTCATTCCCGTAAATTCCGGGGAGGGGGGCGATGAGATCTTAACGCCACGTTCAATCATATCCCAGATGTGTTCGATTGGGTTCAGATCTGGTGAGCTGGGAGAACAGCACATCAACTGGAAGTCGCCACTGTGTTCCTCGAACCGCTCCATAACGCTCCTGGCCTTGGTACATGGCACTTTATCTTGTTGAAAAATGCCACAGTCGTCAGGAAACTTGATCGTCATGAAGGGGTGTAATGGTCTACAACCAGTATACGATACTCCTTGACTGTCATGGTGCCTTGCACAAGCTCCACTGGACCCATGGATGCCAACGTGAATATTACGCAGACCATAATGGAGCTGCCAATAGCTTGTCGCCAACCTGCGGCACAGGTGTCAAGGAGCTGTTCTCCTGGAAGACGACGGATTCGTACCTTCTCATCAGCGTGATGAAGAAGGTATCGGGATTCATCAGAGCATGCAACGCTCTGTCACTCTGCCAATATCCAGTGCCAATGGTCATATGCCAATTTCAGTCGTTGCTGCCGATGTCGTGGTGTTAACATTGGCACATGCATGGGTCGTCGGCTGCGGAGGCCCACCGTAAGGAGTGTTCGGTGCACTGTGTTCTGACACACTTATGTTCTGCACATCATTCAAGTCTCATTTTAGTTCTGCCAAAGTTCACCACCTATCCTGTTTTACCAGTCTGTCAAGCCTACGACGTGCAACATCTATAATGAGGGGTGGCTGCCCAACCCCACGACTTCCACCTTGGTTTCGCCATATTTTGAAGACGTTCACCACAGCACTCCTCGAACACCTGACAGGTCGTTTGGTTTCCAAAATGCTCGTGCCGAGCTTCCAGGCCATCACAATCTGCCCTCGGTCAAACTCAGATAGATCGCGCACCTTCCACCTTCTACACACGGACAGCACGCTCACTGACACTATATGCCCCGTGCGTGTGTCTGACTAGCAGTCATTTCTCGCTAGGTGACGCTGCTGTCGCGGTCATAATGTTCTGGCTGATCAGTGTACTTACGTGATTAACATTGCAAAATCACGTTTTAATGTAAGTGTGAGAAAAGCCATTGCAGTGTGAAATGGTGGTACATTAATAACCGGTGTAACCAGCAGAATGTTGAATGCAAGCATGCAAAGTGCATACATTGTGTTGTGCAGCTGCCGGACGTCAGTTTGTGGGATGGAATTCCAGGCCTGTTGCACTTGGTTGGCCAATAGAGGGACGGTTAATGTTGTTTGTGAATGACGCTGGAGATGTCGTCCGATGATGTGCCATTAAGTGCTCGACCGGAGAAAGATCTGATCGAGGAGGCCAAGACAACATGTCGTTCAGTCCTGTCATCTATAGCCCATGGTGCGCCACAGTTGCCTCGGTTTTGGATAGCACCATCCACAGTATACTTTAACCACAGCTTTACGCGAACAATTTACAAACGTTTCGAAAATGGTTCCAGTCTTGGCCCGAAAGCCACTGATCAAGCTGTTTTGGAAGTCAGATAAATCGCTCCGTTTCCGCCTTACGACAACGACTGCACTGTTTTCCACCCCCCGCCCCCCCCCCCCCCCCCTCACCCGACTCGCTTAATTACCCTCCACTGCTAGTGCAGCCATCTGAGGTCTGTGAGTGGTTATTGACGTCGAACATAGGCGGGTGGCCAAATTAATGTGATTAGACTGTGTAAGTCCTGTTGGAATAACATATAGCACCCAACACCATGATTTCAGGAGTCGGAGAGGCATGGGTGTCGAGAATCGGTGCTTCTCGTGTCCCTTTACCAGGTCGTCTACTTTGTCTGTGGCCGTCAAATCGACGCCAATGTGAGACTCGTCGCTGAATACCACAGAACGCGTCTCAGTGTCTTTGTTGGCTGTGGCTTGCACCGGGTATGTGCCTGTAGTCTGTGGTCTAGTGTCAATGGTAAACGACGAGTGGCAACTTGAGATCTCGATCTAGCTTCCAATAATCCGTTCATAGCGGTTCGTGGTGACGCTCTGCCTGTAACTTCTCCCTGGATTTCAGCTGCTGTCATCCGCCTATTTGCCAGTGCCAGTCGAAAAATGTTACGGTCTTCTGGTGATGTAGTCTTTCTGGAAAGACTCGCGCCTACTTTCTTGCCACACTGTTTTATAGAGACCATCTTGTCACCACCCGTCCTTCAGCCTACTGTCTGAGTTATAAGTCGGTCAGACGTTCCCATGTCTCTCATGCCAATTATTCAACCTTTGCAACTTCCAAAATATGGCGCACGATAAGCAGCTTGTGTACGTCCTTTGGGCATGATGTGTTACGATTTGCACTTCCAAAGTTCCAGTAACGTTAGAGTCTTGCGAGAGCCATCATGTACTCATACCTTGTACTCCTCATCTGCAGGAATGGCTTTTTACCTGCACTGGACATGCTGTAAATAAGCTCACATAAGGATAAAAATTGTTATCAGCATATCCCACAGATACGGAAATACAGGTGTTCCAATTTGGTAGCGTTCGGCCACAGTGTTCATGGTGCAACACTTTCCATTTAAAACACGTGATGGGGTTGGGAAATTAATCAGTGACCTTGTAGTGGGATTTTTCTCTTTGCTACGAGCAAAACCTTGAATTTATCCGCATTTAAAGACATTCGCTATTCATTACACAGCACGAAAAATCTGTCCGTTAGCGAACAGTATGATACTTCAGTCCATGGGCGCCCATACGATTGGCCGTAGGAGGAGAGTGGCCAAGACATGGGGTTATGGAGTGTTTTTGATATGGTGACTTGAAAGCAGTCATAAAAAAGTTCCAGTATTCCGACCCTGTTAAAAAAAGTACGTAATACCGACTTTCTTGAAAGAAAAACACCTGGCTACACTATATTTTCTCCTTTCCCTAAGAGCTGTGGGAGTGAAGGTGCCCCTTCGTCACCGAGTATGGGCGCCATTGCTTCTGTCTGATACGTCTACTGAGAACGTAGAACTGTGAAATATGTGGAAAACCCCTCAAAGTTTCAAGTCTAACTTCAAATGGTTCCCTGTGTTACACTCACGCTATTATGTACAGGAATTCCTCACATAATTTAAATATTTCGCTGTCTCGTGTGGCCGGCCGATGTGGTCGAGCGGTTCTAGGCGCTTCAGTCTGGAGCCGCGCGACCGCTACGGTCGCACGTTCGAATCCTGCCTCGGGCATGAATGTGTGTGATGTCCTTAGGTTAGTTAGGTTTAAGTGGTTCTAAGTCCTAGGGGACCGATGACCTCAGATGTTAAGTCCCATAGTGCTCAGAGCCATTTGAACCTTTTTTTTTTTTGTCTCGTGTGACGTGTATTTACACACTGCCGAAATTGTTTTGTTTTTAATAAACATTTTATGTATTATGCCTACAGTAATACGTTGCCTCAAGTGTCCCGGCTTGGGGCACTTTTACAGTAAGTCAGTGATTACACTCACAAATCAGTTTATTGAAGCAATCAATTTGCGTTCCGAAACGTAAGTTCTGTACAAATAAGAAAAACTATTCTTGAAAAAAAAAAGGAATGACTTCTTTGAACAATTTAAAGTTCTTGGAAAACAACATAAATAAATTGTGTGTGTGGTCACCCTCCACGCGCAGTTCGATCAGATCTTGCTGCTCGGCGATCTGCCGATCCTACAAGGCAACTTCAACTTCCGGCTGGTTCGTGGCGAGTGGGACGGAGACACTGGCGTGGTCAATCGGCATCCCCGCCTCTTTTACTGCGGGTCACTGGAGAGGACATACAGCTAGGATCGGCGATCTTTCCTGCATAAGGACACTTCATTTGGTATAGGTTGTGAGTTGTGCGACGATTTTTTTTGCGTTTTCGTGAGGATACAGTATTTTTCGTGTGCCTGCAGAAGGCGGGGGGTCCGCTGCGGTCTATCTATCTGCGCGACGTGCAACGCGCGGCACATGAGAGCGTCGAAGGTTGAGAGTGGCCTACAGTGCGCGGGGCTATCCGACGTGAACAGCACTGAAGTACACTACCAAATAGCCGGAGAGTCCCGTTGGGGAGTTTAAAATCGAAGTTGCTGGAAGTTGAACCGGAGACCTTGCCGCTTAGCGCTGGGGAGCGTTCAGCGGCGTTCGCTTTTTCGCGGCGCTCCGAAGAGCGTTCCCTGGCAACTACGCCGGTTTCAGCTTATTTGCGACCATTCCGTAGAGCTATCCCCGGACAGCTAAGCCAAATGCAGAGAGCAGCGATCCGCTAGAGTCAGCTGCTCGACTGCGAATCTACCTGCTGCTCGCCGGGCGAGGGCAGTTACACCCACGTGGTGGATGACTAGTAGACAGCTATCGGTCTAGCTATGTGAGCTCGGATTTGCTGAGGAGAATGGGACGGCGGATGCACCAAAAGATCCGTACATGTGGCGGCCTGTACTACTCTTGTGCGCGCGCTCGGAAATAGCCTGCTTCGTGCAGGCCAAGCAAAGTTCGGCTGACCTGGGCCGGTGCACCTGCGGAGCTGCAGCGATGACCCGCATAGCAGGGCGACGGTGCGGGTTGGTGGCGCTGCAGGAGGCCCCGGGAACACCCTATTGCCCGTCCGAGCAACTTTCGCTAAGATAGTCTCGCAGATTTAATTATCAATAAAAGTTCTGCATGTATCGCAAAGCTAAAGCGTTCTCACGTTACGGTGCATTACTGAGTAAGTGGAAGAAAGCAAAACGGCTTAGAATTGAACTTCCGACAAGTTGGTATTTGGAGTCAGAGGAGTAGCTGAGTCACAGAATGACGTGAAGGGACTGGCCACGGACTGTTTTAAAGGGACTGTTCAGCCATTCACCTCAAGTGTTGCAGGAAACAATGGGAAACCTCTTTCCCCAAATGCTATTCCTTTGTCTTAAACACTGTGCCACTTCAGTCGACACTGCACTATGAGGCAAGCTGTCGCTTAATTTACTCGATTTATCGAAGCAGACGCGGACCCAGTGTTTGGTTCTATGGAGGGGGGGGGGGGGGGAGGGGAGAGGGTCGCACAGTTTTCTACTGCCTCCCTAGTCCCCCTTCTCAAATATTACTTTCATTACTTTCGGTTACTCACACTTTTAACGTCCCTTCAATTTTAATATTAATGACAATAATACATAGAAATAAAATGTTTTATACAATAATAATAATTATTCAGTTACAGCATTACATAGTACATCAGTTTAGCATAACAAGAAATTGAAATCCAGGGGAATTTAAAATTTAAAAAGTATTCGTCCGAAAGTCCATGTGTCTTGCAATTCATTTGATCTCGTTTTACCCATACTTCGTAGTTGCCGACGTTACTGCATTCAATACAAGTTTTTCGTGTTTTATTGAATCACACGATACGTAATAACACCGTCAGTCAGAACAATTTCATTGTTTTACTGACTCACACGCCGCATTTTGGACCCTTGGATCCATTATCAGGTGCAAATCGTCTTAATACACTATTAACTTCTGCTTTTGAGTGAGGTGATGGGATATGCATTCTGCTACTGTGAGATGATTAGATGTTAAGCTTCGATATTCGCGAATCAAATAATGGAAAATACACTCCTGGAAATTGAAATAAGAACACCGTGAATTCATTGTCCCAGGAAGGGGAAACTTTATTGACACATTCCTGGGGTCAGATACATCACATGATCACACTGACAGAACCACAGGCACATAGACACAGGCAACAGAGCATGCACAATGTCGGCACTAGTACAGTGTATATCCACCTTTCGCAGCAATGCAGGCTGCTATTCTCCCATGGAGACGATCGTAGAGATGCTGGATGTAGTCCTGTGGAACGGCTTGCCATGCCATTTCCACCTGACGCCTCAGTTGGACCAGCGTTCGTGCTGGACGTGCAGACCGCGTGAGACGACGCTTCATCCAGTCCCAAACATGCTCAATGGGGGACAGATCCGGAGATCTTGCTGGCCAGGGTAGTTGACTTACACCTTCTAGAGCACGTTGGGTGGCACGGGATACATGCGGACGTGCATTGTCCTGTTGGAACAGCAAGTTCCCTTGCCGGTCTAGGAATGGTAGAACGATGGGTTCGATGACGGTTTGGATGTACCGTGCACTATTCAGTGTCCCCTCGACGATCACCAGTGGTGTACGGCCAGTGTAGGAGATCGCTCCCCACACCATGATGCCGGGTGTTGGCCCTGTGTGCCTCGGTCGTATGCAGTCCTGATTGTGGCGCTCACCTGCACGGCGCCAAACACGCATACGACCATCATTGGCACCAAGGCAGAAGCGACTCTCATCTGTGGAGACCTCACGCCCCACGTGTTGAGCAATTCGGCGGTACGTCCACCCGGCCTCCCGCATGCCCACTATACGCCCTCGCTCAAAGTCCGTCATCTGCACATACGGTTCACGTCCACGCTGTCGCGGCATGCTACCAGTGTTAAAGACTGCGATGGAGCTCCGTATGCCACGGCAAACTGGCTGACATTGACGGCGGCGGTGCACAAATGCTGCGCAGCTAGCGCCATTCGACGGCCAACACCGCGGTTCCTGGTGTGTCCGCTGTGCCGTGCGTGTGATCATTGCTTGTACAGCCCTCTCGCAGTGTCCGGAGCAAGTATGGTGGGTCTGACACACCGGTGTCAATGTGTTATTTTTCCATTTCCAGGAGTGTATGTTGATAAATAGGAAAAAGCTTAACGAAAAATCCACGAAGAACTTTTTTAACGTTTTAATGTCAATAGAATGCATAATCAATGTGTGCTGACATCAAAACATTAAATATATTCGTTATGCATTTTTCGCTAAGTTTTTTAACCACTCAGCATTTGTTTCCTTTATTTGATCCGCAAATTTCGAGACTACACATCCAACCTTCTGTCAGTAGGAACATACATCGTATAACCTTACTCAAGAGAAGAAGTAAATAATACATATAAACGACTTGCATCTGATGATGATCTCCTTAAAACACGAAAAAAATTCTGACTGAAGGTGTTATTATTCATATTTTCTATGTAATTAATTTAACAACTGTAACAGTAAAAAACTCTCACAACTTCAACAACGTCATAATTTACGCAATATAAAATCGAAGTGTGCACACACTATTAGCAGCACTTCATTTAGCGCCATAATTGTGTATACATGTCTGAAGACTACGGCTATGTGAGCGTGTAAATTATGGGAATGATGTTTCTTTCAGTCCTTTCCGCCTACGTTCGGAAGTCAACCATTCTATTATTTTTTTCCTTAGTGGTGGGTCTTTCCCTCCTTCCTGTCTCCTCTCCCTCAACATCCTGTGGTCTTCCTTAACATCCTGCGGTTTGTCGGTTCTGCTGAGGACTCACAAACAGTGTCATATTTGTTGTTGATAGCACTAACGGTCAGACGGGGAAAGTGCGCCTTTACGTTACTCGAATGTTACTGGTCATGTCGTAAGACCATCTACATGGGCAGACCCTCATACAAGCAACTGAAAAGTATTCTGTGTTACATGTAGCTTGTAATTTATAGAATTCCTTGCCATTTTTGAGAGTCTTAGCTTTCACGTTACTTTATTCTCTGAATGTTAGCTGTGGAATTAGGAAATTGATATGTGTTAAAAAAGTACTTGTATTGAAATGTTTTATTTGAGGGGAGAGTCATCACCCACATCATGCGACCCCAATTTGGTTCCGCACCTGTTTCTCGAAGTTGTATGAAATGTCTCTGACACATTACTGAAAGGCCTTACTTTGAGTCCACATTCATTCACAATCGATCCGAAGGACGTATTGAAACAGCGGCAGGACAGAAAATAAGTTTAAATGAGTACAGACAGTTTGAAGTGTAAGCGCATTGTTCTCAGATTTCCACACAAGGTGGAGAAAGGTAGCAATGTTTTCTTCAAAACATTCCTGTACCAAGATGTGTTGATGACCACGTGCGTTGCCTCCACGACAAGTACGGCTGTTGGTTGAGACGAGCTATAACGCCATCGCATGCAGCAAAAACAAATGATATTTTTTCCTGAGCAGCATTCTCAAGTATCTAGCCACTGCCTGCGCTTTGGACGAGCACTCGGGGGTTCCGTGTAAGCCGGCCGTTGTAGCCGAGCAGTTCTAGGCGCTTCAGTCTGGAACTGCGCGAGCGCTACGGTCGCAGGTTCGAATCCTGCCTCGGGCATGGCTGTGTTGATGTCCTTAGGTAAGTTAGGTTTAAGTAGTTCTAAGTTCTAGGGGACTGATGACCTCAGATGTTAAGTCCCATAGTGGTCAGAGCCATTTGAACCATTTGTTCCGTGTAAATTGTGCTGTTCGATGTCGAAGAGACCTTTGATTCACTACTGCCATTAGCGAAGTGTTCTAAAGCTCAGCCTTATCAGTCCTACAGATGAGTGTGCAGCCGTTCGACTGACTCAGTGCCACACGCAAGCGAACAGTGGAGATGACACAGTGGTACTGCTTCTTGCGGAACTGATTCACGCGAATGTGAGGGGCTGAATCATCAGGGATGATGTGCCGGACAGTCTATTGTCCACAGTGGTGTTGGCAAACTCTTCCATTGCACTCTTAAAGTTGCACCTTCTACACCCTGTTGTACTCTGTTCTTTTTTAGGGTTCCGTACCTCAACTGGTAAAAACAGAACCCTTATTGTATTATTTTGCTGTCCGTTCGTCCGTCTGTCTGTCTGTCTCTCTTGCTGTTACAAAAAAAATTTCTGAGAAACGGGTAGACGTATAAAGTTGAAATTTTGCCACACACTAAAGTTCACGGTCCCTTGGCGGTGTAAACAATCTAAGCTTCTGCATCAATGCAATCAAAAGATACAGCCAGATATGTAATATAATTTGATACTTCCAGACTCACTCACCAAAACATACAGAGTACTTCTAGTTTACCTACAGTAATGAAATTTGGCAGGAAACGAGGTTCCACAATACAAGTAAAGGGAAAAATCTGAAAATTGTTAAATTATCATTATATCACACGAAAAAAGTGTCATTTTTTGGTTATCCGACAGTGTGTCTATCCTTATGTTAAGACCCATTTTTGTCAGCAACGGGTAGACGTATCAAGGTGACATTTATTTGACATATTATGGTCTACGGCCAATCCAATCAAAAGATACGGCCAGTTATGTCATATATTTTGATACTCGCAAACTCACTCATCAAAGCCTGTAGAGTACTTCTAGTTGATCTAGGATCATTAAATTTGGCAATAAGGAAGGTACCACAGTACAAGTAAAGGAAAAATCAGAAAACTTGTTAATTTGTAATTATATCACATGAAAGAAGTTTTTTGTCACGTAATCCGTCTGTCTGTCTGTCTGTTACCTGTTCCTCAATAACGGGTAGACGTACCAAGTTGAAAACTATGTCAAATACTAAGGTCTATGGTTCCTTGACAGTGTAAAAAGTTAAGCTTCTATCTCAATGCAATGAAAAGATATTGCCATTTACGTCTTATATTTTGATATCTTGCCGGTATCGACGTCGATAACAGGCAAAGATCGTCGAAATTCTCGATTTCTACTCGCACGTATCCGAATCTTTTTTAAATTTATCTGCTGCTTACAGTTCACTGACGATGACATTTGGTTTGTGTGGCGCTCAACTGCGTCGTTATCAGCGCCCGTATAAATTCCCAACCTTTGCTCAGTCCAATCTCGCCACTTTCATGAATGATGAGGACAACACAAACACCCAGTCATCTCGAGGTAGGTGAAAATCCCTGACCCCGCCGGGAATCGAACCCGGGACCTCGTGCTCGGGAAGCGAGAACGGACCGCGAGACCACGAGCTGCGGACTACAGTTGATTGGCTACTAGGGAGGGGAGGAGGGCTGTCAGAGGCCAAGCTGACACCCTTCAACTTTTAAATAAAATCGTTTAATGCATACATAAAAATACAATAATAACAATAAAAAAGACGATCTAAGGCTCGACGAAATGTTGATGATGTAAATGATGTCGAAATCTGTAACTATGGTTGTGCTGTGTGCAAATTGTAACATTTTTTAGGTAACGGATTTGGACGCAGATAGGACTGGAGAGGTTACACCATCTGATGAAAAGCATCCGCCCGCCTCTGATGGAAAGCATCCGGTCACATCTGTGTAATGCGGAATTGACCACAGGATGTCAGATGCCAGTAGATAATCGCAAGATGCCATTATGAAAGGAGATGGGGAATATTGGGTTGTCACTAGTAAGCAGTAGGGGAAAGAAGGGTAAAGCTGCCAGGTTGGGAAAGTGGCTACTGCTTATTTGATGTCTTCAACAGTGCTGCTTCCTACCACACTAGTTGTAATCGATACCATCAGCATTGTCAGTGACGCTGACAAAGAAAGCTTTCTCCGTTATCTTTCCATGAAAACATTTAGGTTTTTCGATCGTTTGATATAAGTTAAGTCACATTACTTTAGTTGCTTCACTTTTATGTAGAGCAATATGTTTTTGCTATATCACGGTTCACGCAGTGCCTTTTGAGTTAAAAATATAAGCCACTGGCGATCCTTCAGAAATTGTTCAAATGCTCTAAGCACTATGGGACTTAACATCTGAGGTCATCAGTCCCCTAGACTTAGAACTACTTAAACCTAACTAACCTAAGGACATCACACACACCCATGCCCGAGGCAGGATTCGAACCTGCGACCGTAGCAGCAGCATGGTTCCGGACTGAAGCGCCTAGAACCGCTCGGTCACAACGGCCGGCTCGTTTCCTTCGGTTGTATTGTTTCGCGTGTGAGCCACTGATACAGACATGGCTTTCGATCGGAAAAACTGGCCACGCTACATGCCGGGAAAAGTGGCCCAGGTGACTGATGGCCACTATTCCCAACAATTCATTTTTGAACTGTTTGTCCCAGTGAGAATTAGCTAATTCCATATTTTATGCATATTATGACAATTTAAAGTAAAACATTATAAATCGTTTTGTCCACCAACCTAATATCCATTATACTGCTCTTCTGCAACGGTTAGCAAGAGATTCAGGATGCCAAGAAAATACATCCAGAAAACAGAGCAACAAACGTTGAACTCTGTTGCGATGCAAAAGGTAACTGAAACAGTAAAAAATGCTAACATGTCTTTCTCAGCAGCAACAAAACAATTCAATATTCCAGGTAACACGCTTAAACGGAGAGTTCTAGGAATAAAATAGAGGTGCAGTTGGTAGTAAAAAGGTTGTGGGTAGCTTAATGGCAGTGTTCAGTGAAGAACAAGAGCAAGAAATCCTTAATTACATTTGAGAAACGCAATTTTATGGAATTACAGTGAATTACCTGCGGGGATCGGCGTTCCAGTTGGCAGAGCACAACAAAATACCACATCGTTTCAACAAAGAGTCTGAAATGGCAGGCAAAGACAGGGTGGATAATGTCGGAGCTGTAAACGCTTGGCTCATGACCTGTGCGCTGAATGTGATGAGGACGATGACAACTTCACGAGCCAATTTTGTATATGACTTAATATTGTATCTGAGTGGATAAATTGTGAATGAGTGAAACTGAAATAGTAACCCATAATTAATCATTTGTTCCTCTGTTTATATCATTAGGAATTGTTGACCCTTTTGTACCAGCAATGTAATGCAACACGTTTCTTTTTCATTTGTATTACTGTTCTCTTAATAATAATCAATTGTGAAATAAAAACTATAATCCTACCCGTTTTTAGAACTAAACCAACTATTTGGGAATGGTGGCAAAGCTCTGGTCATTTTACCCCATTAGGTGGGGAAGAGTGACCACTATGTAAGCATTCAGAAAAACGTCTATACATCCTATAAAATATACTCTTACCTTAACTATAAATATTTGGTGTGGTATGTAGAATCGAGATGTGTATGCCACAAGCTTCAGTTAATAGCCATGCTTTCATGAAAATTCAATTTCACTTAGAGTGGTCACTTTACCTCCATTCCATTCGCGGAACAGTCCGATCAGAAGAGTTTAGTGACTTCGCAGGAACATTTCAAACTTTCTAAAGCTGCCCAAATCGACTGCTGATGATGTGACTGTGAAGAGGAAAAGTGATGGAACAACTACAACTAAACCGAGACCAGGAGAGCTCAAGTACTCACGGACAAGGGCCGTCGAACATTGCAGTGGGTGGTTGTAAAAAATCGCATGGAATCAGCGGAAGGAAACAGGTGTGAGTTCCAAAGTTCTACCAGCAGTTCAGTAGCCAGAACGACTGTGCGGGTGGAGTTAAAAAGAGTGGGCTACAATGGTCTAACAGCTTCTCATAAGCCACACATTTCTGTAATCAGTGGTAAGCGACGTGTGGGGTGATGCAAAGAGTGACGCCGCTGGAGTGTGGACGACGGAACGAGTGATACGGAGTGATGAAAGTGATGAATGACGCTATACCTTGTGGCAATATGTGGTTCTGTACATCGTCCTTTGTTCCAGTGAATTGGTGTTTTGTGCAGAAGCAGCCGTCTATAACAATAAACTTCTGGCGGCTAGGATTCACAGTCATGTAAAAATTTTTAATGGACATCACGGTAGCCTTTGATTGAAACATTGCCGGCCTCTGTGGCCGAGCGGTTCTAGGCACTTCAGTCCGGAACCGCGCTGCTGCTACGGTCGCAGGTTCGAATCCTGCCTCGGGCATGGCTGTGTGTGAAGCCCTTAGGTTAGTTAGGTTTAAGTAGTTCTAAGTCTAGGGGACTGATGACCTCAGATGTTAAGTCCCATAGTCCTTAGAGCCATCTGAACCATTTTTTTTTATTGAAACATTATTTATTTATAAAATTCCCTATTGCAGTATCGTCCGTGTGCCCGCTGCACGCTCTGTGTTCGCAGTTTCGCTGTACTGTGTTGGATAACGGCCGCACTGTCGAAATTACGAGAGTGGCTTTTATAAACAAATAATCTAACGGTGAAAAGCGACCACGATATGCTGAAAAATTACAATAAAGTTTCAAATAGACTCAATAAAATTCTTTAAAAAACAGTCTCGTGGGATGATATCGGACTAAAGACAGTAGAATGTTTTGCATATAAGGTGTACAGGGTAGCCATTTAAGTTGGTACATCAAAATATCTCGAGAACGATGCATACCATAAGAAAACAGTTAATATGAAATTGGCGTGGATGAGAGGAGTCTAAAGATAGCACTATCAGCTATCTGATAGCGTTTTAAAAGAAACTCTGATTAAACTTTCTACTGAAATATGTTCCACTTTTTCTGTTTATTTTATAAAAACTTGAGGGATGGTCTTCATTTACTAACACTTTTTGTAAAATACTGATGTCAACGCGGTACTTATTCCCTCATCAATGTCTCTGCAAGCGTTTATAATACGTTCGATCGTATCTGCCCGAGTTGTTAGCATTTCTTGTTAAACTTTCTCTTTTCAAAACACAAGGATAAGGAAATTCCTAAATATAATAAGATCTGGTAAATGGAAATGAGCGTTTGGCGTCATTGGCCGGGAGGCCCCTTACGGGGAAGGTCCGGCCGCCTTGGTGCACGTCTTATTACATTCGACGCCACATTGGGCGACCTGCGCGCCTGATGGGGTTGAAATGATGATGAAGACATACACAACAACCAGTTCCCGAGCAGAGAAAATCCCCGACCCAGCCGGAAATCGAACCCGGGCCCGTAGGACGGCAATCCGTCATGCTGACCACTTTTTTTTTCTTAATTTTGTTCGTTGTTGATCGTTGTGTTTGGTCGTTGCGGACGTCACATGACATCCGTTCAGGTCCGTTTGTTGGTCCTTCCACTCAGTTTTTTTATTACAGAGGCCAACAAGCTCTCTGACCGAACACGCTGAGCTACCGTGCCGGCTCCACTAAGCTATCGGGGCGGACATAAAATCTGGTGATCAAGCAGCTCGATTTATTATACCACTCTTACGATAGAGGCGATCACTGTAACTGTTGTATAATGTCTCCCACGCTTTTCTTGAGTAATGCGCCGGACAACCATCATTCTGGAACCACATAATTCAACGTTATTGAAAACTGCTACCTTCAAGCAATAAAGCTAATTCGTGTCCCGAAAAGTGCATATACGTTTGTCCATCCAACATACTGCATAACAATAATGACTATTTATATAAATTGAAGGTGGAGGGGGAGGGGGAGAAAGGAAAGGACCTATCGATGGCAGCTGCATCGGGACTTTATGCGGAATAAGCAGCGACGAGCGAAGATGTGTGCCGGACTGGGACTCGAACGCGGGACTTCTGCTTACTAGGCAGTTGTATTAACCTCTGCACCATACGGACAGAGTGTTTATCGCAGATGCACGGACTGTCTCGGCATGCTACATCGCCGACTCACATTCCGACCTAGCCCCACCTATCCGCAGTCTCCGCCCATGCTCGCTAATCTTAGATTCCCGCTGGAAGTTGAACGATGTTGTACATCCGCACTGAAGGCTGTGGATCACCAATCGAGGCGAATCAATTATATGAATGCCTGACGTCTGTTTTTTCGGACATGTCCGAAAGAACAGACGCCACGCATTCATAGAACAATAACCAACATGTCTGCCATCAGACCAGATAATAACTGACCAAAGACGCAACCAGTGCTGGTTCATTGGGCTCCAGCGGTGCGTGTTGTGTCTGTTGACGTTACCGTGATTCGTGAAAGTTGATTCATCTCAGAACTACACACTCCGAAAAAATTGAATTTATTTCTGTTTAGTCAAAAACCCACCGACAAAACATGAGGCGATTATGAATATTACCACTGTGAACTTCCTGAGCCATTAAAATGTGGTAGGAATTAAATTTTTGACGTCGTAATATTCATATACTAGTAGTTTGTGGTGTTCCAGGATAACATGCAGCATCTCGAGAACTGGTGGTAAACTCACAATTCGGTAAAACGATACACGGATGGTATTGTTGTCGGAAAACGTTCAGTAAAAAGATTATAAAGTTTGATATAGATTTACTAGAAACTCAGTTTGTTCATCAATAGAATACTACATTTTATCCACCATTTAAACTACCGACACCTATAAAAAACAACCCGAGTACCAAATACCACAAGAAAGAAATAATGAATAACTGCCACATGATAACACTGACTGAAGACAAACACATAACAACGCTCTTTCGTAGGTATTTGCAAGAAGATGGCTTGTAATTAATACCTAACTACACCACAACACTATTCCATGAGAATGAGTGAATACAATCTCAGCAAGACTGACGCACAATAGTGTTCTATTTGGTACTAGTACTTGCTACAATCCTTTCCCTCTGGGTAGTGGTGTTGCAGTCGGCATAACCTTCCACTTAAATCCTGTATGTGTAAACATACTTATTACTTTGGTCTCGTGCTTCCTTCGTAAAAGAAAAAAAAGTTGAGTATACAGTCCTTAATTATTTTCCGTAGAACATGAATACGCAGTTAAAATAAGAATCCCCATTTAAAAAATGGTGCTGCCCTCTTTTTCATCGACAGCAGTGACATCTAGCAAAAAGTAGATAAAGCCATGTTGTAGGTCCCTAGGCCCCAGCCATTCATGCAAATTTGGTTTCTACTATTTTCTCATTGGATGTATAGTTCTCGAGATATTTTGTTGTCTCCTCTATACTCTCCCTGTATAAATAAGCAACTAAATATTGTAAATTTACCTCTAAGAAATGAAATAAGCTATAAATGATTTTTTGTGACTAATTATGATGAAGTATATACAAATACAACTATGACGAAGTACATACAAATACACGACACATATCGGTAAATGTAGCACGGCACTTCGTAGATTTCGGTGTACTTCGATTTAGTAATCCCGTTTATTCGAGAACGGAGGGAAGTATGGCTTCCCTTCCAAGTTTAGAAAGAAAGTCGGTATTAACTGTATTTCATATGCGGCTTTGCAAGCGCGAAATCTCTCCAAAAGCAGAGAGTCAAAAGAGCACACTTACGGATCGAATGTTCAATTGATTAGTGGGTTTATCTTGAGCCTATGAGGCTATAAGATGTAAAATACTCCAGTTTTTTAATTGCGTCGTTTCCTCAAAATTTACTGTGAAATACTAGTGAACTAAACCTGTTTTCAAACGGAAGTTTGACTTGAATACCACGATGCTTTTACTAGGCATGATCTTATTGCAGATGATATCCCTTTTCATTCCTGCGACCTGTGAATGTATCCAGACAGTTGAAAGCGGCCTTATAGTTTAACGCGGACTTCGCACGTTTCAAATTCATAAATCTTTTTGCTAGAAGTGAAGGAGCAATGGACAGAAAAAATCTTGGGTCCAACCGATGATTATATGCCCGTACGTATGGATTTGCAGTATGAGAATTATCCACTATGCCATCAAAAGAAACAACACAGAGCGAATAAATCAAACAGAATAAAAATCTTGGATTTTTAATTTCCTGTGCTACGATTACGATGTACTAACCTCATAAATGAATGTCTCCCTCTTTCGTCTACATAGATTATTTTTTTACAATATCGTAGTAGACAACTGATTTCACGTGATAGTTGCCTTGCGAGAAAGACACAGTGCGTCATAACTTGACGTCGGTCGCGTCCATATAGGATTTATCGCAGGAGAGAAACATAACTTCCTCGGCAGCATTGCTTCGACCAGCCAGATATGTTATCTGACAGTCGTTCTACTGAATGGCTCCATCTATGAGTATCTCATTCACACTTATCGCTCATGCAAAGTACTTGCGTGTGAAACTTACGTATTAGAGTGCATTTCCACACTGCCGGACGGAAGGAGTTGACTACAACTCGAATAAAATAACAGTTTGATTGACAGACAGCATTGGTGGTAGCCGGCCGGTGTGGCCGAGCGGTTCTAGGCGCCACAGTCTAGAACCGCGCGACCGCTACGGTCGCAGGTTCGAATCCTGCCTCGGGCATGGATGTGTGTGATGTCCTTAGGTTAGTTAGGTTTAATTAATTCTAAGTTGTATGGGACTGATGACCTTAGAAATTAAGTCCCATAGTGCTCAGAGCCATTTGAACCATTGGTGGTGATGGATGCATGTGATCAATAGTTGTCATTGTGCAGTTAGAAAAAGTACAGCTTTCTATTAAAGAAAATACATATCCTTCTACGTAGATAAAAAATTTCGAATTTTAACTTACAGAAAAATACATGCCCCCATTTTTGTATAATTTTCATTTCCGTATGTCAAACTCAATACGAAATACTAGAGGTATTTTGGCCAGATCACTTGCGCTATAGGTTTATGCGTCTCTGGATCTTTGATTGCCTGTCACCAACTGACTCCTAAAAGAAATGAAATTACTTTCAATTCAATGATAACTCCTTCTGCGACAGTGGGTGACTTGTAAATTCTGTACGAAAAATAAATGTGAAACACATTTGTGTGTTCAGCACAGAGGGCGTTCTCCGCCGGCGGTGTATAAGGCCAATGATGATACTGAAGTTACTACGGGTAGTAAAGTGGGAGCACAAGTGATCCAGTAAGGCCCGTCCGTGTTTTGCGGGTGTGTTGTGAAGTTTACAGTTGCGAACAATGATGCAGCTTCTAATGGTAATGGTTGGATCACTGCTGCAATTGTGCGGTGTCCTGGTGATACAGTGAACCCGTTGCAGGTCTAGAGAGTTTTGACAGCAGAGATGTGATTGCTTATCGCACAATTCAAGTGAACGAGATGTACAGCCGGGACATGGCTCAGTGGTATTTTACGAGTACGATGCCTTTCAGCAGGGCGGGCAATGACCTTCAAGCGCACGTCGAGTAGGTTTACCGTCACAAGGTTGTCATAAGGTTATCTACTAATATCTCCAGGTTTTAAGAAGACGACTCCACGAAAACAACGAGACATACAGAAAAACGACACACGTCAGTGAATAGATTCTCTCTTCAAGTTTAGATTCGTAAAAAACGCCTTGGCGTAGTTACTCTACGGAGGAGGGGTGTCAGAACATGAAGACAAACCGTCCGCTCCGTAATGCCGCACTGAATTAGTTCGCGCCTGCAGACGAGCAACCCAATTCACAGATTTCCAAGGCGAGCTGCTGTCGTGCCTAGCCAGGCAATTCATGTCAGTGACGTCACTTTAACTTATCCACGTATTCACGTTTCCTACGTCACAAACGGTGTACACCTATAACGTGAGTTAAAAACTTGGAGAGATGCTCTATCCACTGATTTATAGCTATTTTCCGTATGTCTTTTAATTTTCGCGCAGTTGTTTCTGAAACCGCAGAGATATTTATGACTTCTGACTGTAATAAGAGAAAGCTCCCCTTACAGCGTTAAAAACAATTTCGATATGTTTGCCACACAAGCTCTGCGAATTAAGCGCCGTAAGTGCCTTAATTCGAGATATTGTGCTATGTGCAACAAATAAAGGGTAGACTATTCATTATCAACATGCGACATGAGACTGTGAGATACGTAGGAACCAATTTTTGATCCCAATTTCTCTCTCAAATCCATGCATACAAAAATGGAGGTACGTATGTACTCGTGTGTATCCATGTTCCACATCTCCTCCTAAACCAATGGACTGATTTCGATCAAAGGTGGTACGCATATCACTGACCGTCTGGAAAGAACCGCTGTGGATTAAGAACCACCTTCCTATCAAAGGGGTGGAGGTGAAAAAGCAGCGTAGTACACGACTCGCGAATACTTCTACTTTATTCATCCGGTAACTGAGAATGAGAGCACTGAGTGTTATGCAACAAACTTTATACATAATTTCGAACTTTTACGAAATTTTTGCTCACTGACAACTCCCACAAAATGATGTGAGGAAAAAAAAGTCTATCGTTAATTCATTTTCGCTGTTCATGCAGTAAAACAGCCGCATCAAGCAAGACGTTATAATTTATTATTTTGTTACTAACTGTAGTTGTGACACATTTTGCAGACAGTACTTAAATGTACTACCGAATGTACCTGCAGAATTATAGCATTGTACGACACATAGTCCAGCAGATATAATGTCATAAACACTGAGCCCCATGAAAAACCGCAGCATTGTTTGACCTTTACACTTATTACTTCTTTGCTCCTAACTATTCGCTATACGTTTCGCAGACAGTATCCACATATGCTGCCGAATGTACGTAACAGATTACATCATTGTGTGACACGTACTTCAGAAGTTATGTCGGCTTGAACATTGAACTGCATGAAAACAAAAAGTAGTGCGAAATTCGCTAGAGATATACGTGAAGTATGTGTACAAATATGTGTTATTTATGTTAAATATATGTGGTATGTGCGCATGTGGAAAAAATCATGGGTAAACATTCCTCCTAAGCCCATGGATCGATTTCAACCAAACTTGGGTACACATTTTACTAATCCTCTGGAAATAAATACTTTACGGGTAAGAGCGAGCGACACCGTATCGGGGTCGGGGTGATAATGTGCAGGGGGAAGGGGGAGGAAAAGATGGACAGAGAGGGGGAAGGAGGAGATACGCACATCTAGGAGACAGAGGAGATGGACAGAGAGAGGGGGGAGAGAGAAAGAGGAGAAGATGGGCAGAGGGAGGGGCGGAATAGATAGAGAGAGGGAGAAAGAGGACACTGACAGAGAGAAGGGAGGAGGAAATGGAGAAAGAGAAGAAGAGGAGACGGACAGGAAGAGGGGAAGAGGAGATGGCCAGAGAGAAGGGGGGTGGAGTAAATGAGCAGAGAGAGGGGGGAGGAGAAGATGGACAGAGTGAGGGGGGAGGAGGAGATGGACAGACAAAGGAAATAGGAGGGGATGAACAGAGGGGGGTGTGGAGGAGATAGAGAAAGCAGGAAGGAGGATATTGACAGGAAGAGTGGAGGAGAAATGGAGAAAAGGAAGAAGAGGAGATATATGGGGAAAGGTAGAAGAGGAGATGGACAGAGAGAGGGGGAGTAGCAGACAGACAGAGTGAGGGGCAGGAGAAGATAGACAGAGAGAGGGCGGTGGAGGAGGTGGACAGAGAGAGGGAGGAGAAGGAGATGGATCGAAAAAGGAGAAAGAGGAGAGGAGGGAGATGGATTAATACAAATGGAACAAAACGCCAGGTGTGCATCTAGTCGCTTTATAAAGACTGCACAGGGAAGAAAACATGTGAATCAATAAACAATAGTCTTCAGTCTAATATACAAAAAGCCTTGATTTAATTACGTAAAAATATTTTTAGAGAGGCGTAACGATTAACACAATATCTCTCAATATTGCACTCGCTCCTCTCTACTCTGTGCAGCCAGCCATGCTTGACAAGGCTTCGCATGTATTATTTACAGTTATGCAACAGGTAATACGGCGAATTGCGAATGGCAGGCTCTTGGGCCCTACCGCTCGATTCGCTGAAACGCCAGTCACAAAATAATCGAAGCCTCCTTGCAGTCTCACTTCCACACGCTCGCAGTCGGTATGGATCCAGCACATGCGACAAGGAGACATGACACAGAAGTCCAGTTCCTATGGGTAAAAGGATATCAAAGAACTTTACGTAATGAAATAGTCGACCATCTAGCAAAGAGGAGCATTACTGAAGAACAATTCCGTCTAACACCAGTTCCTCATACTGATCTCAATCGCACTATCAAGAAAGCTGCTAACTGTGACGGGCACCGTTAATGGTACGTACGTGGGGTAATTCAACACATTTTTTCTCGGCCAATTTTGGTTTTAAATGTGGAATCTGTTGTAGGACACCGTGGAATATTCCCGATTCAGCCTCTATACTTTCATGAATTTCTGATTGGTAGCGGCGCTATGCGGACTCTTCAAAATGGCATCTGTAGCGGAGGTGTGTTCCAAGCAGAGAGCTGCCACTGAGTTTCTTTTGGCGGAAAACCAGAGCATCGCAGATATTCATAGGCGCTTGCAGAATAGCTACGGATATCTGAGAGTGAACGGAAGCACTGTGAGTCGTCGGGAGAGGCGTCTGTCATCACTGCAAGAAGGTCGCGCGCCAGCCGGCAGTACACAGCTGTGACCCTGCGGTGTTGGCACGTACAAACGCTGTCATCGAGGTGATCGACGGATCATGATCAAACACCTCTCTGCACAATTGGAAGTTTCTGTTGGTAGTGCTGATACACTCATCCACCAGTTGGGGCCCTCATATGAATGTGCCCGCTGGATAGCTCGACGCCTAACAGAAGACCATAAACAACTACGAAGGACCATCTGTGCGGAATTGCTTGCCCATTATGAGGCTGATGGTGACAGTTTTTTGTCGAACATCGTTACAGGCGATGAGACATGGGTTGGCTCCGACGTCGACCTGTGTATGCGGGCATACAAATCCTCCCAGTAAGGTGGTGTAAGGGCGTCGCACTGAACGGAGATTATTATGTTGAAAAATAAGGTTTTGCGGCCAAAGGTCTGGAAAATAATATGCTGTATTGGAATCCTAAATAAACCCAACCTGCTTTCAGAAACAAATGGTTTGCATTACTTATTGATCGTCCCTCGTATCTCAGCAACATTAGGGCAAACACCCAGCGGCCATACAACAGGACATCACTCGTCTGCTGTGGTTCGCTCTATGTGAAGCCATGTAAGCGTCATGTACTGTCCATCATTCGTATGAAGCTGGTACACGGATGTTACCCGGTACGTTTACATCGAATAAAGATTCTAGTTTTTGGACATTGCGATCAGGATCATATTGGTGTGGCCGTTCTGAATCATGTAATACTAGAATGCACCAAGTACAAGGAAGTACAAGAACTACTGTACAGAAACTGGTTGAAGCGGTTTGCCCCTACCTGCAACTGTTACCACCTTACTCTATAGATCATATGTGAGTAAGTACAATTTGATAGCGGAATACTTAAAAGAAGCTGATACATAGTTTAAACTAGGTACTACATGTCTATATAATGTTATTGTTGTTTGTGGTCTTATGTCCGAAGACTGGTCTGATACACTCTGCTCAGTCCTGCGCGTCTTCATCTCCGAATAACTGCTGCAACCCACACTCATTTGAACCTGCCTACTGTATTCGAGTATTTGTCTCCCTCTACAATTTAAACCCCCCCCCCCCCCCACCTCCCGCGCCACATTTTTATTCCCCTTTCCACCCCACCCCACCACACACACACACACACACACACACACACACACACACACGAAAGCTTTCCTACAATACTAAATTGACGAAATCCTGATGCCTCAGAATGTGTCCTATCAACCGATCCCTACTTTTAGTCAATTTCTGCCGGAATTTTTTCCTACCCATTTCTATACAGTACCTCCTCATTGGTTATGCGATCTACCCATCAACCATTCAGCAGTCTTCTGTAGCACAACATATCAAAAGTTTCTCTTCCCTTCTGGTCTGAGCTGCTTATCGCTCACGTTTCACACCCAGACAAATGCCTTTATGAAAGACTTCGTAACTCTTAAATTTATATTGTCACCAATTTTCTCTTCCTCACAAATCTTTTCTTGCCTTTTAAGATTACATTTTATACGCTCTCTATTCAGTGGTAACAATCTTCTCTTCCCTAGAAACCTTATCTTGCCTTTGCCAGTCAACACTTTATTCGCTCTCTACTTCGCCCACCATCAGTTATTTTACTGCCCAAATAGAAGACCTCATCTACTGCTTTTAGTGCCTTATTTCCTAATATAATTCCCTCAGCTATCACTTAAGATTAATATTACACTCAAGATTGGCCTTCAAGAGGTGCATTACATACACCTTCGAGAAAGTAACTGGTTTAATGTACCAAAAGTTACTGCTAATAAATTTCAGTGGCTACATGATCCAGACTAATTCAAAAGTTTTCACTCTATTCATTCTAACACTAATCAAGTATTGTTCTAAAAGTGTGATAGTTAGCTGTGGACATGAATATAAAAAACAGATTATTGGGCACTGATATTTTTGATCCCCCTACGTATCTAACACTGTTGTCTACACGGAACTACAGATCCTCAAAATTACTGAACAAGAGAAACATATATTCTACATCAAGTCAGAAAATTCGTCCCATGAGCTAACACGAGACATAGGTAGCATACCACCCCGTCATTTTCAGTCCAATGTTTAAACTATGTTTGCCGGCCGCGGTGGCCGAGGGGTTCTAGACGCGTCAGTCCGGAACCGCGCGACTGCTACGGTCGCCGGTTCGAATCCTACCTCGGGCATGGATGTGTGTGATGTCCTTAGGTTAGTCAGGTTTAAGTAGTTCTAAGTTCTAGGGAACTGATGACCTCAGATGTTAAGTTCCATAGTGCTCAGAGCCATTTGAACAAACTAAGTTTACTTTCCTAAAGTCCTGCAGTAAGACAATAGAACAGTGGCCATTACGTAGTCAAAAATAATTTCACAGCCCCCGAATCAGACACGTGGAATGAGACTGAAGCTGTCAAGGACCTCGAAAAACAATGCATTCCACGATCGATCTGTCCATTTATCTAGCCTCCTCGCGTGTTTATCTCTGCTCTGTTTGTATTGACTCCACCTTGGAACTGCCTAAATTAGCTGCCTGTTATGTGAACTTGTGACATCTGCTGTCACAGAGTCAATTTTATTTCACCATCTACTGCTGTTATATTCAGTACTATTATACGGCGGTTCTAACGTATGTAAATTTAGAGCCTTAGTCGGTGCAGCCCAGCAAGGCTAACGTGGAAATATTTCCCAGGCATATGCTACACATGTGTTGGATTATTTATTTGTTTCGGCTTTAGGCAACATTAACGGTCTTGTCGCAGTGATAACACTGGTTCCCGTCAGATCACCGAAGTCCAGCGCTGTCGGGCTGGGCTAGCACCTGGATGGGTGACCATCCGGTCTACAGAGTGATGTTGGCAAGCGGGGTGCACTCAGCCCTTGTGAGGCAAACTGAGGAGCTACTTGATTGAGAAGTAGTGGCTCCGCTCTCGTAAACTGACACACGGCTGGGAGAGCGTTCTGCTGACCACATGCTCCTCCGTATCCGCATAGCGTTAGTTTTATCAAATTAATACACTTCCAGCTGCTATTTCCTGAACGTGATAGTCCATCATTTTGTTTGTGAAAAGACTATCCTGTACTGTTTTTGAAATGTTAATGTTTTCTAAAAGAAGGCCCATTTCTAAATGTCCTCTGGATGTACCCATAATTCGAGTAAATGAAATGCGAAGTAGAAGTGCCTATATAGAGAGCAGCGAAAGTTCGGTTCTAGTTTGCTTGGAATGTACACTGTTTGATAAAAAAAGTGAAGCATCCAGAAGACACGATCGGATGTCAATGTTTCTTCGAACATGTAGACATGTGTATGTAAATGATTATAGTCGCAATTCCCGGTGACAGGTAGAACGGCTGGTTACCAAAGTACACTAACAGTAAATTGAAGTCTGCTTGTCATCAGTGTTGCATACAAGACACGAATTACTACAGTTATGACTCTTACATCGTTCAATCATGTACTCAAATGCTATTAGATATTTACTTTTCTTAAAGCGTGTAACTACGCCACAAAGTGAAGGATCATTTTTTGTGAGAAATTTACGAGTATTAACTGCTGCAAGTCCTTCTTATTTGCATTAGGTGGAACGGGAACAGACCCAATGGATATGACGAAAAAGTCGACTACAGACCTGACTGGTTGAAAGGCAGAAATATGAAACAAATTTTTCGAGTTTCTTTGGACTCGCTTTTGAGGGATCTATCGTGGGATTCTGCAGAGTGAAATTACGAGTAGACGAGACGCAAAGCAGAAACGATAGTCTCACTGTGATTCTGAGGATTTTGGCGATTACACTCGTTGTCCAGAGGGATCTGCATGGGTGTAGAGGGAGTGTGAAATAGTGCGTGAATTGTAAAGAAAACCATCCAATGTAAAGCACATGTCTGAGGCTGAAACTGACATGGAGAATATTATGAAGTAGTTTTGTGTCACAGTGATTCATTTGGAATATATATGCTGTTTGCACTGCAACAGTTCGTAAATTGTCTTAAAAACCATATGGGCCAAAACAACTGGAACATCCTGCCGGAGCGGACGACATTCTCTTGACGTAAACATAAGGTAATCGGAAACGTTAGCCACCCGAAGATCAGCATGACAGTCGAAAACCGGTTATGGCATTGAAATAATACATTTTTAAAGGTATTTGGCTGGTTGCACTCTTCTACAACAGTCCTTAATTGCCGCAGAGTTCAAGAGATGCAGCATGGATAAAATAACTCTAGAACAGACACATTAGCGCCTTGTCTGCAGTTTACTTTACAGATGCACTGCATTTTTCCAGAGCCGTTCCAACAAACCTAAGATTTTCATTTGCCTTTCTTAATTCCGATTTTACGTGTTCGTTCCATTTCATATTACTTCTTAGTATTAATCGCAAATGGTTCAGTGATGTGACACGCTCCAGATGTTCGCAATTAATATTTTAATGGTATACAATTAGGTCCTTTTGTTTAGTTACAAGCATTATACAGCATTTATCTATATTTAAAGAGGGCTAACATACATAAAACTAGCTGGTGATATAGTTACGGTCTAAACGTTTTCATGTTCAATACGTTGTTCCTATTCTGCTTATAGCACAGTTTTCTGAATCACCACCTTTACTGTCCACTTCGTGACCCATGCAGATCCTTAGAGGAGTTCCGATTTTATTTTTAAATTGTGCATCCAGCTATATCTGTCCTTCATTTGAAGGGTATTGTAGTCAGCTACGTCATGAAAAAAATGTAAAATATTGCCTTATACTTGTGTAGAAAACAATAAGCTACTAATAATTCCAAACCAGCCCAAGTATCAATATGGAGGACACGACAATCTGGCTTCATACCATAGCGTCAACTCTCTCCCGCAGTTGGCACTACCGCAGGCATGTCACTTTGGCCAGTCCATTGACATGAATGTCTCCGTAAATACCATGACGTCACACTTGTCTGGCAGTTCTCATTGTTCTCTGAAGCCTTCGATACACCCCATTCACAGTGAAATGATTTATTCCGCCTGTGTTTCGATTCGGATCGCTCCCTAAACTGTTTGTGCATGCTTACGACGACTTTTGTTATGCACTGGCCTTCGTTTCTGACTAACCGTTCCCTTGCTGAAGTCCACCGTCATCCAACACAAGAAATGCCTGTTTGTTCCATTGGTCTCTGCATCACCGTCAGTGCGAGTTATCATATATTGTGTTCTACACAGCCCAGTCACATTAGTGTGAACACCTACCAAAACTGAATAACCATCTTTTGCACCGTGGACGTGCAGAAAGACAGCCTGTGAGCTTCTGGAAGGTACCGGCAGGAATGTGGAGCCATACCAGCTCCAGTGCCGTAGACAGCTGTGCTAGGTTTCATGGTTGAGGATCGATGGCGCGAAAAGCCCGGTCGAAGTCCGACAGATTCTGGACTGGGTTTAAATCCGGGGGTTTGGTAGCCACGGGAGTACGGTAAACTTATCTTGGTGCTCTTCGTACCATGCATGTACGGTACAAGCTGTGAGACACGTCCCATCCGAGCGGTTCTAGGCGCTTCAGTCGGGAACCGCGCGACCGCTACGGTCGCAGGTTCGAATCCTGCCTCGGGCATGGATGTTTGTGATGTCCTTAGTTTAGTTAGGTTTAAGTAGTTCTAAGTTCTAGGGGACTGATGACCTCAGATGTCAAGTCCCATAATGCTCAGAGCAATTTGAACCATTTGAACACGTCCCACGTCCTGCTCGTCCGATGCCATCAAGTCGAGGAGGAACGAACTGTATGTAGGGGTGAACATGGTACCCAAGGGTAGATGCATACTTGCGTTGATCCAGTGTGCCTTCCAGAATGACGAGATCACCCAGGGAATGCCAAGTAAATTTTGCCCAGATCATAACGCTCTCTCCGCCGAGCTGAACCCTTCCGACGATTGTTGCAGGGCCTTACACGCCAACGGATATCTGTCCGATGGAGAATAGAACGTGATTCATCTGAAAAGCACCTGCCGCTACTAAGTGGACGTCCAGCTGCGATGCTGGCGTGCAAATTCCAGCCTTCGTCGCCGATGAACGGAAATCAGCATGGGTGCATGAACCAGGCACCGGCTACGGAGGTCCATAAGCAGCAACGTTCACTGAACGTCGTTGAGAAGACACAGTTGATATCCTCTTTGTTCATATGGGCGGTCAGTTGCTGAACAGGTGCACGTCTGTTTGCCCGTACACATTTCCGCAGCCGCCGTTCAACCACGTCAACTATGGCCCGTGGTGAGCCACAGTTTCCTTGGCGCCGGTTTTGGATAACGCCATTTTGTCTCTCACAGTATACTTTACCTAAGGCTGCGAGCGAACCGTTTACAAACTTAGCTGTTCCGGAGACGCTTCCACCCTTGGCCCGATAGCCAATGATTATGCACTTTTAGACGGCAGCTGCATCACCCCGATTTCGTGTTACGACGAGTGCACTTTTTTCTGCGTCTTCCAGACACGCTTTATATATCCTCCACTGCTAGTGCTGCCACCTGCTGTCTGTGAGTGGTTAGTGGTAGTCCACGTTGACGTCGAACACAGGTAATAAACTCATTAATGTGGCTTGACCGTGTACCTACATGAAGCAGGATAGGAAAAAAAAAGCGTGAAATACGTCTGTTATCGCCGAGAATCGTTATCGCTGTCTGAATCTGATAGGCGAAAATCTGTTTCAGGTCAGTGAAAGTTGCTGTAGACTTCTATTATGAGATAATGAACGCGGCGGTATCATGGAAAACAAATCATCTACGAGCATTTGCCAAAGAGGTGCAACTGTAATGAGTCATAGTACGCGAGAGATTTTCCTGAAATTCATTTTTGTTTTTGCAGTATAGCAGCTGCACTTTCATTACAACAAAGTGTGTAATCCAAGGGAAGTGGCTCATATAATTCGAATTAGCGAAGGTACTGTGATAATCCCGTCGTATTGTTCTTACTTCAACAGATAGTCTAAACCGATGTGAGCAGATCACCACTATGAATTAAGAAGATCTGTCGTTTACCCAAGATCTTCACGGTAGAGACAACACAAATATTCAAGTTCTTCAAGCTGACAAGCACACCTAGTTCACGCACTGCCAGTATGATATTACACAGTCCAGACACATTAATGTAACCACCGTCTATGTTCGACAACGTGAAATAACCACGTACAGACGGCAGGCGACTGCAGTTGAATTAACTCCTCCCGCACAGGCCATGAAGGCCCAAAGGTACCGACTGGCCGCCGCTGTGTTCCTCAGCCCACAGGCGTCACTGGATGAGGATATGGAGGGGCATGTGGGCAGCACACCGCTCTCCCGGCCGTATGTCAGTTTCCGAGACCGGAGCCGCTACTTTTCAATCCAGTAGCTCCTCAGTTTGCCTCACAAGGGCTGAGTGCACCCCGCTTGTCAACAGCGCTCGGCAGACCGGATGGTCTCCCAGCCAAGTGCTAGCCCAGCCCGACAGCGCTTAACTTCGGTGATCTGACGGGAACCGGTGTTAACACTGCTGTTGGCTGCATTTGCATTGGAGGGTATAAAAACCATGTCGAGAGACGCGAAAAAACACTGCAGTCACTGTCTGAAAGCGATGCGGAGGCGATCTATCTGACGTCCAAAAGAGCATTATCGTGGCTTTTGGGACAAGGGTAGAAGCATTTCCGAAACGGCTAAGTGTGTACACTGTTCGCGTGCCGCTGTGGATAAAGTAAACCGAGCATGGCAAAATGGCGCCATCGAAAACCGGCACCGAGGGATGAACGGTGGCTGCAGAAATGTGTACGAGCGAATAGACGTACATCTATTGAGCAACTTACCGACCAGGTGAACCAAGAGGCTACCAACAGTGTCTCCTCAACGACTATTTAGCGAACGTTGCAGCGAATGGGGCTCTGCACCAAGCGCCTGGTACCCTAGTACCGCAACTCGACGTAGGCTGAGTGACGAGAGGTGGCCTTTTCAGACGAATCGCGTTTTGTGCTCTATTGGGCTGTTGGGCATTGGCGCTTACGGCTCTGCAACAATCGTCGGAAGTATCCAGGCCGAAGAAGGGAGCGTTACGGCCTGGGGAATGTTTCCTGGGTGATGTCGTCATCCTGGAGAGCACAATGGTACAACACAAGTATGCATCGATCCCTGGGGACCATGTCTACCTCTACATGCAGTTTGCTTCTCCTCGGCACGATGACATCTACCAGCAGGACAACGCAACGCGTCACATAGCTCGCAGTGCACATGCGTGGTTCTAAGAGCACCAGGATGAGGACTTCCCTGGCTACCAAACCCCCAGAATCTGTGGGACCACCTCAGTCGGGCTGTTCGCACCATGGACCCTCAACTGTGAAACCTAGCGCAGCTGGCCGTGGCCTGGAGTCGATCGACATCCCTGTCGGTACCTTTCACAACCTTACTGATTCTCTTGCTGCACGTCTTGCGTAGCTTTTAACTGATAGTCACACCAATGTGACTGGACCGTGTATAAGCTCGCGAATTCCCCAGATTTCAGTCGGGCAGAGAAGTAGTTGGCCCTCTTTTCAATAGCTGGTTCAATGTATGATGTGCCCCATAAGTTTTTTAATACGGTTCAGTAATGTTTTACAAATTGAAGTTTATAAAACTTTCGAACTAGTTTCGTGGCTTAGTGGTATGCTTACACGGTAGTTCAGTGTGTATGGTCTGCGGTCTGGCCATCCCTGTAATAAAAAAGAACTAAGAGAAGTTTTCAGAGATGAACTTTAAGAGGTGTCATGCGACATTTGTACAAACCAAATGTCGAAAAATTATGAAAAAATAGATACAGTAAACAAAAAAAGTGTTGAAGTACCAGACTACAAATCCAAAGACCTCGGATTTGATCCCCGGTCAATCTTAAGATTTTTATCTGTCGCTCATCACTTCTTTCCCCTCTAGCAATTTTTGTTGATGTGAAAAATGGCAAATTGAATCGTGGTTCGGAATCTTTGTTAAACTGTAAGTCTCCCTATAGTTGAGTGGGTAAGTTAGTTCGAAGATCAGAGAAAGACAATGGCGTACCACCTCCAACAGGACCATGTCAAGTAAAGCTGCTACTCCCACAGGTACACCTACGACGTAGGCTGCGACGGGCAACTGTTTAGCACGAAACGATGGAGTTTTATTTCTATAAGTATTCATACTGATACACTCAAGAAAAATTGAATTATAAATAGTTACTGTATCAGAGAAAGAGAGAGAGGGGGGGGGGGGGAGGGAGAGAGAGAGAGTGGGGGAGAGAGACGGAGAGACAGAGAGAAAGAGAGATAGAATTTTCCTGGCGCTGCAGCGAATGGAATAATTCGGAGTCGCACATGAAGCAGATGCTATCAGACCTCGCAATGTCCGCCAGCGTGACAGTCGAGATCAATATGGGCATCACGCGCTATATTACCTCATTTGATCGATGCTTGGTCCTCAGTCTCCGAAGTGATGCAAGTACGTGTCCTCGTGTCAAGGGTTTGACGTGAAAGAAGTAAGGGAGGAAGACCAGAGTATAGCGTCTCGACGACGACGTATTCGTTAGACAAGGGATAGAAGTACGGATTGGAGATGGTCAAGGAAGGGAATAGATATTGCTCTTATAAAGGAACCATCCTGGCACTTGCCTAAAGCGATTTAGGGGTATCACGGATAATTTTAATCTGGTTGGCTGGACGGGGAGTTTGAACCACTATCCTTTCAAATGCGAATCCATTGACTAGATCACTGCATTGCCTCGCTAGGCCGATGAGACTACATGAATTAGGAAAAAACCACCGTAATTAGTGAAAACTACCCAGAGCATCGGTGAATTATGGCTGGGGTCGCCGTCGGCTATGGCCTGTTGTAAAAGCGAATAGACAGTCAGTTTAATGCTGCAGATAAACAACCGATAAGCAACCATATCATACAGAACTACCTCCTCGCTAGGGACTGGAGAAGCCAAAGACGTGTACCTCTCTTCACTGCACATCACAGGCCACAAAAATTAGCAGGGGCGCAGGCACACCGTTATTGGACGTTTAAAACGTGGAACAAGATCGTCTTGACCAGACGTGCAGTTCACGTTCGTACACGCCTCTAGCAAGGTACGAACAAGCCGTAAACGTCACGAAACGGTACATTATGTTTGCCGAGAAAACATCGTCCAGGCAGGTGGTGGAGACGTTCTCGTGTGGGGATATTTTCCTGAGATGAAATGGAGCTACTGTTATGTTTGCCATCGCCACTCACCAGCGAAGGATTCACGAACTTACAATCTGATCATGTCAACCCTTCTATTCACCTGCAACATTCACTTGGTGTTCTGTATCTTCAGTAAGACGGTGCACCACTTTATCGCTCCTGGATGGTGCTAGAATGGTTTGGGGAACATCACACTGATGTGGGGATGTTTCTGTGGCCCCGAATTACCTGACCTTAATCCTAATCAGGCGGGCGACGTTGTGTGATAAGTGGGTACCTCTGATCCAGGCAGCATACTGTCTCCCCCTTAAAAGAGGACAGTGGTCGCTTTGGAGCGCTGTTGATGGTCTAGTACTGGAACCAGGTAGTCCGTCAGGCAACTGCTGACGTCAGTCATGGCAGTGAAGGGGTCACCGTGATATACGGGCCTGCAACGAACTTGTGACGTCACACTAGTCGGCTTGTCCGCCACACTTTATGGACGCTCGGCTCCGTGCCCACTAAAGGTCTTAATTTCCTCGTGCGCTATAGAGAACTTACATGCATTTAAACACTCAGTCAAGAATTATTTAGCTCGACTGAAATGGTTTCTCGCTCTCCCCCGGAGACGGCTGTTGGCACTCGTAAGACCTGCAGTGTTACGTGCTGTGACGTACGCAAAACGGCCTACCTTTCTCGTGGGCCTCGTGGCAGTGAAGTGATGCGTATGTGCCAGTCGGTTGCATGAAATCAGAGAACTGAAATGGGTCGACGTAGAGACGCGACAGAACGGCAGAAAGAAGCTGTCGTATTTAGACGCCTCTAAGAGCACACCGGGACTGAAGTTTCCCGATTTGTTGGTGCATCAATGTGGACAGTCCAATGTGTCTGCAAGACACAGGCTGGAGATGACTGTCACGCCTTTTCGATGGCAATTCGTTCCAAACCCGACGGGAATTGTTGTTTTCAGGGAATGAAGTTCCATTTCAAACAGTTTCCGAGCGAACATTGTGAAAGGAACTACATGAAATGGATGTTTGGTGTCGGGTACCACGTAAAAGGCCCTTGCTAACAGCGGCACATAAAGCTGCGCGTCTTCAGTGGCCCACACCACACCGAAACTGGACGGTGGCTGACTGGAGGCAATATAGTGTGGTTCGAAGAGTCAACGTTTCGTGCCTTTTCGAATGATACAAGGCGTTGAGTGTACTCATGGCCTACTGAGACGTTTAACCCGCTGTGCGTGGAGAGTCGTTCTGTAATGTTGTGATGGGTTTATCGTACCAAAATTTGGCCCCCTCATTCTAGTTAACGTGAATATGAGCCAAGGTGCCTATTTTAACACTCTGGTCTTCTATGGTGACAACAGGTATGTTCAGAGAACTCCTCGCATACGTACCTTGTTTAACGAACACTCAGGAACACTATCGCACCTCGATGAGCTCGCTAAATAACCCTATCACAATCCCATGGAAATTATCTGGGACTATTTGGAACAGCTGGTGACACATAGCTATGAACATTCCCGCTATCTGGTCGCTTTACGGCAGTAGTTCCCTATTTTTTCTACCTGATGCCGTCCTCTGCAACCCAGAATATCTTATGCTCCCTATATTTATTTATTAGTTTTTTAGTTCTTTCGAAAAACTTTATTTTAATTTTTATTATCTGTAATCCACGCTTTAGCACAAGAGGGTTATCAAATGTAGAGTAATAGAAAATTATATTGTTTCAAAGAATTTGGTAGCCTAACTAGAAACGTCTTTATGTCTTACTTAAATTCCTTAGTGAGATCGTTTGCACTTGAACAACACTTTTCACGTGTAACATTTTTTGGTGTGATGAAAGAAACAAGAAAATTTCAGAGCATCAATGAGACGGTTGAATTTATTTAAAGCTACTCCTGGATGTTTGGTTTCAAACTAGCTAAAGCACTTCTAAGATCACTCTCCACATTCAGGTGGCTGCAGTGTTTTGTTTTCATGGTATCAAGCGCCGAGAATCCGGTCTCACGCAAGTACGTAGATGAGAACTGTACGAGGACTTTTAAAATTTCCTTCACCGCTCCTAGGCCAAAATATTTTAGGGAGAGGAAATGTTGAGTGTCCTATAGGCCTACAGGGTATGGGTACAAGTACAGGGGCCGTTGGGTGGTATCTACAAAAATGATGGTAGGTGTTGGAGTGAGTAGTGGGAAGACGGAAAGCGAGTACAGTTTGGTGTGTGGGGTCTATTGGGGCGAGGCTGAGAACTTTTCAGATTCATATGTACGTATTCACGAGAACTAAGCTTGTGTGTGGCTTCAAGCCACAAAATTTGAACAAAAGATTATTGTTCACTTTCTCGGAAGTGCGTCAGCTCTCGACTAGCAGCGAGTTCCATTTAAATTAGTCGTTTCTTTGCTACTCGAAAGCCGAAAATTTAGTGATTACGGGATTCCTCGTATTTTGAAGCTTACTTGCGTGTAGTCTTACACAAGACCACTAGCAGGAGTAGCATCTGAATGGCGTTTAATAACATCGACATTTCCTAATAATTACATGTTGTGTGTTATAACTGTACAATGGTAGCTGTTGGCTTTAATTTCGTAAATTTCACTAATGTAAATCTTTATCTTTTCATTATTAGAAAAGTCTGTGTTGCGGTCACTGAGGGGTTTGATAGACGGTTTTGAGGTCCGTTAACAGGTCGAAGTTGCATTGACAGCTGTCAACTGGCTTCATCTACCCCTCTCCGAACTACTCAAGAAGTTTTACACCTTACGTACACTACTGGCCATTAAAATTACTACACCAAGAAGAAATGCAGATGATAAACGGGTAATCATTGGACAAATACATTATACTAGAACTGACATGTGATTACATTTTCACGCAATTTGAGTGCATAGAGCCTGTGAAATCATTACCCAGAACAACCACCTCTGGCTTTAATAACGGCCTTGATTCGCCTGGGCATTGAGTCAAACAGAACTTGGATGGCGTGTACAGGTACAGCTGCTCATGCAGCTTCAACACGATACCACAGTTCATCAAGAGTAGTGACTGGCGTATTGTGACGAACCAGTTGCTCGGCCACCATTGGCCAGACGTTTTCAATTAGTGAGAGATCTGGAGAATGTGCTCGCCAGGGCGGCAGTCGAACATTTTCTGTATCCAGAAAGGCCCGTCCAGGACCTGCAACATGCGGTCGTACATTATCCTGCTGAAATGTAGGGTTTCGCAGGGATCGAATGAAGGGTAGAGCCACGGGTCGTAACACGTCTGAAATGAAACGTCCACTGTTCAAAGTGCCGTCAATGCGAATAAGCGGTGACCGAGACGTGTAACCAATGGCACCCCATACCATCTCGCCGTGTGATACACCAGTATGGCGAAGACGAATACACACTTCCAATGTGCGTTCATCGCGATGTCGCCAAACACGGATGCGACCATCATGATGCTGTAAACAGAACCTGGATTCATCCGAAAAAATTACGTTTTGCCATTCGTGCACCCAGGTTCGTCGTTGAGTACACCGTCGCAGGCGCTCCTGTCTGTGATGCAGCGTCAAGCGTAACCGTAGCCATGGTCTCCGAGCTGATAGTCCATGCTGCTGCAAACGTCGTCGAACTGTTCGTGCAGATGATTGTTGTCTTGCAAACGTCCCTATCTGTTGACTCAGGGATCGAGACGTGGTTGCACGATCCGTTACAGCCATGCGAATAAGATGCCTGTCATCTCGACTGCTTGTGATTCGAGGCCGTTGGGATCCAGCACGGCTTTCCGTATCACCCTGCTGAACCCACCGATTCCATATTCCGCTAACAGTCATTGGATCTCGACCAGCGCGAGCATTAATCGATAAACCGCAATAGGCTACAATCCGACCTTTATCAAAGTCGGAAATGTGATGGTACCCATTTCTCCTCCTTACACGAGGCATCACAACAACGTTTCACCAGGCAACGCCGGTGAACTGCTGTTTGTGTATGAGAAATCGGTTGGAAACTTTCCTCGTGTCAGCACGTTGTAGGTGTTGCCACCGGCGCCAACCTTGTGTGAATGCTCTGAAAAGCTAATCACTTGCGTATCGCAGCATCTTCTTCCTGCCGGTTAAATTTCGCGTCTGTAGCACGTCGTCCCCGTGGTGTAGCAATTTTAATGGCCAGTAGTGTATATTTGATGAAAAGTGTCCGGACACCTATTAGTGGGCATTAATATGGGTTGTGATCATCCTTAGCCTTTATTACGGCTTGAACTCTGCTGCGGACACTTTCAAAGGGGCGTCTGAATGTCTGTGGAGGAACGGCAGCCCCTTCTTCCTCAAACCGAAATCAGAGAAGGCAGCAATGTTGGATGCTGGGGTCTGGTGCGAAGTCAACGTCCTGCCTCATCCCAAAGGTGGTTCATTCGGTTCAAGTGGGGAATCTGGTCAGGTTAGTCCATTTCAGGAATATTAATTTCCACACTCATTGTCTCACAGAAGATGTTTTATGACAGGGTGCACTGTCACGCCAATAAAACACTCATCGTCTCAAAACTGTTCCTCTGCTGTACACAGTACACAAGTCTGTAAAATGTGTTCACATCTTTCCACATTTAGCGTTTACGGAAGCGCAATACGGGGACCACACCATAAAAAAAACTATTCCGTAACACCACATCCTCTGCTGTACACCACTGTTGGCACTCCACGTGTTGGTGGGTAACTTTCTCCAGGCATTCTCGAGACAAAAATCACCACAGGGTATAGAGCGATTCATCACTCCACTCATTTGAAGTCATTCACTGTTCAGTGTCATCGCTCCTCAAGTGCCTTGAGTACAGTCATGTCTGTTTTATGATTAGCTGCTCGACAATTGTACCCCACTGTTTTACTCCATACGCACAGTCATTGTGCTATCTGGAGTGCTGGTAGCAATTGGAACTCAAGGCTGGTTCTTTCCGCTGATTTCATGCGAGTTTTTAGAATAACCCTCAACAACGCCCGACGGTCCCTGACCGTCACTACATGAGGTCTGCGTGGTCTTGGTCTACATGTGGTTGTTCCTTCGCGTTTTCGCTTCACAGCCGCATCACCAGTAGTCGACATGGGCAGCTTTAAAACCGTTGAAATGCCCCTGATGGATTTGTTACTCCAGTGACATCGACTGGCTAGCCCAGGCTAGAAGTGACTGAGCTATCCTGGCAGACCCATTCTGTTGTTACCGCTTCTCGACTGATAACACAATACTCCCCGCCTTCTTTTATACTGGCGGGTCCGGGTCTCATGAGACCCTGTGGCAAATTCTGCATTGCTTTTGATCAGATAGTGTATAATCAAGTGTGGCACGAAATAAAAGCATAAGGCTAAAAAAAAAATTACTTCGAACCATCGTATGGAAAACGTTGTACGGAATACGAACAAAAGACTGCGTTTTATAGTAAAACGTAGCAGAATTCTTGAAATACACACATCAAAAAAAGTTTTGCATTACCTCTGTTCCGAGGGTTCCTGAACCTCATGAAAACCACACATTGCATGTTGTACCACCATATAGCGGAACCTTCAAAGGTGGTGGTCCAGATTGCTGTACTCTAATACTCAGTAGCACGTCCTCTGGCAGTCATGCATACCTGTACTCGTCATGACATATCATCCACAAGTTCATCAAGTCACTGTTGGTCCAGATTGTTCCACTCCTCAGCCGCGATTCGGCGTAGATCCCTCAGAGTGGTTGGTGGGTCACGTCGTCCATAAACAGCCCTTTTTAATCTATCCCAAGCATGTTCGATAGGGTTTGTGTCTGGAGAACATGCTGGCCACTCTAGCCGAGCAATGTCGTTATCCTGAAGAGAGTCATTCAAAAGATGTGCACGATGGGGGCGCGAATTGTCGTCCATGAAGACGAATGCCTCGCCAATATGCTGCCGATATGGTTGCACTATCGGTCGGAGGAAGGCATTCACGTATCGTACAGCCATTACGGGGCCTTCCATGACCACCAGCGGCGTACGTCGGCCCCACATAATGCCACCCCAAAACAGCAGGGAACCTCCACCTTGCTGCACTTTCTGGACAGTGTATCAAAGGCGTTCAGCCTGATAGGGTTGCCTCCAAACACGTCTCCGACGGTTGTCTGGTTGAAGGCATATGGTACACTCATGGGTGAAGAGAACGAGATGCCAATCCTGAGCGGTCCATTCGGCATGTTGTTGGGTCCACCTGTACCGTGCTGCATGGTGCCGTGGTGCAAAGATGGACCTCGCCATGGACGTCAGAAGTGAAGTAGCGCATCATGTAGACTATTGCGCACAGCTTGAGTCGTAACACGACGTCCTGTGACTGCACGAAAAGCACTATCCAAGAAGGTGGCGTTGCTGTCAGGTTTCCTCCTAGCTATAATCCGTAGGTAGCGGTCATCCACTGGAGTGGTAGCCTTTGTGCGGCCTGAGCGAGGCATGTCATCGACAGTTCCTGTCTGTCTGTGTCTTATCCATGTCCAAACAACATTGCTTTCATTCACTCCGAGACACTTGGACACTTCCCTTGTTGAGAGCCCTTCCTGGCACAAAGCGACAATGCGGTCGCGATCGAACCGCGGTATTGACTTCTAGGCATTGTTGAACTACAGACAACACGAGCCGTGTTCACAAAGCTGCAATTTTTTGTTTAACGAAAACTCAGACATCCGATCGCACCTCGACTCGCCCGCTAAATAACCAGATCTTAATCCCGGAGAAAATATCTCTGGCTGTTTGGAACAATGAGTGAAAATAGCAGCCGAGATTTTCACAGTTCGGTAGCTCAAAGGAACTAATCATCTGTGTATGGTTTCAGCTGGATGTGACACACATGTAGAAAATTGTGGATTCCCTATCTCGCCGAGTTATGACCGTTATGAAGGGTGGATGTGGTATTTATACGGCATAAGCGTTACGTTTACTGGTGAGGGCTAATTATTTGTCTGTTGCGCTTACCGATAGCTCTGAGCGTCCGAAGCACAGATCATCGAGGAAACCGTTACTCCTGAGGCAGCTCCGGAAAAAAAATAATGCGCAACGAGGGAGTTTTTCAAATTGGACACAAACTGATATTCATATATGTATCGACGGATTATGCAAAATATTAAACTTTGGTGGCCACTCATCCAGCAAGGATAGTAAACAGGGGATATGTCAGCAGCAGGATATAAAGTCTTTGCGAATTTCATACCGTGTACTAAGTTGGACAGTAACTATGCCTCGCAGACGGGCGCGTGAACAATATATCCAGATTCCAGCAGTTGAGAGAGGACTTGTAGTTGGGCTCAAAGAAGCCGATTGTAGTAATCGGCGAATCGCTCGAGATTTGAACAGGAGCGATGCCACTGTTTCACGATGTTGGCAGAAATTGTTGATCCACTGCTGAACACAGCGTCACGAAGGAAGCGGTTCTAGAAAGACGACAGAACATGAGCACCGAGCGATCATCAGAAAGCCACGCAGAGCCTTGGATTCATCATTCAACGATACGAAGTGCAACTGGTGCTTCAGTGAGCGCAAGGACCATTAATACTCACAGAAAGGAGGCAGAGATCACGGTGCCTTTTGTGCCGAGGTCTCGCGGTCGCGTTCTCGCTTCCCGAGCACGGGGTCCCGGGTTCGATTCCCGGCGGGGTCAGGGATTTTCACCTGCCTCGAGATGGGTGTTTGTGTTGTCCACATCATTTCATAATCATTCATGAAAGTGGCGAGACTGGACTGAGAAAAGGTTGCGAATTTGTACGGGTGCTGATAACCGCGCAGTTGAACGCCCCACAAACCAAACATCATCATCATCATCATCATCTTGTGCCAACTACAATTGACCTCTGTACACCCACAAGTCCACTTGCACTGGTATCGGGCAAATTCGACCTGAAATCTCATTCTATGGTATAGAAGGCGGTGTTAAGGATAAAGCTCTGTCATTTATACCTGAGTACGCTTCTGCTGTCTGTCAAACATTTTATTTCCGTAGGAGATTGTCAAAGTTGTATATTGTCTGTTTCACCCCTTTCAGTGTCAAAGTTAAATTCATTAACGAAGATCATTTTTCTTTCTGAGATAGCGATTTTTCTTTCGTACTTGATAGTCTCTATTACTCTCAATATGAATCCCAGATGGATTGTAGATAAAAATTTCGTAAGTGAATAAATGTACTTTGAAGATGTGGTAAATATTCCCTGCCGCGTAAAGAGATACCTGCAAGATGTACTTGTGGGAACTAAACACATAATTCTAATTTCTTTCTTTTGTGCAATGATCATTTTTTGCACAAGCGAGGAGTTGTCCCTTAATATTATCCCGTAAGACACCAGTGAATGAAAATATGCAAAATATTTTAACTTACTGAATTCTACAGAGTGGTCAGAAACAGTCTGAAAAGATTCTAAGGGTGTTGGTCGGCTGGAGTGACCGAGCGGTTCTAGGCGCTTCATTCTGGAACCACGCGACCGCTACGGTCGCAGGTTCGAATCCTGCATCGGGCATGGATGTGTATGATGTCCTTAGGTTAGTTAGGTTTAAGAAGTTCTAAGGCATAGGGGACTGATGACCTCAGATGTTAAGTCCCATAGTACTCAGAGCCATTTTCTAAGGGTGTTGCAGGGTAGGGTGTGCTGAGAAATAATCGTTCAGAAAAAAAAAATCGATATGTTGAGCCATTTCCGAGTTAATTAGCATTGGAGTTAGCCTATCAGACCGTTATGCGCGAAAATTCAAGCAGCCCGCCAGATACAATTAGTGTCAGTTGTTCTTATAGCGTAGATGATAGCGCACGACACTGCTCAGCCTTTTGCTCGGCTTCGGTCCTTACTACAGTCCCATGTCCAATTTTTGCATTGCTCTCTTATTCGGTTTTAGTAAATCAAACGAAGAATACGTTTAGAATCACCGACTCTGGTGAGCATCTTGAATTTGCTTGAGCAATGGCCTTATTGACTAACATCAATGCTAATTAACTCGGTAACGGCACAACGGATCGAATTTTTTCTTGACAATTATATCTCAGCATAACTTACCCTACAACACCCTTACAAGTTTTTTACACTGTTTCTGACCACCACGTGTACCCCCAAAGTCGGCAATTATTCTTATCGCAAAAGTAGTAGAACCTAAATGTTTTAGCAGGTCTGCTATATGGTTTTTATGATTTAAGTTTGCACCAGTATGCACACTTAAAACTTATAATTTTCTATGTCGTTTATTATGTCTTGTTGGTATTCTGGATTAATAGGAAAGGGGAGAGATTTTTTTTGACCGTACAAAACTGGCTGAACTGTGTTTTTTTCAAAGTCTAAGCTAGCCCATTTGTGCAAAACCATTCTGTAACTTTCACAAAAGTTTCATTTGTTATTTTTTCTGTTGATGGTTGATGTTTCTTTATTGGCTTCACAACAATGCTTGTATCGTCTGTAAATAGGACTAATTCACCCTCCTGATTCAAATAAAATTACAGATCATTAAAACAGTAATGGGCCAATGATTGAACTCTTTGGGACTCCTACTATAATTTCTCCCCATGTATATGACGTGACGTCCTTCTCTGTAGTGCTCAAACAGCATATGCCAACTTTCTGAATTCGGTTTTTTAAATAAGAACAAAACCAGGCATTTGCTGAGCTATGTATTCTATAAAAGCTTAACTTCTCTGATACAATACTCGTATTATGATTGACACAATCAAATACCTTCGATGAGTTGCAGTAGATCCAAATTGGTGATGTTTTATTATTTAATGATTTTATTATGTGCTCAGTAAATGTATAAACAGCAGACCCAGTAGAACTTATTGTGATAGCCTAAGTGTCCCATTACTACATGGATAGGTGACAACCATGGGGTACACAACCTTCTCAAAAATTTTACAAAATTATGTAACGGGAGACAATGAGCGCTAACTATTGACATCTAAAGAGTCAAGCTTTTTGTTGAGAGATCTAGCAATGACATATTTCGATCTTTCTGTGAAAACTCTCTGGGTTAATGATGCATTACATATGTGACTAAGAAAGTTACATATTACAGGCCCATTAGTTTTTAGTGTCTTATTGGAGTTTCACTCTTTAGAGTCATTATGATCTTCCTTATTTCACATGGGAAAATTAGATTAATTTTTAATTCACTAAATGTCCTCCATATTGTTTCTTCAGTGCATTGTCTTGCTTTCTCTTCTAAGGTATCTGCACCAATTTTCACAGCTACTTTTAAAATTTAATTATTAAAAATACTTAGCAGTATTTTTTTTTTACAATGCTGCCATTCCCTTCAACGGAAATAATGTCATGTGCTATGCACAAGATATGTTTACGTCTGGAATTTTTTACAACTTTTCTTAATACTTTACAGTACTGTTTACAACAAGAAATTATTTCTGAGTTATTACTAGTTCTGGTTATTTTACACATGTCCTTTTTTGTTATGAAGAGACGAGGACAAATGTAGTCATTCAAGGTTTCTTTAATCATTACATTCAATAATTTTTTTCCAAAATTGTTGTCCAACAGCTCATTAAGAAATGTGATGAATTTGGAGTTGGCATTAGGGTGACTGTAAACTTCACCCCAGTCAATTTTTCTTTAAATTTTCTTTAATATCTTCAGTAGTTTTGTCATTAATCAGCCCCACCACTTTCTTTAGAGTCCCTCCGAATAATCATGGACCTAAATTTTCGTGGTGTGACAATCAGTTTACCACCGAAAGGCGTGTGTCTCTTGAACTTTTGCTTGAGGAATGAATACATTATCTATAAGCGTACAACTATATTGAGCGATTCAGGCACGAAAATTTATGATTGATGCCAAGTTATAAGTGGCTTAAAGCACCACTATTTCCCTTTTCCCATCAGATTCTTTTAATAAATTAACATTAGTATCACCACAGATTAACAATTCTTTCCTTTTGTCTGACAGAGCACAATAATTCATCAAAATTTTTCGTAAAAATTTGCCAGTTATCCATTGAAGACCAGTATACTGTAATAGTCATAAATACTACCTTCCCACCCAAGCACATACTTTTCTGTAATTTTACTTCCTGAGGAATTGTGCTTGGTTTATCCCAGCCCTTCCCCTTCGGCGAAACAAATATGAGTTACCTCACACTCCCACCTCTCCCCGCCCGATATCCACACCCCAACTCAGAACCTGGGTGCACCCTTGTGTGTAATTCACTGCAGTTCGTTCGTTCTGCTAGAGGAAAATGTATCGGCAAATATGTAAACATTTGGTTGAGTCTAATTAAACAGTATATAGCTGTCGCTGATCCTTTTTCTCCTTTGTAAATAACATTTTCTGTCTTCCTGCAGCCAGAGTACCATTTCGAGTTGACCGAATGCGATATGGAGAAGGGCCGATGGAGGGTCCAGGTGCCAACTTCTGGAATGTGCCAAGACACACTGCCGAGTCCAGCCACAAGGATCAACGACTGTCGTAAGTATATGGTATCCTTTCCATTGCTCTGAATGGTGAACTTTTAGGGGGCATTGAGCCTGGACGTAGCTTCTATCAAACATTTGGTGAGAAATGACACCAACATCGGTGATATTACAACATCAAAAATTTTATTGTAACTTTGTGATACAACAAACGCCACCTACTGATGAAATTTTCCCCTTACAGTGTTGAACAGCCTGTGTCAGCTGGACACCGATGCTGTTGTGGAGTAGTAACAAGATATCTGTATTGATTTTAATATGTATGTTCCCTACCGCTGCTACGATGTTGTAGTGTACTACTTTTATCATTTTCCTTATATTCTATGTTTAGTACCACAGATGTGATGGAGAGGTTGTCTGAAAATAAATAAAACTATTTTGGCGATCAAGCCAAGTGTTTCACCATTTACACCTATGCTGAATTCGCGGCTCTTTTTATCAATAAAAAATCAGTTCGAAGCACTTGATGACATCTAATCGATTTCTTCATAACGAAAGTTCTTTGTTCTTCATAATCTAAATCTATACATAACAGACCCTATCGGCTGCAACAAAAATTGCTTGAAATAATTCATTCTCTTTGCATACCAGTCATTGTACCATAAGTTGTCTCGTGTGATTCAAGTCTTCACTTTTGTGTTCTTTAGGAATTATATCTAATGTTACTACTATTTACTGAGGAGTCAGAAACAAGTCTTATTAGCTGTGAGATAACAGGCTTCGTGGATCGTTCTGTCCTCATATTAATCCGGTTCAACCAACACATTATACACATAATTTGAAAGTAAACGGAACCAGCCGCTCTGAGGGACTCCTGTTTTTATTATGATGCAATGAAACGTGTAGGAAATGGCCTTCACTGAAAAAATTATGTAATATATAAGTCGCATAAAAACACAAATCATCATCGTGACGTATGGCTTGGTTGACGCCATAATAATAACTCCAGAAGCCACCATTTCAAGAAATAAAGCTGCCTCAGCTGAAAAAGGCAGTGACTAGAGGATTCAGGCTGACACCATCACGAGGAGGTTGGCACGTGCTGTGTGTCTCTCTAGCTGGAACCGTATCTTCAAATGAAGTAATTTTATGGTACAAACACTGAAGTCAGCTCTACGGAAATTCGAACCAGTCTGCATGTTTTTATTTTAGCTGCCAATGAAAGAAATTGATAAAGATTACGTAAAGTTTTTGTTGTTATTCAATATAAAAATAAAGTGAAACAGCAAGAGAAACCGCAAATCTGTCTGTTTAGTCCAAAAACAACAACTGAAACTTCAGGGACTGGGAGAGAATGTGATGTTATTGCAGTGTTTACAAAAACGAGTCAAATTTACAAAGAAATTGGCAGTATGAAACTACTTATAACTATGACGTTGCACACCTTCTGGCCCAGATGAATTGTCTGATTCGGTTGGGAAGAGTGTCATAAAACCGTTGTATCATCTCCTGAGGCAAGCTGCACAACTGTTGTAGATGGTCTTTGATTTCCAGGATACTGTCTCTGAGATGGAGTTGACACCCGAGCTGGTCCCACACATGTTCTGTCAGGGACAGATTTCGAGATTTTGCTGCCCACATCAGTACCTGAATATCACGAATAAAGTTCTTAGAGACACGTACCATAAGTGGCCCCGCACTGAAGTGTTGAAAAGTGGTATCACGCTACTGACATATGAGACGTAGGCAGGATGTCCGTGACTTACCGTTCTGTCGTCACAGTTCCTTCAATAACTACCAGCAGTGACCTGGAATTATACATGGTGAGGCATCTAAGATACAACACCCCTTGTATCTTCCCAACCGTAATAAATACAAAGATGCCGTTTGGACAGTGAATTGCAGGGATGGGGGCTACTTGAATACATCACATTTCATGTTTGTGCTATTTTTTATTACAGAGATATGAAGCCAGCTTTGGTTTTTTTAAATGGAACCTTACGTTAAATTTTAGCGGAACACGATGGGCTTAAAAAGATGTGAATATCATAATATTTAGGTCTTTTTAAGCCCATCATGTTACGCTAAAATTTAACATAGGGTTCCATTTAAAAAGATGGCCTCATATCTCTGTAATAAAAAAATAGCACAAACATGAAATGTGATGTATTCAAGTAGCCCCCGTGCCTGCAATTCACTGTCCAAACGGCATCTTTGTATCTATTACGGTTGAGGAGATACAAGGGGTGTTATGACTTAGCTGCCTCACCCTGTATACCATCGCTCTCAGCACCATGACGCCATGACTACGGCGCATCTCTAAAGCATTGGAAGATGGGAAATATCCCCAGGTCGCTGCCATACTCATCGACGATGATCTTCCAGTGTAGTGCAGAAGCGCGAGTCATCACTCAACTCACTGCGACGCCAGTCGTCGGCAATCCATGTTCCCCGGTAGCGGCATCACTCCAAAAGCAGCCGGAAGGGGGGACGAGCGTCTGCTCTATATCTAGAAAAAAGTGATCTCGAATCCTGCATGCCACATAGGCAGACGTATCATTTCAGTACTAGTAGGAAGGCGGAACATGCAATGGACACTGACTTGCAGCAAGTGTACCTAGAATCATTTGTCGTAAGATCTCAAATCTCTTTCGCCATTCACTGCGAAACAAGTGTCTACAGCTATATCTATACTCTGCAAACCACTGTGAAGTACATGTCAGGGGATACTTCCCATTATACCACTTATTAGAACTTCCGTTCCATTCGTGGATGAATCGCGGGGAGAATGATTGCCTAAATGCCTCTCTGTGTATGCTGTAATTAGTCTAATCTTGTCTTCGCGATCCCTACCGGAGTGATGCATCGGGAATTGTAGTATATTCATAGATTTATCACTTACAGCTTGTTACTGAAATTTTGAAAGAGGTCTTTCACGGAACAGTTTGCCGCCATCTTCAAGCGTCTGTCAGTTTACCGTTTTCAGCACAGCTGCGACGCTCTCTTTTGGGTCAGACAAACCTGTGACCCAGAATGAATTTTCACTCTGTAGCGGAATGTGTGCTGATCTGAAATTTTTTGGTGGATTTAAACCGTGTGCTGGAATGGGACTCGAACTTGAGACCTTTGCCTTTCGTAGGCACGTGCTTTACCGACTGAGCTATTCAAACACTTATTGACGACGGGCCATCATAGCCTTAATTCTATCAGCACCTCATTTACTACCTTCCAAACGCCACGGAAATTCTCCTGCATGCCTTGTGGGACCAGTATTCCTGGAAGAAAGAATATTGTGCAGACGTGGGTTGGATAGCTCAGTTGGTGGAGCATTTGACCGCGAAAGGTAATGGTGTCAGGTTCGAGACCCGATCCGGCATGCAGTTTTAATCTTCCAGGAAGTTTCAGATCCGCGCTCAGTCCACTGCAAGGTGAAAACTCATTCTGTAAACAGTTCTCCAAGCTGAGGCTTAGCCATGCCTCTACAATATTCTTTCTTCCAGCGGTAATAGTCCCGTAAGGTGCGCCGGGGAATATCTGTGAAGTTTGTAAGTAGGACATGAGGTACCGGTGGAAGTAAAGTTACCTTTGTCACGAACATACAGTATGAATTACGCTTATTCTGTTACAATATTTAAATTTTCTCATAAAACCCGAGCCGCGCGGGATTAGCCGAGCGGTCTTAAGCGCTGCATTCATGGCCTGTGCGGCTGGTCCCGGCGGAGGTTCGAGTCCTCCCTCGGGCATGGGTGTGTGTGTTTGTCCTTAGGATAATTTAGGTGAAGTAGTGTGTAAGATTAGGGACTGATGACCTTAACAGTTAAGTCCCATAGGATTTCACACACATTTGAACATAAAACTCGACTTCACGATTCAGGGCCCTAACGTAACAGCAAACGGCCGTCACAACACACGCAATTTTGGGGCTGACGTGTAAACGAAAACGACCTCTTGTGACAGGCAAGAGTTCATACAGAAATATTATCTTATAATGGCCTGATGTTTCAGGTTACAAAACCCTAACATGATAATGCCAGCTGTATTTTACTGTACTTCGAGATTTTAAGAAAGATGTCAGCTCAAGTCTTCTCTAACACTTGTCATATCGTCTGCCTTCTCCGAACGGTCATTTCTCATTTATCATCCCGCGTCACGCTGCCTGCTACAGCTGCAATATGCTACGCGCTATCACAGCTTTGCTTCTACTAGCACCTCATCTCTTACCTTCCAAACGCCACAGAAATTCTCCTGCACACCTTACGGGACTAGCATTCCTAGAAGAAAGAATATTGCGGAGACGTGGCTTGGATAGTTCAATCGGTAGAGCACTTTACCGCAAAAGGTAACGGTCTCAGGTTCGCTACCCGGTCTTGCACGCATTTTTAATTATCCAGCAAGTTTCAAATCAGAGCTCACTCCACTATAGAGCGAAATCTCATTCTGTCAGTGGCTGCTGGAGATATGGTTATTGTTTGTGTTATAACATCTATGCTGATACATACTGTAAAACTGAAGGCCGGCCGGGGTGGCCGAACGGTTCTAGGCGCTACAGTCTGGAACCGCGAGACCGCTACGGTCGCAGGTTCGAATCCTGCCTCGGGCATGGATTTGTGTGATGTCCTTAGGTTAGTTAGGTTTAAGTAGTTCTAAGTTCTAGGGGACTGATGACCTTAGAAGTTAAGTCCCATAGTGCTCAGAGCCATTTGAACCATTTGTAAAACTGAATATAGCACCACACTAATTTGAGACGACACCTTCGCATGCATACTTACAATTCCATTTTAAAAATATTTCTTTTGTAACGAGCAAAGAATACGCAGTAATTTATCCAGGAGGGGTAAATTTCCTGAAATTGCAGTTATTTGATGTTACTGATTTGGTGAGCTTGAGAATGTACCAGCGGAAAAATGCTCCTATCGGAGCACAAAACAGGCGAAAATGCTCCTGTTTAAAAAATTCCGACTGAAACGTGGGGTACCAGGCCCTCATTCTACCTTCCTTAGCAGCTTTAAAAATTTTGATATGCTGACATATTTGCGTTGTTTTTAACATATAACTGACCTCTCGCTCCCACAAGCTCCCCTGACTATAACTTGCCCAGATCCAATAAACCATCTCCGAAAGTCGCTCATACCCGCCCACTCCCAGTTGCCCATTCTCACTCACTCTCGCAGCACAAGTCATAGTCATTATCTCTTTGTGTCTCCTTAACAGTTACTGTCGCCTGTCTCACAGCCACAGTTTCCTACGTTATGTCCTGCTACTACTGCCTCCTCTCACTGTCACTGTCGCTCCCTTTCTGTCTCTTACTGCTACTGTCTCGTTCCTTCCTTCCTACTGTTGTTGTCTCTTCTCACTGCCACTAGTTCTCTCTTCCTCGTTGTCATTTTCATAGACTCTGACTCTCACCCGCTTCCACTTCCTCGTTGTCTTTTTTCCTCTCCCACTGGTACTGTCTCCTTTACTCTTTTCCTAGCACTGTTCTGTCATTGTCAACTATGTCCCACTGCCACTGTGTCTCTCTGTTTCTCTCACACTGCCATTGACTCCTTCGCCCTTTCTGTACCACAACTACTGTCTGCTATTGTCCAGTATTTACTACTTTCCTGTCTCTTTCCCACTAACTCAATACTCACCTCCCTCAGCATAAAAATGCGTGAATATGTTTGTATGCCAAAATTTTTGAGAAAAGTTTTAAAGGCGCTAAGGAAGGTAGAATGAGGCAGCTTGTACCCTACTACTCACTCAGGAGCATATTAGCCTCTTCGGTGCTCCAATAGGAGCATTTTTCCGATGGTTCTCTTGTTTTCCCCACCACAGCAGGACATGTCACTTTGAAAAGAACTTTACGACTGAATTAAATTTTTATAGTGTGCTTATCTGAAACTGAAATATCGCAAAGATAACTTTACACCTCAGACCGAATTTTAGGTATCCAAAAAATTATCCTGTGGTTCAGTAGTACAACATGGGGTTCCCAGAACCCTTCTGATGATAATGGACAACGTATTTATCCGTGCTGCATCACTTTAAAAACTACGTTTTCGCCTCACATCGGATCTTACGAGCGTATTTTATGTGTAGAAATAGGGTAATTTTGAACCTCTGTAACACTGAAACGGATAAACATACCCAGAAAATTTTTAAAGCTGTTCGCGATCGTGATCTTAGGAACAGATCCTAAAAATTATATCCATTTGCTGTGCATAGTCGTCTTGGAATCTGTGGCTCGATTTTGGTATCCAAAAACCCGGTTTTTGGGTTGTTCCTCGACAACGGATAAAGATTTTTGAAACAGAAAGTTGGCGCTTCTGGATAAAGTCCTAAAGATAGAGAACATAACGTTAAAATTTGAGTGACTTGCTACGGTTATTTATTATTTAGATTTCGTCTCACACCAGATTTTACGTGCGTATTTTACGTGTACGTGTATGGTAAGTTTGAACCTCTGTATCTCGGAAATGGATAAAGATATCAATAAAATTTTCAGGATTATTAGAAATAGGGATCGTAGGAATATATCGTAAAAATTTCAGCCATTTGCTTTGCATAGCCGTCTTGGAATTCGCGGCTCACTTTTGATACGGAAAAACGATAAAAAATTCTTTTTTAGTGTTTTCTGAGAAACCGCCCATGAAATAATGGTGCCTCCATAAGCCCCTTTATGCTCACCGTAGACCTGCCCAAACAGGATGAAGTGTGTAATGCCACATTTTGATCCTTTACTGTCGTACAGTGACACTAAGACGAGTCTTCTGTTGGGTATACAAATAGTCCCCAGCCCAAGGGCCATCCAAAATACTTGACTGTTCCTCTCTAACACCAACAGAACTCGAGGTATGGGTCCCTGAAGAATCCAGCTTTTAATGCGCGGCTTTTTTGAACAAATTAGATAGCACATGCTGTCACATGCGTACCAATAGTGCCCCAAGGACTAAATTTGACAGTAATTACACAAAACTTATTGTATTTCAGACGATTGAGAGGTATCCACTCAATGTTATTCTTAGGTAGATCACTTTGATACCCGAGTTTCACCATGATTCAGAGTCCCATTAAACCGGAGGTCCCATTTAACTGACTGTTTAAGTCCATTCAAAGGTCAAAGGAAAACAATGGCATACCACCTCCAATAGGACCTTGCCTAGTAAAACACTGTGGTTTCAAAACAACCTGCTGGATGATTACAGCTATACTTACTTTACTGTTTTGTATCCAAATGGTAAGTATCTTTCTATATTAAACGCAATGTGCAATAATATTAATACAAGTGTGTCTACCACCATATTGATTTAACGAACTGAAATTACATCATTTTCATAATTATATCCAGTGTATCCATGGACTTATTCACAAGAAAACTTTGTATTCATACACCAATAACGTTACGTTTTTCGCTTAAAATTAAAAATCTGAAATAGAAAAAAATTGAGAAAATCCTTTTGGATAGCAACAAAACTAGCCAGGAAAAAATTTCCGTATTAATACTCCCCAATGTCAAGAAATATAAACAAATCATTGCATTTCCCATCACGCTCGGCAGTACTAAAACAGCAGTTTAACAGAATCAGAGACAATCATTTTTAGAAATGCGCGATATTTCGTACAAATTATAAAAATGGATGTGCGTATGTATGTACACTATATGATCAAAAGTATCCGGGCACCTGGCTGAAAATGACTTAAAACAAATTCGTGGCGCACTCCATCGGTAATGCTGGTATTCAATATCGTGTTGGCCCACCCTTAACCTTGATGACAGCTTCCACTCTCGCAGGCATACGTTCAATCTGGTACTGGAAGGTTTCTTGGGGAATGGCAGCCCATTCTTCACGGAGTGCTGCACTGAGGAGAGGTATCGATGTCGGTCGGTGAGGCCTGGCACGAAGTCGGCGTTCCAAAACGTCTCAAAGGTGCTCTATAGGATTCAAGTCAGGACTCTGTGCACCCCAGTACATTACAGGGATGTTATCGTCGTGTAAGCACTCCGCCACAGGCCGTGTATTATGAACAGGTGCTCGATCGTGCTGAAAGATTGAATCGTCATCCCCGAAATGCTCTTCAACAGTGGGAAGCAAGAAAGTGCTTACAACATCAATGTAGGCCTGTGGTGTGAAAATGCCACGCAAAACAACAAGGGGTACAACCCCCCTCCATGAAAAACACGAGCACACCATAACACCACCGCCTCCGAATGTTACTGTTGGCACTACACACGCTGACAGATGAAGTTCACCTGGCATTCGCCATACACACACCCTGCCATCAGATCGCCTCATTGAGTATCGTGATTCGTCACTCCACACAACGTTTTTCCACTGTTCAGTCGTCCAATGTTTACGCTCCTTACATCAAACGAGGCGTCGTTTGGTATTTACCAGCGTGATGTGTGGCTTATGAGCAGCTGCTCGACCATGAAACCCAAGTTTTCTCACCTCCCGCCTAACTGTCATAGTACTTGCAGTGGATCCTGATGCAGTTTGGAATTCCTGTGTGATGGTCTGGATAGATGTCTGCCTATCACACATTACGACCCTCTTCAACTGTCGGCGGTCTCTATCAGTTAACAGACGAGGTCGGCTTAAACGCTTTTGTGCTGCACGTGTCCCTTCACGCTTCCGCTTCACTATAACATCGGAAACAGTGGACCTGGGGATGTTTAGGAGTGTGCAGATTTTGAGTTCAGACCTTTGACACAAGTGACACCAAATCACCCGATCACGTTCGAAGTCCGTGAGTTCCGCGGAACGCCTCATTCTGCTCTCTCACGATGTCTGAGGACTACTGAGGTCGCTGATATAGAGTACATGGCAGCAGATGGCAGCAAAATGCACCCGATATGAAAAACGTATGTTTTTGGGGGTAACCGGATACTTTTGATCACATAGTGTATATTCCACTCTTTATCTTCTTAATTATACTGTGCAAGCGATCGGTAGCATATTGCAATGTGGCTGATATCGAGAACTATCGCGTAAATGGTATGATATTCTGGCAAACCATATGAAAATACACATGGTTTTGTAATCCCAGAGTCTGGACATGCTTGAAGAAAGCATGGTAGCATGCAAGCAAGCAAGTCAGGACTGGAAATAGTAACGCCTTTGTGCTAAGGGAAACCAGCCCAGCCTTTTTACACCAGTTTGGAGAGAGACTGTGGTCTGCTGAGGGCGCTCTGATCGCGTATCAGGCAAGCAAGTGCGGGGCAGTTGACTCATGACAACTGGCCATGTTGGATGACCGAACGACCTTGTGGGAAATATCTAGTGCTGTGAGGACTAGATACGGTGCATGTGTTTTATTTTTTTTTTAATCTGTCTGTCTTCGCGGTATATGTACGAGTGTCTGGTAGTCGATTGCTATATGCAGGATGCAAGATCTGTAGACCACTTTTTCATGGTTTAACTGTCATTGCAATATTACTGCTATATTTTTTTTCTCTGTAGAAAATAGACTTGTCGCTGAAGATCTCGTAATTTGTCTATCTGTAGGAAATGGCGAACAATATTCCCACACTGGTAGAAGCAGCAGTTTGGTGCGTAAATTCGGTTAGAATCAATTCGAATGCACCATTCACGAGATGTTCCATGACGTCAGAGAGTCACAAGACATCCTTTGTGCGGGGCATAGGAGCCTCTACAGACTGGTTTGAACAAGATGGAGGCAAGGGATCTACGGAAAGTTCTGTCATGTATGACAGTCATGTGATGTCTTCTTTGTTCAAGAGTTCAAAGACAAGTCCAAGCACACCATCCTCCTCTGGTTCGGACAGGTGGGAAGCTGTCCCTCACCTGCCATTGTGAATTTAGAGTATCTCCAGACCAGTAGCTGCAGAACATTGAAAATTCACCGAAAATTCGAGCCATTTCTCTCGTTTGTAGACAATTCTGTCAGTGTACTTTTTATGATTTTCCCGTAGCTGCTAAGAGAGCAGGGTGTGTTTCGGGAAGTGAGGCAAATAACGTCCCTGACTCCTGCAGAAAATATAAATTACGCCCACTTTCAGAAAAGTAATGAACACCGCAGCAGCTGTAGGACTCAGAAATTTTTTCCATTCTGGCAGTGCCTTCAAACAAGCAGCTAAGACTCGAAAAGTGGTGAGCGTCCTGTTATTAGTTGCAGAAATATTTACTTCAACTTCTAAATATCGTCGTTTTGTCGTGTAAAATTTAGATATTGCAGCTGATATCGGTTTCGGGATCTATTTTCCACAAAAGCTTGTGAAGTGTCTGAGTCAGGTTTCAAAAGTGTGCCGCGATCTTTTTTAGAGTCTGTGTTCAAGTTTAACGGTATTCATCAAAAATTGAAGCAAACTATTGTTTGTATTCAGAGACACGTTCAATTGGATATAGTAACTGCTGAAGCAGCCCGTGCTCAAAGACAAGGGTATTTCCTACAAAAGCGCGCGAAGTGTCTTGCGGTTGCTTTGACAAGTGTTCTACGATCTTTTTTTAGAATCCGTGTTCAAGTGCGGTGGTGGTATTCCTCATAATAAAACGTGTATTTACATCGAAAATTGTTTAATTTTTCACTTGTCTTCTGCAAAGTTCTCTGTCTCTCTCTCTGTCTTTGTGCAGTGGTACGTTTAGTTCTTGTGACATCTTCAATTTATGTATGTGACAGTGTCCAGCACATTGTTTATACATCAGGTTTAATAACTCCCGAAAGCAGTCGTACATGTTTAACGACAAAAGGTATCTGTGCGTCGGGTATGGGAAGGAGGAAGGCTGTGGGTATTTCAAACATGACAAGAAGTACTTGGCTACCACATGGCAGTGCTTGAGGCCAGTGCGTGGCCTCTCTTCCAGCAGACACAGAGAGTCGTGGGTGAACGTCTTGCCTCTTGTGCTTTGGAAGACTGACTGGACTTTTACAGAATGATCTACAGTTACAGCACATGCATTTATCAGCATGAGTTGGGAAGTTTTAACTTAGCCCTATCCTGTTACATCTTCATTATTTGTTGAAGCATATTCGTCTTCACCAAATATCATTGCTTTCCAAACATCATGCAGGTGGCTATGGACACAGTCTTCAGCTGCATGATTACAACTAGTATACCTGTTAAACTCCTCCTTCTCCTGCACAGACAGCTAATCCACTGAACACAGTAAACATTTACGTCCATCCTCCGAGACCAGCAGCTAGACACAGAAAGAGCGAATTTCCTCCTTTCCCCACCCCACTGGACCGAAATCTGGGACTGTGTCACAGGATGGAGCTACTGCCCATGACAACTCCAATTGTTTAAATGAACAATGCATGCAAAATAAAGACTTATGTCCATCCTATCCAGCACCCCAGCATGTATTGAGTCCTTTCCCCACCAACTTCCAGATGCAGGAGGGAAGGGAGTAGAGGGGAGGGTGGTTGTAGTTAGGTTAGTGGAGTTAGACCAATTGACCTGTTTTCCCACCAAAATTTGAACTTCCCACCATGATGTCAGTCTGATATTGCCACATATATGGCTTCATCTTGGATCCACCATCTTGAATAAATATGGCAACAATGCAGACTGGGGTGATATCCATTAAGCCTACTACTATCAACATATGCATCACCACAATTATTCTAAACATTGCTTATATAAAAGTTTTTGCATCCTTTTAATGTTAGTCCTCTGTACCACAGATTTGATCTTAAGAAGCTGTTAAAGCGAAACATGTAATCTGGAGCAATAACAAAAAGAATATAGCGACCAAGTCAAGACTGTACTATTGAGCCAAACATGGTCGCAGACCTGCTGAACAACCTTTTGTCATTGGGCACCAAGCTGGGAGGGGCGCCAGAGACACCCAAAATGAAAATTTCTGTACAGTGCGTGTGACTTATGACATCCTGGGCAACTCGAAATAATGTTCTGGAACTTGTTACGCTACTTCATTTTCATTCTTCCTCAATTTGCAAATTTTTATCAACAAATCTGAAGCACGCGGGTATTTGTTCCTTCACTGATATTCCGGATGTTTCATCTGCAACGAGAGAAAATTATTGTGCTGCCTTAATAGATTTCAAAATATTTTGCTATACATCGCTGGATAAGAAAGAGACAATTGCATTCAATATTTCGTGAGAAACTCACTCGTGCGTAATTTGCTGCAGCCAAGATTTCAACTCAGGAGCATTTTCTCTTCCAGACAGCAGTAACTGGTGAATATTAATTTGATGCTTCATGCCTGTGATCCCAAATTACTATCCCTTGATTGTTAAAAAGTAGGAGGGACGTTATAGCCTTTAAAACTGCTTTGCGTACATTTTTCATATCTTGCCAGAGCAGTCACGGACGAACTATGAAGTGTACATTTTTCGTGACACTGAAACGTCCAGCAGGCTTTTGCCTCTAGAAAAATCCATTTCGAACAAATGAGCTACATGAATCCCCATCTGCAGAAGTAGCAGTTTCCGACGTAAGCGCTATACTGGAATGAATAGCGTTTTTACGCACATTACAGAACACTTTGTCCAGTTCTTTGTTGTAATAAAGCCAAGGAAATGTTTTTCTCTCTCTTTCATGTCATGAGTTGCATGACGATTACTTGGCACTTGCAGAAACTGCATTTACGGGTTCCTTATTTTTTAACGTTAATGCTTTTCACTACCGGAACCGGTAACGTAGGTTTTCAGTAATATCCTCCTGTTAAGAAAATGGTTCAAATGGCTCTGAGCACTATGGGACTTAACAGCTGAGGTCATCACTCCCCCAGAACTTAGAACTACTTAAACCTAACTAACCTAAGGACATCACACACATCCATACCCGAGGCAGGATTCGAACCTGCGACCGTAGCGGTCGCGCGGTTCCAGACTGAAGCGCCTAAAACCGATCGGCCACTCTGGCCGGCTCCTGTTAAGACGACAACACACATATAACGAATTTATCCATTGTGACCTTCAAACATACCGTTCTAATTTGAAAGTATGTAAACAAGCAGTACTCAATGTTGTGTTTCAGCTTTCAAAGTGTGTCCAGTAATCGTGCCACGTTTGAAAATTGCTAAAATTTCTGCTCAGCGGAGAGCTTTTGCTTCACACATACAGTCGGTAGACCCCCTCCCTTGCACTAAGTATTAATATGATAACAACCATTTTCCTGAAAATGAGAACTTTAGATCCCGCGTCCTTCCAAGTCATTTTCTCTCGGAGAGCAAACAAAAAGATAGCAATGCAGATTACATGGAAGCAACTTAACTGAAATCGTAAGCCACGCCGCTCTTATCTGATCCAAATAAACAAAAGAAGAAAAAAATCAGCTATTGAGGTTGTCGGTCACAATCAGCTTCCATGTGTTTCGGTTTATTCTTTATCAGTGCTCAATATCGGCAAGAACTTATTTTAAAACAATTGTTGGTTAATGGAATGGGTGTATTGTAGTATGTCACTTTAAGTGAATATCAAAGCAAGCCAAAAAGTAGGGATTCTATTTAAAATATACTACCATTATTACTGATGGGTCTACCTTTGACTTGGCCAGACAGGCAAGGCAAGGGACGGTGTGTTCCTTCATTTCCTTGGCATAAACAAATTTGAAACAAACAGTTATGTGTTAGCTGTTAGAAATTTTAACTTACATCCCAATTTTTTAATTGCTTATTATTTTTTGATAATGGCAAGTGAGAAATAATTATTTTAGTTTGTTTTTATAAAATTAAAAATCTTGTGAGCGCGGCGCACCCACAAGATTATTTATGTGGGTGCTCGAGCCTCGGAGCACACACATAGTTGGCACACATAACAATCGTCAACTACGACAATGAAAAGTCGCCGTTACTCAGTGTTGCTCAAGGTATTCCCCAAGAATCAGGGCTTGTCTTTTGCTATTTATAATATTTGTAAATAACCTACTATATAACATGCCACATAAAAAAATGTAACTACGAAACGAAAAGTTATAATATTTGCGAACAACCTAATATAAAATATAACACGTAAAAATGCAACTACAAAACGAAAAGTGCCTTAAGTTATCAAATACCTTTTATAATGCTAATGAATTAGCTATTAATTATCAAAATACTGTGACCATTATCTGCATTTTATTCAATGTTGACATTCAGAGTACATTTCCTGTATACATTGGTGTGTAATTGTATTCGAAATTAACAGCCATATGGAATATGAATGTATAAAGCTGTCACGTGTTTTTCATTTGTTGAATAAACCACACACTGTTTCTGAAAACTCTTGCGTAGTTCCTATTATGCTTTATTTCACTATCATCTAAGATAAGACATTCATTTGTGGGGTAATTCTTCTGGGGCACTTCAGTAACTAAAATATTTTATAGGCCTCATTTCAGACAGTCAAATTTATTATCAATCCCATCTATCTCCATAAACAGTTGGATCTTACAAGAACAAGGAAACTATATAGGCGTAGTCTAAGACATTAGACAGCCTGTACATCAATATATCGTTATCTATATGATAAAGCATAATCTTTACCATCCTCTTGAATGCAACGTGATAGTTAAAAGGTAAGTGTGTGTCGTGCCTTGAGTATAACTGTTTTGTGCAGGCGACTGTGTGTGTCACTGATGACAATCAGTGAGAGAAATGAAATGGTGAAACCCGCTATCAGCACATAACCTCTCCAGCCCTCGAACAGCGCCAACAGAAATGAACTAAACGTCTCTATCTGGAAGTGTATCATTGTATTGATGAAGATATTTGATAATGTTCTCACTCCATAAAACAGAGCAGAGAGGTTTAGAATTTACCACAGGCAGTTGGTGTGGTGTCTGATGACAGAAGGTATACACTACCACCTCAGCTTTCATCACCGACAATATACTGGATTACTGGAGATATAAATTTCTTAAATTACAAACATTCTAACCATTTGCCATGAGCTAGAAAGCCACCACGCGATAGTGTTAATGTTGTGAGTTACATTTGTGAAAAAAGTCATTTCAGACGACTAAAGCTAGTAATTTCATTCTAAATGACCATAAAGTTCCACGAGAGCTACACAAAATACTCAATGTAGAAATAATAAACTACAGCATCCCAAATATGAGAGTTACTCGAAGACACCTTATGCTACAGAACCCAGTACGTTGTCCTCGATGGTGAGTGTTCATCAGTGGCAAGGGTAGTGTCAGGAGAGCCCAGGGAAGTGTGGTAGGATCGCTCTTATTCACCACATACGTTGATGATCTGAAGGACAGGGTGAGCAACAATCTGTGATTGTTTGCTGACGACTCTTTGGTGTATGGGAAGGTGTGGTTGTTGAGTGACTTAGGAGGATATAAGATGACTTAGATAAAATTGATAGTTGATGAACCGAATCGCTGCTCTTTCTAAATACAGAAAAATATAAGTTAATATATTTGAGTAAGATAATCAATCCCACAAAATTCGAATACAGCATTGATAGAGTGCTGCTTCACTAAGTCATGTCTCTTAAATATCTAGGCGCAACTATTACAAAGCGATTTGAAATGTAATGAGCATATAATGGCGGTAGTGCGGAAGTCGAATGGTCGACTTTGGTTTATTAAGAAAATTTTAGGTAAGTGAAGCTCACCTGTAAAGGAGACCACATGCAGTACACTAGTGTGACCTAGTCTTGTGTAGTGTTCAAGTTTTTGGTATCCCCACCAGGTCGAATTAAAGGAAGACATCGAAACAATTCAGCAAACCACTAGATTTGTTACCAGTTGGTTCGATGAATACACAAGTATTATAAATATGCTTTTTGACCTTAAATAGAAATCACTGGGGAAAGATGATGTTCTTTTGGTGAAACACTGTTGAGAAAATTCAGAGAACAGGCATTTGAAGCTGACTGCAGAACGATTCTACTGCCATAAAAACACATTTCACTTAAGGACTATGAAGATAAAATAAGAGAAAATTGAGCTCGTATAGAGACATAAAGACAGTTGTTTCTTCCCTTGCTCCTTTTGTGAGTTGAACAGGAAAGGAAATGAATAATAGTGGTTTAAGTGGCTTGCAGACTATGCATGTAGATGTAGATGTAGATATTGCTAACAACAGGTAGAGACATTGGGGATTGTCAAAGCTGAGGTATTAATTTGGTTTTGCACTTATTCTGATTTTAACTCAACACCTGACCCTGGCTAGAGTCCTGATAATGGGTATACTGAAGATCGCTCCTGTTGCCTGGGGGATAGGTGTATGAGGAAAGTCGAAACAGTAATTTGGCTGGACACTTGTCAGGTAGGTGGAACAACTATTGTCCTGTGGAAGATGTTTACATGGTATTAACTGTGGCCTCTGATATTTCTGTCATTGTCTCTCACCTGCAAACAATACAGGAAGTTTCTCTGATCAGGTGCATATGAGGACTAGCCATTTTAATAATCATCTCAAAATCTTTGGCAATTAATGTTTTGGCCTTTGTTTTACCATGCTAACTGCCACAAGCATTGTAATGATGTTCCATGACCAGGCCAGTCCAAGCACACAGAATTAGGCGCGAATCTTTGCTATGGCCATTGACAGACTCATAACAGTCAATGTGCTAAAATTGTGTAAAAGGAAACAAAAATACATAAAAAGAAAACGTATTCAGAAACTTGATAAAATCGCAAAAGAACAAAATCCAACACTTCTCTGCATACTTTAACCCAAACTGGGAATGGACATTTGTTGTAGAAATCTGGAATGTTGGAATAGCCAAAATATTGGAGAAAAATATTCTTGCGTTTTGTGTAATACTTGCTGTGATATTAAAATACGTTTATATGCATAAAAGTGACTGAAATATGAATTACTATAAACTGATTTTATTTTTGCTTAAACGCCTGTTTTTTTTCTTTTATGAAATTTGCACGATCAAATATCTGAGCTATCAGCTTTTGTCCATTTCCTTGAAGAGATATGTCCAACTGTTCTAAAACACCATTAGTTAAAACTTCTGGGGTGAGGGGCTGTGGTCGTTGACTGACCTCAGAAGATGTTGCCTGCAGTTGGCAACGAAACGTCAGGAAGAAGTAGTTTTACAGATCGATCACGGCCTCTCAGCCCAGAAGTTTTAACTAATGAAGACGCCGGCAATGAAAGCTCACACGTTAAGGTGTTCTAAAAATGTTTAAATATGCCATCTGCAGTTTGATTTTCTGGAACAAAGAACCCTCAAAAACACTCAAATATTTCTCCATTCACTACGTACTATAGAGCAAGGGCCATTTGCATGTAATGCTACATAAATTCCGAAGAGTCTCAGAAAAATTCACAAGTAGCAGAAACCAACATCTTGACTGTTTAAACACTACTGAATGACACAGCCTCTTACTGACTGAATTCTTGCCACAGCCTGACTAATAACGTAATAACTTTACTGATGACACAGAACTGAGTGAGTGCTTGCTCATACTAAATACAGCTTATGTGTGACACCTGCTGCATATAAAGATGAACGTAGTACAGAAATTATAAAATGATGAAATACTCATTAATTACATCTTGAACAATTATATGGAAACCATAGAAAGTGTAGAACGTAGATTCACATTAGATACAGACATTAGTTTGATTAACAACTGACTAATTGTTGTTAAATTAATGCAAAAAATAGTTATGTTTTATGAGGTGTGTTTGGATATACAAAAGCCCACTGAGAATTTTCTGGACTGTTAAATTTTGTAACTGAATATTTTGTTAATCAACATGGTATTTTAGAAAAAATCATGGCTGCAACATTTGACAAGATCTCATTTTAAGACTTGCACATTTGGAATATGACAGCTTTGATTATTGTAATAATAATTTTTTGAATAAAAATTTTAAAAAAATGGAAGATGTTCATTGCAAAGTGGAGAATGGCGGATATCAGTTAAAGTATGTCAGTTTGACAACAGTGAATTATTAATAATGTTGAATTTGAACTTCATATGGTTTTTATGAATCATAAATTCAGAATATTTGATCAAAGAATAAAAATTATTTATTCTATTGTAATCAACAGTATGTAAACTACACCATGGATGATAAAGTCTAGTGGAACACAGTGTGGATAAGTACTTAGCAATTTTAAGTGCTCATGGTATATGCATTATGTGTACTGGTATAATACAAAAGAGATGAAAAAATATTATTTAAGGGTTGGAATTATAGAAAGTGGATGTATTCTGCATTGCTACACCTCAATTGGAGAAACATTCTAAGTGTGAACTAAGCACAGAATTGTGAAAAAAGAGTAAAGTAAAATTAACATAGTTTCATAATACAGAGTAAATACTTTGCTAGTGCTGGTGTAGGATTGATTCTTTGGGATGAAATTCAATAGTACTGAGGGAGGATCTTTGGTTAGCAACCAAATAAATAAGATCGTCTTTGCTAATTTTCCAAAGTTAATTTGTGATAAACACAGAAACAACTCGAATTACACTTTTCCTTTTTAGTGTGTGAGGTATTTTGATGATTAAGATCACAAGTTTTGCGAAAGTTTTGATAGCTTTTGGTGGAAGAGACATGGACAGTGGACCATTTGAGGAGGAAGGAGGTGCTCTGATGTTGTGGGTTTCAGGCGCCAGAAGCTCTCTTGAGTTTGAGTATGGAGGTATACCAAATGTCAAGACTGGCGTCAAAGCTTATGCTGGAGCAAAATGAATACAAGAGAGAGAAGAGAATGGTGATCCCAACTCATCAACATCAAAAGACAAACGAGATATCGAACCAGACATCATTCAACCCAGTTATTACTGATATTTATTCCTTAACAAACAGAGAAGTTCCACTTCCCAATCAGGCATAATGACTCCGCCATCGGAGATTAATTCAATCAGAGCACAAGAGTTGAGGGAAGCACAAATCACTAAGAGAGAAATTCCGATTCTTCAAAATGCATCTGCTACCTATGATCAAAAGAAAACCAACAGACATCAGGCTGACGCTGCTGGTCCTTTCTGTGTGTCTGTCAAGCGAATCAGTGGTAACGTTGGGAAATACCATCCCATGGCTTTGGGGAAATTGTTATTTACCTCAGACACTGTACTTAAAAATACAGTCGCCAATCTCAAGGCTGTTGGGAAGAATTTGAACCACATTAATTTCACTACAAGGGAAACTGCCAATAAATTTGTAAAAAACAATTCTCTAGGTAAAAAAAGGAAATAGGAAAGGTGGCTTATGTGCCATATCACAGAACTCACTGCCACGGAGTTGTAAGAAATGCAGATGCTAATCTGTCAGAGCTGGTTCTCAAGGGAGCCATTCAGTCTTCGATTCCCATGACTCATTTACACAGAATGTTCAAAAGAATAAATAACTTGGGTACAGTAAGTAACAGGCCCCAGCAAACATGTTATCACGTTCTCATCACAGGTGTGACCATAACATATTACAATCAATGGTATGTGATGTTCTTTTAGGCCTTACATTCCTCTAGTTAGACAATGCTTGTCTAAGATACCGTCATTTAAGTAATCAGTGCCAATGAGAGATATGTTGTAATAAATGTGGAGGTAACCATGAGAAGTCAATATGCTCAAGTGGAACTACATGCTGTGTAAACTGCGTAGGCAACTGGAATTCAAGAGCCAAAACTTGCCAAAGTACCTAAAACAGCAAGACATTAAAAAGTTTCAGCTATCCTCAACCTTTTTTTCAAAGAAGCTGAAGAATGTGTTAATTGCAGATCATATGCCTCAGTAACAGGAAACCAGGATAAAAGTAAACTGCGTTGGGAGAAGGAATTTCCCACAAAATAGACAGCACATATTCACAATCATCCACTCTAACAGACCTAAGCCTACAAAACCTTCTCCAACTCCCCCCCCCCCCCCCATCTTTACCAACATAAATTTACCTGAATCCCACATTGTAGAGAATCCTTATGCTCTGCGTCATCATGCTGGTGCTCCCCAGCTACCAGACACATGTGGAAAACTTCTAGGAGGGGAGGATAATAACTCTGCATTGATTGAAAAGCTAGTATCTGGAATATTATATTTAATAACTGAGTTAACCTCTTCCAAGACAGACAATGTAGAGCAGGCAGACATTTATAATATGGTTTCCTCAATTTTATCCAAGAAATAAAATGTAGTTCAGAACCAAAAACTAGCAACTTCTCATTCATGGTGGCCCTTAATATATTACAATGGAATTCTAGGTTAGCAATTTCGAACAGGGAAGTACTGGAAAAAGAAGTAGATAAACAAAATATCTCCATGGTGGCTCTATCTGAAACATGGTTCAAACCACAAACGCCAGTTAATTTCAAAAGATATAATTTAGGAAGGTCAGACAGACCAGACGGTAAAGGAGGAGCGGTATTATTAATTAAGAACACCATTAGTTACAACGTGATACATTTAAACTTTCAAGAAGAAGGTACAGAAATACAAACATTTGGTGGTTCTTCTGTATTGTGCCCATATATAAATGCTGTCAATGATCCAGAAGGTTGTCGCCTCTTCAACTGAGGAACTAGATTCGGTCTTTTTGAATGATGGCTCCTCAAGAATGTTACCTTCCCCTTGTAGACGACCATCTGCAGTGGACATGAGTCTTATGTCGCCAGACTTCCACAAAATTTCTAAGTGAGAGACCTCGAGGTATTCAATGGGATCAAACCATTACCCCATTAAAGTAGTACTGGTCTTCGACATACATTTGGGGAAGATATGTCACTCAGCAGTCATGAAGGCCATCAAGTTCTCGATAACGCAGAATTGCAAAAGGATCGTAATTATCTTTGACCCAAAAAGCATTCTTAGTGCAACAGCAAATTGGAAACAGGGATAAGCACAGTAGTAAACTCTTAATAGGCATAGCCCATGACGTAACAAGTATATTTTTCTCCTGTTGATTACAGCTCATATGTGTATTATATACAGTGAATCTGTGGACCAGGTGGCGAAGGACACTGCAATCTCTGGAACCTTCTTAAATATTCAGTTACCTTATTCGGACCTTTTGTATCACATAAAAATGAAAATGCGAAAAAATGTAAATATTAAAATGGATACAACCCCACTTACCAAGATTATCTTGGTTTCCCAATACGTCTGTACACAGAAGAGCGATCTCTGTAATTACAAGAACGAGGTTCAGTCATGGAAACTTACCTGATCATTTATTCCGCCTTCATTTTAGGACTTTGGACACCTGTGATTGCAACGTCTCAAATATGGGGGACGTTAATCATCTGATTTTTGCTTTCCTAAAGTGTTGTCGACATAGAGAAAAATTCCTCTCTGGGCTGGGACAACTTCAGATTCCATTCCTTTCAGTTATTGATACCGTACCAATAAGCAAAAATCGTACAGTGCTTTGCAAGATTCATTTTAAGGAGTGGTATAAAAAGTTGACCAACGGTATGTATATACAGTGTAATGACCACTTTTCCTGCAGAATCAATAATAAGTGAAGTTTATTTTTTAAAGTGTCTGTGTTTACTAAAATGCTGTATGGAAGATAGGCTTGTATCATAGTTATTGCACCTGTCCATGGCTAAGGAGTGTTATACTGCTGAAAGCAAATATAATAAAATAGTGCAGAGATTCACATATACATATGTATTTGTACATTAATAAGTCTTTCACATAGCACTGTTGAAAGTTACTAAGACTGCACATGGTAGGGAATATTTTAAATTGTCTTTCTCTTAGACCAAGACTGCAGTTAATAATTTATGTGATTCTTTTGGAACAGACAGTTGATTTGTGCACTGTAACATATATTCTGGCAATTAATTATGAAGGAACTTCCTAAAAATGTAAATAGTGACGATGTGAAAAAGATGTAGTACATTAAATACATTTTTTTTCTAGGTATCTCCTGTGACGCTGGTTACTATTTTGACTTGGGGGATTTAAAATGCCGTATGTGTAGACCTGGTACCTTTTCCCTTGGTGGTGGTGTGCTCTTTGACCAATGGAATGAACTTCCTGTGGGTTTCTTTACACAAGTTGAGTCATTTAGGTCTTCATTCACTTCAAATGGCAGATATAATGTTGAAGTTAACTGCAGCAGGTAAGTTATAATTGCTTCTTACGTTACAGTTAAGTTTTAACTTTTGTTTATTATGGACCCATTTTTCTAACAGTAAAATGTCATTCATCCACATGTCACAGCCCCCAACTCTGAAGTGCTTTCTTCCAGTGACATTCTATCTATCAAGTACAAGGTGCTCTCACATCCCTAATGTTATTCAGTCTGTATATTGAGTAGACTGTAAAGTGTAATTCTGTCGGAGATGGCAATGGACTTGGAAAATCCATTGAATGAAATGGATAGTGTCTTGAGAAGAGGAAGTACAATGTACATCAGCAAAAGTAAAACAAGGGTAATTGAGTCTAGTTGAATGAAGTCAGGTAAACTTTAGGAAATTAGATTGGTAAATTAAACAGTAAAAATAATAGACAAGTTTTGTTATTTGACCAACAAAATGATTGACAATAACAGAAGTAAATGAGATATAAGATGCAGAATGACAATGTTTTGTGAAGAAGAGAAATATTTTAAAATCAAATATAAATTTGAGTGTTAGGAAGTTTTTTCTGATAAAAAAGTTTCCGTTTGAGGGCATTGCTGCACCGTATATGCAACATAACAGCTCTTTGATTCAGATACCTAAGCACTAAAGTGCAGGCATGGGATTAGTGTGGCATTTGTCTCTTTCAAACGTGCATGCAGTAAATGCTGAAACGTGGTTTGTGGTGACGTTATTACGTATTACGTCCAAACAGGACGAACATTCGCCATTTTTTATTGTTTGCTGAAGGACAAACACTGCCAGACACCAATCAGAGAATGAAGAATGTGTACAGGGCAGCACATATGTCAATAACCACCATTGTGGAATTACGTGCCAAGTTCTACAGTAAAGAAAGCTCCTGTTTCATAATAATAATAATAATAGTAATTTTATTGTCATTCGGTCTTTACAGCAATAGACAATGCCAGGCATATAATAACTGTTAACTCAAAGAAAACAAGAGGCATGTTATTAATACTACAAAATTATATTACATTTGAAATAATAATTTATGTCATAGAATGGGTGAGCAACTAGCCATTCACATAGCCTTTGTTTGAATGCTTGTTCAGGTAGTTCCTGTACATATTGTGGAACCTTAATAAATAATTTGTGCCACATCAGTTCATAGCTGTTAAGTGACTTTGACAGTCTGTGGTAAGGAGTATAAATGCATCTGCTCCTTCTTGTGTTGTAGAAATGTATATTTTCTCTATGTTTTGCTTCCAGTAACTTCTTTTTTGTGAGGAGTAAAACATAGTAAATATATAGGTTTATTACAGTCATGAATTTTTGTTCACAGAACAATTGTTTGCAGTGTGCTTTATATGGAGAACCAGTAATTATCCTAATGGTTGTCTTTTTTAGTATTACGATGTCACGCACTGAACTCGAGTTCCCCCATACAATAATACCATATGTTAGGATACTGTGGAAAAATGCAAAATATGATATTCTAACGTAGTTTTGAGGTACACAGTCCATAAGTCGCCATAGCAAATACATCACTCTAGACAATTTACCAAAAATATATTGTACATGTTGATCCCAGGATAATTTTTCATCTATATATACCCCTAAAAACTTAACACAACTAGGATCATCTGATGGAGGCTTGTCTTTTAGACTAAAAACCATCTGCTGCATTTTGTTATCATTCAGTAGGAAGCCATTTGCTTTAAACCCATAGGATGCTTGACCCATTGTCTCTGCAACATAAGCTTTAAGGCTATTGAAATCATTACTACAATGGAGGAAAGTTGTATCATCTGCATATAGTACTGTCATGGACTCGATGAATGATGGCGGGTCATTAATCATTATTAGGAACATAAAAGGCCACAGTACAGGTCCCTGTGGTGCACCTATTTTAACTAATTCAATACTGGACTTTTCTTTACCTACACGAACAGCTTGCTTGCGATCCTGTAGGTATGATTTTAATAGTTTAAGGCCATTACCTCAAATGCCATACTACTCCATTTTTTAGGAGTATTTTATGCTCTACACAGTCAGAAACCTTACTTAGATCACAAAAGGTGACTTGAGCAAATCCTTTCTGCTCAAACACTTGATTTATGTGTTTGACTACTTAGTGTATAGTATTAACAGTTGACAAGTTTTTCCTAAAACCATACTGTGATTCGCTAATTATTCCTGCTTTTCAAAGTACATGGATAACTGTTGGTATATCACACATCCAGAGAGAGCTGGGACTATGGAAATTGGTCTGTAACTTGAAGGTGAGTCAATATCTCCTTTTTTATATATCGGGACTATCCCACGCACTTCTAGCTCATCAGGAAAATATCCCTCATATATACAATTATTTATGCAGGATGTTAAAGGATACGCAATGCAATCCATTACTTTTTCTAGAATGTTACAAGATATGTCATATATGTCTACAGTCTTAGATGATTTCAGTTGTTTAACTATTTTTAGTGTGAGACTAGGTGGGACCTCAGAGAAGGTAAACATGCTTGTATTTACTATTGGTTTAAAGACTTTTTTGAAAGAATCTCAGATGAGCTAATGACAGGTTTGGTGATAGCATTTCCTACTTCTTGTACTAATTTAATAAAGAAATCATTGAATTTTTGAGGACATATACTGATTTTTTTATTTCTTTCATCTTTAGTAACACTATTTATTAGTTTCCATGCAGCTTTGTATTTATTTGTGGAATTCTCAATACTGCTGAAGTTGTGTGCTTTTTTGGCTTCCACAATGGCTTTTTTTGTACTTATTCCTACACTGAACATAAGCTGATCTGGCATGGTCAGTCTTCAGATTTTTATGTATACTGTGCAACTACATAACGTGGTTTTTCAGATGTGTTAGTTGTGCAGTATACCATGGGTTTTATTTGTTTATGCCCTTGGCTTTGGAGCTCATGTCAATTATTTTGCATTTCTTTATCGGAATGCTGTCATTAACTTGTACCAAAAATGCTTTGAAAAACCTTTCAAATACTAGTTTTGCTGACATATCTTTACATAGACTATAATTTATGTCACCAGATCATTGGCCAAACCAGTTTTACAACACCTGTGAATTTTATCATTTGTGACCGATCTAGTGATTACCATTTTTGGGATAGGCTTATCAATGTTACTCTTATCAGCACAGAACCTACTTATGTAATTTAATGATACAGAATCATGATCTGAGAATGGGGATACTGTCACATCACATGATTCTTCTGTAGTATTGAAACTGACAAAGATATTGTCTAGGCATGCTTCATCTCTTGTGGGTCTATTATTGATAAAGTGCAGATTGTACTGTCTTTGAAGATTTTTGAGCTCAGTGACACTGTGTTTGGCTGTTGTTACATCAAAATCTGCATTCAAATCTCCGCCTATTACAATGTCATAACGTAACCATTTTGTCTTTCTAAACACATCTAACAGCATGTCCAGTTTTCCTAATGTTCTCCTTAGATGATCTGTATAAGGCTATAATCACTAACTTAAAATTGTCACTAACTATACCAGCGGCTTCAAAATTCTGTTCATCACACAAATACTCTAGATCCAACCTACTGATGGAGTGGCGGAGTGACTGGTTAGTATGCAATGCCACACCACCTCTTTTATGCATTTTTCTACAGTAACCATTTGCTATTTTATACTTATCAAATTTGATAGCTGTAAGTTCACTCTCTGTTGCCCAGTATTCACTCAGACAAAAAATATCAAATTTGTTCTCTAGTCCAAAATTATTTACAATAAATTCTTTGTCTTCTACTCCTTGAAAGTTCAGGTAGCAAATTTTAAGATCAGAGTTGTTATTGTCTTTAAAATGAACAGTTTGGTTAGGAGCTATAATATCTTTTACACTACCTATTATATGGGCTTCTTCATCTTGCTGTGTTCCACTAAAAATCATATATACGGAGAGTAGGCAAAGTTTTCCACTTACCCACAACACTGGATATTTCTTCTTCTGCTGTAGTTCTCTTTCCTCCTTTTGGCAGGAATGTAGTTATTGTTGCTGGTGTAACTTCTGCTGCGGTTTGTGGAGGTGCTTCTAGAGCTGATACATTTTCTACTACTGTTTCTGATGATGCCAATGGCAACAACGATGGTTCCCATTCTGATGCTGATGTAGGCATAATTTCTTCTAGAGTTGTAGCCAGAGATGTTTCTTCCTCATGTGCTGTTGGTTCATTCTCCATTTGTTTTGTCATTGAACCTATTGCAGGTAGTGCAGGTTTTTTGTGTATGTCTACCCCTACCACTTTTATTGCTTGGGGAATTTCTTTGGCCAGCAATTTCTTGCCTACCGGTAGCTGATTTCTATGCAGTCCATGTCTTGTAAAATGCTCTCCAACAGAGCTGGTTGCCTCAGTGAAGATTGTGTGCACAAAAGTGCTGCAGACCTTTCTGAGTTTTCGGTTTGTTCCAATGATTTCACTATTTACACATGAGTCTTCAATTAAGTCATGTCGGTGAGAAATGCTTACAACAAATACATTCGCTTATGACACTTTTTCTAGTGATTCTTTCAATGCTTTTAGAGCAAGGCTACTCTCATTTTTATACACATCGTTGTCTCCTCGGATTACGACACAGTTCACACCACCTTTTACTGCAGTTTCACAATTTTTCAGAACTTCTCGTAAAGGAACTCCAGGTTTTCTAATTCCAGTGGCTTTATAGTCTGACTGGATATCGGACATGATTCTATCTAGTCCCTTTCCATGACTCGTTGATAGAACGTAAATTTCTTCATTTTCCTTCACTGTTTGTTTTTCTGTCTTCCATTCCTTCTTGTCACGTTTTGTGTTAACACCATGTTTATGTTTAATAGAACATAGCGGTAGCGAGTTGCCACACGCACTTTGTTGGTCGATAGACGTGTATGAGCAGTTTCCTGCAGCACTGAGATTTTTTTCGTAGCTTTTGACTGTCTGAATTTAACGCCCCATATCTGTTCATTACTGTAATATGATAAACGTTCGTATTTAACACAGGGAGGGAGCATTTCTTTGGCATAATAAACACATATTCCCGTGTGTTGTATGTCAACATACTGAATCAAACTTTTCAGCATTTCAGCATATTGTCTGGTTTTAGTTAAGTCGTTTCGGAGTTCTTTCCTCACACTTCCTTTGAGTCTTGCATTACACATTTCTGAGGCAGCTTCAGGACCGTTGCACTCAGTTCCGCAATCACACGAATATTGACTAGATTTGCGCCCATGAAGCAACATGAATGATATCATTTAAGTGTCTCTACATCTCCTGATACCTTTTATCATTTTTTTCACATAGTAGACTATTTACTGATGGTAATTTACTGATATTTACCGAGTGATTTACCAGTACGTCAATATGCGCCGCCATCTTGGACATAACCAATCTAATGCACGTCCCCATATTGCAAATGTCGTAATGCAGAAGTTACACCAACTCAAATGGAAGACACTCAAGCGCAAACCCTATAGTCTTGATCCCTCCCCAGGCAATTATCACGCCTTCAGTGCCTTAAAAAAGGTCTTGAAGTGTTGACAATTCCTGTCAGATGAGGATGTGCATCAGGCAGTTACTGACTTCTTCATGCAGCAGGTCATGGTGTTTTTCCAAATGGGTATCTTCAACCTGGCAAATCAGTTGGATAGTTGCCTCAGTGCTCATGTTGACTTTGCCTGATTGGCATACTGATTCTGGACTGTATGGCCTTCAAATGGAAACTGTTTGATTGCCCCTTGAATGTAGCCTGTGTAGGTAAGATAGTTTCTGTGTTATGTTGCAGCATGTGGGTGTAGAGAGAGGTAACAGGAGGAGGATTTGGCATCTAAAGCTTTGTTTTTTATCTCAGAAAACTCGTGCACTCCTTCCACAAATAACACACAAAAGTTTGAAAATTCATACAAGTTTCTTATGGAATTCTTTACAAACAATTACATTCATCTTCTTAACATTGTCATAAATTATGTCTGTCATGTAGATAAAAACAAATCTGTCTTTTGCAACTAAATGATTATTTTATGCTGATGGATAAAAATAAAATAAATATATAGTTGCAAAAGATGGATTTGTTCTTACAACATGGTGAACATAATTGAAGTAGCAGCTGAGGGAGAGTGACTGCAAATATTAACAATATCATCATATATAGTCTCCATACACCTGCTTACAAAGAATCAAAACATATTTTTGCTGACTTAGGCCCTAAATGCGTGCTGTACAGCACAGGAATTGGTGGCTATTTTTGTTGTAACAAATTTTCTGTTTTTGGGTACAGGGCTAAAATGTAAGTATAATTTGGTCTGAGAATTCCACACACTAAGACCATGACTCTCTGTGACAAGATACAGCAAATAAAACTAAAGGGCAAGTGATGTATTTTTCATATTGTTTAATTGTTGCGACAAGATACAGCAAATAAAACTAAAGGGCAAGTGATGTATTTTTCATATTGTTTAATTGTTGCTAATTGTATGTTTATTATATGATCATGAAAAGTAGTTGAAGAATGACTTTTTTACAGGTTTGGATGGCAACCAAAAGGTGAATTTATTGCTTCACTTGGAGGGCCATGTGCAGCTACTCTAACCTACACAGTTCACCTTGTGAAACCAGGAAACATGACATATATCTACCAATACTCTGATAAAGATGTGATATTTGATTTTGAGGTAAATAACTTTCAACTTAAAGCTGTATCATGAACCACAATATTTGCATGAAAAAATTATCCACAGATGAAGACAACTGTAGAACTCGAACTTAAAAAAGCCAACAGAAAATATTCATCAGAACAGTTTCGAAGCTAGGAAACCACAACCATCTAGAATTGTGCCTCTGGTAGATAAAGCAAATGGTTGAAAATGCACATATAATACATAGAATATACAGTGAAATGGCTGCACAGAAGAGTTATGATTGAAATAAATATATACTTATACAAGTTTTACGTTCTTTGATATATGTTACTTATTCACTGTAATGACAGTCTAAAACTGTTCTACAGTATATATTCACTGGTTTCTCGGCTTCAGCAAGTAAAAAACGAATGATAGAACGTTGTTCACCTAATGTTAACATTTCAAGCGGGAATGTATTTTTGAGGTTATAAACAAAACAATCTTGATACATCAGCTGATCAGGGCTCATCCCAGTGATGCCAATTTACAGCCATAAAAGTACCAAACTTGCCCTACTAATGGTTTTTTTCCCAGACCAATTTCTCTCTTTAATTATTGAATGACCCTCATAGTAACCTCAGACTTTTTGCAGGTAATGAAGTTGTGTATAATGAAGTAAATGAATTACTATCTGAAAGAATCTGCATAAATATTCAGTCAGATGATAAGATTTCAAAGTGGTGCAAAGATTGATGACTTGCTTTAAATGTTCAGAAATGTAAAATTGTGCATTTCACAAAATGAAAAAAAGTAATATCCTATGACTATTATATCAATGAGTCACTTCTGGAATTGGCAAACTCATACAAATACTTAGGTGTAACACTTTGTATTGATGTGAAATGGAGTGATCACATGAGCTCCATTGTGGGTAAAGCAGGTGGTAGACTTTGGTTTATTGGTAGAATACTGGAGAAGTGCAGTCAGTCTACAAAGGAGATTGCTTGTAAGTCACTCATATGACCAGTTCTAGAACATTGCTCAAGTGTGTGGAGCCCCTACCAAATAGGTCTAACAGGAAATATGGAACATATACAGAGAAGGGCTGCATGATTGGTCACAGGTTTGTTTGATCCATGGAGGAGTGTCACTCCATGAAGGAACTGAACTGAAAAGCTCATGAAGACAGACATAAACTATGCCAAGAAAGTTTATTAACAGTGTTTCAAGAACCAGCTTTAAATGGTGACTCTAGAATATACTAGAATCCCCTATGTATCACTCACTTAGGGATCATGAGGCTAAAACTAGAATAATTATTTCAAGCACAGAGGCATTCACACAATCATTCTTCCCATGCTTCATATGCAAATGGAACAGGAAGGAACCCTAATAAGTGGTACAATGGGATGAACCCTCTGCTGTGCACCTCATGGTGGTTTTGCAGGATACAGATGTAGATGTAGATACACACAAACACAAAACTACATTCCTACAGTAGTAAGAGTAGCTACAGCACCTATCCAATGTTCAGTGCAACCGTTGTATGGTAGGTGTTGTTGTTACTCATTCTATTGTTTCAAAAAAAACACAAAGCTATTCGGTATATTATTGAAATGTTTTCTATTTAGAACAGTAGTTCATTTCAAGTAACAGTTATTCAGTGCAAAAGGAATGATTGTTTAACTAAGTATCTTTGCACTGTTGTGAGTGCAAAAGTTGAAAATCAGTAGAAGTGTGGTTATGATTCTGGGACTTAAGTAATTTATTAAATGTATAACGTGGCATGTCTGTTAACTTTTTACTTATTCATAAATCTTAATAGTAACTAAAATAAATAGTAGCAGTACAAATAAACAGTATTTTGATTTTAATTCATCCCATGTAGGCACAAAATGACCAGTGCCAATCAGTTGGTGACTCCAAAGAGTATCGATGGCCATCGTCCACAAGAGAAGGGCAATGGAAACAGCAAACTATCCAATTAAAAACTGGACAAAATGTCCTGCAGTGGAAAACCATTGGAATGGACATCCATCATGGGAAACCGGTATTGATTAAATCGATCGAAATCAGTGGTCAGTATGAAGCATTACTGATTTATTAATGCTTGAAATATCAGTAATACACTACTAGTAAAAATTCCACAATTTCTGACTTCTCTTGTATTATTGTGAGTGCATCATGAATTGATATTCACAGAACCTGACATGTTGATTTTATATGATTATAATACTATATATTCTAGTATTTCAACAACTTTAATATTTGCACATTCAGCTTATTAAAAACAGATAACCTAAGACAATAACTACAAACAGACATTACATTAGTATAAGCAGCAAAGTAAGAAAGACGACAAGATCTTGATATTTTGGAATCAAGTTATTAGCATTTGACAAGTAAACATATGAAAAAGACATGAATACAAATAAAATGTGATAAAGGGAATGTGTACCATTCATAACTTTAGATTAACATGTGGTTGGCTTAGTTGTGAGACACAAAGATGTGCCAACCCAGATGTAATCTGTTTGCTGAATTATTAACCATTTGTCTCATATTCTGCCATCCTTAATTTTGGTTTTAGAGGGCTTTTTCATGTGTGTGTAACTAAATGTGCAGCTGATTCTTCATCTTCACATCCAGAATTCAACAGACCACCAACTAAAATACAAACACATGCAGAACAAAGTTTTCACAGTCTACACACAGATTGCGTGCAGTGTTTCTTACATTAGGGTAAATAACCACTGGGGGTATGGGGAGACTGTGAGAAGGACATTCTGACACAGAATTAAAGTAAAATTATGGTCAAATCTTTGGTGGGTATTAGCACAGTATTTGTGGATCCAGAAACAGACAGAATGAACAAGGAAAAAAAAACTTAGGATTAAAGTGGAAAGACAAAACTTGTAGAGCAATAAGATGCAAATAAAGAGAATGTAACAGACAAGATTCAAACAACAGAGTAATTAATTTTGTTTTTATGTTACTGACTGATAAAAGATAAGCAGGTACATAGATAGCCAAGATAAAAGAAAAACATACTTGGTGGTGTAGCTAGTATGTTCCTAAGGGTATTTCACCAATTAAATCAATTAAATTGTAAGAAATAAAAGAATGAAAACAATTAAAATAATTTGAATTGTTTCATAAATACACTGTTTTGATTTACAGGAGTTGCATTTACATCATCATGCACACCATGTCGTGCAGGGACATACAGCCCAAGTGGTGCTCGTTCCTGTCTTGAATGTCCTGAAAATCACTACTCTACAAGTGAAGCAAGTACTTGCACACCATGTAATAACATAACTGAATATGCACCCAGAATGTCCTCTTCATGCCTTCGAAGGCAGCCATGTACACATAAAGATTATTATGAAACAAGGACTCCTTGTGATGCAAATAATCAGGTATGTGTAAAGTCTCTTTTGAAAAATTATCAAAATAGTTGAGAAATCTATTCCTTGTTATACAGTGATTAAAACAACTTTTAGAATGAAAGCTGGGCATGAAGGAAAGTTATAAGGAAAGTTATGCACCCAGAAATCAATCATATTTATTGAAATGAGTGGAAGTTGTGCACTCATTACAAACAATACAAAACATGATGCTCAGACATAATTGTTTATAATGTTGTGTTTATAAATTGAGACTACTTCTCATTTCCATAGACAATGTTATATCAACAAGATGCATTCCACTCACACTAAGTAATGCCAGATGTGGGGTCACCAATTACACAAGACCCAGGTTGTAGTGATTATTTAAATTTTTGATAGAGCAGTGTCTTGCTGTTACTGAAATATATTTCCTGTGGTTGTGAAGAAGGACAACTAGTCACATTTAATGAAGTGATTAGTGGTGTATGGACATGTTTTAAGTAAGGATGACAGACTCAGCTTTCAACCCATACTCTTCCTCAGAACAAGAAGTTTATAAACACGTGCATTCACTCACTTGCGCACACAGTTCTGATACATTTCATGTCTGAGTCACTGCTGTAAAAGACAACAGTTGAGAAAACTGTATTGGCTTAGATGATTAGTTTAATCAAATGCCTACACTTATGGCCTTTATTTACTTAGACAATCATTATAATCAGATCCGTACACATATTTGAGTTTGCAGCATTATGTTTTATTATGAGTATCTTTAAGGATCCAGGAGAGTGGCATGTTTCACATCCTTTTTACATGTTCTTGTAACTGAATTCTGTATACATATGCATTACATTCCGAGTAGAGCCAACTTCAAGGGCTTGTGTAGGGAAAGAGTAAACTTGATTTTTAGACGCGTTGTACAATCTGAAATCACTAAAATGATGGGCATATTTAATGTAACAAATGCATAGCAGCGTAACTGATTTGACGAGTGTAAAAACAACACTTCATCCCTGAATGTTACTGCAGCTATCCCTTGACAGGCAGCAATTCAATGAATGAATATAGACCAAAAGTGACTCATGAATGAGTGATGTTTTGGATAGCAATCTTCTTTTCTGTTTGAACAACAGAAAATACAGGATGGAGTGTAACAATATTATGAGAAGGAAAGTTGCTACTCGCCATATGGCGGGGATGCTTAGTCACAGATAGGCACCACAAAAGACTCTCAAAATTAAAGCTTTCACCCATTAAGGCTGTTATCAACACTTTTTTTGTTTGTTAATATCCGTTAGTTGTTAAACTAACACAAATGTCTATTAACCAGTTATGGTAAAGTATTATTAATTTAGCAGCTGTGATGTTAATAACAGTTGAAATTATTGAAACTTCCTGTGAGATTAATCTGCCAGGAAGTTTCATATCAGCGAGAGCTTCTGTAAAGTTTCGAAGGTAGGAACGAGGTACTAGTAGAAGTAAAGCTGTGAGGACGGGGCGTAAGTCGTGCTTGGGTAGCTCAGTTGGTAGAGCACTTGCCCGTGAAAGGCAAAGGTCCCAAGCTCGAGTCTCGGTCCGGCACACAGTTTTAATCTGCCAGGAAGTTTCATATCAGCGCACACTCCTTTGCAGAGTGAAAATCTCATTCTGGAGTTGAAATTATTGTTGTAGTCTTCAGTCTGAAGACTGGTTTGAAGCTCTCCACACAAGTGTATCCTGTCATCTCTGCATAAATAATATAACCTCATCAATTTGATCCAGCCTACAGTAGTCACACATTGGTCTCCCTGAACAACACTTACTTCCCTCACTTCCCTGCATAAGCAAATTGATAATTTCGCAATGCCTCAAGATAGGTCATATCAACCAATCACTTCTTTTAGTCAAGCTGTGTCATAAATTTCATCTTTCCCCACTTTGATTCAGTCCTTCTTTATTAATCTTTAGCATTCTTCTGTAGCATCACATTTCAAAACCTTCTCTACATCTACATCTACATCTACATGATTACTCTGCAATTCACATTTAAGTGCTTCGGTGAGGGTTCATCGAGCCCCGATCGTACTGTCTCTCTACCATTCCACTCCCGAACAGCGTGTGGGAAAGATGAACACCTAAACTTTTCTGTGCGAGCTCTGATTTCTCTTATTTTATTTTGATGATTATTCCTACCTATGTAGGTTGGGCTCAACAAAATATTTTCGCATTCGGAAGAGAAAGCTGGTGACTGAATAGATCTCGCCGCGACGAAAAACCTCTTTGCTTTAATGACTTCCATTCCAACTCGCGTATCATATCTGCCACACTCTCTCACCTATTACGTGATAATACAAAACGAGCTGCCCTTTTTTGCACCCTTTCGATGTCCTCCGTCAATCCCACCTGGTAAGGATCCCACACCGTGCAGCAATATTCTAACAGAGGACGAACGAGTGTAGTGTAAGCTGTCTCTTTAGTGGACTTGTTGCATCTTCTAAGTGTCCTGCCAATGAAGCGCAACCTTTGGCTCGCCTTCCTCACAATATTATCTATGTGGTCTTTCCAACTGAAGTTGTTCGCAATTTTAACACCCAGGTACTTAGTTGAATTGACAGCCTTGAGAATTGTAATATTTATCGAGTAATCGAATTCGAACAGATTTCTTTAGGAACTCATGTGGATCACCTCATACTTTTCGTTATTTAGCGTCAACTGCCACCTGCCACACCATACAGCAATCTTTTCTAAATCGCTTTGCAACTGATACTGGTCTTCGGATGACCTTACTAGACAGTAAATTACAGCATCATCTGCGAACAACCTAAGAGAACTGCTGAGATTGTCACCCAGGTCATTTATACAGATCGGGAACAGCAGAGGTCCCTGGACGCTTTCCTGGGGAACATCTGATATCACTTCAGTTTTACTCGATGATTTGCCGTCTATTGCTATGAACTGCGACCTTCCTGACAGGAAATCACGAATCCAGTCGCACAACTGAGACGATACCCCATAGGCCCGCAGCTTGATTAGAAGTCGCTTGTGAGGAATGGTGTCAAAAGCTTTCCGGAAATCTAGAAATACGGAATCAACTTGAGATCCCCTGTCGATAGTGGCCATTACTTCGTGCGAATAAAGAGCTAGCTTTGTTGCACAAGAACGATGTTTCCTGAAACCATGCTGATTACGTATCAATAGATCGTTCCCTTCGAGGTGATTCATAATGTTTGAATACAATGTATGCTCCAAAACCCTACTGCAAACCGACGTCAATAGTATAGGTCTGTAGTTCGATGGATTACTCCTACTACCCTTCTGAAACACTGGTGCGACCTGCGCAATTTTCCAATCTGTAGGTACAGATCTATCGATGAGCGAGCGGTTGTATATGATTGCTAAGTAGGGAGCTATTGTATCAGCGTAATCTGAAAGGAACCTAATCGGTATACAATCTGGACCTGAAGACTTGCCCGTATCAAGCAATTTGAGTTGCTATGCAACCCTTAAGGTATCTACTTCTAAGAATCTCATGCTAGCAGCTGTTCGTGTTTCAAATTCTGGAATATTCCATTCGTCTTCCCTGGTGAAGGAATTTCGGAAAACTGCGTTTAATAACTCCACTTAGCGGCACAGTCGTCGGTAACAGTACCATCGGCACTGCGCAGCGAAGGTATTGACTGCGTCTTGCCGCTTGTGTACTTTACATACGACCAGAATTTCTTCGGATTTTCTAACAAATTTCTAGACAATGTTTCATTGTGGACCCTGTTAAAGGCATCTCGCATTGAAGTCCGTGCCAAATTTCGCGCGTCTGTAAATTTTAGCCAATCTTCGGGATTTCGCGTTCTTCTGAACTTCGCATGCTTTTCTGTTGCCTCTGCAGCAGCGTTCGGACCTGTTTTGTGTACCATGGGGGATCAGTTCCATCTCTTACCAATCTCTCAGTTGCTGTTGCTACTATATCTTTGAATTTGAGCCACATATCGTCCACATTTGCATAGTCAGTTTGGAAGGAATGGAGATTGTCTATTAGGAAGGCTTCTAGTGACACTTTATCCGCTTTTTTAAATAAAATTATTTTGCGTTTGTTTCTGGTGGATTTGGAAGAAACGGTATTGAGCCTAGCTACAACGACCTTTTGATCACTAATTCTCTTTTGTCTGCAGGGTTTATTATTCTTGTTTCACTTGTAGACAAGAATGCACTCCAGAATATACTTTCAAAAAGGCTTTCTAATGCTTAAATTTGAGTTTGCTGTTTACAAATTTCTCTTTTTCATAACTACTTTTCTTGCTATTGGCAGTGTGCATTTTACATCATCTCTACTTCAACTATTGTCAAATGTTTTGCTGCCCACTTTAAGTGTCTCACAACTTTGTCTCATTTAATTTGAATACATTCTCGTTTTACTTTTGTTGATATTCCTCTTGTGTGGTAACTTATTTTCAAGGCATCGCCCATGTTATTCAACTAATCTTAAAATTTCATGCAGAATTACAGTGTCATTGGCAAACCTTTAACGTTTAACTTTCTTAACTCTGAATTTTAATTCTCTAGCCAAATTTTTCTTTGGTTTCCTTTACAGCTTCATCAATAAGTAGACTGAATAATGTCAAGGATAGGGTACAAATCTGTCTCATTCCTTTCTCAACTGCAGCTTCTCTTACATGTCCTTTGACTCTTAAAACTGAAGTCTGCTACATGCAAAAGTTGTAGGTGACCTTTTGCTCCCTGTATTTTAACCCTGCCATATTCATGATTTAAGAGAGTGTGTTTCAGTGAACATTATCAAACCCTTTCTTTAGATCTACAAATGCTATTGATATTCATACACTTGATTCTCTTTTCTCCAAAACTCTCTTTAATTTTCCTGTAGGTGGTATCTACTTTTCCATAGTCATGCATTCTTCTACAGCTTTGCAGTTCTTCTTTAGGCAGTTTGCAATTTCTGTCAATCTCATTTATTTTGCATGTTTCATTTAAATTTTATTCTTTTATCAACTGAATTCAATATCTCATGTCATATCCAAAGGATAGTTACTGTATCTTGTCTTTTTGATCATCTGTCAAAGCTTATGCATTCATATTCCACTGAATTCCAGTCCTCTCTTTCAGTCAACTATCGTCTAAACCTTTGAAATCCTCAACAACCAATGCTTTTTTCAGTTTATCCAGGTTCCATCTCATTAACTTCCTACCTTTCTACAATTTCTTCAGTTCTGATTTGCAGCACCTAAACAATAAATTATAGTTAGATCCACATCTGCCCTGGATTTATTCTGCAGTTTAAATTCTGGTTTTGAAAACTCTACAGTACCATGTTATAACCTATTTAAAACTTGATGTCTCCAGATCTCTTCCCTTATAAAAACTTCTTTTATGATTCTTAAACTTGGTGTTAGCAACGACTGAATTGTGCTCTGTGCAAAATTCGATCAGGCAAGTTACCCTTCTATTTCTTTCATCCAGTCCGTGTTCTCGTGCCTGATGCATAATGGATATAGTTAGGTGCCATACACAATGTTTAGGATTATTAATCTTATTACATTAATGTATCAATGACACATTTTGTGCCACAATTGCTCATCATCGATTACATTATTTTTGCTAGAAATACTGTTAACTGGATTACTGCTAATTTCTTTACTAGCTGTGTATAATTATTTATAGTCCTTGAAGCCAGATACTAGTGGCTCAAAACACATTACTAATAAATAGGGACCGATAAATGCGAATTCTACCTCAAAATGCGAAATTTCTTAATAGACGCTGTTTCATAGTGAATTGTATCCAGATGGACTATTTATCATACATAGTTTGAAATAGCTTTATTTTCTGCGTTCAATATCGAACATGTAAGCAGTTAAATGGCGAAGTCCAATTTGGAGTGATAATGTGCACAAGAATCTACTTGCAAAAAAGAGTGTACAAACGTAATCATGTATCAATACCCCATGCCAGTTGTGGACGGCTGAATGGTCTAAGACACATGTCGCGTAATGCAACGTAGTATTCAGCCATGGGACCCAGCTATTTATGGGAAAGAAACGAGTACGTTTGTTTGTTAGCTAAAGCTCAAAAGATAGTATAATGCGGACAGTTTTAACGTGGCAAATTATGCGGCGGATGTTTTGAAAGTAGTTGTACCAAATAACCTTAGAGGTCGGGCCTGAAAACCGTCGTTAACAATACTCTGTTAACTTCAACAGACAATTGCGTGGTAGACGTCCGCGAACGCTTTGTAGACCTACTGTGAGTTGCTTGTTGTTTTATTTTCCTGTTTTGAAATAAGTTTTGTCGTGTTAATCGTAACGGAAACAACTTTCGTCTCCCACAAGCAAATAAGTTTGAATTTTTAACGTGTGATGAATATGAAATATGTGAAAAGAGCCAAAGAAAGGAAGTATTTTCATCAAATGCAGCGACCACAAATCACTTCAGTAGGCCTACGAAGTCCTGTAATAACAAGAAAGGAAATACCATAAAATACATGGAACATACTTATCGTGCAAACAAGATATCTACCAATACAGGTAAGAAGAAAAAAGAAGATATTTTCATACTTTCAGACAGTCATGGAAAGGGCTTAGCCGACATTTTGTGTAACATGCAAACTATATTCAACGTTAGTGGAATAACGAAACCGGGGGCCCCCTTGCGCGAAGTTTTAAAAGACTGTGAACATTCTTTGAAGCTTGGAAGCAACTGTCTAATAATAGGAGGTGCTAATGATGTTTATAGGAACGAGGGCAAACTCGCCACAAGAGCTCTAAGAAGTACATTACAGAAAATTACAGATGTTAACTTCTTCATTGCCAGTATCCCACAAAGACATGATCTTATAGAAGAATCCTGTGTCAACAAAGAAATCACAGTTACTAATAGGAAATTTGAGAAAATCTGCCGAAGCCTCCCAAATGCCACATATGTGGACGTACCATCCACAGAGAGAAGTCATTTTACAAGGCATGGGCTTCACAGAAATAAACTCGGAAAATCATTCATTAGTCGAGAAATCCTTAATGCAGTGAAGGCAGTTAAGGACAAGAATAGCACGACCATACCACTTCCACCACCAAACACAGCAACTGAAAATTTCCAACAAGAAAATGAAACTGAATCACTGACAACAGGTCCAGCACTAGAATCTCCACTTTCGTCACAAACAGCTGAGATAAATGAGTCAACTAGGACAAAAGTTTCCAAAGCAGCTTCAGCAGAAGCAGCTACATACTACGCAACTGCATCATTAACAAGAAAAAAAACGCCTGATGTGCCAACAGCCAACGACCTTTCATCAGTATTGGCCGCTCCGCAGTCTTCAACAGTGAAAGACTTTTCACCAGCTTCACCATCATCATCAGCAACAGAAGCAAACAGAAGAAGCACAAGAACCAGGAAACTTTCAACTCTGCAGGATTTTTGGTACCCGGCCTCAGTTACAAGACTAACATAAGGCAGATACCCTCAGATACACCAACTTCCAAGTCAAACCGGCAACAGACTTACCTCCACTGTCATCAACAGAAGAATAACCATGCCACCAGCTCATCTGAAGGATTTTTTAGCATCAGGTCTAAAGGGAAAGGTGCCACCAAGATAAGTGAAAACAAATACCTAACAGTGTTTCACCAAAACATTCAAGCCATAAAGAACAAAGCACAACAGCTAGAAGTAGAATTGGAAAAATTTGATAGCCAAATTTTGTGTATCACTGAACACTGGTGCAAAGGGAAGCAAATTGAACACATTGCATTAGCCTCATTTGACCTTGCATGTTACTATAGCAGAATCTCAATGAATGGTGGAGGTTCATGTATCTATGTAAAAAAAGGTATGTCATTTAAAGTAAGATATGATCTTTTAGATCTAGGTGAGGACAAACATTTCGAACTTTCCGCTGTTGAAATAATAGGACCTGGCATAGCAAAAAAATTAGTCATATTTTGTGTGTACCGCTCTCCTAGTGGAGACATTGATATATTTTTCTCAAAACTGAATCAAAGCTTAGACAGGGTTTCTGGACCAAAAGCAAATGTAATTATCTGTGGTGACTTAAACATTAATATGATGAAGCCTGATAAGGCTAGCAACATATATGTGAATATTCTAAGCTGTTACGGAATATCCTCCCTTGTTAATTGTCCAACTAGAATAACGAAAGAATCCTCCTCATCTATAGATCATGTAGCTACAGATATTGATAGTAAAAAATGTCATATTGTTGTCCAAAACCTGGGCCTAGCAGACCACCTCTGCCAGATCTTAGAAACTAACATTCATGTAGAAACTCCTCCTAAACTTTGTACATACAAAAGAATGTTTTCCAAATCAGCCCTGCATCAGTTTAAATCCCAGCTAGAATATGAAGATTGGAGGGAAGTCTATGCAGAAACCAACGCAAATCAGAAATTTATCAAGTTCATGTCAATTTTTAAACTCAGATTTGAAGAGATGTTTCCCAAAACTCTTTATCAAATTAAAACTACAAAGAGAAATCAGTGGGTGACTACAGGTATCAAAAAACCCTCAGAAACTCTTAGATATCTCAACTCCATAAAAAATAATCAGTCTAACCCAGAAGTTCTGCAATCCTACAAAAAGTACAGGAAAATTTACAGAAAGGTGTTGCTAGCCGCAAAAAAACTTTCAAACAACAAAATATTACTTGAAGCTGAAAACAAGAGCAAAGCAGCCTGGAACATCGTCAAACAGGAAACATCTAACTCTGCTAAAAAGGACCTCAATTCACATATTAAAAACAAAGATGTACCAGTAGGTAACCCTAAAAAATTAGCTGATTTTGTAAACTCATATTTCAGTAGTATTGCAAAAAAATTACAGCAGAAATTTCCAGATACATATGATTTACCTACTCAGAACCAGCCAACAAACTCAATGGTGCTCTTGCCAACTACAGAAAGGGAAGTGGCACTAGTAGTACACCAACTAAAAAATAAAACTTCAGTAGGACTTGATGAAATTCCAGTCTGCGTAATTAAAGATTGTATAGACTCCATAAAGGGCCCATTAACAGACATAATTAATGAATCTTTCGAGTCTGGATACTTTCCGGAGTACCTAAAACAAGCAAAAGTTATACCTATCCTTAAAAACGGAGATGTGGAAAATGTAGAGAACTACAGGCCGATCTCTATACTGTCTATCATTTCTAAAATAATAGAAATACTAGTCAAAAAGAGACTGCTAAATTACCTGAATAAATATAATCTTCTTTCCAATGACCAATTTGGTTTTAGGCCCGGAAAAGGCACACAATATGCTATAGCACAGTTCACTAAAGCAATTTTAGAAGCACTGGACAAAGGTGAAAATGTAAGTGGTATCTTTTTAGACTTGTCCAAGGCCTTTGATACAGTTGACCACAAAATCTTACTTCATAAATTAGGGCAAATAGGAATAAGAGGTGTGACAAAGAAGTGGTTCAAATCATACTTGGAAAACAGAGTTCAACGAGTTGAGATGTCACAAGTTTCAAACAATTCCCTTATAAAACACCTGTCTGACCCAGAAAATGTGAATATAGGCGTCCCACAGGGAAGTGTATTAGGCCCAATATTGTTTCTTATATACATTAACGACTTCCCACAAAGTATCAGACATGGCGAAAAAATACTTTTTGCTGATGATAGCAACATAGTAATAACAGGTGAAAATCCAACACAACTGTCAGAAAGAGCAAACGAGGCTCTCAATGATGTCCACAACTGGTCATTAAAAAATAAAGTAACCCTAAATGTAAAGAAAACTAACTATATTAACTTCCAATTGAACAAAAAACACAATGCCACTAGAATAAAAGTTAATAATAATGAATTAGAATGTGTAACAAGTACCAAATTCTTAGGGATGAATGTAGACAGCCAACTGAAATGGACAAACCATGTCAACATTTTGGCAAAGAAATTATCCACAGCATGCTATGCTCTTAGAATCCTTGCACCGGTATGCAATAATACCTGTCTTAAAATAACATATTACGGATATCTACACTCAGTCCTCAGCTATGGGATCATGTTTTGGGGAACAAGTGCCAGTAACATACAAACTGTGTTCAAAGTACAAAAAAGAGCCATAAGGATAATAACAAATAGCAACAACAGGGCCCACTGTCTAGAATTATTTAGAAAGCTAGGAATTCTAACTGTTTCTTGTGAGTATATCTTTCAGAACATAATGTTCATTAAGAAAAATCTTAACATGTACAACACAAACAGCCTAATACATGACCATGAAACAAGAGCTTGTCACCACATCCATCTAGATAGAAAGAACAAGGCAAAGACACAAAAAAGTATATTTTACAATGGGATAAAACTGTACAACAAAGTACCACAAGAAATTAAAGAAATAAATGAGCCCCTCACTTTCAGACAAAAGCTTAAAACCTTTTTAGTAAGTAAAAGTTTTTATACTGTAAAAGAATATTTAACATAGATGTAGATTATTAGCAACATATGACATTATCACCAAAATATTATGTAAATCATAAATATGTGTATGACTAGTTATAAAAACTACACAAAATATGAGAAACCTGTTTAATTGTAAATGTAAATGTGTGCTCATGTTTTGTAATCTGACGACATCCATACAATATTTATTGTTCCACGGATGAATAAATAAATAAATAAATAAATAAACTAATCCTGGTCCATCACGGATTCGACTACAACCCTTACAACACCAGAAGAGATCGGCAATCCCTATGACAATGCGACAATTCTGCTGTAGAATGGTCCCAAGCGAAATGGAGGCGGGGTTTGTTTGCCTTCACAACCCCTTCCCCCGTGGCTGTCAACATTATGGTCTGTTTACGCTCGGAGCCATCTGCGACTATAGCCTAAAGCGCTCGTCCTTTGCACTATAGCGATTAGGAAACAAAATCTGTAATGTTTTTCGACGGGGCTGAAATTCTTCCCCTAACATTAAAATCTAGTTGGTGTAAGTTCGAGTCTTCTTCTACGCGAAGTGCCTTGTCAATTCTGTCTGTAGCACTGTTATTCGGGTAGCATTCATCTCACGCTAGGTGGGTCATAGGTCGATGAATGCCCACAAAAGGTAGAAATTAGCTATCTGCAGATTTTTTAATCTTCAAATTGGGCAGGAGAAGACAAATTATGTTCAGAAACACCTTATATCGGAGACGCTTTCTCTTAACTGGCGGGAAAACGCTGCTGCTTTGCAACTATGTATATGTGAGCTTTAAGTAAACATGAAGTGTCCAGCATCGTTGTAAGAAATGATCCATCCACAAATAAAGAACAACAGAACACTCATTTTTGGAAGTTGAAATACAGCCAAACGAAGAAAAAGTTGCTGAAATTTTTGCAAAAGCAAACATTCCAGTCAAAAAGTTCCTTATCAGCACTTTTTTAAACATTCAATTTCAAATAATTAATAATTTGTTTGTCGTCACTCATTAGCGTGAGAACCTTATAAATTTGTGCGTCTGCTCATTTACAAACAAAGAAAATAGATGCGATTTTCGACAATAATAGATTCAAATTTCACAAAATATAGATGTGAATTTTGCCAAAAAGAGATGCTACAGTTTCCCGTCCCTACTTGTAATAAATTAATATAATAAGATTAATAATCTTAAAGATTGTGACTGACTATGGTGGATACATATATCCTATATTACAACACACTCATGGAAAACTAACTGGCAATATGGCAATGATTATTCCTTTCTTTTCCAACTACAGAATTCCAGTTTTTCATCACAAATAAATTTTATCTCCGCCAACGATCTGAATAATTTCTTTCATCTCAACGTACACCATTTCAATCTCTTGATCTGTAAAGCTACTCATTTCATAATAACTCATCTGGCTGGTAGTTCTGTTCTTTCTTCTACCACACTTTATTATTCCTAAAATATCTGACTTCAGCCTATCAGTTTCTCGTTTCAAACTCTCTAATGTATTCATCTGATTAAGAGATCTAACAATTCATCCTCTATCCAATAGAATGCCAGATTTTTTTTCTGGTAGCATCATCATCCTGAGTGATCTTCGCCTGGAGATCCAAATGGAAGACGATTTTATGTCTGGAATATGTTACCCAAGTGGGTGCCATCATCAATAATCCATACAGACGAGGTGCTTGTTCTCAGGAAATATAATGGCTGTTGTTTCCCCTTGCTTTCATTCATTTGCAATACCAACGTAGCAAGACCATAGTGTTAACGTAACAAGGCCAAACCAGTCAGTGATCAAGACTAGTGTCCCTGCAACTACCAAAAATTGTGGTGCCCCACTTCACGAACTGTATGTTAGACACGCCACTCTGCCAATACCCCTCTGATGAGGTTGCATCCACAGTACATGCAAGCCACCCTATCATCAAAAGGTACACAGTTCATGGAAGAAGCAGGAGAAATATCTTTTTGCTACTTTAAGTTTCAGCTCACAGTCATGGGCACAGTGTTCATTATCATCATTCTCACTATAGTTCAGAGATCTCAAATTATCTAGTAAGGCAGTTTGCACCACTTTTAGTGGAAAGAAGTTTCTGTCACTTTAAGAATATTTTCCACATATACTATCAGGTGGAGAGCATTGTAGTTGCTTAATATTATTTGTTTCTTTCTCTATTTATTATAATAAAGTTTTCACTTTGTCTAGTGAGTCTGTTTATACATTGTTTCCCATACTAGATACATTGTATGAGATATCTTCTAGACTATTTAAGGTTGCTATAAATAGGTCTCATCCCTATGTAGGTATAATTACAGTGATTTAGAAAGGCTTTTATCCAAATGGGATGGAAGTTGGTACATGTGATGTAGATCTTCAGACAAACGAATAATTACATTAGCAGGATAACTGGAATAATTGGATGATATATTGTAGAGAAAAAGCTTCACACATTGAACAAGTCAGTAACACACTGGTACACCTGTGGCCTTTAGGCAAGGAGTTATTTGGCATGGCACTGATTGATAGGGTTGTTGGATGTCCTCTTGAGGAATATCATGCCAGATTATGCACAACTGGATTGTTAGATTATCAAAATGCCACCCAAGTGGGTGGGCATTATGTGCTGAAATGTAAGCCCAGGATGGCTTGCCATGGAGGGCAACTAAATGGGACATAAAATATTGCCAGAATACCACTGTGCTGTAAGGGACAACCAACTGGTTGTCGGGTCGTACAGTATTTGACAATTGTGTCGGTATCCCATCTTCAGACACATCTTCAGCCTAGAATCTCATTGACTGGAGTAGAATTGTCTTCAGTGATGAGTTACACTTTGAAATGAGCCCCAATGACGGTGAAATTTTTGAAATATTAATGGTTAATGGCCAGTTCATGTTGCACAGTTCTCTTTTGAATGCAGGCAAACAATGTTACATACTGCATTTGGTTACAGTTCTTTCTGTTAAGGTTCTAATGCAGCAGACTTACGCTTGAAGAAATAGTTAGTAGTTGCTTAGTGTGGCAAAAGCATTATCAACATAAAAGTCACAAGATTGCTCACTATACAGGTGGCAGAATAATTTCATCAGAGTAACACACTATTTTTAAGGTTGAGCACTAGTTAACACTGTTTATTGCTGCATGGGACTATTATCATAGCATTACACTTCTGTGGAAGTTAATCACAATCATGTAAGTTGAATGCAAATTCACAATGTGAAATGATTATAAGATGTTATCATTGAGTTAATAAGGGTATGAGATCTAACTTGAACATGGTACATTTTATGAACTATTATGACTATGGTGAACTTTACTATACCACGGGACATACCTATTGTTTCTCTGATTTCCAGCTGCTGACTGCAGACTCTGGGGCTGGTTGAATATGGCTGTTTTCAGTAGACTACAAGCTTTTTGTAAGACAAGAAATTTTTTAAAAAGTATTTGAATACTATTATCCTTCCATGGCGTTAATCCTCTTGTTTACAAGTATAGGTACCATAATGAATATAATAGTTATATTCATAAAATTATTAATTTGTCAGTTAATTAATTGGTGCTTCACATCATACTACACAGAAAAATTAAGATAACCAAAGTTAGTAGTCAAAGCACAGAATCTAACAGTGGTTAGGACAAAATCTGCAATGAAAATTGGCACTGTCTCAGAACTTCAGGTTTAATTACTGTGGAAGATAATTAGTTTCAGGCACTCTAAAATACATAACTGGAAAGTCAGAATACTTAGCTTTGAATGGTGCAGGTCATTATATTGGATTCTGCTAGTTAGCTCATAGGTTCTTTCCTCGTATAGAACTGTGATACTATCTTCAATTAACTATAACTTTTAATTAATGTAAGATATAGCCAAACTAATGGTATAAATGGAATAATTGCAGCAAGAAGAATTAATTGAACAATGTATTTAAATTGAGCTTTGACTATTAACTGATTTGCTGATTGTCATACACCTATCACATATTACACAAACAGCTGTATCGGTGATATAATAAGCTTGGGAAAAAAATCTGTAATTATTCAAAACTGATGACGCAACAGATACGGTGTACCCACTTGTTATATCTCATAACACACCCTCCCTCCATTGAATTATACAGACAAATGTGGAGAAATATTTGACTGGATAGTTCAGTGGTCTATAAGATGCCACAATATTTTTCTGGAAAATATAAGAAACAAAGTAGAAACAAACAAATTTTTGTATAATATATTACAAATATAGATTTCTAATAACCTTCCCTGGTTATAAACTAAAAGAAATAAAATACAAAAATTTCAAAACATATGTACATCACACTATTTCATAATACAAAAGAATGTATCTCTCTCTTGCATTTCTCTTTAGAAAGTTTTTTTCTTGCTGCGCATGGAAAGGAAAAATTCTTTACATCTTTTATCTAACTAACAGTCTCTTCCACAAACACTTTACTAGTGCATTTTGTTGTAACTTGGTCCACTTCTTCCACAGCTTCAAATTGTCAGTCCCTGTCCACTCCCCTCGCCCCTTTCCCCCTCCCTCTCACCATGAGTCATTAGACACTGTTACACTTCGCAGTCATACTTGAGAATGTAAAAACGGATATCACATGTGCATGTTGAAAAAAATTGGCAAAGACAGGCACTAAGTTACTTATATTGAAGACTTGATATCGATACAAGTTGTGAAAGTACTAAGGGATGTTAACTGACATAGTAATTGATGACAAGAGATATTATTTGTGCATTAATGTTCAGTATCAGTTTCAGCTATGAATCAGCTAATGACTGAAATGAAACCTTTAACAAGGCAAGACGTTATATGAAAATGCTTGTCAAGCAGTGACAGGCTGTTCATAAAATGATTAAGCACACTTATGAGCAGAACCTCATAACATGCAAAAACCGAATTTGGGACAGAACCTTAGACAGTAAGAAGTATAAAAAAAGCTGGAACAGAACCACAGATAGGAAAGATGTAGATGAGTGTACCAGAAAAAAAGAATGGTTGCACCCAACTAGGGGAAGGCACTGCTCACCAAATAGTGTATTCATTAAAGATCAGTGGAGACCCTACCTAATTAATTTATCCATTTGCTGAAATGCTTTTCAATCTTTCCCCAAAGCATTTGTTTCCAAAATTTAGAAATAGTTCAGGCTGCTATGGATGGGTTCTTAGATATCTTACTGGTGTTGTGTTCTTCAAACCAAATATTGTATTAGATTTTGTATAAGCTAGTTCATAAGTATTATCATGTGCAACTTATAGCACCCACGATATACATACAAAAATTTATTTGTTTCTTAATTTAATCTTCTGGACTTTTCTCTTGTTTTTACCAAGAGTAAATATCTTATCTTGAAATGACTGATTTTATATTTTGGTCAAGCCTCTTCTTTCTTTCTAATGCCTTCTTTATTCTTTCTTTTACTATCTTAATCTTTCCATCCTGAGGGTTTTCACTTAACATTGGAAATTCAATATCTTCCTCAAAGATGTCAGTGAGTTTTTCTACAAAACTTTGTTCACAAGGTGCAGGGCCAGTGGATTCATTCCACAGGCTATTAATTGTTATTAATTATTAATTATAATTGATATATTGATAGTTATAATTAATATATTAATAATTATAATTAATAATCAATAATATTAAATATTAATTATGTTCTTAGCTGGTGCATGTAGAATGTATTTTGTTTCAATATTTTCTACACAACCTATTGATTTACTTCATGACTCTTTAGCTCATATTCACCCTCAGAAATTATGCTAAAGGTTTTGTATTGTTGATTTTGTGCATTCCCAGACATTTCATAAATCTCTTTGAAAAAAATTGTGGCCCATTGTCTGATGATACTGATTTTGGTGCCCCCACATTGTAAAAGTAATCTGTTTCTAATTTTTCAACTATGGTTTTAGTATTGGCTCTTTTTATGAGATAAAGTTTAATATGTTTAGAAAATGTGTCTAAAACTACAAAAATATCTGTACAACCTCCATTAGGTGATGGAAGGGTGCCTGGAAAATCCACAGAAATTAACTCTCTTCACTCATTAGGAAGAATTGAATACATTAGACCTCTAGACTATACTTCAGTAATCTTCACCCTTTTGCATTTATCACACCAATCCAACCTCTTTTTGAGCATTTGCCACAAGTTGTTAAAAGTTACCATTTCCTGAATCCTGGATACAGTTTTCCCAGTGCCACAGAAGCCATAACTTTCATGAAGGTAATAATTTCGTTTATCAAGATGTTTTTCTGGAAAGCATAGCTTCCACTCCAGTTTGTCTAAAGTTTTTACCCAGAACAATAATCCGTGATGTGTTATGTAGTACTGCCTTACTCTTGTTTCCTCATTTGAATTTGAATTTTTCTTAGCTATCCTCACACTTGGATCCATATTCTGTTCCCTTCTCATCTGTTTATAAATTAATTTCCATTGTCTATGCAACTGCATAACCTCAAGAGGCAGTTGTACATGCCATAAATCAAGAAATGCATATGGTATGTCAGCTGCAATGACTTTTCACTCGCACAGACAGAAACCAAATGTACCAGTGCCAGAGCGACAGGGACAGGTAACATACACTGTGGCTGACAGAGGTCACCTTGGTCAGGCGCAATTTCATGTGGCAAAGCTGCCAGTGTCATAAGGAAATTTAATACAAGTTGTACATGCAGATTACTACCAATGACAAAAGTAAAGCTCACGGCATAAACTCATGCAAGATATGACAGCAAAAACTACATATGTGGTTAGCTCCTTTCAGAGTCCAAAAAATGTCATCAACAGCTTCTGTCAAAATGAAATGCTGTCGACATGGTGCATTGTTTAAATAACAGTCATGAGTTTATTAATTACATTAATGACCTTAAACTATCGAGTGACTGTATTTTGTTTTCCTTGGGTATCTCTAATTTATGTTCCTATTATAGAAACTTTAGAGTTGGTTCAGAATAATCTTATTTTCCACAGTAAAGCAGATTTGTCATTGGTGAATGAACTTATTGACTTATTAGGCCAATCTCTTTCATTTAATTATTTTTCCTTTCATGGACATATTTTTCATCAAAATGATGGCTTACCAATGAGTTCAAGCCTTTCTGGGATTCTGAGATTTTTATAAATACCTGTTGTTTCGAACATGAACTCTTTGTGCAAAGCAGAATGAGCTTCTTAGTAAAAATGTACTGTACAGACATTATGTTGACAATATATTCATTGAAATGAAAAAGAAGAGTCTGAACTGGTTCACACAAGAGCTAGTAGAAATTAGAGGAAACTTGCATATGCTGTACCAGATGCATAAACAAGCCTCTGACCAAGGGGCAGAACAGAGTGTGAACATTCATAGGTCATATCTGAAATGCAAAAAATACTATAAAGCTAACTTTCTTCTGGCAAAAAAGCAAGCAGTGGAGAACTATATAGAAAGAGCTCCCAATAAATGCAAGGCAGCCTGGCAAATAATAAAACAAGAGAATACACCGAAACACACAGAAACAGCTCTGCTTGATCCTGAAGAATTAAATGAGTACTTTTTAAACTCAGCTAAAGAAATAAGTAACAGTATCAAAGCAACAAATTCATCTGCGATGAACCTTGTTGGAACACCACTGCCTGTTAACCTGGCATTTCAATGGAGGGCTGTCACACCTGCTGATGTTATAAAAGCTGTATCCAAATTTTCAGGTTCTAAAAGTATGGACTGTTATTGGTTATCAAATAACATAATTAAAAAGACAATACACTCAATCGCCAAACCATTAGCTTATATTTTTAATAAATGTGTAGAATTTGAAGTTTTTCCGGATGCACTCAAGGTATCAAAAGTTGTCCTAGTTTTTAAAAAGGAGACAAACATCTCCCCCAAAGCTACAGACCAGTCTCCATTGTTCCAATATTCTCAAAGGTATTTGAGGTGCTGATACACACACAAATAAGCAACTTCTTTGAAAAACACAATATCCTATGTAACAATCGGTTTGGCTTTCGAAAGGGGAAGAACACAACAGGGGCCATCTTGGAAATCATTGACCAAACCTTAACAGCTTTTGAAAATAATAACAAGGTATCACTGGTATTATGTGACCTAAGCAAAGCTTTCGATTGCATTCCTGTTGACATACTACTGGGGAAACTAGAGTTTTATGGGGTGAGAGGGAGCATTTTATCTGTGATAAATTCTTATTTAAGTAACCGAAAACAATTCGTTTCAGTCAGAAATTTAAATTCTTCCATCATGGAAATCAGCACAGGTGTACCACAAGGGTCTATCCTTGGACCCTTCTTCTTCATTGTCGTTATTAATGATTTACCTAAAAATATAGCTCACCCTGTTGTGTGTTATGCTGACGATACAACAGTACTTACCACACATCAGAACATTTTAGATCTGAATAACCTAACAAAAGAAACACTAGATAAGGCCCTGGACTGGTTTGCAGCCAATAAGCTCCTATGCAACCCTGACAAAACACAACAACTTTTAATGGGAACATCAAAGGAAGTAGGCAATATGTCGGTAAAACTCTTAGGTATTCACATGGACTCAAAACTATATTGGGAGGAACATGTCAATCATGTATGTGAAAAAATATCTCGGGTGGCATACCTTCTCTTGAAACTAAGGGAGGTAGTGAGCTTGGAGTACCTCAGGGTGACATACCTTGGGCTATTCCAGTCACATATTTCATATGGTCTGATTATATGGGGGCACTCCCCTCACATCAAAAACGTATTGAAATTACAAAAAAAAGTCATATGTATAATATGTAAGAGAGGTCATAGGGAGCACTGTCGTCCTCTTTTTTCCAGACTCAGAATACTTACAATTATAAATCTATACATCTATGTGTCTGTACTCTAAAAATACACGAACACAACACCAGGGCTAACGGTAATTTAGACATACCGCACCACAGGTTAGCGAGAACAGGAAATCCCCCCAAAGTTAACCCACCCAAAACGTTCAATAAACTGCCAGTTCATGTTCAGTCTATGTATACAAATTCTTTTAAAATTAAGTGGTACAGCTGGCTGTCAGATCATCCATTCTATGACATTAAAGAATTCTTTGAGATGCCTGAGGAGAATATAAACATTTAAAAGTTGTCTGTAGTTAGCCATATTATTTTGTGCTGTGGTTAATCTTGTGTAATTACAAAGTTTATACTATAAACAATAAAATACCATATTATATTAGATTATAAGATAGCTTGTTGCGTTAACTTTTAAAAGCTATCCTTTGTAATTTGGTACACTGCCATGCTTCAAATGTATTCTATAATGTATTGACAGAAGTTTATTTTATTATTCTGTATGTACTAGTACCTCTTGTATGACAAAGCCAATATCATTGTAAAATGATCTACGGTGAATAAAATTCTTGATTCTTAATTGATCAGTTTTAATAGGAGTAAGGATGAGGTGCTTAGGCTACAAGAAACTTTAAACTCTTTTCACCATAATTTAAATTTCTCTGTTGAGGGTTCTCTTAACTTTTTGGATTTATGGATGAGTAGGAATGGCCAGTGTTTAGAATATGACATTTTTTGTAATCTAACAACAACACATGTCATTATTGTTAAAAATTCTAATTATTCCCCATCACAGAAGAAAACGTTTTTTCGTTCAGTGTTCCACAGGTGTTAATTTTACACTTGACCAGGATTGGAAAATAGCCACCATTGTACAGATAGGGATTGCAAATGGATTTAGAGAAACTGATATTAGGAAAATGGGTGAAAAAATTCTGTCACAGACTCATGAAGGGACTGGAGTAAAGAACAAAGAAGTTAGCTGTGCTGCTATGACGTATGTTGGCCCAACATTGTGACATTCACCTGCTTTATTTCTTTGTTGATTGTTCTAGGTGTTGACATACTGTTTTGCTATATTGACTGAAAAATAGGGGGGTGGAAGTTGAACTCTGACTACATAAATGATGTAGCCAACAGCTGCACAGTTGCATTTCACTTCCATCTTTACTTTCACTGTTCACCACCCCACAATATTACACAGTTAATATGGCCAGTGCACTATTGTTTAATTTTCAATAAGCCTCATTAATAGTTTGCAGGCACACATCAGCATACTGCTACAATAGTTTACCATTGAACATCTATGAGCAGTAAAAACATAACCACACAGTTCACAGTTGTTACAGAATAATATGGTATGTATTGAACAGACACTGTCATTGTTTTGACACATGGCCTATTTGTATTACACATATTTCACAGTTAAGTTGATGCATTGTTGTTGAATTAACCAATACGGGTTCCTCATCTGAAATCGGCCATGGACTGACTGTCTTGGGCCCAAAATTTGGCCTTTATATATCCTCAAAATAATAGCCACTGAAACTATGTATTGTTCAAAGTTTATTTTACAGATATTTCAATTGAAACATAACCCATTCAATTAACTGCATATATAGAAAAATTCCGTCTTTTTAAAAGTTTCTTCTACTACTAGGGTTAAGCCAAATTATTTGTTTAAATGATGAAATTAACAGATATAGTTGAACAAACAATACTTTTGACAAACCTGGTAATTACTTTGGAACTAATTAAGTGCAGGCTTTGCTAACATGCTTTTGTATACAGCCAAATAAATAATTTAAGAATGCTTTTACTAATTCTTCCAAATGTTTATAATTAGTACAGAATTTATATTTGTTTATAAGCCAACAATAGAATTTAAGTTACAATACTATTACTGATGTCACCCTATAACAATAATCCATTCCTCATAAGAATAAACCTGATGTAAACATTACAGTAGGTATTCTTCCGTATTTGCTGGAACCTCACTGGATTTTTTCACGTGGGACTGCAGCCAAGCTAAGCTGCCTTGATTACTGTCAAGTATGATAATAAGGGTACATTTAGTGTTGTGCGTTACTTGCACATCAATTTAGCGATAATATGGGACAGCAATTTTACCAGCGCATTTAACTTGGACACAACTGGTTGGTCAGCTGGTACAGATAGCCTGCAGTGACATGGCCAGCTGCAGTTCATACATAAAAAGAGATGATTAGAGAAGCAATACAGCTTTGAATGTCATTTAATTTTTAAGCAGAATGAAATAATACACTGCAAATCTCCCACAATATGCTCCTTAGACGACTAGACAAAAACTGCAACACATTATCATTTTTAGCTAATGTACTACTGTAATTAAAAACAAAAATGATGAAAATTCCTGACTTAACAACAGGGTAATTTTTCTGCATAAGCTGTGTGTAATGTAAGAGAGTATTGAAGGATTTCACTGTATAGTTAAATATAGAAGCCACTGAAGGTATTGCTTACAGTCAGTCGACTGGTAATCTCTTAGCTCCTTCCTTATCTGAATCGAAGAAATACATTTAAGTTCTGAAAGTGTCACCTGCTATGTTGATAACAAGCCTATCAACAACAGAATCCACAAAGTCAATGAGGCACAGCATTTTATCTTCTTTTATGACGAGCTGTTCCATATCCCACCAGTGTTCAGCAATGACGTGTCAAAAAGCTGCATGCGTTAGTTCTGGTATGCCTGACAGCTTAACAGTCTTGTTAGTTCTCGGGCCAAATCCCACAGCTTGGCTCCAGATGAGTTCTGTTGGGTTCATATTGTAATGGTACAGTAGCAAATGTAAAAATGCAGCACTTATATGATGTGCTTGATGCTGTGAAAATGATTGTTTTCATGTTTCTATGATACTTATCTACCTCCGTGGTATAAAACTATGGACATAGTGCAAATGAAGAGGATTTGGTTTTTAATTTTTGCCTTAAAAATTAAATTGTTATGGATTCTTAATTTAAACAACTTTTATGAACAATCTTTCATAAAACATCGATAATTAAGAATTTGTATTTGGAATGGAAATAGGAATTTCATATCCAATATGTAATTAGAAACAAGAAGATGTGCATTATTCATAAAAAATGATGATGAGTTAGTACAAGATGTAGATATTTCAAATTGAATGAGAAAAAGATGGATACTGGGGAGATCTAAACCAACGCATGAATAGCCGTGTTTAGTGTATCAACAGCATTATATACAATGCTGGGAAAACTTCAAAGTCGATTATCTTCATAAAATTACGAAAAACATTAAGAACAGCTATTTCTCGGCATTTTTTAATTGTGTTCCATGCGCGTGTTTCACTACAGAACAGAAGGCAGCCTCAGCCATTTTCATACTGCGCATTAACAGCACAACAATCAGAGCACAATGCTGCAGAGGCTGTGACTGTACGTGATGTTTGAAATAAAAACTATGTAGCTAAAGCATGATTAAGAAAAACGTTGATGGCTGTTAATACATTTGAATATCTTAAAGTTTCATTTAACGTAACTTAGTAATAATATATCCAATACATAAGTAGGACCCACTTCCAAGATCGTAACAACACCAGTATACGCGTGCTATGGCTTCTGACCAATCATCGCGATTGTGTTGGTTTACATTACGTTTATTCTTATGATGAACAGATTATAGGAATAGCCAAAATAAATTAGGAAATTGGTGGCATACACAAAACTAGATCTGGTGTTGTATTCTATAAAACTGAGAGCCAACCTTTCTCTTTTGTGAAAGTGCAGATTATACTCATGTATGTTAATGGTAATTAGTTCAAAAATTAAAAAATGAATTTTGATGAGGCAGATGGCAAAATGTGGTGCGCATACTGTAAGACCTTCGGTACACGCACCATCAGATTATTTGACTTGTCGCTCTATCGAAGTAGGCGAGTGTCAGCAATATGTCTCATGGTCTTATCGTGGCCTGTTTATCTTGTGCCGTTAGTTCATACGATAGAAATGCCACTTGCACTCTTAGAGTAGCAGATTGACGGTGACCAACTTTAAACAGAACTTGATTACTTTTCACACACATTTATTAAAATAATAAAAAAAATAGATATTATGTAACTTGATTCTGGATGCTGTTTACATTTGACAATGTGAAGTTCCTTTGGTCTTGGTACGTAATCTTATTCTCACATATCTCTGATACTTGACAAAGTGTCTATACATTTATCTTCATGGCTATGTACAGGAATATGGTAATCTTATTACGTGAAGACTGAAACTTGACTACAGACTAATGCAGACTGATACAGACTGATGCATACTGGTGCAGACAAATGCAGACTGACTGATCGGAGGTCTGTACACTCGTTATAATACCTCGTGCATACAGGTATCACTGTGTGAATGTGATCCGCAAGGAGAAAAGGTTCTACATTAGCAGCAATCTCATTGGCTGCATTACATATTAATACGCGGATCAGCAGAAGCAGAGTTTGGTCAGTCTCTAAGACAGCGCCATCTCGTAGTGCGCAGACAGACAATCGCTGTGCCTGCGCTGTTGCACTTAGTGGGGCGCACTCTAGTGGGAAAGTTGTGTACGCGCTGACTACTTGGAACTATGTACGCAACACAAAACAAGAAGGGAAGTAAATATATCCCACCTTGCTTCGTCACACCATCTCTGAAGATTAGCAATGAGTTTAAAATGCATAACATGGTGATAGGTTTTAACACTATTAACAAATTGAGGAAGCACCATGAACATAATAAAGAGCAGCCTGTTAATAAGTTTTTAAGTTTTGCAGTTTGGGGGGGCGGGGGGGGGGGGGGGGGGAGGTGGTCTATAAGATTAAGTGTCTAGCTCGTGACAAGTTTCACATCAGACAGACTGAAAAGGAGTTCAGAACACAGTGTAGGGACACACGGTTATCCTAGCTTAGCTGAGGGAGTTCATTTATGTTGGTGCAATCATCTGCTTCATGACATCGAAAACAATTTACAGATTCTTCATTATGAGAATAAAGGTGTTTATTCGGATATTTTGGAAGACCTAGAAATTTTTGTACATAGACAACACTTCCATGATCAATGGAACAAGAGATTGGTTTTTTTCATATTTCTGATAATTTCTTCAGTTGCTATTGGAAGTAAAAATTGTGCACACTTTGCAGCCGCTGTTTGTAACACAGAATGCTGTGTGACATCTGCCACAATTTTGAGTTTATTTTTTAATATCATGTAATTTTTGCTGTCATATTTTACATGGGTTTATGCCTTGAGCTTTACCTTTATCATTGTTAGGAATCTGGATATACAATTTATATTAAATTTCCTCATGACCCTGGCGATTCCAGCACATGACATTACGGAAGCCCGAAGTGCCATCCATTTGCCGCAGCAAGCGTTACATTTGGTTTCTGTCTGTGTGAGTGAAAAGTTATTGCACCTGATATGCTGTATGCATATCTTGATGTACAGCATTTACAACTGCCTCTTGAGCTTGTGTAATTGCATATGATACATACATTTTTGCCTGTTTTGATATCTTAAATTTTTTATTATTTTTGTATATTTGTGAACCTTGCAACAGTGTATTAGCATTGTATTATGAGAAGAGTTTGTAATTCCAGATTTTAATTACTGACAGGTCACCACATGATGGGCTGCGCCTGAAACGTGTTGTGAATATGGAAATAAAGAAAAAAATCTCAAAAAACAGCTACGAGATTTTTTCAGCGACTAAACAAGCATCTGTAGAGTCATCATTTTTATTATGTCTTTCTTTAAATTTTGAAAAGCTTTCTACTCTCCAACTCCAATTTACATTCTTCTTCAATGAAATGAAATGAAATGAAATGAGTGTATGGTATCGTTGGCCAGGAGGCCCCTATTCGGCGAAGTTTGGCCACTAAGTGCAAGTCTTATTTCTTTCAATGTCACATTGGGTGACTTGCGTGCCGGTGATGAGGATGAAATGATGAGGGCAACACAACACCCAGTCCCTGAGTGGAGAACCCGGCCCGGAATTGAACCCGGGCCCTCTTGCATAGGGGGCGAACACATTACCACCCAGCAAAGCAGGTGGACTCTTCTTCAGTAAATTATCTGCAGATGGATGACTGATCCAATATAAATCTTTGATACTATCCAAAAAAGGCCAAACATAGCTTTAACTTTTTTCTTGTTTCAGCTGCTGAAAAATCAGCAACAGCCCTCAGTTTTTCTGGATCAAGATGTATCCCATTTTTTTGTTAATTATATGTCCCAAAAATGAAATTTCCGTTTTTACACATTCAAACTTACTCACTTTTAATTTCATTCTCATTTTGTCTTTCAGCACTTTATCCAAAATTTTACAGTGCTAAACCTAATCAGAACTTGCAAACAAAATATCATCAACATAAACTGTTACTTTGTTAATCAATTCATTACTCAAAACTTTATCAAAAGTCCTAATGAAGAGACATATTCCAATAACCACAAGCTACGTCAAAAGAAGTAAAAACTTTATATCAATTGAATTTTTATAAAATTTTGTCAGTACTGGCTGACCAATCACTTTATCTCAGAACCATTTCATTTAATTTGCTGGCATCTAGAACCAACTCTGACACCTCCATTCTTCTTTCTAACAACTACCAAAGCATTGTTATATCTGCTGTTAGATCACTTAATTATGCCCCATTGAAGCATCTTCTCTGTTTCGTTCCTAACCACTTCTTTCTTGGAAAAAGAGAATAGTGAAAGGTTTCTGAAAAATGGTTCATAGTCTTCACTCAAAATATTTTACTAATCCAGGATTATCTAAAAATAACTTTTATTGTTCTACTTCAATGATTCTTTTAAATCACTCTTTTGGTCAGATGTTACGCTTTTAATATTTTCTACTCTCTTATTTATCTCTACCTGTACTTGTTCTTCATCAGTCTTACCTGTGTCACTTCTTAGGAACTTTCACAGTGGCACCAACAATTATTATTTCTGACACAAGAGTAATTATAGTTCAACCACTCTCTTTAATGAATTCAAAAAATACTTCTGAGATTCTATTTAATTCACTTCCACTACCCAGGAGACACAAAACAGGTACTCATTGCATATCAGCCACAGTCAAAGGATGTCATACCTCACTGTTGCTTACTATTGTATCCCCTTCATGTAACAAATCCTCATTAATTTATTTTCTAGAAAAACTATTGTCCTGCTCACTGAATCTACTTTCAGTTACAGATAAACAACAAGCAGAATAACTCTCTTCCCTATTTATTTCTTCACTAGTCCCAAACTCTTACTCATTCTTGCCCTGTTCACTTTCAGCATTTATGATCTCTATACATATCACATTACCCTCAGTGTCATAAACAAATTCAGATATTTCTTCTTCCTCTTCCTCTTCATTGCTTTTACAGTCTTTACTACTTTCATCAACACTTAAGCTATTATTTTAACCACTACTACTGTCACTGTCACTTCCTTCAAAAACTTGATCAACTATTCTTGATCCTCACAATTTGGCCATGAAAAATGACACTTAAATTACTTTGCTGTCTGCAGTTGTTTATATTTTTCATGACACTCTGTTACCCTATTTGATAATATTTCTTACACTGAACAATTAAACACTCTTCTATTTTATCTATTTTCTTTATCATTTGATCTACTTCAATTTAATTGGATCACTCTACTGGGAACATTTCTGTTTATTGTGGATTGTGGTTTATTTGTCTCATAATGTACATAATCTAAATCATTTGATGCAGGTATAGCAGACACTTCAAATTTGTGGTAAAATTTCACCACAAACAAAGAACAGTTGATGTTAACAAACAGCATAATAATAATATACATACAATAAAATCTAACACTTAATTACCCCTTGCTCAAATTATCATTTCATCCTCTATGAATTCTCCTGTTGAATAGTAACATTTTTTCCACTGAATCTGCTGTAGCTATGTTTTTAAAATTTTTGCTTCATATTAAACATATTTTGCCCATTAACTTGTTATACAGAGTGAGCCAGGAGGAAAGTACATGCTCTGACGGGTGATACTACTGGTGATTCTGAATAAAAAACTTCTAATGAACATATGCCCTTTTCTTAATCGTCTCTGGGTAAACCAATGAAAACAGCGAGGAATGGGAAGGTGCAGGTGACAGGAAATTAAGATACTGTTATGTTATGGTTTGTTTAATTGTGTACATTTCCTCACAGAAGATGTTCAAACAGTCCACCGTCAACTTCAATGCATGTTGCTGCTCTTGTAGACAGGTGTTGTGTCACCGATCGGAGCTCAGTTTTGCATTCCTTTACCTGGGCACAAGCATGTAAAATATGAGCAAGAAGTTCCTTTCTTGGGTCCACTCTATGCTTGTAAATGTCACTCTTCAGCCACCCCTACAAACAGTAATCCAATGGGGTAAGATCAGGTGACCTTGGCAGCCAAACAATGACTCCCCAGTGACTGATCCAATGACCAGGATACATTGTGTTGAGATACTGTGTCACTGGCTGTACAGAATGTGTAGGAGCTTTGTCATGCTGAAAGTACATATGAGCTCATGTTGCCAAAGGGATATCCTCTACGTATTCTGGCAACACATTTTGAAGAGTATCAAGATACCGTGTCCCAGTAAGACGGTTATCTAAAATAACTGGACCGATGAGTTGGTCATCAATAATACCACACCACACGTTGACTGAGAACAGTCATTGAAAATTCATTTTCACAGTAGTATACATATTTTCATTTGCCCATACATGAAGAGTTGCACTTGTTGTCGATTCTGTTGTAGGTAAATGTTGACTCATCAGTGAACAGAATACATGGAATTAATCACTCATTGCCAATGATCCATTGATGAAATTTTTGCCAGACGGCAGCATCTCCTTCATGCAGATGTTGTACACTCTGCCAATGAAAGTGATATAGACTGTGCTCATGTACTGTGCGTATCACTCATGTTTGTGGAATATCAAGTTGGGCAGCAATCCTTCTAGAGCTAGGAGTAGGGTTGCGTTCCACTACTTGAAGAATGTTCTCAACTGCATTAAGAGTTTTATTGTATAGGATGTTCAGAGACAAAATTTTCTCTGGGAAGTATGCCATGCTCACACAATCCATGAAACACCCTGCTAACACCCTGCTATCTTGCACTCTGAGGTTCAGAAATCATTGTTGGTATTCTCACACAGCAGCTCTGGAATTCCCATTGGACATACCATAGACAAACACCATATCAGCATGCTCTGCATGTGTAAACATCCATGGCATTTTCATTACACAAAACAGTATTCATTGTATCCATAACAACACTGTAGTACCATGCACTATGACAAGCACTGTTAGACTGAGACTTGTGGTAAACAACTGCACGATGCAAAAGTGAATTGCGTACTGACACGGGTAGTAAGGATGACAGTACACGTTTCCTGTTCCTAGTTGTTTTCATTGGTTTACCCGGAAAAGGCTAAGAAAAGGGCATATGTTTATTAGGAGTTTTTTTGTTCAGAATCACCACCAGTATCACCCCCCAAACATGTACCTTTCCTCCTGACTCACCCTGTATATTGTCATCCCCATATAATGTGGAGCCCGTACATATAATTTCAAGTGCTATGTGGACAGCATAAAATTATTTTTATTCCTTGTGTTATATGTATGTTAAAATGATTCTCCTCAAGTAATATTTGTGTGCTGTGTAGGAAGGCCATAATTTCATAAATGTTAGGATTTGTACTTTCCGAAATAATGGGCGACAAGACTATGTTTGCTGTGCAGTAAACATGTATCAGACAATATTCTTTTGCAGTTTCAGCATTCATGATACACTACTTGAACTTCTCCAGAAAATTATCTCATATCTAATGACAGATTCAAAATAACTATGATAAGGAATTTTTTGTGTACTCAAGCCAGCGGAATTTGCTACTATTTGCATTGCAAAAACAAAACTGCTTACTTTATTTGACAGGAAATCAATATGTGCATTCCAGCATAAGTCCTTGTCCACATTTAGTCCCCAGAATTTGACTATGTCAACTTCTTTCATAGGCTGACTGTTACATTGTACTTTAAGCTCCACACATTTTGAAATGTACCATATGGGTTTTTGCAATGTTCAGTTTCAACCCATTTAACTGGAACCAGTTTTCTAAGGTATCCAGTGTGCTTACAATGGAGCTCAGAATTTTTCTGCATCATCATCATCTTCAATTAAAACAGAAGTATCATCTGCAGACAGAACTGATGGGAAAGTCATTTATGTAGAATAGGAACAGAATTGGCCTCAAAATGGAGTCTTGAGGCATACCTTGTGATACTGTACTCCATTTAGAATAATAAGTCACTGCCTCTGAGGTGATAGTTGCCCTTTGTTTTCTATTAGCCAATTTAAAGCATTGTCCTTAATCCCGTATTTGTATAATTTGTAGATAAGCAATTCATAGTTCATGGAGTTAAATACTTTTGTGAGATCGCAGAAGTTACCTGCAACTTTACTCCTCTGATCTAATGATTTGCCCGTCTTTTCAGTAAAGTTATTCATTGCTTCCAGAGTGTTTTTTTCTAGTTGAAATCCAAATTGGTCACTTATAATACTAACGTTTCCTACAATAAAGTTTTTGATCTAGTTTGCAGGTACTTTCTCTAAAACTTTTGACAGGACTGGAAGAATAGAAATAGGCCAATAGTTTCCCACAACTTCCCTTGATCCTTTCTTGAACAAAGGTCTGACATTGGCATACTTCAAAACATCGGGAAAGCATACCTGTTCAAAAGTGTGGTTGAATATTTTAGTCAGGGAAGGTGCTATTATGCCACACACTGTTTTAATTGCTTTAATGGGTATCCCATCCCACCCAGCAGAGCTTTTACTTTTTAATGATAATAAAACATTTTACACATACTTTATCATGACTTTTTAAAAATCCATGAAATACTCAACTTCTTGGTGTATTCCAAATGGATTTACTTTATTCTGATACTCTGCTACATCAGCATCTGACTTTGCCAAATTTATGAAGAATTCATTTAAATGCTCTGATATTTGAGCTGGGTTTACAATAAAGCTATCATCTACTTTTAATCCTAGATATTTCATTACTACTAACCCTAACAACTAACTCTGATTTAACAACACACCACACTGCTTTTGTTTTACTTTTATGTTTTACAGTGAACTTCTTGTTTGCCACTTGTTTGGCTGCCCTCACAACTTTTTTATGTATAGCTTTATAATGATGAACATGCTCAGTAAAACATCTCTTTTTAATATATTTCAGTTCATTGTGGAATTTGCTTTTCCTGGCACTAGAAATTTTATACTGTGGGTTATCCATTTAAGTTTATCGGTCCTTTTTTTTTGCATGTGGTTCTAAATGGAAAAGTTTAATTAAATATTTCAAGAAAGCTACTTAAAATTTTTTTGAGGTCACTGTTCCTCAGAATACAGGTGCTGCAAGGCCATTCAACGTCTCTTGACTTATTTCTAAATGTAATTGAATATTTTTCATTGATGTTCCTTATCATATGGCTTTTGTTACACCAAATTTCTTTCTTAATTTTCGGTAGTTCAATGAATAATGCAGAGTGGTCAGAGATTCCTAATTCCATGCAAAATTAATGAACATCTTCAAATACATAATTTTTTGAAATATTACCAATACAGGTCTGTGCATTTACTCTAATCAGTTGTATGAAGTTTATTTTGCAGCCAAAGTTTTTTTATTAAGTCAGCAAATTTGAACACATCATTGCTTTCAGCTATAATATTAATATTGAAGTCAGCAGCTATTACATTCCTTTTCCTTTTTTCTTTACTGAGTTTTTCAAGCAGGCAATGAAATTCCACCATGAAAGCTTCAATTTTAGCTTTCTCTGGTACTCTATAAATAGAAACTACCATGACATTTAGATCCCTCAACTTGATACAGCAGCTTTCAAATATACACTGTTCATTCAAATGATTAATTTCATTTCTTATTTCATATTTTATATCAGAATGAGTAAGTATGCAACAGCCTCCATGCGATTTCTCTTGTCTACAAAAGTTTTTGGCTAATTTGAAATTTTCAATTTTATTAAGAATTTTAATATTGTCCATTGAGGCAAATAACTTTCATATCTCTACATTCAGACAGAATAATTTGTAATTCATCCACTTTATGACTTTTGTTTGAAAAGTCAACACTTAGACCATTTATACAAATCAAAAAAAGTTTTGCATCACCCCAGTTGTCAGAACTCCTGAAAATAAACATTGACTGTGGATATTGTATCACAGACACAATCCATTTGACTGTTCAGAGATGTCACTAAACATGCCCAAAAATGTAAACAACCATGCATGAGTAGCACCTAATAGATAGAGGGGCTCCGACAGCCAATCAGTTCCAGTCATTCCACCAGGAAGGAGGTACACGGCTCGTGTTGTCTGGAATTCAACCATGCTTAGATGGTCAATATTGCAGTTTGATCACATCCACATTGTTACTTCGTGCCAGGAAGGGATCTCAACAAGGGAAGTCTCCAAGTGTCTCGGAGTGAATGAAAGCGATGTTGTTTGGACATGGATAAGATACAGAGAGACAGGAACTGTCGATGACATGCCTCACTCAGGCTGCACAAGGGCTACTACTGCAGTGGATGACCACTGCCTATGGATTATGGCTCAGAGGAACCCTGACAGCAATGCCACTATGTTGAATAATGCTTTTCGTGCAGCCACAGGACGTCTTGTTACAACTCAAATGTGCACAAAAGGCTGCATGATGCACAATTCACTCCTGATGTCCATGGTGTGGTCCATCTTTGCAACCACGACACCATGCACTGCGGTACACATGGCCCCAACAACATGCTGAATGGATCGCTCAGGATTGGCATCACATTCTCTTCACTGATGAGTGTCACATATATCTTCAACAATTCTCGGAGATGTGTTTGGAGGCAACCCAAACAGGTTGAACACCTTACACTCACTTTCCAACCAGTGCAGCAAGGTAGAGGTTCCCTGCTGTTTTGGGGTGACATTATGTGGGGCTGATGTACACCGCTGGTGGTCATGGAAGGCTCCATAATGGCTGTACGACACATTAATGCCATCCTCCAACCAATAGTGCAACCATATCAGCAGCATATTGGTGAGGCATTCGTCTTCATGGACCACAATTTGCACCCCCATCGTGCTCATCTTGCGAATGACTTCCTTCAGGATAAGAACTTCGCTCGACTAGAGTGGCTAGCAAGTTCTCCAGACATGAACCCCAGCGAACAGGCCTGTGATAGATTGAAAAGGGCTGTTTGTGTGCGACGTGACCCAGCAACCACTCTGAGGGATCTACACTGAATCACCATTGAGGAGTGGAACAATCTGGACCAACAGTGCCTTGATGAACTTGTGGATAGTATGCCATGACAAATACCGGCATGCATCAATGCAAGAGGACATGCTACTGGGTATTAGAGGTACCAGTGTGTACAGCAATCTGGACCGTCACCTCTAAAGGTCTCAATGTATGGTGGTAAAACATGCAATGTGTGGTTTTCCTGAGCAATAAAAAGGGCAGAAATGATGTTTATGTTGATCTCAATTCCAATTTTCTGTACGGGTTCCAGAACTCTCATAACCAAGGTGATGCAAAACTTTTTTGGATGTGTGTATTCACACGCATTATGTAAGGACATTCTTTTCTGTTTGTGGTCTCAAGCATACCCTTAGGTACTGTCTTACTCCTGGTGTTTTCGTTACCAAACATGTTTCTCGTCCCCATCATTTCTTATAAGTTTACCCTATTTTGCAGAATTTTACATGCATCAGCGAACAGTTTACAAAACATTTTGGATCCTAACTTATTTTAATGCAGACTGTCTTTACCCTATACATTTATTGCTTAAGAATTTATTTGGATTTATGAACACAGCTACCAGATGATTACAGTTTTCATTTAAATCACGGTTTATTCTCTCAATATATCAATCACTGAGTGATCTTCTGCAGATAATACTACTCACCATGATTCCAGACATTTTGTAGAGGTTACTGGCACATCGAATTAGATTTTTTGTGTCACTTACAATTTCCACTTCAGTGCTGCTTGTAAGAGAATTTGTACCTTCATGGATGAAGACTCCTTTGTAATTCTTCCAAGATGCCTCTGCTGAACAATCCTGTGAGCTATATATGTTGCTTAAGTGTTTCTTCAACTGGGGGGTCTTGATTTCTGGGTGAATGTCTATTGTGGGATTCATCACATTTTTCAGCAGAAAATCGCCTATAACAAGGAATTCATTATTTTCTTTATTTTGCTCTGTTTTTCATTACTGTGATCCTACAAAATATTTTTACTGTAAGTCATACTTGGCCACTCATACTTACTTTTGGTTCTTGAGACTTCTGCACGAGTTTCTTCCTTAGGTGCAGCAGCCTCATAGGTTGAACTAATAACTATATTTTTCCACACATTTTTGAGGTTGTTTTTGTCTATCGACTCGGCTGTTTTTTAAAAAAAAAACATTTTTTCCTGCATTTCAGGTTGTAATTTTCTTGCTTCTGCACTGATGCCTACTTCGGTATCTTTATTCACATGAACATTTGTCCATGTTGGTTTGTTTCTGTTCACTGGTGGCTCTTTTGTTTCTTGCTCAAGTCCTAGCCTAACTAGTGCAAACCTTAGTTTTTTTTTGATAGGATCTGTAATCGTTGTTCCCCCTATTTCTATCACTGGAATTCCTCCTGCCATTTTAGTTCTATTCCCTCTCTGTCCATTCATTTCCCAACTACATTTACTACAACTAGCACTTGACCTACTCATTCAATTTACTTGGTAGTCTCATCTGAATTGGTTCCTAGAGTTAAAATTCCCCCACTTACCTCAGACATGGATTTTACTCATTCTGTTTTCCTACATAGTTCAAAAAATCACTAATATTACTTCTGGGAGCAGGAAAAAGCATTCACTAACTCTCTGTGGAAGTCTGTTTTCCAGACCCATGATTATAGACTCACTGCCTAACTCTCTTTTCAAGTACTTGGGTTCATTAGTTCAGTATGGACAAAAACATTTAACAGTACCTCTCCTTCAATCATACCTCTCACCACCCCAAAATTCACTCAAGATCTTTTGCTGTTCATCTTTAGACCAGTACTCATCCAAAAAAAATTATTAAATTTCTCCCATGATTTGCAAGATTCTGTCACCTCAATTGCCCATCTGTAAGAGTTAGACTTTAAATAACCTCTTACAGAAGGCAGAACACCTGAAGGAAATTTGGAAAATATTTTGAGTAGATTTCCCGACCATGTTATAGTTTTGGATGGAGATTTTAATTTACCTGATATAGACTGGGAGACTCAAACGTTTCTAATGGGTGGCAGGGACAAAGAATGAAGAGAAATTTTTTTAAGTGAGTTATTTGAAAACTACCTTGAGCAGTTAAACAGAGAAACCAACTCGTGGCAATAACATATTAGACCTTCTGGTGACAAACAGACCCGAACTATTTGAAGCAGTTAACATAGAACAGGGAATCAGCAATCATAAAGCGATTTCAGCAATGGTTATTTCAGCCGTAAATAGAAATATTAAAAAAAAAGGTAGGAAGATTCTTCTGTTTAGAAAAAGTGATGAAAAGCAGATTTCAGAGTACTTGACGGCTCAACACAAAAGTTTTATTTCAAGTACAGGTAGTGTTGAGGATCAGTGGACAAAGTTCAAAACCATCGTACAATATGCATTAGACAAGTATGTGCCAAGCAAGATCATAAGAGATGGAAAAGAGCCACCGTGGTATAACAACTGCTACGGAAGCAAGGGGAACTTCACAGCAAAGATAAACATAGCCAAAGCCTTGCAGACAAACAAAAATTACACGAAGCAAAATGTAGTGTGAGGAGTGCTATGTGAGGGGTGTTCAACGAATTCGAAAGTAAAGTTCTATGTACTGACTTGGCAGAAAATCCTAAGAAATTTTGGACTTCTGTCAAAGTGGTAGGTGGATCAAAACAAAATGTTCATACACCCTGTAATCAAAATGGTACTGAAACAGAGGATGACAGACTAAAGGCCAAAATACTAAATGTCTTTTTCCAAAGCTGTTTCACAGAGGAAGACTGCACTGTAGGTCCTTCTCTAGATTGTCGCACAGATGACAAAATGGTAGATATCAAAATAAATGACAGAGGGATAGAAAAGCAATTAAAATTGCTCAAAAGAGGAAAGTCCACTGGACCTGATGGGATACCAGTTCGATTTCACACAGAGTACATGAAGGAACATGCCCCCCTTCTTGCAGCAGTGTACCATAGGTCTCTAGAAGAGCGTAGTGTTCCAAAAGATTGGAAAAGGGCACAGGTCATCCCTGTTTTTAAGAAGGGATGTTGAACAGATGTGCAGAACTATGGACCTATATCTCTAATGTTGATCAGTTGTAGAATTTTGGAACATGTATTATGTTCAAGTATAATGTCATTTCTGGGGACTAGAAATCTACTCTGTAGGAATCAGCATGTGTTTCGAAAAAGACGATCATGTGAAACCCAGCTCGCACTATTCATCCACGAGACTCAGAGGGCCATAGACATGGGTTCCCAGGTAGATGCCATGTTTCTTGACTTCCGCAAGGCGTTTGATACAGTTCCCAACAGTTGTTTAATGAACAAAGTAAGAGCGTATGGACTATCAGACCAATTGTGTGATTGGATTGAAGAGTTCCAAGATAACAGAATGCAGCATGTCATTCTCAATGGAGAGAAGGCTTCCAAAGTAAGAGTGATTTCAGGTGTGTCATAGGACTGTTACTATTCACAATATTTATAAATGACCTTGTGGATAACATCGGAAGTTCACTGAGGCTATTTGCGGATGATGATGTAGTATATCGAGAGGTTGTAACAATGGAAAATTGTACTGAAATGGAGGAGGACCTGCAACAAATTGACGCATGGTGCAGGGAATGGCAATTCAATGTCAATGTATACAAGTGTAATTTGCTGCAAATACATAGAAAGAAAGATCCTTTATCATTTAGCTACAATATAGCAGGTCAGCAACTGGAAGCAGCCAATTCCTTAAATTATCTGGGAGTAGGCATTAGGAGTGATTTAAAATGGAATGACCATATAAAATTAATCATTGGTAAAGCAGATGCCAGACTGAGATTCATTGGAAGAATCCTAAGGAAATGCAATCCGAAAACAAAGGAAGTAGGTTACAGTACACTTGTTTGCCCACTGCTTGAATACTGCTCACTGGTGTGAGTTCCGTACCAGATGGGGTTGATAGAAGAGATAGAGAAGAACCAACGGGAATCAGCCCGCTTCATTACAGGAACATTTAGCAATTGCAAAAGTGTTATGGAGATGATAGATAAACTCCAGTGGAAGACTCTGCAAGAGAGATGCTCAGTAGCACGGTACGGGCTTTTGTTGAAGTTTCGAGAACATACCTTCACCGAGGAGTCAAGCAGTATACTGCTCCCTCCTATGTATATCTCGTGAAGAGACCATGAAGATAAAATCAGAGAAATCAGAGCCCACACAGAGGCATACCGACAATCATTCTTTCCACGAAAAATACGAGACTGGAACAGAAGGGAGAACCAATAGAGGTACTCAAGGTACCCTCTGCCACACACCATCAGGTGGCTTGAGAGTATGGATGTAGATGTAGATGTAAATGATTAGGCCCATTTTTTTTTACAGATACCAGCAACAGCATCCATACTGTTTTCACACATTTGTCTAATTCTTTGATTTTTTGCCTCACAACCATTTCTAACAGTCTTTATTTTTAAATCTGTTTCCTATACCACACCTCTAACTTGTTTTCAAAACAAACTTTTACAGGTTCTATTTTTTGTCTAAATTTTTATATTCTGTTTATCATGTCACTTTTATTACACATGTTCTTTTTCTGTACTTCCATTCTTGAATTTAATTTTCCCATAAATTTCACCATTTCCAAAGAAAAGCAAACTTTACTGACATTTCCTATGCTTTTCTTCTCTCCTTATGCAAGTCCTATTTAACGTTAATTGGATTCATCAACTCAGAACTGTGCGCTTCTTCATTCACATTACAGTGAGGAGTAGGTGAGGCCCTTAACATTTTGTCCATAATTTACTTGTCATTTACTTCAGCATATAAAGTTAAACCTAGCCTTGATTTAAACTCACTGTCATCATAAAGCTCATTTTAAATTCCTTCAAACATTATTAAGTTCGCTCCTGCTGCTTACTGTTAAACACACAGTTGTTTCCCCCTTCACTGTTTATTTTGGATGATGAGAATACCTAATCAAACTCAACAGGAAAACCACTTGATGACAAGAACATGTTACCATATTTTGCTCGTCTATCCAAGAGAAGGTAACTGAAGAAATTGTTATTGATGTTTTTCAAAGAATTATTAAATGGTTACTTGAAAATAAACTCTCCCTAAATTTTGAGAAAACAGCTTACATTCTGTACAATTAAGTAGGATCATACCAACAAATTTTGTGGCAAACAAAAAGGGGTCAGAGAACGGGGTAGAATGTTTCAAAATCTAAGTGCATATATTTATGAAAATCTGAACTGAAAGAAGCATATTACAGAGCTGCTGAAACAGTTCAGTTCACCTACTTTTGTTCTTTATATAATTTCTAGTCTTGGAAACAAGTGAGTCAATCTTGTGAGATATTTTACACATTTCCACTCAATAATGTGTTATAGAATAATTTCCTTGGGTACCTCATCACTTAGAAAGAAGGAATTAATTGCACAAAAGTGAGCAGTAAGAATAATATGAGCTGTTTAACCACAATTATTTTACAGGTACTTCTTCAAGGAGTTAAGCATTTTAATTGCACCATCACAGTTCACACATTTGCTAATGAAATTCATCATAAGTAATGTATCAAAATTTGGGGCGAACAGTGATATACATACCCACAACAATAGGGGAAAAAATGACCTTTATTACCCTTTACTAAAGTCGTCAGTGACTCTGAAAGGAGCCCAGTTTGATTCAACAAAATTTTTTAATCATTTTCCTAATAACATAAAATGTCTACAAGTACGAAAGCAAGTTTTAAATCTAAGCTAAAATCATTTCTCCTGGACAGCTCCTTATATTCAATACATAATTTTTTTATTACAGACTTGCTATTGTGCAAAGAAGAAAAGAACTAGTTTTTAAGTGTAACTGCATGAGTAAGACTAAAAAATATATTCATTTAATGTTAAAATTAATCATGGATACATATTCAGTAAACTGACTTACTCCACATTATTTGCATAAAAAATCAGTCAAACAATCTATGGAACATGTGACTATCTAAATAATAGTGCTTAACTGCCTTTTTAAATAAGTTCATTTTAGCAATCTCTTTAATCTAATAAGGCAATTTAATGAACTGTTTTATTCCTTAACAGAAAATGTGGTTTTGAGTTTTATGTTTATTCTCTCTTGGTAAATGCAAGTTAAGTCTAGATCTTGTACTATTGTTATAGCTAGAGTTGTTTGTGCAGCAATTATAAATGCCATTTTTGATGCACAAAACTGATTGGTAAATGTACTCACACAGTGCAGTTAAATTCCCAAATGTTTTGAACAGATCTTTGCAATGAGCTCAAATACTGTTATTGGTTACTATTCTAGTGACCATTTTCTGCAGTTTGAAAATTGTTTTTGCATTTTGTGCATTTGTGCCCCAGAAAAGAACTCCATAGCTAGGAATTGAGTTTACAAGTGAATATTATGCAGATAAAAGACTCTGATTGTTACACACTGATGACAGGACTCTAAGGGCAAAACATGTTGACTACATTCTGTTTGCAAGTATCTTTGTGTGTTCACATTGCATCAGCTGAGAATCAATATTCATTCCCAGAAATTTTGTGTTTATTATACACTGTGTAGGGGTGCTGCCTACATTTAATTTATCAACATACTTTCTCTACTTCACTCTTATTTATTTTTGTTCAGTGTTACTTCATTGCATAGTGACTTCCTTGAAGGTTTCATTTGCTTTCTTTGCGATAAGTTCTCTTGTAATACATACATGAAAATGATATCTGCTAATCTGACAACCAGGAGCAATGCTGTTTCACTAGAGCTAATTGACTGCACACTTCAACTGGAAAAGAGTGATTGCAGTCTTACAGACATTTACATCGTGGCTACAGAACACGTAATGCTAGTAAACACATGACATAGGCACTGTGTTAATGGGGTTTTCATATGTTGTGCTTAATGATCCATGTTTCGATGATGGCCTGGTTTAACTGCTCTACACTGTTAGCAACAAAATACACAATACATTAATTTATTACCTTACAGAAACAATGAATAGTAGATTCATGCATCGATCTGGCAGAGCATTTACAAGATACACTGAAGAGCCAAAAGAACTCGTACACCAGCCTAATATTGTGTAGGCCCCCCATAAGCATGCAGAAGTGGCACGACATGATGTGGCATTGACTCGACTAATGTCTGAAGTAGTGCTGGAGGGAACTAACACCATGAATCCTACAGGTCTGTCCATAAATCTGTAAGAGTATGAAGGGGTGGAGATCTCTTCTGAACAGCACGTTGCAAGGCATCCCAGATATGCTCACTAATGTTCATGTCTGGGGAGTTTGGTGGTCAGCAGATGTGTTTAAACTTAGAGGAGTGTTCCTAGAGCCACTTTGTAGTAATTCTGGACATGTGGGGTGTGGCATTGTCCTGGTGGAATTGCCCAAGTCCATTGGAATGCACAATGGACATGACTGGGTGCAGGTGATAAGACAGGATGCTTACATGTGTCACTTGTCAGAGTCATTTCTAGATGTATCATGCTCCCATATCACTCCACATGCACATGCTACAAATCATTACAGAGCCTTCACCAACATGAACAGTCAACTGCTGAAATCCAGGGTCCATGGATTCATGAGGTTGTCTCCACATGACTGGATGCAGGTGATCAGACAGGATGCTTACATGTGTGACTTGTCAGAGTCATTTCTAGATGTATCAGGCTCCCATATCACTCCACATGCACATGCTACACAACGTTACAGAGCCTTCACCAACATGAACAGTCAACTGCTGAAATCCAGGGTCCATGGATTCATGAGGTTGTCTCCACACCCATACACATCCATCCAATTAGTACAATTTGAAACAAGACTTGTCTGACCATGCAACATGTTTCCAGTCAGTGTTGGTGTTGGTGTTGACCGGCCCAGGTGAGGCGTAAAGCTTTGTGTCGTGCAGTTAACAAGGGTACATGAATGGGCCTTTGGCTCTGAAAGCCCATATCAGTGATGTTTCATTGAATGATTCATGCCTGACACATGTTGATGGCCCAGCATAGAAATCTGCAGCAATTCGTGAAAGGGTTGCATGCCTGTCATGCTGAATGATTCTCTTCAGTCCGTTATTGCAGGATCTTTTTCCGCCCACAGCGATGTCAGAAATTTGATGTTTTATCAGATTCCTGATATTCATGGTACACTCATGAAATGGTCGTAAGGAAAAACACCACTCCATTGCTACCTCAGAGATACTGTATCCCATTGCTTATGCGCCAACTATAGCACCACATTCAAACTCACTTAAATCTTACTAACCTGCCATTTTAGCAGTAGTAACTGAGCTACCAACTGCACCAGACACTTGTCTTATATAGGCATTGCCAACTGCAGTGCTGTATTCTACCTGTTTACATATCTCTGTATTTGAATACGCATGCCTATACCAGTTTCTTTGGTGCTTCAGTATGCTTGGCTTTGTAACATTTAACATAATCATTCGCAGACTAATGTTCTTTATCTTAAGTTGATGCATTTACCCTTTTACATAATTCTTGAAAATTTACATAATTCTAGGCCTACTTATTTATATTTCCATACAGATTTTGGATAGTGTACAAACAACAATGAAATGACCATAAAAATGAATTGTGTTGTAAATACTTTGTCACAATGTTTGGCAGTATAATCTTTTATGAACTTGTGGCATCTTTACAAGTCAGTGCTTACACATTGCGTGCTACGCACAGTGTCAACATGTAAAATATGCAAAAATGCTTTCTCTGCTCGAAAGGATATTTGCTATATACATGTCTTTGATTTCCATATAATAAGTAGGTATACCATGCTATATATAGCCTGCCCAGTTAACCATGCGGCCTAACACACAGCTTTCCGGATTGGGAAGGAGCGCCTGGTCCCCAGCACGAATCTGCCAGGAGGACTTCTGTCGAGGTCCCGTGAGCCGGAAAGTCTGTGGATGGTTTTTAGGTGGTTTTCCATCTACCTCGGTGAATGCATTCTGGTTTCCCTTATTCCGCCTCATCTACACTATGTCGGCGACTGCTGTGCAAACAAGTTCTCCATATATGCGTACACCACCATTACTCTACTACACAAACATAGGGGTTACACTGGGCTAGTGTGAGATGTTCCCTGGGGGGGTGTCCACAGGGGGCTGAACCTCACAATAAACCTGAAACAGTGCTTCAGTGTGGGGCGGTGGAGGGGTGAAGTGAACTGCAGTTATCGTGGGGTTGTGGACCACTGCGACTGCAGTGGGTACGGAGCCTCTTCATCATTTCTAGGCCCCTGGTTAACATACAATACAATATAATACAATGTTATATATACAAATATTTAGACATTAGTGGTATCTCAGATTCTTTAATCTGTTGCGAACAATGGAAATTAGACATAGTTACCTAGCAATACACATTACTAATGTGCATGTGATATTCTATAAGAAAGTTTTTCTTGCAGTGCATTGTGTGTGGTGTGTGTGTGTGTGTGTGTGTGTGTGTGTGTGTGTGTGTGTATGTGTGTGTGTGTAAAATCTGATATGTAGTTACTCTACAATTTGGATTAGCCATTAAAATTTACCCCTGCCTCATAACATTAGGGCGAGTCAGTTCACATATCAGTCAAAGGCAATGGTTTACCAGTTTTAATAGAGTAATCCCTGTCATAGCAAAAAATCAAACTACATGCTGATGACTCCTGTACCTCTTATAGGTTCTAACATTTATTTTGTGTTATTTTTCCCATCTTTTTTACTTTTATTTATTGCTAGTTGTATAGTCTCAATACAATGTATGAAAGAATTATGTGTACTTACTAGTAAATACACTCACTTCTTTCAGAAATTTTTAGTTCACTGAATTTTGTAATGTCTCATCTTGTGAAATTTGTTTAACTTGATTTGCTTTTCCTTTCAGACACAACATGTATACCAGTGGTTGCAGCCAAAGATTTGTCGTGATGATGTTATAAATGCTGTTCAGTTGCCTGAACCAAGGGAGAAACAAGCGTGTCCACCATGCAATCCTGGGATGGAGTATGTTAATGGTTCTACGTGTGAATTCTGTCCAAAAGAAATGTATTCAGATGGAAAAACAGGTTGCAAAAGATGTCCGCCAAACACCACTCCAAATTATGGTTACCAAATACTCCATTGGACAGAAATGCCGAAAATGATGAGTGCAGCTTGCATCCAGCCAGATGGTAGTTTTCAGCGATGAATTATTACCGTTACTTATTTGCTGAATGCAAAACTGTGTTTGTCTTACAGAGAACACAATTATGTCTGCTTGTGTCTGTATGTGTGGATGGATATGTGCGTGTGTGCTAGAGTATACCTGTCCTTTTTTCCCCCTAAGGTAAGTCTTTCCGCTCCCGGGATTGGAATGACTCCTTACCCTCTCCCTTAAAACCCACTTCCTTTCGTCTTCCACTCTCCTTCCCTCTTTCCTGATGAGGCAACAGTTTGTTGCGAAAGCTTGAATTTTGTGTGTATGTTTGTGTTTGTTTGTGTATCTATCGACCTGCCAGCGCTTTTGTTCGGTAAGTCACCTCATCTTTGTTTTTATATATATAAAGATGATGTGACTTACCAAATGAAAGTGCTGGCAGGTCGACAGACACACAAACAAACACAAACATACATACAAAATTCAAGCTTTCGCAACAAACTGTTGCCTCATCAGGAAAGAGGGAAGGAGAGGGAAAGACGAAAGGATGTGGGTTTTAAGGGAGAGGGTAAGGAGTCATTCCAATCCTGGGAGTGGAAAGACTTACCTTAGGGGGAAAAAAGGACGGGTATACACTCGCGCACACACACACATATCCATCCACACATCTTTAGTTTAAGGTAAAAAAACTTGATGTGTTTCCCTACAAAATAACACTAAACCCGGCTCTATATCTTATTTCAATAAGTTTATATGAATTTTAAAGTAGTAAATTCATTTTTGAAACACCCTGTAGATGTATTTATTTAGACTATTAAGTGTAAATATAAATTCCAACAGGGTGGTCCAGTCAACAGCACTGTGTAACATACTTGAGTGGAGCATGCATGCAGAGTTGTATTCCAACAGGGTGGTCCAGTCAACAGCACTGTGTAACATACTTGAGTGGAGCATGCATGCAGAGTTGTATTCAGTTTGGAAAATATAATATTATTTAGTTTTTGCATATGGATTGTAATTATGTGCTAGAAAAAATTAGTCTATTTGAAAGGAATTTCAGTTTGCTTTTGATATTCATTGAATATTAAAATTTATTGGCTTATTCTCAATGTTAGGGTGTCCCTTTTTATTTTACTAATCAATCCATTATTATGACACAGTTTTCCCTTATGCATATGATGTGTTTCGTTTTTGTGAATATACACTTGTATTTCGTTTTTTTTCCCTCCTGCAGAAAAACATAGCCTCGTTATCTCCATATGAGAAACTGTATTTTTGACAAAATACTTTATCAAGACATAATCATTTTCCATAACAGTACATTTCCTTCCTTTTACGTCTTCTTTTGTTGCCTTTCAAGGTAATATGTAGATCAATTCTACTATTGTAATAAGATTAACATTTCAATTTTGATTTTCAGTTATATACATTAATATGTAAAATTGTGTAACCAAAATCAGTAACATCTAGTCTACTTTAATAATATTTATAAATGTAGAGGTAGATGTAGGTATTTCATGTAATTATACATCAGACAAATTGCCCCATTTAGTGTATTTATTTTAAAATATTTATATTGTTCATCAGGTACCCGATGCAGCAATGGACTTGGATGGCAGTGTGCTGGATCATATATTCACTCTGCTCACAACCAAAACTATGGTGCATATTTGCTTCTTTCATTAAATGTTGCTGGTTTTAGAAGCCAAGGAGGATTCAGTTCCGACCATCATCTTGAAGTTGGAAGCATTTCATTCTCTTTTGAACTCATATGTAGAAGCAAATGTGAATTTGTTTTCATGCAGGTAGGCTTTTAATGTAAAAAATTTACAAATTAATTAACAACAAAATGTATGAACATGGCTATGAAACTATAACACTATATGCCTCAATCACCTGTCATTATCATTGTCTATATAAGCACAACATGCACAAAAACTGTCTTGTCTGTGGCTGAGAGTGAAAAATTAGTGACTCTTCAACACAAAGAAAGACTACTTAGAATCACGTTGTAAATAGCTGTGTGATGTTATCGAGTGACATTTTAGCAATGTTCATGAGAAATGTCTTCTTACTTACAAATCTGGTTTATGAAAACTGATGGTATGACACAGCATAATTCATATTCTTTTATTTTAATTTAAGATCAAAGACTTTCATGGCCAGAGTTAATTTCCATAAAATTCTTCTGGGTTGTAGACCATGTCAAGTTGTAAAATGATGAACCAATGGTTCGGCCACAATTACTAGTGTTTTCTGTCAGGGTGTGTAGTGCTGTAATATGTATTTTGTCCTGATGAAAGTCACTTGTAGCAGTGACCAGTATGTTAGAGCATCATTTCTGACACAGTCTAAAACCTAGAAGAATTGCATGCAAAATTATTCTAATCCATCAGCCTATCCATGATGAAATAACTAATATTTTTTACCATTTTCTTTTCAGGGTTCTGATTCGAAAGAACTCTCTGTAATTCAAAGGTGGACTGAATCGCAACCTAGACAAGACTTTGTGCTCGCCTTAATGCAGAATGATTCATACACATTTAGCTGGGCATTTCAAAAACTTCCACTAGATGAAGACAGTAATGAAGAAATGTTGGAAGATGATATTGCCAAAATTTATTCCATTAATGTGACAAATACTATTGATGGAGGAGCCTCAACTTGTTTACCTTGTCATCAGGTAATTAAATACCATCTCCACAGTGTCAATTGTTCTAGTTGCCAATGAATCTAAAAATCAATATTATTTTCATTTTTCTTAAATAACTACCTGTCTGGACTGTTTCAAGTACTTCTCGTGTACTCTGTATAGTCTGCACAGATTTTTTTTCTTTTAATTTAATCAGATTCTTCTGTTTTTCACAAATTGCAAAACCTTCTAAACTTTTCACACCAATTAAGGCCATAGAAGCATAGTCTGACCAAAAAGTGATTCTGGTAGCTGGGGTCCAAGGTTTTTGTTAATCATGTCTTTTTTATTCTTGTTGTGATATTTCCATAGAAACTTTCATCCCATAACACATATTTCTTTATGTTTAACTGTGAAGTGAAACATCAGATTTAACAGATTTAAGTTTAAACAAATTTTTGATATAAGAAAATATTGTATTAAAAATTTTCACCCTTCTTTCACCCCCTAAGGGGCTGAATTTCCAAAAGCAGGGAAACATGATTTTTTAAAAATTTCCTAACAGAGAAGCCAAATATAAATTTTCATATATTTAGATTTGAACATGTTTTCATAATGAAATAATTTCATAAAACTTTACATCCTCTATTTCTCTCCCTTAGGGGGCTGCATTTCCAAAAACACTTGCAGCATGCTGCAAGTGAAAAATAGGTGGTTCTCTAATGCCTGACCTATTTGGTGTAATTTGCTGTTGTTAAGTCAGCCATATACCACTTTGATAACTGCAGGGTAGTTTCTGTACATGGCCTATCATTGTATTTGTCACACTTATAGCACAGATAGTTTGAAAATCGACACAGGTGTCCAAAACTAGTCACTATCAAAAAATAAAAATTAGACACTTCACAGTGCAACTTATGACAAAACTACAACCATTTCTATCAACTTAAAAATATATATTTTTATTTCTGATGGACAAGTCAAATACCAGTTTTCATAGACGTAACTTTGAAAATGCTTTAATAGTTCTTTAATAATAACCTGTTCCCCTACCGGGCGCGTCCCCAGGTGGCGGATAGGGCAAAGCTCTACAGATATGTAGGGTAGGTGGGAAATAAAATACCACCCGTGGACCAACACAGGACCAGAAATCCAAAGGCGACTGTCTCACATTGGGCAGTCTTTGGTCAGCGTCTGTTCCCCAGGTTAGGGGCGGCTGGGAAAAACCTCCAGGGCTAACAACCGTGGTTGTAAATTTGTGGCTCGAAGAGTCACCCCTTACATAATACTATCAATCATGGAAGAGTGTAATGTGAAACAAATTACCCCAGGTGGACAATCCACCGCACCAAGGTGCACAAGCAGACTATCGGATTCTGGGGAGTCTGCAGCATTGCACAGAGATGAATCGGGACATGATAAGACATCAAGCAAATTGAAATGTAAAAAAACAAGTTACATAGCTACTTTCAATGTAAACTCTCTTTTAAAAACAGGAAAATTAAAACATCTTACAGATACCCTCAAACATCATAGAATACTCATAACATCACTACAAGAAACTTGATACATAGATGAAAACAATTTTGATTCCGGAGGTTTCAGAATATACAAAGGAAAGGTAGGCAAAAGAATAATGAAAAACACACCCCACCTCGGAACGGGCTTTATTATAGATAAAAGTATTTTAGACTCCATTATCAGCTTTCAATCACAATCGGAAAGACTCTCCACACTCACTTTTAAATCTGCTAATAGAGTATACACAATTGTGAATGCACGTGCCCCCATAAATGAAGACAATAGGAAAAATAAGGAAAAGGTGGAACGTTTTTGGGAACAACTAGATGACACGGTGCAAAAGATCCCAGACAAACACAACATCATACTTACGGGGGACTTCAATGCTCAACTAGGAAAAGAGAAGAAATACAAAAATATTGTTGGAAACTACCCAGCGCACAATAGAACTAACCAAAATGGAGTCAGATTAGTAGAACTCTGCCAAGCGCATGGCTTGATCCTGAAATCCACAGCCTTTAAGAGACTACCCAGAAAACAGAAGACATGGACCTCACCAAACCCACACTTGGGTGAATTTCAACTTGATCATGTGGCGATAAAATGGAAACACCATACAGAAATACAAAATGTCAAAGTACTCAGAGGAGCAAACTTGGATTCTGATCACTATCTTTCTAAAATAAAACTCAAAATTATCCCCAAAAGGAAAGATAGAAACAGTAAACCCAAAAGCAGAAGATACGATCCAGAAAAGATAATGAATTTGAAGGAGTTTCCCCTTGCGACTCAAGATATAAGGAACCAAAATTGGGATCAAATGAAGGAAAGCCTACTAACCAAAGCTGAACAAATAGCACCTATAACCAAAATCAAAAAACACGCATGGTGGACAGAGGAATGTGACAAACTTATTGAGCAAAGAAAGAAAGCATGGCAACAGATGCAATCTCAGGAAAATGAATATAATAGGCAAAATTTCCTGAGTGTAAGAAAACTAGTGAGTAAAAACCTCAAAAGAATTAAAAAAGCACAAGAAGATCAACTCCTTTTGCAGATCAACGAAGACTTCAACAAAAACAAGACTAGGAGCTTTTACAGAACTTTTAAACAAAAAATAACCAAGTACAGCCCACCGACACTCCAATTACAAGATAAAAATGGTAATATTGCACACAACAACAGGGATAATTGCAAAATTTTGAGGGAATATTTCAGAAACCTTCTCAACTGTAAAGAACCAATTGAAAAAATGGATTTCAGCAACTCAACTTCAACAAGTCCTAACTCAGAACCACCCACCGTCGAGGAACTACAATCAATCATTTTGAATCTCAAAAACTATAAGGCTTCGGGAGAGAACCAAATTACAGCTGAACTGTGGAAAAATGTCAATAGAAATGCCATAGAATCTCTCCAAAACATATTTGAAGAAATATGGAAAACAGAAAGAATTCCGGATGAATGGAAGATGGCCCTCATTCACCCAATTCATAAGAGGGGATCCAGAACAGACCCCAACAATTACAGAGGGATTTCGCTCCTTGACGTAACATACAAAATACTGTCTAAAGTCCTTTTGAACAGAGCAGAACCCCAGCTAGATTGTCAACTTGGAGAAAGTTTCAGAAAGGGAAGATCCTGCCCAGAACAAATTCTAAACCTCAAAAATCTTATGGCCTACCAAAAATCGAGAGCAAAAGCGTATGTCATCACATTCATTAACTTTCAAAAGGCGTACGCCTCCATAGACAGGGAATCTCTAATCTCCATATTAAAAGAATTGAACCTAGACAATAAAACTACAAACCTAATTAGAGAAACCATCACCAACACATACTCCAAAATTAAATTTATGGGAGAACTCTCAGACCTATTTGAGATAAAAACTGGAGTACGACAAGGTGATGGACTCTCTCCATTGTTATTTAACTGTGCCCTAGAAAAAATAGTAAGAGAATGGAACAAGAAAATCAATAGTGGAATCTGACTAGGAACAAAAAACAAAGGCTTCAAGGTTAATTGCCTATCATTTGCAGATGATATGGCCCTACTAGCTGAAACATGGGAAGAAGCCAAAGAACAGATCTTCGAATTACAGAAACAAGCAGAGAAAATAGGCCTTAAAATTTCTTTTGAAAAAACCAAAATAATCACAAATATAAAAAAGCCAATGAAATATCTTAAAGTAAGAGACCAAAAGATCGAAATTGTTAAAGAATTCAAATATCTTGGTGAATGGATTAGCTGGAACGCCCTTGAGAAAAAAGCAATAGAATTAAGAAGAAACAAAGTTGAACTAGCCTTTCAGCTTACTAAAAATACTTATAATAAAAAGTCCCTCCCATGGAATTCAAAAATAAAACATTATAACACTGTCATTAAACCAGAAGCACTATATGCAGCTGAGACATTATCTATCACTAACCATGGCCCAATTGAAAGGCTAGAGATCAAAGAAAGAAAAATATTGAGAAAAATTTTAGGCCCCAAATTTCATAACGACAAACTAATTCATACCAAAAATGAAACACTCTACAAAACCACAGAAAAACTTTTGGATACAATGAGGAAAAGAAGAATTGAGTTTTATGGGCACATTCTCAGAATGAACCCAAATAGACTTACAAAAAGAATGTTTGACTGCTTCAGGAATAAAAAATCCAAACCAAATTGGTTTATCCAAACAGAGAAAGACTTAAGAGAACTACACATCACAGAAAAAATGCTCACAGACAGGACCGCAAAAATGATAAGCAAAGACAGAAAAGAGGGATTCCAGCTCCAAAATAGAAAGAAAAGAACGATTGTCATCTCTGATGAGGAAAGAAAAGCAAGATCAGAAAGAATGAAACAGTACTGGGCGAAAAGAAAGGCACAGAACACACAGAAGTGATTGATTCAACGTACCCCAAAGTTGGGTGAAACGAAGAAGAAGAAGAAGAATAAATTATTTTAAAAAAACTTTCAGCCACTATTTTAGCCACTTAATACTTGAATTTCTGAAAATGCTGAAACAAGTATTTCTAACCTAAACGCAAAATACCAGTTTTCATAGTTTTATCTTCAAAATTGCCTTAATAGCAACATATTTTCAAAAAGTCTTTCATCCCTTATTTAACCCCCTGTAGGAATGGAATTTCAAACTATCCCTTCTTAAACAATACCTACAGTATAAGATCCACACCCTCACCATATTTCAACCTTCTATCCTTAGTTGTTTTGGCTGGACGATGATTAGTCAGTGAATTAGTCTGGCTCTATTTCACGTCCTTAGGGGTTGAATTTCCAAAAACCATGTAACAGATATTTCTTTCATTTCTAACTAAGTATCCAAATGCCAATTTTCACAGATTTAGCTTTAAAAATCCTTTCACAATGAAATACTTTCATAAAACATTTCACCTCCTATTTCACACTATTGGGGGTTGAATTTCCAAAAACAGTGACACATGTATTTTTTGTTTCTAACTGAGAAGCGAAATGCAAATTTTCATAGACTTAGCTTTGAAAATTTGTTCATAATGAAATATTTCATAAAACATTTGCTCTCCTATTTCACCCCCTTAGAGGCTGAATTTCCAAAAACACTGAACCACCTATTTTTTATTTGTAACCAAAAAGTCAAATACCAATTTTCGTATATGTAGCTTTAAAAATGCTTTAGCAGGTCTTTAATAATGATTTATTTCCGAAAACCTTTCATGCACTATTTCACCTGAATAGGTGGTAAATTTCCAAAAATGTTGGAATATCCATTTCCTTATTTCTGACCAAGAATCCAAATGCCAATTCTTGTAAGTGTGGCTTCAAAATTGCCTTAATAGCAACATACTTTCAAAAAGCATTTTATAACCTATTTTGTGTAGATTAAAACCACTTTTTGATGAATTTCTCAGACTGAAATATTTTTTCCTTAGATGAGGGTTTACCTTAAACAGGGTTCAGCTCCAATATGCTAATTAAGTGACCCATAATCAGAATTTGGATTTTTTAGGCCATACAGTAGGACTCTTTCATCATGAATGCACATGACTTGTTCCTAGTAAATCTTAAAATTTATATTAGTGCCATGCACATTTCATTGACTCAGTAGGCACTTGTTTTAAAGTCACATGAAAAATTACCAACTGTTGTCTAAATTTACAGATAGCATACAGAAGAGGAAGAAACTGTTTATATTCAGAAGTTGTTTTTCTGAACTACAGTAGTTTCATAGATAAATACAATTAAGTGAAAAGGAGAAAACCTTAAATAGTATCCAGTATTTCTTGAATAAAACAAAAAATCAGCAATTGTAATTTGTGTTTTCCTGCCACCATGACATACTGAGAACAGTCATCATTCTAGCTGGTTAATATTTGTTAGAATCAGTTCATATGCACTGAATGAGGAAACATAGTTTCTAAAACCTGCAACAAAACTTAGGGCAGCTGGATGCTCCACTCATCACCACCATCACCATAAACATCATCCCTTGCTCAGCTTCTACTTGCTGTTTTTAGTTATTTATTAAAACATCCCACTATCATTTAAATCTACACAATGTTAAGAAATTGGGATGTCATCATAACATCAAAATCCTGAAATGTTATGCTTGCTGGAATTTATAACTAGCAGAATTGAATTGTATAATCAGCATTGTATGAAAACTGTGTATAGCTTTGGTATCAGTGGAGTGTAAGAGCAGAGAATAAAATAAAACTGACAAAAGTTTCATTTAGATAAATGTTATTTTCATACCACTTAGTAAGCTAAAATTAATTAGCTGTGAAGACGGGTCAGGAGTTGTGGTTTGGTAGCTCAGTCAGTAGTGCACTAGCCTGTGAAAGGCGAAGGTCCAGAGTTTCAATCTCAGTCCTGACACAAGGCTTTAATCTGTCATGAAGTTTCATGTCAGTGACACTCCACTACAGAGTGAAAATTTCATTCTAAAATTAATTAAATAAACTTGAGTTCAAAAAACTACATTGCAGCTGAAAAAGATGAAGTCTATGACCTTACCACTGCAACAATAATGGGGAAAATATTTCCAAAGGAAAAAATGGACTATGAATGGATACTTCAGCAAATGAAGAGCTACATCACCTTTTATCTTTTTGATGTAGATATGACAATGATAGGCTAAAATAAAATAGTAATTACCTTGCATTGTCTACATCATAATTCCAAAATTGATTGAATGTCCTTCATTTCTATGTACATATATGAAAGTTCTTGGTCACTTCTGTCTGTATGTTCAAGATAATCTTAGCAACTACAGTAAAGATTTTAATACAGTTTCATTAGTAAGTAGACTGATTTATGAGGAAGGTTTGTGTGTCTAATTTATAAACATTTTGTCCTAATTGGATGAACTGTGATGAATTGAAGCCCCATTCATTGCAAAAATGATGTTTTTGCCATCTAGCAGAGACAAGCATAAGGCCGCCTGACTGCTACACTGTCAGTACAAGCATCACCGCTCATTTTTGAACTGCTCATTCCACATTCAAACTTTCCTTGAAATTTTATGTTGATACCAACAGCATCTATACTGTTTCAAAGCAAAGTAATACTGGTAAAATGATGCAAGATTGGGCTTTGATTACTTAGGATGAGGTTGTGATGTCCCATAAAATATCCATTGAAGTGTTACACAGCACGATGTGACATCTGTGTGACAACAACAGCCCTATAACTGGCTGCATTATTTTGTTTTCAATAGACTTCCATCAGATCTTACCAGTAATTGCAACAGGGACAAGAAAAGAAGTCATGGCATCTGTCATTGCCATCTGGTGGTGAACTGCAGAATTCCTTGAAATCTTCCATGCACATTATATATTAGAGTCCTCCACTGCATTTCCTGTCTGTATCGAAGGATAGTCCCAGGAACTACTATAGGCATTTTGATACGATTTTCGCTAACACACTGATTCACAAATTCTCACTCTTGGTTTACAGCTCCGTAACCATTGCTCACACCATTGTTGATTATTTGCATAGCCTGTCTCATATTTGTTTTTGTGCCACTGCTGCCACTGTCTATTCACAGAGCAATGTGAGTTGTTTCCTTCAGTTATCTTCACCTTCATTATTATGATGATGTCTGTCACAGTGTGTGCCCCTGCTGTGGGATCATGAGGGTCCATTTGATCTTTTCTACTCACTTGAAGATACCATTCTCATTGTTGCACAACCAGTTGTGATTTTTCATTGTGGGGTTTGTACATCTTCTGCTGCCTAACATCTTCATGGATCAAGTCAGTGTTGTCCACTATGGACACGAAGTGGAGGTAATGGAACCAGATGAAATCATTACTACCAGAACCTATTCTTCTATTTATCTCATCTTCTTTGCACATTTTATAAACTGGAGTCCCCCACTGTGGGTTTTGTCCATATGTTCAGGGTAATCTTAGAAACTGCTGCAGAGATTTTGATGCACTTTTCACTAACAAATAGACTGATTTGGGCTGGAGAGGGTGGTGTGGTAGCTTGCTCCTTCCATCAGTGCCATGACATGTCACTCCCAATGCACACTACATATGGACCACATAAGATTGATGCCTCCTGAAAACTTTCCTGGAGCATGCTGCTTACATCATGTAAGTTATATGAAAGTGATGATGTTCAGTTAATGTTGCTCTCTGGACTTTTAATCATAACTCTATGCAGTGGCCTGTAAATAAAATTACCACTGTACCAGACAAGCCATCTGTCCATACATACTTATTGCTAACATACTTATTGCTACCCATGTGAAGCCAGGTCATTTTGCTAGTCATTACCATTTATGATTAGGATGTAAACTCTAAAATCAAATTTAATAATAAGTAATGCATATTCATTTGTCTTTTCTATGAGTCCCTGGATGTGGAGCCACTTATTTTGTTGGCAAGGCAGCATATTGTACATTGCTATTTATTCAACATGAGGTGTGAAATATTTTTATATTTGTGTCATTCATTACCATTTATTGTCATGTCTAGTGGGTTTCATGATACCAGTTTTTGTGTACAATATCTTCTTAGCCATATTTATTAGCATTTTTTATATTTAATGATCAAATACAGTTTCAAATATTAGAATTTTGATTTTCATTCTTATTAGAGGGGCTTGTACAGTACATATGCATACATACAATTTTAATTTTGATTGACTTTTATATCTATTAATTGCAGGGAACTGAAGATCATGGGTGTATTCCATGCCCACCAGGTCACTACATTGACCCTAACACTACAGCATGTACTCATTGCCGCATTGGAAGCACAGTTACAGATCCATTAGCTTATGGTGAAGAATCATGTCAACCTTGTGGACCAGGTCTAACAAGTCTCGATGGAGTATCTTGTACTACCAACTGTGTCTTCAACATTGATGGGCTGCAGTATGATCTCCGATCACTTTCAAAGTAATCTTTAAAAAATTACAGTGCTGGACATTACAGTGATTGTACTAACAAAATTGTGAAAACTAAAACAAAAATGTGAAAACTAAAACCTCATCATTATTGGATATATGACATTTCATACATTTTGGACACAAAGCTATGTGCAACAATCAAAATAAATCAAGTAGCAACAATTTTTTTGTATACTGCTGAGTCTGTGTCAGACTATCTGTTTATGAGGAGGATTTTCTTTTTACAGAAACAAAGGTCATTTGTCATACTGAAAGTGCTATAACTTCCTATTTTGGCTTTCACCCTTCTGTAAACTTCTTCTTGCCATAGTAACTTCTATTCAATTCATTCATCTTTTCTATGGTCTACCTCATTTGCTTCTCATTGCAGGAACCCATTCCCAAGCTATTTATGGCAGACTCTCCTCCAAGAACCTCTTCATGTTATCATACCATACTAACTGCTTCTCCTCTATAATATTACAAATGTTTATTTTCTTTTTTATATCTCAAAAACTATACATTTTAAGTTTCTCCAAAGAATGTTGTGATTTACGCTCTCATATGCCTTAGACAGATCACAAAAAATCCCAGTAGGTGAAGTTTTGTCATTTGGATATTTTAATACACTGTCTGTAACATTACAGATGGCAGTTTCAGTGGAGAGACTGTGTCTGTGTAGCAGAAAAGTCATCTGTCCATACATACCTATTGCTAACATACTTATTGCTACCCATGTGAAGCCAGGTCAAGTTACCTTGAGAAAGCAATGTATGGTTGAGTACAGTAGTTTCATCAGAAGAACATGCTTTTAATATTTTGTTTGTAATGTTATCAAGCCTTTGAGAATCTTTTATTTTAAGAGAGCTAGTTCTTTTTCAGATTCCTGTAGAAGTAGTTGGAGTGATCTCAAATTTCTGACTGTCACATGTACTGCAATGCTTTTTCTTTTCAACCAGTTATATGAAGTTTCTCTGTTACATTCATAAGTGAGTGTTAAAGAGGCATACTATATATTTGATATCATGGGCCATTTGGTTATTATCTTTAATTACTGTATCATCCTACTGGAAAACAGCTATTAAGGGTAGGGAGAATTTAACTTAGAAATGAATTAAATTTGGAATTTACATACAGCACTTCAAGTACTTCATTGCAGCTGATTCTTTGCAGTTTCCTTCTGCATAGATCTGTTGTGAGCTCATTAACTATTCTAATGGGTTTCCTAGTTAACACTTGATTTAGAGCTGTCATTTTGGGTACTATGGCTTAGTGGCCACCTTGGTCTGATAACCCATTTGAAACTGAGATGAAACCTGTGTTGACCAATCCTCTTCTGCAAAAATTTTGTCTGTTCAAGTGCTACTGTCCTACTCAACTCTGCTGGGAAGGTTTACAAGTGAGAGTGTAAGAGTTAAATAAAATTTCTATCTCATCTTTTTGATCAGGTTCCGAACAACTGATTTGTTGAAATAAGCACAAATTATTATTCACCTTCTTTTGTCAGATAGGTGACATAATCGTGTTTCAAATTTTTCTAAGAACTTCCTCTTAGCCCTGAACCAAAACAATCATTCAGTGCAAAGGCACAAAGACAACTTGGGACATGCAGTTCATCAGAAACTGACTTGCATGGAGTTGTATTTACATGCAAATACTTGCTACCACCTTTCCCAGATAATGGGCGTTCTCAGGACTTTGGTTCAGAGAGCACATGGCATTGCTGATGGAAGTGCTTTGTGGGATGAGCTTCTACACTTAAAGGGAGTTTTTGAAGCAAAGTGGTACTTTCCAAGACAGATACACAAGGTACTATGGATAAAGCTAATAGTGGACCTTAGGAGTGAAGGAAATGGCATGGAAAGATTCAAACCCTTGGCTTTTGTCGGCTAAAATAGGTTGGATCCTCACTAAGAGCAAAATGAAAGTGATTTTTCACCATCCAGCGAACACAGAACTAGGTTCTGTCAGAGATGTCTTGATGCTCTGCAAATGTGGTGTTTCACACAACTGGCAGATGATACAAATGGTCCATGAAAGATGCACACAACACCAAAGATACATCACCTTTTAGATCCCAATACATCATTTGTGGCATTGCATTGCATTGACACCAGTCACTCTGTGGGGTATCGCAATACCAAAATCATAGTTTCACCATCATATTTTTGTGGGTCAGTGGTGAAGAAAGCAGTAGAAATTTGTTTGGTGAAGAATTTAATTAACAGAGGTAGCAGTTTTATCCTGGACAAAGTATGGAACTCAGCAATTCCTTTAATAAACTCTCAGAGATGTCATTATAGTGCAACAACTAATTTCACACTAATTTCATCAGCAAAGCACTGATTCAGTTTATGATCTTTGCCACTGAACAACATCTTTGGCACTTGTACATCTTTGGCCTCATGTGCAGTGGAATAGTCTGCATGTTTAAAAGACCATAGCAAAGACTTTATCTTCAGCCAGTCACCCCACTCAGGTGAAGGAACAGAGTTTCACTGGTTGCATGCCTGAAATCTAATGGATCATTCATATATGTACATAACTGTGATTAGATTAGAGTAGATTCAGCTTTTTGTTCTGTAGACCCAAAAATGAGATGATCCTCATCGGTGTGGAACATGTATTTAACATGTCTGTCCCTGAAAATAGGACCCAATTCAAATCATTGGCAAACCTGCACCCTCTGCATATCTTAGAAGTTTCTAAAGGGAGTATGTAAACCTCTTATATTCATATCCTAATAGTGGCCTCTTTATGAGGGTTTGGTCCTACTCTATCTTTTCTGTACTTGTATAAAATTTTCTAAAATGGTGAAGTCAATTACTTGCACTAAAAAGGCTGCCTTTATACTTTCAAATATCTGAAACTTCCTTCATAAATACTAATGTTTTTCATTCAGTCTACTTATTGCCTAAATGTCTTTAATTTGATTTCAGTACATATCTGGTCAAAGGCAGTCGTCTGTTCACTGCATCTGGTGCACAGTACTACCATTTGTTCAACATTAGTCTCTGTGGCCATACAAAAGCACAGTGTTCTAATAATGTATCCTATCAGACGGAGGGACAATCAGCACATGTAAGTTTCACATGTCATTCACTTTACTATCTACAAATAACTTTTGCTGATTAGTGTCTGCTTCTACAACAAACAGGTTTTATTAATCATAAATTATGTATAAATAAATCATAGAAAGTAAATAGTTCCTGACTCTTCTGGAATTACACAAAACAGAAGATTTCTGGTGGTGGATGCATTTTGGTCACTACAGGTACTCTGGAAGTTTGTTGACTGACTTACATGATAGTGGAGAAGAACACTGTCTGTAGGTTTGACTAGAAAGCACTTGAATACAAACCATAACTGATCCTCATATGCTGTCATTTCTTTCACTGAAGACAAAACTGTCAATTGTGTGGTGAGTGAAGATAGTAGCATTAGGCAGACAGGTAAGTTTGTGTGCTAGCCAAATCATGACTGCAGGTAACAACAAAGTCCACTTCACAGTCTAGAAGCCCATTGTCAACAGATACACCAGAAAGATTGCTGTAAACATTGGCTAGTGACAAGTAAGCCCATGGCAGTCCACATTATCTGCTTCAGGTGTTTTGCCACATTATCCGGTACCAGCAGACGTGTCCTTCTGTGCCATACCTAACAAGTTTGCCAGATGTATGCATAATTATACTGACTGAGCTATCAGTATGTCTGGTGGTATTACAAGAATTGGTGTGTGCTGCAGAATTTAGTCCATTGAATAAGTGCAGCAATGGCCTAGTCATAGGATTTAGGGTTATTGCATCAAAATAAGACAAAAAATCTCATTTTTACAAAGAATTTTATATTCCTTTATAATTCAACGAGATAGCCACCCTTGACCCCTTAAACTGATATCAAAAATGAAACTGAAAAATAATTAATTTCTTGCATTCGTAGGAACAATGATCCCTGATTAGAACACCATTGGACCTCTCCCTCAAGAAAATGTGCATCACTTCCTTGATTCAGTACTGCAATATATAAAAATTGGTTCATAAGCTTATAGAGGCTTCAAAAACCACTGACTTTTTTCCAGGAATATTAAACTGAAATTTTAATTTATATCATTATTAAACATAGTCTTTAATGCATATTTAGAAATTTCTTCATGCTGTGAATTTTTCATTGCCTGGCAATATGAATAATGGAAAATATATCACATCTGACACTCTGAATTCAGCTTTGTTCTGATTGGGCAGTTACAGATTGTAATTGGAGAAAATTATCTCTGATGTTAGTTTTGGTCAAAGATAAAAAATTCATTTCCCTGATATAACTTGAATTCACAGTTTTTCTAAGTCTTCGTCTTAAAGGTGCATCAAATGGAACACCATTAACCTGAGTTTGTATGCTCCTGCACCTATTGTGACAGGTGTGGACACATTCAACACCATTCAGTGACCTGAATGTTGATAAGATGCTTCACTCTGTGGCCTGTTGGTGTACAAATGAGTCGCTGGCACCTAGGGGGTGACCTAGTGGCAGAACTGTTCCACATAATTTCAAAACTGTGTAGTGCAGTGTGATGATGATCCTGTACATGAATTCCTATCTTCAGCTTGTCTCTCAGAACACCCTCTACAACTCCTTGAAGTATGTCAGTGTCATATTGTTACACTCTATACATAATGTGATTCAAGAAGAGAGAACAAATTTCAGTTCTTGACAACAGGCAAACTATGAAAGACAGAAACAATTGGATATGTCACTGTATGGAGCAACGTTCAAAGTTTTGACACAGCTGTACTGTTGTTTGTTGTTAGTAATATGGTAACTATACCACAAGAGAAATCGTCTTGTGTGTTGTAATTTGTGCAAAGTCAATCCATTGTTCAAGTGCAATGTGCATTACACTGACAGTTCACCAAGAAACTGCTCCTTCACAAGCAGAATAATGACTGGCATACAAAATTCTCGGAAGTTGTTTGCATACACAATGGGACGAGCACTGTTCAGTCATGTATGTCTGATGAAAATGTTGAGCACATCCAAGCAGCATTCACATGGGGCCCTCAGAAGTCTACAAGATGGGCAGGCTGGGAACTTCTACTTCCTCAAACGGCTACTTGGATCTGGTGCAGGGTCACACATTGGTGTGGTTCCTGTTGATTCACTCTGTAGGTGGGACTATACTAGACATGGCCTACACCTCAACAAGAAAGGGAAGTGTAAACTGGCTGGGCTGATAGCAGGATATTTAAAGGGGGGGGGGGGGGGGGAACTACATCTCATGGTGGAAATTCTTTTTTAGTGTAAGATCAGTGTCCAGTGGGAAACTCAGCCAGGCAAGTATTAAAGATGTTAAAAAAGTTCAAGATACTCACAAAAGTAAAGTGAAAAATAATGTTAGTATTTTTCACCAAAATATTGGGGGATTGAAGAATAAAATTGATGAGCTTTGTTTAGAAGATATAGAAACTGGGAATGTAATAGATGTACTATGCCTGTCTGAGCATCACATTGTCCCTGATATGCAAAAGGTTAGCATCAATGGGTACAAATTAGCTGCACATGTAAATAGAGATCATATGATGAGAGGAGGAGTTGTCATATATGTCAAAAGCTTCCACAGTGTAAAAAATTTAGAAACTAAAAAATTTTGTGTAGAGCAACATATGGAAGCATGTGCCACTGAACTTGTTATAACCTTTAATCTCCAATAATTGCGTGGATATTCAAACACACTCACTTAGGAACAATAGCTCGTTACATGATAACAACTCAGTATCTCTTATTCGACTGCCATGCTGTGACATGCGGCCGGCGCCGTTCATAGCTAGGTGGCGCTCCTGTGCTCAGCCGAGTTGCGGAGCGCCTCTATTGCCGTTTGCACGTACTGTCGTGGCGGCACTGTTAAATGCCGTGGCACTGTCACAACACTTTTCCCCCCTTGGAAAAAAAAAAAAAAAAGAAACCACTAACTTCCTTGGAGAAATGGACAGTGCGGAGACATCCATGGCTTCTTGTGAGGCCCCGAGAAGATCCCGCGGAGAGACATGAGAGTATGGTCGAAAATGTACAGGACGGAAGCTCGTGCGTGGAACGTGCCTCCTGGATGAGATGATGGGTGAAAACTCCGGAGCAGCATCCATAGGTGTCGTGGACCTGTGGGTGTGCTCTAGCGAGATGGGTCCCAGAGAAGGCGGCGTCGTGACTGGGGCCGGTTCCGGCGTACTCGGGAGCGGTAGCGACGTCGGCTGCATCAACACGTACGGTAGATCGGCAGCAGCAACAGGACTGGCTTCTCGGGCTGGTGGAGGCGAAGGAAGAGGCGGTGGCACCGGCATGGCCACCACTCGTGGACGCATCTGGTCATAATGGCGAACAACCATGCCATCGTCTGTACGTATTTCACAAAGCCGGCGGCCACGAAGAGCCTTGACCACCCCTGGAATCCATTTAGGGCGAGATCCATAGCCTCGTGCCCACACGTCAGCGCCCACCGAGTATTCTCCCGCACTAGGGGACACAGCACCAGGCCTGACAGGGTGAAGCAGGTGCAGTAGAGTGCGCGGTTGGCGGCCATGCAAGAGTTCAGCAGGGCTGCGATCACCCAGAGGTGTGAAGCGATAAGAACTCAGAAATTGCAGCAGAGCATCATCTGTGGAAAAATCACTAAGGAATTTTTTCATCTGGCTTTTGAAAGTGCAGACAAGGCGCTCGACCTCCCCATTCAATTGCCGATGGAAGGGTGGTGCTGTAACACGATGAATCCCTTGTCCAGTACAAAAATCACGGAAGGCCTGCGAAGAGAACTGAGGGCCATTGTCCGTGACGATCGTGGATGGAAGACCTTCTAGCGCAAAGATTTTGGACAAAGCCAGCATCATCGCCGCAGTGGTGGGCGATAGACATCGAACAATCAACAGTAGCCAATAAGTACCGAGGAAGGGGCCGGCAAAGTCAGCATGCACCCGTTCCCGTGGCTGCGCCGGATCAGGCCACGGAGAGGGCATTGTACGAGGTGCAGCCAGTTGTTGAGCACACTGACCACACGCAGCAACCATGTGGGCGATGTCCAAATCAATACCAGGCCAATAAATGCGCCTGCATGGCCTTCATGCAACAGTTTGAGAACATCTTTGTGAAGAGAGGCTGGCACCACGACCCATGGAGATGCGCCATCCGTGGCCAGAAGAACAACACCATCATGGACAGACAGACAAAGGAGCAAGGCATGGTAGTTGCGAAGGGGATCCGATGCCCGGCCCTTGGTCCTGTCCGGCCAACCCCGTTGAACAAAACCGATCACCTGACGCAGGACCGGGTCCCGCGCAGTAGCCGACATGACCTGCGAACCTGTAAGGGGAAAACCCTCGACCGCACGACGTTCTCCCTCATCACGATTGAAAACCGGGTCGGGGCCCATCGGCAATTGCGACAATGCGTCAGTGTTGGCATTCTGGGCCGTGGGGCAATAGTGAATCTCATAGTGAAAGCGAGACAAGTATAAGGCCCAATGTTGCAGGCAGTGAGCTGCCTCATCCGGAAGCGACGCCGATGGGCTGAACAGAGAGACCAGCGTCCTGTGGTCAGTGATGAGGTGAAACTTAGAACCATACAAAAAAACGCTGAACTTTTTTAGAGCATAAATGATAGCGAGCACCTCCTTTTTGATTTGAAAGTAACGCCGTTGCGCATTGTTGAGGGTCTTGGAAGCATAGGCGATGGGTCGTTCCGACCCATCCTCATACCGATGGGCGAGAACAGCCCCTAGGCCATACTGTGATGCGTCAGGCGCCAGAACTAAGTGCTGACCCGGACGGAATGTGGCAAGACAAGGCGACGAATGCAAATGAGCCTTCAGGCGGACAAAAGCCTGCTCACACTCGTCGGACCAACAGAAAGGGATGTTTTTGCGTAACAGCTGATGCAGAGGATGAGCTACCGCCGCCGCGGATGGAATGAATTTGTGATAATAAGCAATCTTGCCTAGAAATGCCTGAAGTTCTTTGATCGTAGATGGCCGGGGTAGAGCATTAATGGCAGCAACGTGCTGACGTATAGGACATATACCCTCACGTGACAAGTGGAAACCAAGATACACAATGGAGCGTTGGAAGAACTGTGACTTGTCCAGATTGCACCTCAACCCAGCTGAATGCAAAACTCGAAACAGTGAACGCAAATTGTGAAGGTGCTCCTCAGTGGAGGCCCCCATGACAACAATGTCATCCAGATAGTTTATGCAGCCGGGAACGGAAGCCGTGAGCTGTTCCAAAAACCGTTGAAAAATGGCCGGCGCGCTAGCGGTGCCAAATGGTAACCACTGGTACTGATACAACCCACAAGGAGTGTTGATGACGAGAATTTCCTTGGAAGAAGCATCCAACGGCAACTGATGGTATGCCTCCGATAAGTCAAGTTTGGAAAAGAACTGGCCCCCAGCGAGCTTGGTAAATAACTCCTCAGGACGGCGAAGAGGATAAGTGTCAATGAGGCTCTGAACGTTGACAGTGGCTATAAAATCACCACACAATCGCAGACTCCCGTTTGGTTTAGAAACCACCACGATTGGCGATGCCCATTCACTGGAGGTAACAGGAAGGAGAATCCCTGAAGCTGTTAACCTGTCTATCTCAGCGTTGACAGGTGCATGCAACGCTACCGGAATAGGGTGTGCCTGGAAAAACTTAGGGCGAGCTGTAGGTTTAAGAGTAATGTGGGCTTCAAAATCCTTGTCATGACCCAGACCAGCAGAGAACACGGACGAAAATTCAGAACACAATCCCTCCAGCTGTTGACACGGAATATCCTCAGATATGAGGTGCACATCATCATCAATGGAGAACCCGAACAACTGGAAAGCATCATAACCGAACAGGTTTTCAGTGCCCGCATGATCCACCACATAAAACGTGAGGGGCCTAACAACAGACTTGTAGGCAGTGGAAGCATCAAATTGGCCAATGATAGGAATTTTCTGTTTATTATAAGTTCTCAGATTTTGTGTAACAGGAGACAAGGGAGGGGAGCCCAACTCCAAATACGTGCAAGAATTAATGAGAGTTACTGCAGAGCCAGTGTCCGCTTGCATGCGAATATCTTTATCCAGAACACAAACAGTAACGAACAACTTATTTGTTTGAGAAAGCACACAGTTAACATCCATGTCCAATGCCTCATCCTCGTTGACAGGAACTTTAGGGGACTGACACACAGAAGCAATGTGGCCTTTTTCCCTACATGAATTACACGTGGCCCAACGTTTTGGACACACGGCCCTGTCATGCTGTACGAAACAACGTGGACGAGAAGGAAGTGCGGAACGAACCTGCTTCTGTGGTTGCTGTCTTCGCTGCGAGCGTTGCGGCCCAACGCGACGTTGTTTACGCAAGTGAACTGCCGCCACGTCTTCGTTCTCCTGTGAAACAGGCAAATTGTCCGTGTTGAAAGTTGACTGTACAGCGCCTACATCACACCACGCGTCTATTTGCACACCAGCAGCGTAAGACACATCAAAGGATTGAGCAATGCTTAGAACTTCTGACAACGACGGGTTTGGCAGTTGGAGGGCATGTTGCTGAACTTCTTTATCAGGAGCAAGCCATAGAATAGCATCCCTAACCATTGAATCAGCATAAGACTCATGATGAGTGTCCGTGACAAACTGACATTTCCTACTCAGACCGTGTAGTTCCGCCATCCAAGGCCGGTAAGATTGATGGGGCTGTTTACGACACCGGTAGAATGCCATGCAGGCAGCAATGACGTGGGTGTCTTTTTGGTAATAGTTAGACAATAAGTCACACATTTCTTGGAAGGACAGAGAGGCAGGTTCCCGCAGATGGGCTAACTGAGATAGCAGCTGACAGATCCGTGGGGAAATCGAAGATAGAAATAACAACTTACACATAGGAGCGTCGACAACACCGAAAGCCAAGAAGTGTTGCCGCAAACGCTTCTCATAAGCCTCCCAGTCTTCAGCGGCCTCGTCGTAAGGAGGGAATGGAGGCGGAGAAGAGGAAGACAGACGATGAGTAAGCGACGTCGACAACGCCTGAATAGCAGCCGTCAGCTGTGTTTGTTGTGCCCGAATAGCAGCCGTCAGCTGTGTTTGTTGTTCAATGAGCTCTTGCATAAGCTGTTCCATGTCTGCCCCATCATGAACACACAAATCCACACGTACTGTCGTGGCGGCACTGTTAAATTTCGTGGCACTATCACAACAGAACTAAAACTAAATGATGGCACTTTCATAATTGTAACAGTATATAGGGCCCCCTCAGGGAATTTCCAGCTATTTCTAGAAAACTTGAATGCTTTGTTGCGCTATCTGTCAGACAGGGCGAAGCAAATTATCATTTGTGGGGATTTCAATGTTGATTCCCTGAAAGAGTGTAATAGGATGAATGACCTTGTAGTATTACTCAGTTCTTTCAGTTTGAGCTTCGTCATTGATTTTCCTACTCGGATAACAAAGAACAGCAGGACATTGATAGATAACTTTTTTATAGACCAAGATAAGTTTAAGGACATAAATGCTTATCCTGTTGAGAATGGTCTTTCAGATCATGGTGCACAGCTAGTTACAGTACATGACATAGCTCCATGCAGTATACCAAATCAGAATTTCAAAGCAGTGCATTCAATTAACAATATAAATATTGCAAACTTTAGGGAAAGCCTACAGCAGCTAGACTGGGATGCAGTGTATAAGGAACCCGATGCAAACTTGAAATATAACTTATTTCACGATACATTTTTAAGGGTATTTGAAAATTGTTTTCCCAAGAAAATAGTTAAACATAATTCCAAGGAAACATACAAAAAACCTTGGCTAACTAAAGGAATAAGAATTCTTGCAACCGTAAAAGAGAACTGTATCTAACAGCAAGAGGGAATACTGACCCCAAAATTGTTCAATATTATAAAAACTATTGTGCGGTACTAAGAAAAGTTATTAAAAAGTCCAGAAGCATGTGTATCATGTCTGAGATCAGTAACTCTGATAATAAAATTAAAGCAATTTGGAATATTATTGAAAGGGAAACAGGGCAACCAAGAGCACAGGAAGACTTTGGTGCCATAAAACTGAATGACAAGTGTACTAACAAACAATCACAAATTGAAAATATTTTCAATAATCATTTTTTAAATGTTGTGGAGAAAATAGGATCTAGATCTTCACTAGAAGAGGCAAGGCTACTAATAGAAGAGGCCATACCTGTGCAGTTTGAAATAACTGTATTTCCACCAACCTCTCCCTCTGAAATCAATAAAATAATAAACTCACTAAAAGCTCTTACGGAATTGATGGCATTTCCAGCAAGGTACTGAAAGCTTGTTCCCCACAAATAAGTAGGATTCTCAGCCACGTATGTAATAGCTCTTTGGAGCAGGGTGTTTTCCCCGATAGACTGAAATATGCCATTGTAAAACCATTGCATAAAAAGGGGGATACGTCGGATGTCAACAACTACCGCCCAATCTCTCTTCTGACAGCTCTATCAGATATTTTTAAGAAAGTAATGTATTCAAGAATAGCCTCCCATATTTGTAAAAATAAAGTACTAACAAAGTGTCAGTTTGGTTTTCAGAAATGCTTTTCAACAGAAAATGCTATATATGCTTTCACTGATCAAATATTAAATGCTCTGAATAACCGGACATCACCCATTGGTATTTTTTGTGATCTCTCAAAGGCCTTTGATTGTGTAAATCATGGAATTCTTTTAGATAAGCTAAATCATTCTGGTTTGAGAGGGGCAGTGCACAAATGGTTTAATTCATACTTAGCTGTAAGAATGCAGAAAGTTGAAATAAGTGGTTCATGTAATGTTAAAACAACAGCTGATTCCTCAAACTGCGGGCTAATCAGGTACGGGGTCCCACAGGGTTCGGTCTTAGGTCCTTTACTGTCCATGATATACGTTAATGACTTACCATTCCACATTGATGAAGATGCAAAGTTAGTTCTTTTTGCTGATGATACAAGTATAGTAATAACATCCAAAAACCAAGAACTAAGTGATGTAATTGTAAATTATGTTTTTCACAAAATTATTAAGTGGTTCTCAGCAAGCGGACTCTCTTTAAATTTTGATAAAACACGGTATATACAGTTCCGTATAGTAAATGGCACAACTCCTGTAATAAATATAGACTTTGAACAGAAGTCTGTAGCTGAGGTAGAATTTTCAAAATTTTTAGGTGTGTCCATTGATGAGAGGTTAAACTGGAAGCAACACATTGATGGTCTGCTGAAACGTCTGAGTTCAGCTACGTGTGCTATTAGGGTTATTGCAAATTTTAGTGATAAGAATCTCACTAAATTAGCTTACTATGCCTACTTTCATTCACTGCTTTCATATGGCACCATATTCTGGGGTAATTCATCGTTGAGTAGAAAAGTATTCATTGCTCAAAAATGTGTAATCAGAATAATTGCTGGTGCCCACCCACGGTCATCCTGCAGACATCTATTTAAGGATCTAGGGATCCTCACAGTAACCTCACAGTATATATATATTCACCTATGAAATTTGTTGTTAATAATCCAACCCAGTTCAAAGGTAATAGCAGTGTGCATAGCTATAACACTAGGAGAAAGGATGATCTTCACTATGCAGGGTTAAATCTGACTTTGGCACAGAAAGGGGTAAATTATGCTGCCACGAAAGTCTTTGGTCACCTACCAAACAGCATCAAAAGCCTGACAGATAGCCAACCAACATTTAAAAATAAATTAAAAGAATTTCTAGATGACAACTCCTTCTACTCATTGGCTGAATTTTTAGATATAAATTAAGGGAGGGGAAAAAAATCCAACTTAAACATTAGTGTCATGCAATATTTTGTGTAATGTAATATCTTGTACAGACATCTTTTATTAACCTGACACGTTCCACATCATTACGAAGTGTTGTATTCATAATCTATGGAACAAGTATTAATCTAATCTAATCTAAGTGTGGCATCTTCTGAAGTGACACCTGCATATGAAGCATTATAAGTTACAGTTACTGCATCAATTGCATCCCATTGACAATCACAGAATATATAAATTTTGCATTTCAGTTCTCCAGTATATGGCAGAGGACACTGTTTTAGAACAACTCACTTTCTGGATGAATTGGCATTTCATCTCTTGGGTAAAGTAAACCATCATAAGAATTCGGGGCCGCAAAATCCTGGTATCATCTTTGAATATGAAAGAGACTTTCCTGACAGGAATGTCATAATTGGACATGCTGCAGTGTTGGTTGTTTCCAGATTTACAAAGGTTGCAGTGATTTCATTTTTATGCATGATGGCACCCTGCCTCACTTTCACCTTGAGGTGTAGCATTGTCTTAATAACATCATCCTGCAATGTTGTATTGAAAGACATGGACAACAAGATCTTGTTCACTGCTTTTTGCTTCCCAGGTCACCAGATGTCACACTTTGTGATTTTCTTCCATCTCACCTATGACACCTACTCTTGTGATTTTCTTCCATCTCACCTATGACACCTACTCTTCAAGAGCTAAGAAATCGAACTGTTGACTCTGTTGATTCAGTAAACAGGAAGCGGTTGATTTATGTGTGGAATAAATTGGACTATATTTTGATGTTTCTCAAGCAATGCATGGTGCTCATTTTGAGTGTATGGTGAGGTCCATGCAAACATAAAACTTTGAAGCTTCCTGTATGCAGTGATATGCACAATATGTTTCTATCTTTCATAACTTGTCAGTAATAAACAACTGAAATCAGTTCTTTCTTTTTGAACCACCTTGTATTATTAAGTATTGCAAAGAAAAATTTTCTGGATGATTCTAGGTTCTACATAGAGTATAATAAACAATGTGTCTGAAAATGATGGCCAGCCGACAACATTTAACTTATTGACAGCATATTAGTAACTGATCACAAATGAGTTTAGCATTTAAGAGACATAAATAAACATCCATCACAAGCTTTAATGGCAATCTTCAACATGAACAACGAAAAGACATACATATTAACCATGATTAGCAAAAAGAAAAACAAAGTGTCATTTTGTATAACATCTTTTTCATAGTGCCCTCACATGGACACCATTATTTATAAATGGTTTTAACTAAATGATAGCATCTTCAGATAGCTTCATTAATTCAATCCTTAATTGCAATAATCTGAATAAAGGTTATGTATAGCTATGCATACACATGTGCAAGTGTAACTGAAATTCAGAATGTGGCATGAAATTATACTAATATTTCTAAAAATTTCCACAGATAGAAAAGATGACCAAAATGAATCCAAACCTCTAGCATATGGGGAACAGTGTACCACTGAGTGATGATTACGATTTTTGAGAGGTACTGTATATGTAGGCTCAGCAGAACCCTCTATTCTGTGACTGGGAAGATCAGTGTAATGCCAAATCATTGATGAAGATTTGCCAAACAGTGTGGAAACATATGCCTTTTCAGTGCTAATGATAATGCCAAATACCAGAACTCAGTAAATCACATTTATTATTTCCAATTAGAAAGCTATAACCTAGCAATACCTCACTGCAGAACACATAATAAAGGTGATGGTGTTGAAATTTACTTGAAAAAAAGTAAGCTTATAACAACTACAGAAGAAGTACTGTGGGAGAACAAATTTTGTTTTGGCAAAAAGTTGAAAACTGCACTGCTCAAATTCATATTTTGCTCTTTTCCTTTCTTTGTTATATGTGTATATATAGATTACTATGTGAAATTTTGATATTTTCCTGAAGTCACTTGATGGGGTTTTGAGTAAATTAACATCAGGTCATAGAAGTGTAAATCTCTTCATACTCAGAAATCTGAACATCAACACTATCATAAAATGAATTGGTTTACAATATCTGTTTACAGATAGTGTCCTATCTTATGATGAGGCAGAAGATCTATTTGAACTAACACACACTAGACTAGTTAACAATGCATGCAATAGTTCAGTAGATAATGTTATAACAAATTATGACCACATCATCTCGGTAGACATAAATGATCATCCCTCAGATCATTTAGGTCATATTTTAATGCTAAAATGTAATACTAAATGCAAACCATGACAAATGTATGAGAACAATATTACCATACTAAGAGATAGTATAAGTCAGAACTCTAGGGAATCAGTAATTACTACAACTGGGCTCAAGAGAATTAGTTCATAATTTTTTGTTACAGGTGAAATCATTAATCTGTCGAACAACAATTGTTCCCAGTCAGTGGGCTGAAGAAGACCTTGTTTTGTCTACACAATCAGTGACACTGGGTGATGAACTTGTTGGTGTTACTAGAAGTAACACATTTATGAATGTGGATTTTATTTATGAGTTTTCTGATGTTGGTTTTCAGGATGGGTTGCATTTTTATTATTCAACACCACTGTAAGTAATGACTGGATGATATTGCTTTGAACAACCAAATATTTATTTGATGTACAGTAAATGACAAAACTTTAAAACAATTTTCAGTGCTACTCGCTCTTGCCCCCAAGGACGGAAGACAGTAATTACCTTACTGTGTGCACCAGATGAGAAAGGAAGTGGAACAATAACTTTACCAAAGAAATGTCCTGATGGAACATGTGATGGCTGTAATTTCAGTTTCTTGTGGTCAAGTGCTGCAGCTTGCCCAGTGTGCACAGAAAAAGATTATAGGTAATGTTTATATTTGTATATTATTCCTAAAAGTTTAAATATTTCAACCTGTTTGGGTTATGCACATAATAAATTCCACTTTCACATTTACAGAGCACAGAAGTCATAACCTGATCAAAAAGGAATGTCCACTTTTCATTGTAGCCCCAGTTTGTATACTGAATGTTTTTTATTAGAAGTATAATACGTCATTGCTGATAGAACATAATCATTTTATTTTATCCCCGTACACATTTGAAGGATGTTTGATGTTTTCCACTTGAAACTGCTTACTTTTTAAAGGTTCCTGTAATAAACAGTACCCATGGAAGTGTATCTACATCTCAAAATAAGAATGAGATTGAGTACATCTACATCTACATTTATACTCCGCAAGCCGCCTAATGGTGTGTGGCAGAGGGCACTTTACGTGCCATTGTCATTACCTCCCTTTCCTGTTCCAGTCGCATATGGTTTGCAGGAAGAACGACTGCCGGAAAGTCTCCATGCGCTCTCGAATCTCTCTAATTTTACATTCGTGATCTCCTCGGGAGGTATAAGTAGGGGGAAGCAATATATTCGATACCTCATCCAGAAACGCACCCTCTCGAAACCTGGACAGCAAACTACATTGCAATGCAGAGCGCCTCTCTTGCAGAGTCTGCCACTTGAGTTTGCTGAACGTCCCGTAACGCTATCACGGTTACCAAATAACCCTGTGACGAAACGCGCCGCTCTTCTTTGGATCTTCTGTATATCCTCTGTCAACCCGACTTGGTACGGATCCCACACTGATGAGCAATACTCAAGTATAGGTCGAATGAGTGTTTTGTAAGCCACCTCCTTTGTTGATGGACTACATTTTCTAAGGACTCTCCCAATGAATGTCAACCTGGCACCCACCTTACCAACAATTAATTTTATATGATCATTCCACTTCAAATCGCTCCACGTGCATACTCCCAGATATTTTACAGAAGTAACTGCAACCAGTGTTTGTTCCGCTATCATATGATCATACAATAAAGGATCCTTCTTTCTATGTATTTGCAATACATTACATTTGTCTATGTTAAGGGTCAGTTGCCACTCCATGCACCAAGTGCCTATCTGCTGCAGATCTTCCTGCATTTCGCTGCAATTTTCTAATGCTGCAACACGTAAGACATTCAGAAAGAGATTTTGTAATGTTTCTCTACTGGAAGTTTCAATTCTGAATAATTGTGAATTCTGATGAAGCTGTGTGTCCTCCTCCAACAAAATCATACTACTACATTTGATGCAGATATATTTCATAAACAAAATCTAAATTTGTATAGCAATATTGGCTGATTTCTGTGTGGTTAAAAATTGCCTAGGGAAAGCTATACTATCAAAACAATGTACAGCAGCTTTGCCCACAAGGACAGTAATTTTGAATACTTGTGGTGGAGGCATTCTTTGAGTCTTCAGTGTATATTCTGTTTACTGTGCTTTCTAAAATATTGTGACTTTCAGAAATAATGCTTTCCCACATGCATGCTGTTTTGTGTTACTTCCTATTGCACCACTTTATGAGTGGTTACAAATATATTATAGTAGATATATTATTCCTGTATGTCATCAGTGTAGAACTGAGATAATAATTTTTGCAATCTTCTGATTTAGTAGACATACCTGATACAATGGCTTAGTGTGGAGTATTTTCCACAAGTAATGGTGGAGTCTGTGGATACACAAGTTTAGTCATGAGAATAGGTACTTCAGTAAGGATCTCTATCAGATCGTACTGAATGCACTCTAAATGCACTCTTCAATCAACTGAAGCAAGATATACAAAGATTATTCATCAATCCCAAGTATGCCTCTAATCAAGTTATTTGATCTATTGAGGTAGCTGTAAACATGTATGAGTATTGCATTCTGATGACCAGCAAATGTCATTGTAAGGTTAAGGATTGTTGTTGAAATATTCCTCAACAATTCCTGTAATTCACAGGTACCTGTTATGAGAATCTGTAGCTTAAAATCAAAACCAGCTCCAAAAAATTAGTTTGTCACTGCTGAAACTGTCTTCTTCCAGATTTTTGGGTATTTTTCACTTTATAAAAAGATCTCTGCATCTCTGAGCTTATTTGATACTCAGGGTTTTGTGCCTGTTTAATTGTAACAATTTTTGATGAGATGAGGTTCAGCAACATCCACTGACAAATGGTAGGCCAGGTATGGTACAAATATGGTTAAGTCGATGTTAAAAGACTTTGGGGAAAAGTAGAAAGATGTACCCTAACTCTCACAGCAGTGTTACAAAGTTAGTTATTTTCTCAATAAAAAGGAAAAACATAGTGACCTAATGATGAATGTCTCTACAATCCTACATAAACTGATAAATTATTATTTTTATAAATTTATGTTTAGCCCATTTTGCAACTGAATGGTTGAGTTGGCTGCTTTTGCAACTGCATTGACAGCTGTGATGTAAATGCAGCTGGTTGCAAAACCAGTCAAAAAAGTAATTCAATTGCATATCTGGCTATGTTGGGAAGTACAGTAGATGAGAGTAGTATTTAAAAATAATGCAAAATGGAGAAGTTTAAATGAATATAATTCTGAAGTGTCATCTTGTTTTAAATCCTTAAAGAGGTTTAAACCTTTACATAAAAATATGAAACTTGAAATATTACAAGGTACAGTAATAATCTAGTAAGTCTTAATCATTCAATTCAGACTTCATGTTTGAGGAATCATCCTCATCCAAAAGCTCAAAGTCAACCTCTTCAGCCTCACTGTTTTGATTTTTGCCCATTTCCATGAGATCCTACTGCTCAAAAGCTTCAGTGTAGATAACTTTTCCCTCTTTAGTCATGTCTCTCCCTAGTGAAGTGCTAGGAGCAGCTTGACATCCACAATTTTACCTTTTTTCAGTGGGACCCCTTTTGGAATCTCATAAGGAAGAGTTCTTATGAAATATTTTCCTCTTTGGAAAGAGATTTCAGCCTTTTTTTCTTTTTTAACTGGATGTCCCAAGAGCCAGAAACTCTGATGACATCATCGGCAAGTTTCTTCAAGTTTCTCACTTTGCAGTTATCTGTTCCCAAGGGTACTACTGTGGCTAATTTCTCCATTGTGCTGGGATAGACTGTAGGATTTTCAATTACACTCACTCGGGAAAATTTTCTCTCCATGTTTCCGAAAACTCTGTTGTGGGGGTATAAACGAATGACCAATGATTGGAAACCACACTTCAATGCTTTCTACATGTACTGGAGCATCATACAGGGACCAATATATCAATGTCCCAATCATTGTCATATTCTTATTTTGCCCACCATATTTGTCTGAAAAGAGCGTAATTTTGGTGACACCATCAAAATCAATGTGAAGCAGCTGATGACAAAGTGATGAAGCTATCTGGTTCAACCCCCTCACAAACTCATTCTCCAGCCAAATGTAGAAGCTCACATTTTCTTTCATCTGAGTGCTTGTAGAGTAGCCTTGCCAAACTGTGAAGTTATATCAGTACACCTGTCTTGAATAATGTCCCACCTGATTTGGGATATTTGGAAGAACTAAATTCTTCTGGCAGTCATAACTTAAAATAAGTTGACCATTGACATCTTCCTTCAGTCTTTCATAAAAGACATCACCCTGAATTTTGTGAGCTGTGAGCTGATGTTACAAATTTTTCTTTTCAATTGATCAATCTTTCAAGGAAATCTTTTTTTTGTAGGAACGAGCATGTGGAGCATGTGTAAACATAAGGCACTCTGAAGCCAATATTAAAATTATTGCAGAATGTTGTCTGGTAGTAGTCATATGTTATGTCCAGATAACAATATTTCTGATAGAACATTTCACACATTACTTTCATATTTAACTCACTGGTCAAATATTGGTGATGAAATTTTTTCCTCTAGAATAATGACTTTTGATAGGCTTGAATTGTTAACTGTACCTGACAACTGCAGTTTTCCTATCTGTTGATTGTTTCATCTGTCACATCCCATTCTTTCACCAGTAGCAAGTGAGAAAGCGTTCATCATACTCTGACAGATTTTCTTGAGTTTCGTTTTTTCTTTACCTGTAAAATCCCCATGAAAGTCACTCCATCTTGTCTTTTTGGGAGTACAAAGTTTGTAATTAGTTGCTTTCTTAACACTTTGTCTCCTCTAAGTTTTCTCGATGCTTTTTTTCGAGGACATGAAATAGTGACATGCTATCAAATGTAGTTGCTCTGCCAGTCTGGGTTACTTTCTTCATAAGACATTTCATGGGTCCACCATACATCCTGCATAGTGAGTTCCTTATGTTTCAACATTCCAGCAAGATGTTCACAGTTTGACACCTATGGAAACATTTTCAGTTAGTACCTAAAGATAGATGGGAAGTAAAGCCAATTGAAACCCAACAGATACTAGTTGTATGTCAAAGCAGAGCAATAAAAGCAGGAACATACAAAATTCTCTCCAATACTGTCAATGTAAACATTTTAGTCACAGACTGCTCAAAACCACGACTTTTGTAAAGTGTAACATGTGACAAGGTGACATGGCCAGTTTTGCATCCATACTCTATGTTGACAGCCACGATTCTTTAAGACTGGGCCTCTTTTGCCACTGATTAGGATTTGGCTGGTTTTGCAACCCAACACATTGAAAACATGATAATCAATTGAAACCCTCAGCTGCTGACAGGTGTAGATGATATACCTTGATGGGGACAACTCAAAATGTGTGCCCCGACCGCAACTCGAACCCGGGATCTCCTGCTTACATGGCAGACACTCTGTCCATCTGAGCCACTGAGGACACAGATGAATAGCACGACTGCAGGGACTTATCCCTTGCATGCTTCCTGTGAGATCCAACTGTCCATAATCTACATATGTAATGTTCCTAACAAATATTTGGCACGAGTAATGAGTGGATGGGCAAATATCTGTTGGGAATATTACATATGTAGATTGTGGACAGTTGGGAATGTGGGTCATCAGTGGTATCTGTTCTCGAAACAACAGTTACTATCCTCATATACATTGAAAACATGGCTGCCTTTGCACCAGTGTATGATTTTCCCTCCTCATTTTAAATGTCTTAGAGTCATTTTTGCAGTCTGGTTGATACAGTAAAAAAATAGCTAATGAAAAACCATACAAGATGACGGCTCAAACTCAATTCTTGTTTTTTGGTCATATAGCCATCTTTGCACTTGGGTTGCTCAAATATTTATCATAATACTGCCGCACTTTCTATTGTATTATGCTATTTTCATAATTATACTTGCCCTTTGGCTACTTGTGTATTATAATTATTGCTTTTATTATTAGCATTACTTGCAACTGCTATCTATTTTTCAGCAATTTTCCATCTCATTACATCCCTTTATCCTCTAATCCCACATTGCTGCTGTCCCTAATTTGTCTGATCTCTTTTATCTTTTCCAGCTTTGGGTCCTCAGGCACTTCTCTTCCTAGCTTGTAAGTTATGGGGAAGACATAGGGTTGGAGATGGAAATTTGAGAATTAACTGAATGATGATTTAGTTTAAGGCACTAGATTCAACCTGATGGATCTTTATTTCAGAGATAATATCTTCATGAAAGTCGATGAGATGGATTAACCACTCATTAAAATGGCATTAGTTATCGTAGAGATGTGACGGTTTCTTCTCTCTTTTTCTTTATTCTTTTTATATTTTCCCTTCTGGGAATGGCTGATAACAGCCCCTATTACACTTATTACAAAACAAATGACAATGAGATAACATATATTGGAATTTATATTTAACATGCTACAAGAGTATCTAAATTTATTTGTTATAGTACAATTTACAATTTTAAGGGTGATAGTCACAATAAAAATGTTTGAAACATAAGCTGATCTTGCACAGTGAACATCATATGAAGGATGTCTCATCAAAATTGTATTTAGTTTTCAACAGACTGATGAGGAAACTTATTTTGTTCACATTCTGAAATACTGGTTTTTCATCCATTGATATTGATCCATATCATGCATACGTAATTGTGTCAGAAACAGGCATGTGAGCTTAAAATTCACTAAACAAGTAACTGAATTTTAATTGCATCCTCATGTTCAGTAATTGTGAGCTTGTTCTATAGCAATTCATTATACTTTAAATTAATTCCTGAACTGAACACTGAATGCTTTGTTTCTTTCATCGTGATCTTCTCTGATAAACGGATGAGCTGGGTCAGTCATTTTTGAGGCACACAAACAATAATGCCTGTGCATAAAACATATTTTTTTTAATTTATTTACCAAAAATATGGCAGTAGTTTACAGTGTCCATCTATCAAATAATATGAATAAATTTATCCATGACAAGCACTACAACATGATAAAGACACAGCTATTGGTGGTGTTTACAATAAGCACCATGTCACAAGTGTCCATATGGACACAATGCATGAAGAGGTAGCAGCAGTGGCCACAGTCACCTTTGACATGTACAACACACTGACTGAGCATGTGTAGTGAATATGTCATCCTAAAAACAGATCTGTATCTCTGTAAGTAAAAAGAGAGAAAAAGAATAATAAAATAAAAGCCAACTGTCAAGCAGTTGAACATTTGCAGCCATAAACAAGCGTCTAAATGAAATTTACTGATCTTCTGCCTTATTTTTCTTCATTTACACCCAAGCACTGCAATGATGACAAAAACATAAAAATAAAAATGTCACACAGAATGTACTAAACCCAAGGCCACAAGCATGCCAGCTTGACATAGTACACTTCTGGCTATCTCATAATTATGAAAGTCAATACCATTTTGATAGATTGTAAATACATCTCATCCACTTTCTAGGCTGTAGGCCCAGCATGATGTATGACTTTAGGGTGAAATACCTGGTAGCTTAAATTATGTCACTGTTTAGTCCATTCTTCAAATCCTCAACCTCATACCATACCTTTGTTAGACTATATTAGTGCATGGCTTTTTGGCAACAGGAATTAGTCACTTCATCCATCTTACCTTTGTAAGAGTGGCTAAGGGGGATTAATTCTGCTGTGAGAAGTAATACATGGTATAAGTCTTTCATTGAGTACATTAGTTTGTACAGAGTGTATGTTACAAATCTTCCAGTGAGTACACTGTCTCAGTCTGTCTGTCACCAATTCACCCCTGTCCCTCTCACCCCCATCCCCCTAACACACACACACACACACACACACACACACACACACACACACACACACACACACACAGCATGTATCAAACCCAAGGCTGCAAGCGTACCAGTCTGAATGCTGAGAGAGAGAGAGAGAGAGAGAGAGAGAGAGAGAGAGAGAGAGAGAGAGGGGGGGGGGGGGGGGGAGGAAGAAAGACCTGCCCTTCCTTTCTAACCTTCCCCAACCCATCATTCCTCCCTCCTTAAGAAAGATCTAATAATTCTGTAAGCTAATAAGTTCCTCAAATTTTTATATCTGTACTGGAAGTACTAAGAATGTCACCTCCTGACAGTAAGTACTAGCCTCCTATACTGTCTCATAATTTTGTAATTTGCTCAAGTGAATTTGTCTTTTGAAACAAAAGAAATATTATGTCTGATAAACTAATTTTCAGGATGGTAAAATCAGAGTGCATAAATGGTGTACAGTCAGTTCATTTTCTGCCACCTTCAGACTGCTTGATGCCATTAGACATGCCACTTACAAGAAGAGTCACATGTACTGCACAAATTCCTCTGCAGTTACAGGTAACAGCATATTCATACCTATTTGTTTAAGGTTATTTCTGTAATATCACTGCAGTTTGTTTTGCAGCATCTCTTAATCCTTTGACTGCTCGACATTTTAAGGTGCATTGCTGTACCTTCTCCCAGGCGCTGTGGATGTCTTGGTGAACAGCAGTCTGCCTTTCCCACAGTGCTGTAGATGTGTATACTTGTGCTACCCTCTCACTCTGTGAGTGTTATAGATGTGTATAGACTCATAGCTGCTCTGGTACCTGCATGCCGCGGTTCTCTAAAAATGCACAGCTATATTTCTGTCCCATTCACTCAGTAACTTTTCAGCATTCAGGTTGTTTAGTTGGAGAATTTGTGAGTTTTCCTAGTGGAGTCTCATGTTCTAGTTTTCAGTTCCATTAATGTCTGTCACTATTCTTTAATACAGGCTTTAGAGTACCTAGTGTTATCTTGACTACTTGTTTATGCAAGAGGAATACATTTCAGTTTTGCTAAGAAAATGACATAGGATCATGTTTGCACAGAGAATGGTATCTTAAAAATTGTAGGAAAAAGAATGAGATTAATTTTTTCATATTCGAGACTGTGATGACTCTGCTACAAAATCTCGAAGTAATAGTCCTGAACTACTCTATTCATTCCACATATAATAGAGAGTTTTTCAGAATTTCAAAGATCTGAAAGACATTTTGAAACTCTTTGAGAAAGAGTATGCAATAGCAAAGCATTTTATTGAGAAAAAAATTATTTTTGTCTATTTACACACAGGTCTTATGATTTGACGCTTGTACACTAGCAACAAGTAATACTGTCATCTTTCGTGGTATTTCTAATAGAAGATCTTGTTGTATTCATAGTAAATGAAACCAATTGATTTTATTTATAAATCAAAGAATGTGTGAATTTTCAGTTGTTGCATTGGAAAAACAGAATTTGACAAATCTTACTGTACCTCATTGGTGTTTGTCTTCTGATGGCTCATGCTACAAGCTAGCAATAATTGGTCAAGAGATGTACTTTTCAATACTCCAGTTTTCAATGATGTTATGTTCCAGTCGTGTTTTGTGTTCCCTATAAAAATTTTCCACTTCAGTGATAGCTCTGCTAATAGCAGAGGAGAATATTATTCAACATAACACTCCCCAGTAAAGTTTGTCATACATCCAGCAGTGTAATTTAGGTTACAGCCACATTAAAAGCTTTCTAGTGAAAAAGTTACTGTATGTGAAAGGATGTTATCCTCTAAACTATTTATGACTGAAGTATATTTTGATGCCAACAACTGATATTCAAGCCCAGACATGTTACTATGGCCTCACAACCATGGAACCACACACAATGTGGTTTGTAAAAACAGGAGGAATGTGTCAAAACAATATGAGAAGCTTAAGTGAGGGGAATATCAGTTTACATCAGTGGATATGCTGCTTGTCAGTCAAGCTGTGCAACATGAGAGAAACATGAGATAGTAATCGGTAGATGTGACGTACATGTACAGACCAACAGATGATTACAGTTTCAGGAAAATGGATGATTTACTCAAGAGAAACAGTGTCACAAATTGAGCAAGTCAATAATAATGTCTTATCCACATCTAGCTCTTATGCCAGCAGTTGTTCAGCTTTCCATTGACTGATAGAGTTGGTGGCTGTCCTCCTGAGGGCTATCATGTCAAATTCTGTCTGACTGGTGTGTTAGATCGTCGCAAACTGAGCTGGTTGGTGGGCCCTACACATAATTCTCCAAAAATTCTTGATTGAGGAGAGATCTGGCAACCTTGCTGACCAAGATGGGATTTGGCAAGCATGAAGACAAGCAGTAGGAACTCTCATCATACGTGGATGTGCATTATCTTGATGACATGTAAACCCAGACTGGCTTGCCATTAAGGACAAGAAAAGGGGGTGTAGAATACCATTGGAATACCACTGTACCATAAGGGTGACATGGATGACAACCAAGGGAGTCTTGCTATGAAAACATATGGTGCCCCAGATCATCACTCCTAGTTGTCGGTCGGTGTGGTGGGTGACAGTCAGGTTAGTAACCCACTGCTGCTCGGGGAGTTTCCAGACATATCTGCACTGGTTATAGGGATTCAATTCGAAGCAGTACTCATCACTGAAGACAATTCTAATGTAGTTGATGAGATTACAGGCTGTAGATGTGTCTGGAGATGCCTTGGATAGCAGTGGGATACTAACCTGACTGTTGCCCCCGATATGAGCCTGACAGCCAGGAGTGATGATCTGGGGTGACATTTCTTTTCATGCCAGGACTCTTTTGGTTATCATCCACAGCATCCTTACAGTACAACAATATATCAGTGATATTCTACACTCCGTTTTCTTGCCTCTCATGGCAAGCCACCTGAGCTTACATTTCAGCAAGATAATGCCCTCTAGCACATGACAACAATTCTTACTGCTTGTCTTCATGCTTGCTACACCCTACCTTGGTCGGCATGGTTGACAGATCTCTAGCCCCCACACCCCTACCCTAACTTAGAACATTTGAAGCATTATGGGCAGGCCCGTCCAACGAGCTTGTGATCTTGATGAAATAGTGAACTGATTGAACATAATTTGGCATGATATCCCTCAGAAGAACATCCAGCAACTCCATCAATCAATGCCAAGCTGAATAAGTGCTTGCATAAGAGCCAGAGGTAGACAAACCCATTAGTGCTTACAAACTTAACTGGATCAATGGATCAGACTGAGAAATGGTACAGAAAGTTCATTTTTCACAACTTGAGCCTGTTGTTTAATTTCTCATAATCTCCACTGGGTGATAAGTAGTAATAATCTTTCATCTTTCTCTGGTAAGAGAAACTGTAGAAAGGCATTCTACAGAACAGCTACAAGCTGACATAAGAAGATGCTCTGAGAATCCTCTATTATTTAGTGGTATATATTTTCCAAATGTTTTTGTAAGGAACACTTCAAGACAAGGTTGCTGATGCATAGGTGTTCAGTTCACTTGAAACAGGGAGTATATGAGGAAGGTAGATATCAATATAAGAGAGGAAACTCACTATGCACATCAAAAAAGTTTTGCATCACCTCAGGTCCGAGAGTTCTGGAACCTGTACAGAAAATTGGAATAGATATCAACATAAACATCATTTCTGCCCTTTTTATTGCTCATGAAAACCATACATTGCATGTTGTACCACCATACAGTGAGATCTTCAGAGATGGTGGTCCAGATTGCTGTACACACCGGTACCTCTAACACCCAGTAGTACGTTCTCTTGCATTGATGCATGTCTGTTTTCATCGTGGCATACTATCCACAAGTTCATCAAGACACTGTTGGTCCAGATTGTCCCACTCCTCAATGGTGATTCAGTGTAGATCCCTCAGAGTGGTTGGTGGGTCACGTCGCCCACAGACAGCCCTTTTCAATCTATCCCAGGCCTGTTCGCTAGGGTTCATGTGATGGTGTTATCCTGAAGGAAGTCATTCACAAGATGTGCACAATGGGGGTGTGAATTGTGGTCTATGAAGACTATTGCCTCGCCAATATGCTGCTGATATGCTTCCTCTATTGGTTGGAGGATGGCATTCACGTATCATACAGCCATTACGGCGCCTTCTATGACCACCATTGGCATACATCGGCGCCACATAATGCCCTCCCCCCCCCCCCCCCCCCCCAAAACAGCAGGAAACCTCCACCTTGCTGCACTCACTGGACAGTGTGTCTCAGGTGTTCAGCCTGACTGGGTTGCCTCCAAACATGCCTCCGATGATTGTCTGGTTGAAGGCATATGCGACACTCATCGGTGAAGAGAACTTGATGTCAATCCTGAGCGGTCCATTCAGCATGTTGTTGGGCCCATCTGCACTGCACTGCATGGTGTCATGGTTGCAAAGATGGACCTCGCCATGGATGTCGGGAGTGAGATTGTGCATCCTACAGCCTATTGTGCACAGTTTGAGTCATAACATGACGTCCTGTGGCTACACAAAAAGCATTATTCAACACGGTGGCGTTGCTGTCAGGGTTCCTCCGAGCCATTATCCATAGGTAGTGGTCAACCACTGCCCTTGAGTGGCCTGAGCGAGGCATGTCATTGACAGTTCCTGTCTCTATGTTTCTCCTCCATGTCCAAACAACATCACTTTGGTTCACTCCGAGATGCCTGGACACTTTCCTTGTGGAGAGCCTTTCCTGGCACAAAGTAACAATGCTGATGCAATTGAACCATGGTACTGACCATCTAGGCATGGTTGAACTACAGACAACATGAGCTGTGTACCTCCTTCCGGATGGAATGACTGAAACTGATCGCTGTCGGACCCCCTCCATCTAATAGGTGTTGCTCATGCATAGTTGTTTACATCCTTGGAAAGGTTTAGTGACATCTCTGAACAGTGAAAGGGACTGTGTCTGTGATACAATATCCACAGCCAACATCTATCTTCAGGAGTTCTGGGAACTGGGGTGATGCAAAACTTTTTTGATGTGTGTATAATATTTTGTACCCTGTTACATGACTTACCAATGAAACAAAAATTTCTGATCTTCACCAACTGTAAAGAGAAAATTACTCATGTGATCCATCTTAAAATATTATTTAAGAAAAAGCAAGAATATACTTGAAAACAAACTAAATGTGGATTGGCTTCTAACTTTGTGAAACTGACGTGAAGCATCTAACCAGAAAAAGATGGAAAAGACATGTAGTGAACGTGAACAGTATTTGCTTTTTCACACTCTCACTCCAGATAAAGTACTACACTGATGTTTCAGGAAGGAAGATTGGGTTTATTGTCCTTTCAACATCGAGGTCTTTTGAGATGGAACACAAGCTCAGATTGTGTCAATGATGGGTAAGGAAAGTGGTTGTGCCCTTTCAAAGGAATCATCTTGGCATTTGCCAGCAGTAATTTAGGGAAATCACAGAAAAACCTAAATCTGGATGGCCAGACACAGGTTTGAGCTGTAATCCTCCCGAAACTGAGCCCAGTGTGCTAACCACTGTGCCACCTGACTCAGTGGATGTTTCAGGATACATAATATACATTTTGTGCATGGAAAAATGAAAACTTAGCATTCATTGTGCCAATTGAAGAAATACATGAAATGTATTCACAGTTACAAATATGGACAAGCGTCAGCCCTATAATGGAATGATGGCAATGTGAAAACTTGTGCTGAACCAGGACACAAATCCAGATGTCCTGCTTATTGCAAGTGGTCACCTTACTGTTAGGCTATCCACGCATGACACACAGCCATATCCAAACTTTAATATGTTGCCAACCATGTGTCCACATCCTGCACTCATACATTCAAGATGTATATTCTTCTACAGGGAAGACGTTTTAATTGAAAGTTGCTTGCCCAGTGTTGGAAATACAATATTGAAATACTTGTGTTGTTCAGAATTATGATACAATGTTCCTTTTGACATGCATACATGCCCAACAGAACATTGCACCATAATTCTGAATTACACAGGCACTGCAATATCACAGTTAAATAAAAACTGTAAGTAACTGTCTATTATAAATACAGAATTGTTTTTATGTCAATTGAAAGAATTCTCACACCTTAACTTTGTGGCTTTGGTACTATTTATTTTGTTTATGTCTATGAAAGTTGTTCATACTCTTCCAGTAACTTTTATGATGCACAAACATTTTAGCTTTGAAGATAATCTATAGGTGAATTATTGTACTAGCAGAAAAAAAGGAAATATTGAACATTCTGCATCATTTACATAATAAGTTATGCAGAAGTACAAAACATTAAACATTGTAGGCAGCAGTTCAGGAATAATCAGCACAGGGCAAAGCAGTCTGCTTGAGTAATTCAGTTGCAGACAGTTGTCTAACTAACAAGAGCTTAAAAAGTCCCTTGGTAAGCCTCTAAATTGGATGGAAAAAGCTGCAACTTGTCAGATTGTTTATGCAGCTTATGTATTACAGATAAATTACTGTTTGCACACCCTATAATGAAGTGCTCAGTCTGTTGCAATCTTAGGAACAAATTGTACATGAAGCTATCAAACAGGTCTCATCTACAAAAATGAACCAAAAAATCTATTAATGTGAAACACAATGAACCTCAATCTGAGAAAGCAATATTACAAAGAGTTGGTGTACTTTGGTCAACATGCTGTTTAACAGTATTCTTTGCACTACAACACCACTCTAAAGTATGCCGTGATATATTAATTTGTGTCTCTCAAAGGCAACATAGCAAACAGTGTAAGTCACACTCTATTTAACACTTAGCCTATAAGAAATGATCCAAGAATATTGTCATAGCTTTTGTCAAATTCAGTAGTTTCTCAAACTGGTTTAGTGAGAAATACATGCAGAACAGCAGGTTTATGAGTAAGGAGCAAGGAAAGAATGAATGGAAAGCAACACTTCAGTTTTGTCATATTTTAACGTAGCCTACTAAAATCATATAGACAACTGGCACTAAATAATTTTTTCTTAGTGAAACGAATTAACATGTTGCAGTTTTGCTATTACAGTAACCAATTTTGTGGAGAACCTTAAAAGTCAAATATTACAGCCCGAATAATTTTTACAATTTATTTAGTATGGCTTGGTGGTGCCAAAATTTGTGTAACTAGAGTCATTACCACAAGAAATCCAGAAATATTATACATAGAGCAAGGTGGGCCACTCATTAACACAATACTTGACAGTGGTCTGTAGGTTAGGCATTAATTGCAGGTAGGTGTATTAGACGATAAAGATTAGCACTCAAGACAGTGCTTTCTGCAGCAGTGACATTTTCCTCATTTTTACATAATTCAAAACAATGTTACATCAATATGTGGAATGGAATATTAATTTTCTGCTCTTGTTATAAGAAACTATGAACTATTAGATTTCATTTACTACCCTAACATCTTAAATAATTCTTCATATCTTGCCTGCTGGGAGCGTAATAGGTTAGTTTTTATCATAGCCTGTGCTGTTATCATTTATTGTGTCTGGGAAGAAAGGGATAGAGAGAGAGAGAGAGAGAATGTGTGTATTCAAAGACACTGATATCTAATAACATTTAATAATTATGTTTTAATATTTCTGTCATATGAGGTCAAATATAAATTGTACCTTGACATTCATTCTTTCATTTAGACAACATTCTCTGTAAACCCCATAAAGAAGGAGAGGCTTCAGTGATATGGAATGAGGCAAGCTATGCTATGACTAGTGCCAATATAAGGGGCTGTCAAATATGACTAGTGCTAATATAAGGGACGGGCAAATGAAAACCAAACACCCATCACAATGGGCTCATGGAATGGTTCCATTCAAAAGTAATCACCACACAAGATAAGACATTTATCCCACTGGGAGATAAAATGTTTAATTCCTGTTGCATAGAATGCAGTCAGCTGCTGATGGATCCACATCTGCACTCACTCTTGCAATTCCTTGTCCAATTGAAACCGACAGCCAAGTGTGGCTTTCTTCAGGTCCCCAAAGACATGGAAATTACACAGTGAAAGAGCTGGGCTGTATGGAGGTGCTGCAATGTTTCCCAACCCAATCACTGAAGCATAGTCTTCATCCAGTTGGCAGAGTGGTGGTGGGCATCATCCTGCATCAGAATGATTCTGTCTAACAGCATTCTAATAGCCGGAGGACAAATAGCCAAGCCAACAGTGGAAACGACCTACACCTCCCCCACCACAGAAATCCAAAGCTGTTTACACAAGTTCCGGTAAGGTCACAATAACCTTCTTCTTCAACTGAAGGGTCCCACTGCTCATCCAGTTTCTCAAGTGTGGATCCACAATCAGTGTCCAGTGCTATGAAGATACTTTCCAGAAATGACAATATACCATAAAGGCAAAACACTCAGTAAAGCTGTTGTACAGAATTGTCCTGTTTCACAACAATTGCTGCCCACACATTGCCAATTGAACAAAGGTTAGGCTTCAGTACTTTTCTTGGGAAACACTGCAGCATCCTATGTACAGCCCATATCTTTCACCATGAGATTTTCACATATTTGGTAACTTGAAGAAATACATGTGTTGAAGTCAGTTTCAGTTGAACAAGGAAGTGCAAGAGTGGGTGAGGTTGTGGACCTGCCAGTGGTCAACTGCATTCTATGAGACAAGAAATGATTGTCTCGCCTTCCTGTGGAATAAATGTATTAACACCTGTGGTTATACTTTTGAATGGAACCGTTCCATAGCCCCAGTGTGGCAGATGTTAAGCTTCCACTTCACCGCCCCTCATGTACTCACACTGATACAGGGTGTTTCAAAAATGACCGGTATATTTGAAATGGCAATAAAATCTAAACGAGCAGCGATAGAAATACACCGTTTGTTGCAATATGCTTGGGACAACAGTACATTTTCAGGCAGACAAACTTTCGAAATTACGGTAGTTACAATTTTCAACAACAGATGGCGCTGCAGTCTGGGAAACTCTATAGTACGATATTTTCCACATATCCACCATGCGTAGCAATAATATGGCGTAGTCTCTGAATGAAATTACCCGAAACCTTTGACAACGTGTCTGGCGGAATGGCTTCACATGCAGATGAGATGTACTGCTTCAGCTGTTCAATTGTTTCTGGATTCTGGCGGTACACCTGGTCTTTCAAGTGTCCCCACAGAAAGAAGTCACAGGGGTTCATGTCTGGCGAATAGGGAGGCCAATCCATGCCGCCTCCTGTATGTTTCGGATAGCCCAAAGCAATCACACGATCATCGAAATATTCATTCAGGCAATTAAAGACGTCGGCTGTGCGATGGCCAATGATTCCTTTGGAAGAAATGGCGGCCCAGACCAGTACTTTTTGAGAATGCAGGGACGATGGGACTGCAACATGGGGCTTTTCGGTTCCCCATATGCGCCAGTTCTGTTTATTGACGAAGCCGTCCAGGTAAAAATAAGCTTCGTCAGTAAACCAAATGCTGCCCACATGCATATCGCCATCATCAATCCTGTGCACTATATCGTTAGCGAATGTCTCTCGTGCAGCAATGGTAGCGGCGCTGAGGGGTTGCTGCGTTTGAATTTTGTATGGATAGAGGTGTAAACTCTGGTGCACGAGACGATATGTGGACGTTGGCGTCATTTGGACCGCAGCTGCAGCACGACGAACGGGAACCTGAGGCCACTGCTGGATCACCTGCTGCACTAGCTGCGCGTTGCCCTCTGTGGTTGCCGTACGCGGTCGCCCTACCTTTCCAGCACGTTCATCCGTCATGTTCCCAGTCCGTTGAAATTTTTCAAACAGATCCTTTATTGTATCGCTTTTCGGTCCTTTGGTTACATTAAACCTCCGTTGAAAACTTCGTCTTGTTGCAACAACACTGTGTTCTAGGCGGTGGAATTCCAACACCAGAAAAATCCTCTGTTCTAAGGAATAAACCATGTTGTCTACAGCACACTTGCACATTGTGAACAGCACACGCTTACAGCAGAAAGACGACGTACAGAATGGCGCACTCACAGACTGCGTTGTCTTCTATATCTTTCACATCACTTGCAGCGCCATCTGTTGTTGAAAATTGTAACTACTGTAATTTCGAAAGTTTGTCCGCCTGAAAATGTACTGTTGTCCCAAGCATATTGCAACAAACGGTGTATTTCTATCGCTGCTCGTTTAGTTTTTATTGCCGTTTCAAATATACCGGTCATTTTTGAAACACCCTGTACCTTTGGGAATTTCATCTAGATTACTTTATATATGTCTAAAAACAAAGATGATGTAACTTACCAAATGATAGCATTGGTACGTTGATAGACACACAAACAAACACAAACACAAACACACAGACAAATGTCTGCTTGTGTCTGTATATGTGCGGATGGATATGTGTGTGTGTGTGTGTGTGTGTGTGTGTGTGTGTGTGTGCGAGTGTATACCTGTCCTTTTTTCACCCTAAGGTAAGTCTTTCTGCTCCCAGGATTGGAATGACTCCTTACCCTCTCCCTTAAAACCCACATCCTTTCGTATTTCCCTCTCCTTCCCTCTTTCCCGATGAAGCAACCATGGGTTGCGAAAGCTTGAATTTTGTGTTTGTGTTTGTTTGTGTGTCTATCAACATACCAACACTTTCATTTGGTAAGTTACATCATCTTTGTTTTTAGATATATTTTTCCCATGTTGAATGTTTCCCTCTATTATATTTACTTTGTATATGGTTATCCATACGTATATTAGGAGAAAATCAACTAGTGTGGTGAAAAACGGACACTTATCCTCCTCTTGAAATACTCAGCTGCTGTTTTTATCTTATAGTTTAAACAAAGAATTTATGTACCTGTACAGTAATACTATCATCTGTCTAAACACTGGCAAAGTCAAGAGCTGTTTAATACATTCATTATAGTTAAGCATATTTTCATCCACAGTTCAAAATATTCTGATGTATTATAAAAAGAGAAGCTGGTAACCCATTATTTTATCTTGTTTGTGAATATGTGAGGATTTTTTAGCTTACTGCCTGATGTCTGGTTGTTATTGAAATTTGTACAATAATATAAAATTCTTATGTATTGATCAATGATTTGAATTTAACATTATCTGCTTCACTGCTGCTGTCATTAGGGAGATGAATATCATTTGCCTTGCTGACTTTATTCAGTTCATATCCAGAATACTCTGAATCACCTTTGCTTTGTTCTTGGAATTTTGAATTTTTTGTGTATAGTATATAATTTTTTCCTTTTGATGACAAGATGAAGAAGTTTGTAGTACTGCTTATAATGCTTAAAGGGTTAAGTCTTGGTTAGATATAGTCCTTTGCCTTAAGTCATGCTCTCTCTTCCTGGTGCAAAATATTGTGAACCCAGATGTTGGCCACCCTTACTCTCAGCTTCCACTGTAATTGACTCTGACGCAGTGCATAGGAAAACCAGATTCATAGAGGTGAAGATTGGTTTCACTCATTTCACTGATCAACAGCCAATGGCTGTGCCAAGGTGGACACACCAGTTCCCATCAAATCAACAAAGTTAAGCACCAAACATGTGGCCAGTACTTCGATGGGTGACTGTCCAGGTATGCTGTGCACTGTTGACAATTTTGCCTTTGCTTTTATGGCAGAGGGGACAGGAGGGTTGGTGGCAAAAAGTCCCCGATCAACAGTCTTTTCACCAATGTCCAGGATTCAGTTCCAACCATCTCCACAGTGTCTCATGAAGTGAGGACATCTGACACTGTTGATGGTGATATGTTCATTGGATGAGAACGTTAAGCTTGGTAGCTCCTTGGTGCTCTTCAAGAGGAGAAGGCTATATGGCAGCACCATACTTCACCCTCTGCCTTCTCTCCCCATCTCCAGCACAAACATGACACTACACTACAGTACACTCCACTACACACACTCACTCACTCACACACACACACACACACACACACACACACACACACACACACACACACAGAGAGAGAGAGAGAGAGAGAGCAAGAGAGCGACAAAGTAAATATATTTAACAAGACGGCACATTGCTTGAACATGCAGCACATATTTGGTCAGAAACAAGTGGAAATTCTATCAGTTGATAGTTGTTTTAAGATTTTCATTGTTTCACTAAAACATTTCACGTGAATTAAAGATTCCTCTAACATGTCAAAACAGAGGCAGTGAATCATCTATAATGACCAAAATATAGATATAATATAAAATGTAGCAGAAAAAAAGACTAGTAATAGATTCAACTAACTCAATTTATACACGGTGCACAAATGTAAATTTTGCTCTGTCTTTATCTGTTACAGGTTGTGATTGCAGTAACTATAGCTCTGGCTTTGTTTCTATGTGGTCTTATGATTTACTTCTGGAAGAAGACACAGAATCTGGAATATAAGTATATGAAACTAAAACAGTCATCAGGTGGCAGAGATGGTGACGGAGACAACGAACTTGCCCCAGCAGAAAGCTGTGCACTGGATGATGGTGAAGAGGAAGAAATACAGTTCACACAACCTCGAAGTCTTGGAATACTAAATCGTATTAGGAGCATGAAAATGATAGGTGGCATGGTAAGTTGTCTGACACACCCAGTTTCTCAAAATTAACTATCTGCATAACTGCTATAATAACAGTAAATATTAATAACACTATGAGATTAAAATAAATGATAATAGCACAGTTTATGGAAATATGTGACTGCCAGCATGGGATTGATATCAGCACAGCTGAATGTTGACCACGTGTTTATATAAAGAGCTCTATGGCCGAATGTAGGAACTGACTGGATGGTTGCCCCTTTATACAACAGCTGCAGGTATGAGGTGCTGCCTAGTGTTGGTAATACATCTGGACCAGGACAGGATGCTTTATCTGTTGCATCAATGGCTGATTTTGGTGTCAAGGCTGGACATTCACAGATGTTAGGATGGATTTGATGGTCAGTGAGAGTGCCAACATTAGGGGACTGATAGAGCCTCTCAGGGAAATAGTCTGCAGATAAGTAATGAAGGCCAGAATGCTCTTGGCATGCTTACTCAAGACAGTCTCATCTGAGATATGGAAGTGACTCTATTCATGGCTGTTGAACTCTTTGGGTGCAACTGACTGCAAATAGTTGCCCATGTCAGCACAGATGATGCTTTCTGTATGAGTTCTGAGGCCATCGTTGGTTCTTTTAGATGTTTGGCTGAATTGGTAAAGGCAACTAGCTTCAACCCCAAGGTGGAGGTGTGGCTTGCTATTTGCAGCAATATACCTAGAAACTGCCTTGGTCTTTTGGTTTGGAGCAAGTGGAAGATATAAATTAGAGTCTCAGATAATTCTGTCTTGATTTCAGATGTGAATTTCTTGACCTTCACTATTAGGTGGAGTATTTTAGGGTCCCTGACAGTAAATGGGCACACACTACACATAAGAAGTGGCTACTTGGATAGAAGAGTAGATGTGTTAAAGAAACTCCTCCTCAGGGTCAATGATGAATTGCTTGTCAAAAATGAATATAGATCAGATAACATTATTCTCAGAGAATAATTTTTGTCACTGCAGATTGAAAAGAGAAAATGTTAATGTGATATTAGTAACCTGCAGGTGCATCCATAGTAAGGTCCCAGATTTAGTATCACTTATTAAATGTAATAATTTTCCCTCAAAATATTAGGAAGGTGAATGTGGATACAACCAGATGTAAATGTTAGTGAGACACTTATTTCAGATTGGAATATATATACTGCAAGGAGGAGATAAACACCAATGAAGTGAATATTTACTGCTGTAACAAATTCGATAACACTTAGTGAGGTAATCACGGAATCCATATGTGAAATAATCAAGGTAAGGGTAACCATAAAAAGTAAATTAAACATGGTTATTATCTGTGATTGAAACCAGGACCTCCAAGGCCGAAGTTCTACCCACTAGACCATCATGGTCACTATTAATTACATTTTTATTCAAAAAGAAAAGAAACCACTCACCAAACTCAAACCAATCAGACAGATGCAGAAAATTGTGGTAATCACTTTCATTTGCTTGTCAGCAACATGGTAATTTCTGTCAGTCCTTCATAGTGAGCTGGACTCACATTACTCTTGCATTCATATCACAGCATTCATTTGATTTTGTCAGTTGCTATTTACTAGCACAAGTGAAAGGAAGAATACAGACATAATTTCTTAACATGTGAATTTAGTTACACATTGCCTGATTTACAATTCAGTACTTATCCTGTGAATACTCAGTCTCTATTTTAATCAATTAATAAGTTACACAATCAACTTTTACAACATTGATACACTTCTGTGAAACGTTTCTCTAGAACTCCAATCCTGTTCTCACCTAGTTTTAGACTCTTTTTCTTGGTTATACTGACATATTTCTTAATTTTCATGTGATTTTGTCCAAGGCTTGTAGGGAAATTTTTAAAAACTGTTTTAAAACCCACATCCTTTCGTCTTTTCCTCTCTTTCCCTCTTTCCTGATGAGGCAACAGTTTGTTGCGAAAGCTTGAATTTCATGTGTATGTTTGTGTTTGTTTGTGTGTCTATCGACCTGCCAGCACTTTCGTTCGGTAAGTCACATCATCTGTGTTTTTAGATATAACAACCATAGGAATGTACACGGACTCTGATGTCTGGCTACAAGACAAGTGTCAGTAATGGCAGTAATCACAAACAAATAATGATTCTTGAAATTGAGAATCATTCTCATCTCTTGTCACACTGCTCGCCATTTTTGTGGATCTCACAACTTACCCACACAACTCACTACAGCAGTACATAACCACACATATTAACAGCTCCTTTGTATTTGAAGGTAACCTGGAGTGTTACATTGTTCAGAAATGCATTACAGTGATTGCAATAGCACTTGAGAAGTGAAGGCTAAAATTGGCCAGTCATGTAAAATGCAAGAAATAAAAATACTAGCAAATCAAGCAGTAACAGCCAAGATGGGACCATGTCTCTAACCTTCAGTATTATTTATTTTGACACAATTTTGCCAAGTAAGTTTCTTGTTTCAGTTTATTACTTTTACTCAATAATTGTCTTCAGACTGTTCATGAAGTTTGCTTGTCTAGTGGTGAGTTCTTCCAAGAGATAGGAGTGATCTTTTTAGGACTCAGTAAACTATATAGGAGACATAATGTCATAATTTTCATTGCTAACAGATTGGGCTTCAGTTGATCTCAAACCAAAACCAAATTATATTTTCTGCCAGTCATGATAGTCCTTCCTTTTGCTTCTCTTTTTCCAAAAGTTAGCATAATTATTCTCTCCCATTTGACTTCAGGAGATGGTAGTATGCTGCAGCATCTACCATTGGCATTTTTAGGTGTTTCTCTATCATCAACACTTTTGGACATTACGTGGTTCACAAATACTTTGATTGATAATCTCCTCATACTGTGGAAGATACATGGTGGAGATGAAAGTGAATGCATAGTTACTACTTCTTTGCAGCTAAGATATTCAAACAAATCAGACACACATCCATGGGAACTCTCTGCCATCCTGTTTTCAGATCACCTAGAGGAAACCTTCCTACCCTCATAAACTCCCTAGCCCATTGTATGGTTCAGGTTTGTTTATGACATCTTCGCAATCTGTACCCCCAGGGCCAAGCTACACAAGCCACTATTTCCTCATACCTCCACAACCTCAACACCTTCACTCTCATCTGCCTCACCTTGTATGCCTCAGTCCAGCATGCTACCTTCTTGGATGTTAACATCCACCTATCTGGTGACTCATTTAAACCTTTGTTCATACCTAGTGCACTAACAATCAACAGTAACTGTATTTTGATACCTGCCATCCACCCATTTGTGCTCTGCAAACCACTGTGAAGTGCGCTCAGAAAATATGTCCTGCTGTACCAGTTTCAGGGCTTTTCCCATTCCATTCATATATGGAGCATGGGAAGAATGATTGTTTAATCACCTCCATGCATGCTGTAATTAATGTAATCTCATCCTCATGATCCTCATGGGGTCAATAAATAGGGCTTATAGTATATTCCTTGAATCATCATTTAAAGCTGGTTCTTGAAACTTTGTAAGTAGGATTTCAAAGGATAGTTTATGTCTATCTTCAAGAGTCTGCCAGTTCACTTTCTTCAGCATCTCTGTGACACTCTTCCATGGATCAAACAAACCTGTGGCCATTTGTGCTGCCCTTCTCGGTATACTTTCAGTATTCCCTTTTAGTCATATTTGGTATGGGTCTCACACACTTGATCAATATTCTAGGGTAGGTTAGGTACACAAGTGGTTTGTAAGCATTCTCCTTTGTAGACTGATTTCATTTCCTCATTACTCTACCAATTAACCGAAGTCTATGACTTGCTGTATCCACATCTGAGCCTATGTGATTATTCCACTTTATATCTTTACAAAATTTTACAACAGGGGATTTCTATGAGTTCATCAAATCCATCTGTAACTCACTGATATTATAATCATAGGATACTACATTTTTTTTATTTCTTTGCAGTGTATAATTTTACATTTGTGGACATTTAAAGCATGCTGCCAATCTTTGTTCCACTTTAAAATCTTATCAAAATTTGACTAAATATTTATGCAGCTTCTTTCAGAGAGTACTTCATTATAGATAACTGCATCATCTGCAGAAAGTCTGAGGTTACTATTAATATTGTCTGCAAGGGTTCAAACACACTTCCCTGATGCCCACTCAACATTATTTCTACATCTGTCGATGACTCTCGATCTGAGATAACTTGCTGTGTCGTCCCTACCAAGAATTTCCAATACAGTCACAAATTTTGCTTGATATAATATATGATCATACTTTTGATAATTGCTATAGATGTAGTACTGATTCAAGTGCTTTCAGGACATCAAGAAATAGTGCAGCTATCTGACTGCCTTGATTGAAAGCTTTCAGTATGTCTCATGAGAAAAGTGCGAGTTGGGTGTCACATTATTGATGTTTTCAGAATCCATGCTGACTGGCATGGAGGAGGTCATTCTGCTCGAGATATATCGTTATTTTTGAGCTCAGAATATGTTGTAAGATTCTATAACAAATTAATATGATGGACATTGGATGGTAGTTTTGTGGATCACTTCTACCATCCTTGTTGTAAATGGGTGTGACCTGTGCTTTCTTCCAACTTCTGGGCACAGTTTTTTGTTTGAGGGGCCAGCTGCAAGTTCTGTATAAATTCTGATAGGACTTCCCATGGGCTATGCATGTGCAACTATTCTTTTAAGCATGAGCCATAGTTCCACTATATGCTCCTATCCTGTGCTAAAATTTTCCAATTATTTATTGAGCTATGAGACTCCCGCTTTTTTATCTACTTTACTGCACATATATATCCTTCTGTCTGTTTTATTGTCCTTTGTATTTTGTTACTCATTGTTGCCACAGCTGTGTCATGGTCACTGATACCAGTTTCAATGTGAAAATCCTCAGAGAGTTCAAGTCTGTTTATTGTCATTGGATCTATTATATTTCCTATCATGAGTGTGGTTCTGAACCAACTGTTCTAGGTTGTTTTCAGTGAAGGCATTTGGTAATGTTTTGCAGGATGTCTTTTGGCCCATCACTAACAAAACTGTAATTTTCTCAATTGATCATTTTGTGACATAAGTCTCCACTGATGATCACAGCATTATTGGGGAATTTATGTACAAGCAAACTGATGGTTTCTCTAAAGTTTGGTTTGCATCAGGAGGTGAGTCTGGTGGCTGATAGAAGCATCCAATTACAATTTTCGCCCTCTCGTGGTACTAGCTGTTTCCTAAACAACTCCTTCCACACAAAAAGTCTATCCTACATAGTCTGGCCAGCTGTAGATGGTGCTTCTGCAGTAATGAGCACTCCATTTACTGCTATGCTGAAGGTGTTACTAAGGCCTTTGGGGACAGGCATTATTTCTTAAACATAGACCACAAACAGACTTACTCCCACCGGCCGGGGTGGTCGAGCGGTTCTAGGCACTACAGTCTGGAACTGTGCGACCGCTATGGTCGCAGGTTCGAATCCTGCCTTGGGCATGGATGTGTGTGATGTCCTTAGGTTAATTCAGTTTAAGTAGTTCTAAGTTCTAGGGGACTGATGACTCCAGAAGTTAAGTCCCATAGTGCTCAGAGCCATTTGAACCATTTTTTGAACTTACTTTCCATGTTGACACATGACTCTAATCCTCCAACCAAACCAGGGACCAGATGCCAAGGAGCACCCCACTCATCACCCAGTACCATTCAAGACTGTAAAAACTTAATCATATCCTCTGCCAGGGCTTCGTTGCATAGATGGGAATTTTCGTCTACCCCATAATCCACAAGGCTTCAATTTCCACTAACCCATACCTTATACCCACCTCCATTCCAATTCCATGACCCTAACTTCACTCATCCTTTACTCACACCCAACCCCACTCAGTCTGCCATATCCCTCATTCTTCCCCCCCCCCCCCCCCTCCCCCTCCCCCTTCCAAATCCACTCCTCCATGTCACTATGGATTGTGCACAACTCCATTTGCTTGTGGTCAAAATGAGCTTGGTGATGCTACGTTTGTTCAGCCTTTCCCAACCCCCCCCCCCCCCCTCTTGCTCTCTGCCTTCCTTCTCCCATTACGCACTCCACCTGACACATGGCCTCACCTTAGTTAAGATACAGCACTGGCACAGTGTAATCATTTGGGACAATGTAGTCCTGCAAGTGTGTATATGTCCATGTGTGTGTGTGTGTGTGTGTGTGTGTGTGTGTGTGTGTGTAAGCATGTGTGGATATATATATGTGTGTGTGTGTGTGTGTGTGTGTGTGTGTGTGAGCGTGCACACGCATGTGTGTACACTACAGTTCTGAAGTGAGTCCACTATTTGATGAGTCATCACCATTACATCTTAAATTATTTGCATGGCATTTTTTATTTATTCTGATCTACTATTTTTAAATAAATGTGATTAAGCTTCCCATCTTCATTATTGTTTCTGTTGTGCTGTTGTGATGTAGTGTTAAGTGATATAATTTAATTCTTCTTCCAGGGCGAATCTGGCAAATCATTTGAGACCATTCAACTGACAAAGTAAAGAAACCTCTAAAATATCTTTGGAACTGATCAATTAAGGGACCACAGTAAGTATAACAGAAATAGCATCATGCTCACTTTTGACAATGGTGAGGTCTGCTTTGCTTTATTCAGAAATGGATGACATGTACCATTGTTATCCTCTGATTTACTTGCACACTGTTTATACTAGGATCTATAGTTCATACAGACTACACTTATAAACATTTTAACACATTTAACAAATGCAGGGTGACTTCTGCTGTAACTGTCTACTAGTAACTAACTAAAGCCGTATCCCACTATCAGACCAAAATTTTTATCATGCTGTAACCTGGCCATAAAAACAATGATAATGAAGTAATCATATTACTGAATCAAGCAGTAATTTACTGATCTGATGTTTGTTTCATACAGCCTTTGCGGAGTTTTAATTTTAATGGCCCACAGTGTATTAATTTTGCAATTTAATTTTGTAGTTTATTTGCGTGAAACATGTAATTACTTGCATAGCAAATAGTAGTACAATAGATACAACAGTATACCATCTAAATTTATTTTATAATAGATACTAAAGTATAAATTATTTTACATAATAATACACTAGATTTCAGTTTCTATGGTGGGCTATAGTAGCACTGCTTAATGAGCCATGATTTTACATATTTTTTTTAATTTTTCACTGGTTATCAACTCGAGTTCCTAAGATAGTGCATTAAAAAACTTTTCTCCTTTAATGTATAGACTTCTTCTGTCTCCTGTTTACCATATGATAATTTTGTACTTGTCTAGTGTTATGTTCATGAATTTCTGCCTCACAAAATCTATATTTCTTATCTTCTACAGCTAGTACTATTTTTTCAAAGATATACGTAGAATAATATTGTGAGAAGGAAAGTTTCTACTCACCATATAGTGGAGATGCTGAGTCACAGACAAGCACAACAAAAAAACTTTCTCAATTAAATCTTTCAGCCATCGGCCTTTGTCGATGTGTCTATTTATCCCTGTGCTCTTTGTTTTTTGTCTCTGTTTGTATCATATACATGTCTTCCATTTTTTTCTTCCAGTCCTCTAGTAAAATCATCAGATTCAAAGGGTCTTGACTGTAGTGCCTTATTCTTATTTATATTTATCTTTCTGATAGGAATATTTCTATTTAGATGAAAAGTATTGTATCTAGGAAGGCATCCCATTTATTATTTAGTCTTTGGGCTGGTAATACTAAATGCCAAGTTCCATGACTAAGGCTCTCTCTCATTTTGTCAATGTTGATAAAAAAGATTTCTTTTGTAATCATAAATTTTCTTTGGTTTAATACAAAGATCTCCCTTTATCACTAATAGTTGGCCTAGATGGTCAGAGATGAGACCATTTACAACAGCAGATGTAATAATATTCTCAAAGATGGTGAAAACATCTGGTTTCTTGGGAATCTTGCAAATTGTTAACATTAATATCCTCTAATAATATATCATCTATATGTTTTTGCTTGGGAATTAATTTAAATAAAACTGTATCAAGAGAATTCAGAAATAATTCAAAATTTTGCTTTGGTGCTCTGTACAACACTATGGTAAGTAACATTAATAAGTAATTCAAATGCCAGAATTTTAATTGAATATGGACCAAATGTGAAACTAAAAATAATCTGAGCAAATGAACAGCCCATTGCGCATTTAGTAACCATTTACATTATTGTTGGAATCATTATTAGTTTTTTGTTTCAAAAATATGGGAACATATTTAATATTTGTGCACCCTCAGATCACCTAAAAATTTAAATATTTATTATTTATGGTATTTTAATTGTAACAGTAAGCAGTGTAATGTTTTTGGAATCCCATTTTACATCAATATTTTCATTGCCATGTTTCATTGTTGGACACTGATTTAGAGGTAATAATCAATGTCATAAATGATCACTATAGAAGTTTATTCCCTCCTTCTAAAGCGGAAAGAGTGTGTGTTCTCTCTTTCAGGCTCCCTGTACATGTAAAGTTTGGAGCTCATATGGTGGCAGGCTAAGATGAACAAGCAAAGAGCTGCTGCAACACAGAGAACATTGTGGAACATATCCTTCCATAGCTACTAAGACAAAAGCTTACATTTTATAAGAATGTTGGAGGTCCCTCAAAAAATGACATAAATGAACTAAGAGGATTAAAATTATTGTACAACACAATTTGTGCAACAGAAATGTTATAGTATTTAATCATTGGAAGAGCTGTACCTTCTTTGTTTCACTTGTTAAAAGATAAGATTTATGATATATATGTATTTCTTTTAATTAAATTTGCAAACTGTTTTCTACCAAAAATGGACCTCAAAGAGGAATGCTGTAATTTGTAATGGTGAATTGTTGTAATATTCAGATCAATTATCACTTGTCATGTGCATTGACAATGGAATATATGAAATTTATATTTGTATTCACGGTCAGTATAATATGATGACCCTCTTCAAAATAAGTAGCAAACATATCTTCTTTGTTTGCAAGTGTCATATTAATCTACAAAAAGTGACCTATTTTTTAAAGGTTGTCTATTGGAAAACATCACAGAAATGTGTTACAGAGAAATGTACTGTTTTTGTCACTACAGTTTTTTTTTTTTTAAATTAAATAAATGGCATATTAATCTACTGTGTTTACAAATCTGTCATGATGTGACTATCTGGTAGATTAATCATTACACTTCTTACAGACATATAACAATAGCTCTGAGGATTTATCATTTTTACTACATCTATAGATGCAACATATTGTAATCTAATGTCATGAGATCCTAGAACTTTTTGCATTGTTGAATTGATAATTACACAGAAAAATATGTTGGCAGTTGACTTACTATCACAGATAACATGAATTTGTAACAAATGATGTCAAGCTGCAGCAGTCTGCTGTGCTATGGCAGATGGTGTAATTAAGATTGCTTTTGACCACTGTTTGTCTTGTGTGCCCACCTGTACTGTGAAGAGTTTTAAAACAAATTCATTTGAGATGACTGGCTACTAAAAGGCTAAGTCTTCAAACAGTGATGGGTGCTACAATACACACAATCCTGAAAAAAACATTAAACATTTTTGCAGACAATTTAAATGAGAGAAAATATCAAGGAGCTTCAGTACAAAAATTAACAATAAAAATATTTGAAGCTTAAGACTGAAGGTCTCACAGAGAGCCATTTCAAGTTTGTTGAAATTCTTAAACATACATCACAGGAAATTTGTTCTTTATGCTGCAGGCTCAGTAGCACTGACATTGTTCAGCAGCATCAAATATCAATGGATAAAATAAGCCTACTGCAAGGATATAGTGTGTCTGGCCAAATAAAGTTGCAAATTTGAAAATATATATTTAGACAAAAAACAATGTTATTAGGACATTTGAAAACTGTATTTAATAAATGATTCCACAGTGCAACAATGAGATAGGATCATCCAGGAGCACATATGAGATCTGTTGACTTTCTTGGATGTAATGCAATGTTCTGGGGTACGGTTCACTGCAGTAAGCTATTGCCTTTTCCTGGATGTGTGCCACCGAATATCCAGCAGTTAGCAAATATCTGTCCTGATTGTAACACTTGACCCTCAACTGAGGGTGGTCACTGCGTAATTTCTTTCTGTCACATTGATTTTTCCCAGAGAGTCAACATTACCTTCCTCAATTGAGCCAACTGGTGGGGAATCGAGTAAGTACAGTACATACTGACGAAACTAAAATGAGCTCTAACATGGAAATTAAGCGTTTCTGGACACATGTCCACATAACATCTTTTCTTTATTTGTGTGTAAGGAATGTTTCCTGGAAGTTGGGCCGTACCTTTTTGTAACACCCTGTATATTTCTTAAGAGTCATTTCTTGACCCCAGACTGAAGGTTAACATTTAATGAGGCATAACAATTGTCCATTGATATAGCCAAAGCACATAGAAGTATACTGATACATGTGTCAAATTATATGCAAACATAGAAAATTTTTAACACAATCAATACATAATGAGAGCTCTCAGTAAAAACATGTTAGTCATGTTATTTAACAAATAAGAAAACTGAGAATCTTTACAATGAACACATGTAATTCAAATGTGCATGTTTGTACATGTTTTCACAGTATGTCATTCAGGATTCAACAGAGTGTGTCTTTGCATAACACCAGATGGGAGAATTGGTAATGAAAACAAAGAAAGTTTCAATTGACATTGTGGACTAAAAGACCTAAAGGGGCAGGTTCAGTCAGCTGATCAGAAAGGGTTTTCTTCCTCCATGCATACTGGTTCCTTTCTAAAGATGTAAGAGTTGTGTTAAGAATATTTTTACAGTGTATGTGACTGTAAGGAATGTATGTATGGTGTGGTGTCATGTTTGTGTTGTATGATGATGAGATAAGGGAGAGTGCAAAACTCAGTGTCAACACATTGCCTTCTCCTCTCAAATAGCTGCACAGGAGCTACCAAACTGAAATTCCTTAAGCAACAGACAGATATCATCAGAATTTCATATGCTCTCACTACATGAGATACTGCAGAGAGGTTTGGAATTTAACAAGGACAGGAGCATCACCACTTCTCCTCCCCTCACTGGCCAAATACTAGTACTGGAAATTCCTTCCACTACCAAGATTCAGACAGGCTACACATCTGAGTCAAGCACCTCTGCACAGGCATGTGTTAGTGATCTAAGTTACAGAGGTGAGTATCAGTCATGAATAACATGCCATATACAAATCTGCATATTATATGCAAAACACAATAATACAATAATGCCAGAGACATGCCCAGAGTAGGACAAAAACTGTCATCATTAAATTCATGCAAAAACAATGAGTAACAAAAAACACATAAAAATGTTACTATGGTACTTTAAGAACTACAGATGAATGATCATTAATCTTCACACATTTTGAAAATGCAAACACACTGGTATTAAGTAATTCATAAGAAATACAATTTTTTCTGTACATTACATTCACAATATCACAAAGATAAAAAAGCAGTTATGTATACAAACAATCAATCATTACTGCAGACACCCTCCAAAACACTACACATTCTTCTATTCTTCTAATGCAAATTTAAAAAAAAAGGATCACATTCATGTGACAGGATTATTTTCTTATATATTTTCATGTCTACATGTACTGACTCCAACCACAACATAAGTGAATGATTCAGTGACACACTTGATATTCTTTGCAGAATATGAAATAAATGTTACACAGATGAACAATAGAAAAGGAAACTCATATTGCAAACGTACTCTTGGATTATTGCTTGTGAGGTCAGGACAAAACATGAAATGTAAGAAAAAGTGAAAATTAATCTGCATTAAATACAGACTGAATGTGGTTTTATGTGAGTAACTCATACTGAACAAATTTAATCCCATACATAATTTTCTAAAATACACATGCACAAAAGTAGCCAATATTCCTTGAATGTACATTTATGAATTAACAAAAAACTGATCTACAATATTACTATTTATCATAAACATACAGTAAAATTATGTATATTCAGCTCTGTCTATCAGTCGCTGCATATCATTGTGAGTGTACCCTAGTCACATTTCCCCTAATGTAATAAAAACTATCAGCATATGTTACTCAGCCTAACTGCTCATCTTTCTGTGAATCAAATAAATTGCTATTGCACCAAGAAAGATTGTGCTTAATGTGTGCACATGTAGATCTATTCATCAGTCACTCTTTAACTTCTTTAGTCATTCTCATATAAAAAATACACAAGAATAAGCCTATAACTCTATAATGTGCATGGAAGAATATTTTAGACACAAAATAAAAGTTCCTTACATGGGATGTTTTCTGACCTCTGGCCATTTACCTTCCACTTTGAGGGTACTTTGTTTTGTGAAAATCTTGTTTGATCTTTCACCATTTTACCTGTTGTTGGTATGGCTTCTTCCTGAGTCATTACATCCCATTTTGCCTCCTGAAGGTAAGCCTGTCCAAAAATTCTCTCTCATAATTGACCAGTTTCCTTGACAGACTTTCCCTTTGACACAAATAACACTCTCTTTATAAGTCAAACATATTTTTCTTCATGCCATTTTGTCATATGATGACATGGCTGGAGACTGTGGCTGTTATTTGAGGACAAATGTTGATGGTGCTGTCTCAACACCATCAACATTTATTTTTCTTAAATTTGGTTCACTTAAGCTTTTCCACAAATAGGTCCATTATATCTCCTACTGAATTAAGCATTACCAGTGCACTCATTATACAGCAGCGGACATCTTTCCTCTGACTATTACTCAATTTATGTGAGTGGTGTCAGGATTAAGGAGAGTTTTTACAGTATATCGGTGCATTAATGGAAACTTTAAAATCTGAATAATGCTCTGTAAGAACCCTCACTATAATGCTTCTTTCCCTCAGATTCTCCTGTATTTAGCTTCAGCACCTTGAATTCCCATTATATTTAGCCAAGCCACGTCTCAAAACAACTAAAAATTTTATATAAAACTCTATCCCTCTCAAAATAAGCTCCTGCTCCTGTGGTATATCTGAAAATGATCCTAGGATTTTTCATCAATTCCCCAGGGTATAGACAATGTTAGGTCATTAACTTATGGTGTGAATCACTAACATCAATAGGGGGTGGGTGTATACCATCACTCTTCAGCCCAACAACACAATGTTATAATGTTAATACCAAAGCCTTATATTAGCAGTGAGATATTAGCAAAAAACTTAATAAAACATTTACTGAGGTGGGATCTGTTGCTCAAAATCCTGAAGGATAACAACATTGATCAAAACAGATTAATTTTAAGTTTTATATAAATCCCTTTTACTTATTTGTTAGATAAGCACAACGTATGTGAATGGTCACCACAAACAAATAACTCATTGTATAAAATAGCAGTGTCATTCACCATTGAAAATTTTGGTATTACTTTCTGCAGATAGAGCATTATCCCCAGCAGCATGCGCTAAATCACAATGTACAAGTTATGGTATATGAAAATAATATTTGTGGTGTACCCACCACACATAGCAATACTAGCTCCAGACAAAATACCTCACCAACACTTCAGATGCAAAAAAACAGGCAAAAGACCACGAGCTTTGCCCCATGTGTTTATTTAAAGTTTCGGTCACATGACTATTGCTTGATTCAGTGCAGATACTTTCATCCTGACAACTATTCAGTTTTTCATAACAATTTTAAATAATTACTTATGATAAAACATACAAAAAACTTTGCAGTCATTTTCCAATCTCTTAACAAACTCATTTATATAGTACATAAAGTAGCACCATGCTCATCATTCACACAATGTCAAGTAATACCAATTTTTTCACATTTTTAACTATACCAATGCTCATGTGGTAATTCTGTGGGTGGTGAATCAGTCAGAATGACCATTATAAACAAACGTCCTGTTAGTCTTTTTACAAGCAGCACTCAAGATTAGATTTCACTTTTTTTCACACATACATAAATCCAAAGTTGTTCCTGTACTTGCATCGGGTTGGTGCAAATGGACTCTTGCGTCCAAGGCAGTCTTGGCACAATTGTACACCTTCCACACTCATCAGTACACAGCCAGCAGTGCTGTGCCACCCATAGCCAGCCAAGCAATATCCTATCAAAATGTTGAAATAGAAGTCCCAATGAATGTGTGCTCAATATTTTTTTTAGACATCATCCCACAGTGATCAGGCTGTAGAAACCCTTCCCTGGCTGATCATGTGTCCACTGTGTTTGGATCTCAAGTGAGATTTATCAAGGCAACTATAAAAATGCTTAAATATGTTTTAAAACAACTGGATATTCTCATATATTTATTGATAATAAACAAATAATTTTAAATTTTGAGAAAATTCCTTTGCGTCCCACAAGATACCTATGATATTAATTCACAAAATAAGCAATTAATTCTGGCTTTCACATTTACACAAATACTTATCAAACTAGATTAACCTAATCCCAAATCCACTGATTTCCATGATTCTAAATCTGAACATTATACTTACATACTGACAGAAGAGAGAACACTCAGTTTACTGTACATCCCTTTACTCATCTCACCCAAACACACCAGACTTGACCCCCAGGGGTTATTTCCCATGCCACAGTTCATAACTCATCCTTTACCTCTGGCAATCATATTATTAGATATGCTTAATTTTCCTATATATCCACACATATCCCAAGAACAAATCACTTAAATTTTTAAATATATAGTACATCCATGCATATTCTCTCATAAATAGTAAAATTTCTCTAATCCTCACATAACTGAAACTTCTACCATCAATTCCACCAGTATCAGCTGTGCAAATCATGTTACACAACATATATATATCATCCAGAAATAGTTAACAATGAAAATCCCCCAAAATTATTTATAACTATACAGAATGGTAATAAATATACACTTTATATAAATTTTAGAACATTGTATTCTCGTCATTCACTTTTCAGTATACCTCCTCAGCTCAGTTATATTTCGCAGACCTGAAGGTTTCTTTAATATCGGGTACTCCAGTCTATAGGCACTGGAATGTGGGCCCTCTGTTACTTCAAATGGCTCATGATACATCAATTAATTTTTTGGTTTCCCCATTCACTGGACTTTTCTTTACTTACATCCAAAATTAACTTTAATGAATTACAATGTTGGAATCTCATTTTGGGGCCTGTACATATCTTTGCATATTGCCTTGACCTCCTTATCTTCATCTATTCCTTTTATAAGCATTATTTGGAACTCTATCTTAGACTCCTTGCCATGTGCTGCTGAGAATTGTCAGGAAGAAGGAAATGCATGACAGTTACATTGTGTGGGCTGCATGAAATCAGGCAAAATCTCTCACAGGCACTCATACTTGGCATTAGACACTATTTTCTAGGCATGAGACACTGTCCAGCACATGTATGCAAAGCTTCATCAAATTTTCACTGTGATTTCCCTTTCACGACCGATTAGACCTTACTTCCTGAATAGCCCTACTAGTTTCCATATATTAAGTTAACACATTGTAGCAAGAGAATAATGATCATTATAAGGTTTTGTACCAACAAGTTACAGCTACTAAGCCTTAATTCACAGTCTCCAGGTCACACTCCACGTTACATATGGAACTCAGCATTTTGAACACTGCAGCCCAGAATATTTCACTGAAGTTACAGTCTAAGGATTACATTATGCAACTCATTGCATTAGTATGTAGACTGCTCCATAATTTCATTGTAAGATGTGCATATTAACACTTTGTATAGGTATCTAGCCCCCATTTGTAATTTTAGTTTTCCTAAATTTGCCTGATGATCTTATAATTCACTTAACAGTAACCCTTACAGGCATATCTTGCATATGATGAATAGAAATCTTTACAAAATGGGTTCATTGCTCATATGATTTGTTTACTTCATGAAACAGAAACAAACACTTCAAGTGTCAATGCGTGCACTTGTACAGAGTAGCATTTAGTATTGCAGTTTCGGACAACCTGTTTTTCCAGTTGGAAAGGAAGTTCCTTACAAAATGCTTTTTTTACTGTACACTCCTCTCATACTTAGTTGTATGGGTAGCCACATTTTATGTTTAGTGCATCATTAGGAAGCTTTTCATCATCATTAGGGATTTCACAGTTGCCCAGTGAAAAGCTAAACACATTATGGAACATTACTGACCTGGTTGTATTGCTGGTATTCTTTCGTAATGCTAAACTTTTAAGTCTCATTCTCTGAAATTGGTTCAAGATGTAACCTAATATTTCAGTGATGGACACAACGTCATTGATTTAAACTTGAGATTACTTCAAATTTCTTAGCGCCAAAACACATAATGATGGAGATTAACTTCTGCTATAACTATTTTTATAGTTCAAATAAACCAAGTCAGCTACTACACATGATGAACTCTAACCAATGGCAGGTTCTTTTCATGGTGAAGTCATCATCCAAGTGTACAATATAGTAAATCCTCAGAAAAGTTGTGATTTTGTTGTGTGTTACGAAACTGGAACAGTGGAATTTAGAGCAATGTTATGCCATCATGCTTTGTGTTAAACTTGCAAAATTCACTAGTTTGACCTCTGAAAAGTTGAAAAAGGCTTACAGCGAATACTTCCTCTACAATTGGGAGCTGGGACATTGCATCTGCCACATTGTTGTCCATCCCATTTATATAATTAATAAGATATCTAAATTTCTGCAGAAACCTGGTCTATCTTATTAACAGTTTGTTCAACAGTTTCCATTCTTGGAGGCAGCTCAAAGCTTTATTGTAAAGCCTTATTGTAAAGACAACAGCCTCCCTGACTTCCAGATAAATCCTAGGTATTTGGAAGCCAATAACTCCCTTTATGGTAGCCCGTACATCAGTTCATATTTAGACAGCATCTAGCTTGTGAATGCTATAGTTCTTTTCTCTAGCTTTTCATATGTCATTTTCTCCTGAGACAGGACTGAGCCTACACCATAATCTTGGCTGTCAGATGCAATGCAGAAAAGCAATGACATGACTGGATAGCATAATACTTTACCATTAACTGAGCTGCTCTTGGTAGCTTCAAATTCCTTATCACACCCAGCAGATCAACTGCAGGTAACATTCTTTTCTAACAGCCTACACAGATCTAGTGAATTTGTACTGTAATCACTGTTGAAGTTTCTATAAAATTTACATTGCCCAATAAATAATTTCAGTTGCTTTGTATTTGTAAGTCTCTTGCACTCAGCAGTAGCCTTTATCTTGTTAACAGCTGACCTAAGAATGACAATTATGCCTGCACAAATTCGTGTTTATTCAGGTTAAGTGTCATCCCACCTTCGTATATTGCTTTGAGCACTTCATCCAATATTTGGTAATGTTCCTGCCATGAGCTGCTGGTTGTCAGGCCTACAAAGCAATCCATATAGAAATACTGATCCTCAGCCTTAAAATCTAATTGAATCTCCATCTTTACTAGCTTGCTACTTCCCCTAGTTGCACTCTTTATTTTAAGCCCAGTTAAGTCAACTCCACCACTCTCTTCCAATAGACCTGCTTCGCTGTCTTCCCTGCTCTCTCTATTCAATATATGAACACTATTATCAATCCCCATTTTCTATATCTGCATCTTCCTTAAACCAATTCTTAGCCACTTCTCTTACATCCTGTTCACCCCTTAATTCTTCAATCTTCCTTGTCACTTTAAAATTTAAATTACCCCATTCCTCAGGAATTAACATTTTATGGACCTTACCATAAGATGCCCTGTCATTAACATCATATTCAGTTTCCTGTTCCCCATCCAATCACTACAAATACTCTTATTCAGAACCATTAGTGCTACACTCTTCATTCATTTATCACTCCCAGTCACTGCACACAGTACGCATGTTGTTTCATAACACTACACAGACTATCATTTTGTGCATTGCAATTTCTCATATTCTAGCTTGATAAACTGACTCAGAATCCCACTATAATGAGTGAGATATTGAGCTCAGACAGACGATAAGGTATTACTATTATATGCTGCATAGCTTTGGGAGTAATTTTTTCCAGAAAAGGAAAAAAAAGAAGAAAAAGTATAGTTTGAAAGTGCTGTGGAATATAAGACACTTCATTATTGTTATCATTATTATTTGTGTTACTTTTTTACCAAACACACAAATCAAAAATGGAATAGAGTAACAGAAAGTTCTCATGAATTAGCAAATTTTGTTAATGACTGTTTCTCTAGTACTCCAGAGAAGTTGCATCAAAAGCTTTCTAAAACACATGAGAGGCCCACAATGAATTAAACTAGAAACACAATGACATTTCCCAGAACAGAAAGACAATACAATAATAATAATAACAATAATAATAATAATAACAATAATAATAATAAAAGTCAGCACACCTAGATAAGTTCCCAGTGTCCATTCTGGAGTTGTGCGTAGCCAGCACGCATAGCTCCTTAAGAAATATAATAAATTAGTCCAGTTCAGGTATTTTTCCAGAGTAAGTAAAGCACTTATGAGTTGTGTCCATACAAAGGAAAAGTAGGCTAATGCAGAAAGATTGAAAACTATTGGCCAGTTTCATTACAGCCTGCATACTAAAAACTAATTTAATCAATCATCAAAATAAAGTTAATTACATGAATAAACATCACCTTTTTAATCAAGTACAATACATTTTCATCCATTATAGAGTTCACAGCGCTTGACAACTGTAACTGTTACAGGCATATTCATAGATTTGTCCAAGTCTTTTGACACTGTTGGCCATAAAATACTATTAAACAAACTAGAAGTATAGGTATAAGATCAATAACAAATGAGTGGTTCCAGTCTCTCGTGGAAAATAGGGTGCAAAATGTAGAGCTAGTTCACACATCTCATGATGATCAATGTTTAGTGAAACAATTGTGAGACAAGAAACATATAAACACACATGTCCTTCAGGGTATCTTTTTGCTGATGACAGTAACACCACAATCACAGCTAGAACACCATAACTCCTAATGGAGAAAGCAAATGAAATGCCCAAGGATGTTTACATGTGGCCAGTATATGAAAAATTTACATTAAACATAAAGAAAATCAATTGTGTGCTCTTCAGAAAAATGAAATAAAACAACAGAAGGATTTAGCATAGATAATGAGCCCATAGGTTGTACAACAAACAAAAAATTTTTAGGGATGAAAAATGAGAATCAATCCTAAAAACTTTTTGTTTGTTATACAATCTATAGGTTCATCATCTATGCTCATAATGAGAATCAGTTAAATTGTCATCAACACACTATTCTTAGTGTTCCAGCAGTGATTTGTACGAGCTAATGTCATATTGTAACATATGACTAAAGGGCACTTATAGTTTTGGCGACTCTTGTGTTGCATGCTAATGTTACCAGATCGTTGAGTTTGGTCATAGCCAATCAGGTGGTAGTACAGAGTAGCCAATGAGAATTACTGAATCTAATCATTTCTTTTATCAGAATGCACAAACTGTTTTCAATATTGAGAGTGCCTGAATACCTTCTATTGACTCGCTTATTATGAATTTTAAGATTTGCTTACTGAATTTTGTATTTCTTTGGTGACTAGAAAAAACTAGGTGTTCTGACAGACTGACCTGCAGCAAATCTTGACGTCTAGGTTAGGATGGGACGGGGTAATTTAGCTGCAAGCTGGTGAAGCCAGTGAATCTCAACATAAGAATATGCTTGCTATAATAGTGTAGCCTGACATATACATTCATTATTGCAATTCTTAGACCTTATTTACAATTTTGCTGAAAATTCTGACAACGTGTTTAATTCTAACTGGATAGAACAAAATACCAGCTAACTTTATTTATGAACCATAGGAAATTATGAGTGAGATTGGCTTCCTGCATCTGACTCATGATCTTTAATGTCAGCTTACCATGAGTTATCGCACAAGCTATTACCAACAGCAGTACTCAACAGAAAAGCTGCAAACACCATAAGTGCACTTTTACCTGATGTACCATTCATAAATACACTCTTTTCTTACCAAAGGATTCTTTTCTGGGGATGAAAGGCACAAATCATAGACACAGTTTTCAAACAGTAGTAAAGTGCCATTAGAATAATATCTGAAAGTAGTAGTTGGGCTCATTGTATACAAGTATTCAAAAGAGTGGGTATCCTTACTACGCCAAATGACCACATCTATCAGTCTGTTGCGCATATCAGGGAAATCAGTTACTACCACACTAACATGTATATACATAATCATGGAACAAAAGCCATATTTGACTTGCAATTACCAAGAAAAAACAAACAGAAATACTTAAAACAGCATTAAATCATGGAATAAAACTGTTCAATAAATTGCCAAAGAGATGAATAAGATTATTAATATACATCTGTTCAAAACTGCAGCTGAAGCATGCCTCATAAGTAATGTATACTATATAATCAAAGATTACTTCAAGGTCTCAGAGTAGGGTTTTATAATAAAAGGGGACAATTACAACATCTTGTCACATAAAATATGTACTCTAAATATATGTACCACATAATACTTTTACAAGCAAATATGTCAAGATCCTCAATGGAGCCTACCACTGAAACTGCATATTTTTGTAAAACACAAATGAACTATCAGTTTAATAATTCATAGTTGCAAATATTAACACAAATTCTTTGCAAACGAATGGAAAATTGGTAGAAGCTGATCTCAGGGAAGATCAGTTTGGACTCTGTGGAAATTTTGCAACACGCAAGGCAATACTGACCCTATGAGCAAATATGTCAAGATCTATAATGCATGACAGTAATGTCTTGGCATTCTCCTGAGCTCAACATGTCAGTCATCAGGAAAGCAGGTGGGGTGGGGTGGATGGTGGGGGGTGGTGCAGAGGGGGGGTTGGGGAGTTACTGGTACTGTTTTTCAGACAGACTAAAGGGTGAACATGGAAATGTGCATGTTCTGTGGTTCTGAAGTCACTGACAGATGTCCATATGTCTGCAGTGATACAGTGAAAAACCGTGCTTTTATTGTAGAAATTTGGTGCAACTTGCCTGTGATCAACAGAACACTCTACAGTAGGGACCAACTGACCAGTGTAGTTGTAAAGACACTGACTTCATACGTGAAAGGATGGAGTATGTTCTGTTCAGCCATCCTTATTTAGGTTTTCCCACATTATTTCTGGCAAATAATGGAATGATTCCTTCTACAAGGACACTGCTGACCACCTTGTCAACCCTCACACAAACTTATACATTCTGTGCTTGTATACTGGAGCTATTTAACAAAAAGAAGATGTGATAATATTTAGCAATATGAGATGTGCCAATAAGTATGCACAAATTTAATGCAAAAATTTTCGTGCCACATTTGTGTATTTATGAGATTTATAATATGTGTAAATCACTGGTGTGGTCTGGTAGAACTTGAAAGAAGTAACAATAATGGTTTTATATCTAAAATTTGCACTTCCTGCCTTTGCAGCAAGGTAAACTGTACTAAACACAACTTGCTGTAGAGAGATCCTCAATGGAGTCTACCACTGTAACTGCATATTTTTGTAAAACACAAATGAACTATGAGTTTCATAATTCATAGTTGCAAATACTGACGTAAATTCCTTGCAAACGAATGTAAAATTGGAAGAAGCTGATCTCAGGGAAGATCAGTTTGGACTCTGTGGAAATTTTGCAACACGCAAGGCAATACTGACCCTAAGAGTTATCTTAGAAAATAGGTTTGGGAAAGGCAAACCTATGTTTCTAGCATTTGTAGACTTAGAGAAAGGTTTTGACAATGTTGATTGGAATACTATCCTTCTGAAGGTGGCAGGTGTAAAATACAGGGAGCAAAAGGCTATTTACAATTTGTACAGAAACCAGATGGCAGTTATAAGAATCGAGGGCATGAAAGGGAAGGAGTGATTGAGAAGGGAGTGAGACAGGGTTGCAGCCTATCCCTGATGTTATTCAATCTGTATACTGAGCAAGAAGTAAAAGAAACAAAAGAAAAATTTGGAGTAGGAATGAAAATCCAAGGAGAAGAAATAACAACTTTGAGGTTGGCTATAGCAAGGAAAGCGTTTCTGAAGAAGAGAAACTTGTTAACATCGAGTATAGATTTAAGTGTTAGGAAGTCTTTTCTGAAAGTATGTGTATGGAGTGTAGCCATGTGTGGAAGTGAAACATGGACAATAAACAGTGTAGACAAGAAGAGAATATAAGCTTTCAAAATGTGGTGCTACGGAAGAATGCTGAAGATTAGATAGGTAGATCACGTAACTAATGAGGAAGTACTGAACAGAATTAGGGAGAAGAGGAATTTGTGGTACAACTTGACTAGAAGAATGGATTAGTTGGTGGGACACATTCTGAGATATCAAGGGATCACCAGTTTAGTATTGGAGGGAGGTGTGAAGGGTAAAAATCGAAGAGGGAGATCAAGAGATGAATACATTAAGCAGATTCAGAAGGATGTAGGTTGCAGTAGTTATTAGGAGGTGTAGAGGCTTGCACAGGATAGAGTAGCATGGAGAGCTGCATCAAACCAGTCTCTGGACTGAAGGCCACAACAACAACAACAACAACAACAACAAATACAAAAAGCACCAAATACAGCAAGTTATCTTGGGAATCACTGAAATGAAGTTGGCAGCTGTTGAATTTACTTCTGTCAGCCAATCACAGCACAGGGCATGTGATTCTGTCAGCAAATAGAACTAGATCTCAGGGTACGTTACAGATCAGTACATTACTACAAACTGGTATTTTGCTTTCTCAGTTGTTGGTTTTCTCAACTTTTATGCAAACTTATACTTTCCAAACAAGCTTAGACCTTGGGCTATGCTACAGATCAGTCTGTCACCACAAGCAGTTATTTTTTGCAAAAACAACTATAAATATTTTTGACAAGCAATAATATAAATGCAGACTGTAACTGGCTGATGAGATCATGTCTCCTGTGATGTGATTGGCTGACAGAAGCAAATATAGCAGCTGCCATGTCGAATTCAGCGATGACACTAACTTTCAAAATTTGGAGCTTTCATATTTACACTTTTGCCTTCGGAAAATATACAGTTTTGGTGACAGACTGAATTAAATATCTCTCCATGACAAGGCATTTTGTATACTGTTTGTTGTGCTGAAGTTTCAGGAAGTGTGACTTATCTATGTACAACATTTTCTGAGGTAAATTCTCTGCAGAACTACTAAATGTGGTGTAGTATACTTTTTTAATAAAAAGTAATTGGAGTTATAAAATGGGTGAAAACTTACAGTGTTTTATTTCCCCCAAAATTGATCTCATGTAGCATAAAAATGATGGATAATACAGCCTTAAAATTTTAACATTGCAATGAGAACATAAGTTTTAATTTTAAGCTGGTTTGAATGTGCCGATAACTGCCATGGAGTTCATATGACATTTTGCAGCTGCCTACTGAAATCCTCATAAAACCAGGATTTTTTATTTATCTTGAGCTTAAATTGTCCAGAGCTCAGCTTTATTCTGTAAGATACGTCAGTGCAATATTTTATTCAGATTAGAGATGGTCAGGTGGTGATCACTAGTCCATTTATTCTGGAATGAACCACTTGTAACGATAAGGGAGCTTACAAGTGGCTAATAACAGAAACTCAATCCAGTTTTAGCCAAGATGGTATGAAGTCCCATAAATACATACAGAAAAGATTCTGATAGGAAAGGGAGCAGCAAGAAAATACCAGAGAAGGGTAGGAAGGAATGTAGGAATTCAAATGAGGACAGGAATATTTTTAACTAACATTATGCTCAAGTACAACACAGACTCACAAAAGATACCAGTAGCTTCAAAAAATCAAGGAATGTGAACATTTCCAGTGTCAAGGAATACATTTTTCTGTGGCCTACAAATGAGATGCTGACTCGCAGATAGGCTCAACAAAAAGACAGTCAAAAATAAAGCTTTCGGCCATTAAGGCCTTCATCAGAAATAAATGTAGGCACACATGCACACACACTCAAACACAACTCACACACTTGACTGCAGTCTCAGGCAATTGAAACCACCCTGTGGGCAGCAACTCCAGTACATGATAGGAGTCATGATTGGATAGGGGTAAGGAGGAGGCTGGGGTGGGGAGATGAAGGGTAATATGGTGGGGTTGATGGACAGTGATGCCCTGCAGGTTAGACAGATGGCTAGGGAGAAGTGTGGAGGGGGGTGGTATCATAAAAGGAGAGAAGTAAAAAGAATCAATGTGATGGAGGAATGATGGCTATGTAGTGCTGGAACGGGAACAGGGAAGGGGCAGGATGGGTGAGGAAAGTGACTAACAAAGGTTGAGGACAGGAAGGTTATGAGAATGTAGGGTGTATTTCAGGGAAAGTTCCCACCTGTACAATTCAGAAAAGCTGGTGTTGGTAGGAAGGATCCATATGGCACAGGTGGTGAAGAAGTCATTGAAATGAAGGATGTCATGTTTGGCAGCATGTTCAGCAACAGGGTGGTCCACTTGTTTCTTGGCCACAGTGTGTCGGTGGCCATTCATGCGGACAGAGGCTTGTTGGTTGTCATGCCCACATAGAGTGCAGCACAATCATTGCAGCTCAGCTTGTACATCACATGACTGTTTTCACAGGTAGCTTTACCTTCAAAATGGTTCAAATGGCCCTGAGCACTATGGGACTTAACGTCTGTGGTCATCAGTCCCCTAGAACTTAGAACTACTTAAACCTAAGGACATCACACACATCCATGCCTGAGGCAGGATTCAAACCTGCGACCGTAGTGGTCACGCGGTTCCAGACTGAAGTGCCTAGAACCGCACAACAGTCCTACCTTCAATGGGATAGGTTATGTTCCTGACCGGACTGGAGTAAAGCAAGAAACCGTAGCAACCCCGGCAGTCAGTGAACTCCTGACGATGATGGTGGAGATGCTCATTGAAAGTTCGAGGATTTTATTAGAACTGACACGGCTTGGAAAGTGAGAACGTTTTATTAATGCTGTGAGTTGTGAACATTAGTTTTCACTGCAAATTCCTGATTGCATTTATTTCAACTTCTGTGACCGGACTTCTTTTTAAATGAAAGGGTCAATGCAACAAATGTCGTGGTTTGCACCTTGACTTTGGTAGTGTACCTGACATTTAGAAATACAACTATGTATTCAGAGGACTTCTAAATATTGACTACCTAACTTGCAGTTTAGAAGTTTACTGAACAACTATTTTGTGGAATCAACTTGGTAGCCACAGTTTCAGCTCTACCAATCTTTATCCACATAGTCACATATGGTGGTCTCAAGTGGCATCAAAAACTTGGCACAAAACTTTCATTCCATCTTGTCACATAGAATGAGTCACAACATGCCACAATATGAAACAAAGATTCTTTCCTAACTTGTTGATAGCATTCAAGATCAACATATGTGATTACATGCATAAAAGTTAGTGAAGCTTTCAGCTGTGGCTATCAAGCTGATTCCACAAAATAAATGTTCAGTAAACTTCTAGCACGTGAGACCCAATGTGCCTCTGCATGAATAATTAATTATAAGTTAGATAATTACTTTTTATAGAACTTTGAAATGTGCCGTTGGATTTCTAAAAGTCAGCTGCACTAAAACCTAGAGACCAGCCACTGTATTTGTCACACTGACCCCAAGACAAAGTCCAGTCACAAACAGGTATTCATGTCACTGAGGACAAAACATTCTCGTCATACATGTGATTTAAAAATTTTGAGGACATTGTAATCTTCTCATAATTTTCTCCTTCTGCTTTCCACAGTGCACATTTACCACCTGGTTAATGTTATACACATGAACTAATTAACACTATAATTATAGTAAAACCTGATTTTACATTTCCAGAGTTTATATTTTCCCACTATTTATGTTATTTTATGTTGATCCCATCATTGCTCTATTCTCTCAATCACACTGTCTGACAAAAATGTGATGCTCCAAGAAGGGGCAGTGGAAAAAAAGTAAAATTTCACAGTTCAGGAAGATATGCGATGTTACTTCCACATTTACAAAAGCAAGTCAGTTTTAGAAAGAATTTGGTAGCATGATGCCACTTATCAATCTACATCTACATATTCATGATTACTTTGACCTGTTACATTTTCTAAGTGTTCTACCAATAAATCACAGTCTTTGGTTTGCTTTCCCCGCAATGTTATCTATGTGGTCATCCCAGTTTAAGTTACTCATAACTGTAATTCCTAAGTATTTAGTTGACCTCACAGACTTTAGATTTGTAAGATTTACTGTGTAACAAGAATTTAATGTATTCTTTTTAGTAATCATGTGGATGGCTTCACACTTTTCATTATTTAAAGTCAATTGATACTTTGGCACCATATAAACATCCTATATACACCACTTTACAATCACTTTTGATCACCTGATGCCTTTACTAGATGGGAATTGACAGCATCATCTGCAGACAATCTAAGAGGATTGCTAAAACTGTCTCCTAAATCATTTAGGCAGATCTGAAGCAGCAGAGAGTCTATAATACCTCTTTGGGGAGCAACAGATATTACTTCTGTTTTACTTGATGACTTTCCATCAGTTACTATGAACTATGACCTTCCAGACAGGAAGTCACAAACCCAGTCACACAACAAAGACAATACTCCATAGGCATGCAACTTGATTAGAAGGACAGTTCAGAAAATTGGTCATTAGGTCCACTTTAAGCTGGAATACCTGAACAGCTGAAGAGGGTCAAGGGGAATGTTCAATAAACTGTCAGCAATGGCCAGTGACGTACAGTAAAAATTCGATTAACCTTCACTGTTTAAGCTGTCAGTTTCTGTTAACCATCACTGCTGTAACAGCATAATAATACTGTAATAACAGAATGCTCTAAGGTGCAGTGACACGTTCGCTTTGTTTATTTACTCTATTTTAGTGGGAAGTGAATGTACCCGCCCGCCGTAGAATGGTACATAAAATATGACCTTCAGTTGACGTGCTAACACATCTCCCCCTTTTCTTGTCTTTGTCTCACTTGTGAGTCAACAATCACCACTGGATTGGTATCCAGCTGTGGCGAGATGACTGTAATTGTCGCAGTGTATCTAACTGGCTGTGCCGTGTTACGTGTTTTCCACTTGAATAAGCTTTATTGACTAATATTTTACACTACCGTATTTAGTAGAGGTGTGTGTGATACAGTGACTTGATAAAATGTCTGAAAAATTTAAATGTGTTGTTTTAGGACTTAATCAAAAACTTGAAATTATAAAACGCTTAACAAAGGGTGAAACTGCGACAAGTGTAGTGTTGATTTATGGTATTGGAAGAACAACAGTTAATGATATAAAACGTGATGCTGATAAAATAGAACAACATGTGTCAACAATCCAGAGCATGGATGGAGATGTGCAAACAAGAAAGACAATGAAACCTGCAAAATATGATGAATTGGACACCGCAAAAGGCTATTTACAACTTGTACAGAAACCAGATGGCAGTTATAAGAGTCGAGGGCATGAAAGGGAAGGAGTGCTTGAGAAGGGAGTGAGACAGGGTTGCAGCCTATCCCTGATGTTATTCAAGCTGTATATTGAGCAAGCAGTAAAGGAAACAAAAGAAAAATTTGGAGTAGGAATTAAAATCCATGGAGAAGAAATAAATACTTTGAGGTTTGCCAAATACATTGTAATTCTGTCAGAGACAGCAAAGGACCTGGAAGAGCAGTTGAACGGAATGGATGGTGTCTTGAAAGGAGGATATAAGATGAACATCAACAAAAGCAAAATGAGGAATGTAGTTGAATTAAACTGGGTGATGCTGAGGGAAATAGATTAGTACATGAGACACTTAAAGTAGTAAATGAGTTTTGCTATTTGGGGAGCAAAATAACTGATGATGGTTGCAGTAGAGAGGATATGAAATGTAGACTGGCAATGGCAAGGAAAGCGTTTCTGAAGAAGAGAAATTTGTTAACATAGAGGATAAATTTAAATGTCAGAAAGTCGTTTCTGAAAGTATTTGTGGGGAGTGTAGCCATGTATGGAAGTGAAACATGGACAATAAATAGTTTAGACAAAAAGAGAATAAAAGCTTTCAAAATGTGGTGCTACAGAAGAATGCTGAAGATTAGATTGGTAGACCACATAACTAATGAGGAGGTATTGAATAGAATTGGGTATAAGAGAAATTTGTGATACAACTTGACAAGAAGAAGGGATCGGTTGGTAGGACATAATCTGAGGCATCAAAGTATCACCAAATGAGTATTGGACGGTAGCGAGGAGGGTAAAAGTTGTAGAGTGAGGCCAAGAGATGAATACACAAAGCAGATTCAGAAGGATGTAGGTTGCTGTAGGTACTGGGAGATGAAGAAGCTTGCACGGGATAGAGTAGCATGGAGAGCTGCATCAAACCAGTCTCTGGACTGAAGAGCACAACAACAACATCCTTTCCTTATGTACACTGCTGGAGATGAAAATAGCAGCACCACAAAGGTGGCATGCAACAAATGTCACCTCAAATCGAAGAGTACTACATGCTCAGATATGTAGATGATTAACATTTCAGCACAAATGCACAATGTAGGCTTCACATGGAGAAATAACATCTGAATTTTGGTTGTTTGTGAGAAAAAGGTAAATCATGCACCAGCAAATGTGGGAACTTGACAGATGCAGGATCGTGGCATTCAAGACACTAGTTTATTGTTCTGTAATATTACCACTCATATTGGTAAGAAACCTCTGTATCTGTCACACAAATATGGAACTGATGGGTTGAGAAGGGCCATATTCAGTGCAGTGCAAGATCTCATCAGCACCACAAGGCTAGTCAGAAAGGACAGATAAATTGTCCACTCAGCCATGCAGCCATGTCATGTTCCTCAAGTCTCAGAATGGGCTCAATGGCAGTGAGATAGTATTGACACCATTGTTGTGTCTCACCTTCAACAGGCACCAGAGAGAGAGTTACACTAATAATAGTGCACCCAACAACAACACTGGGTGCAAGAGTGGCACCACATCATATATTCAGACAAAACCCAGTTCTGTGTTCAGCATCACAGATGAAAATATCAATGTGTGGAAGCCTCGAGGTGAACAAACATTACCAGACTGCATTTTTCATTGTCACCAGGAATGATGGTGTAGGGTGCCATTGGGTACACAAAATTATCACCACTGTTTTGTATAGCCAGCAATTTGAACAGCAGCCATCATATTTCTGACTCATTAAGTTCAGTGATGCTACTCATCTTTGAGGTCTATGACATTATCTTCAAAAAGATAATGCAAACTACATATTA